>NC_052237.1:9458716-10122837 GCF_013401445.1 Tripterygium wilfordii | reverse complement strand
GGGTTACACTCTTGTAGTGGTTGCTTGAGACGACATTGTCTCCGATAACTGGATTAGACATTTTCTTCACGATTGACCACGACTTCAAGATCAAAATCCAATGGAATCAGCAGTTCTTGAAAATATTTTCTCATCACTTGAAATGCATTCAACAATCACAACAAATGCCTTCCAAAATTATTTTTTATTTTTCTCTATTCTTATTTGTCGGATATAATAAGAACTTATGTCATTAATTATATGATTTCTCTTCCACTAATTTCCATTAAGATGTTATCGTATTTTCTTTTTATCTCTATAAGATTTTCTTTTAATTTAGCTATCTATTCCTATCTCTATAAGATTTTCTTTTAATTTAGCTATCTATTCCTATCATTTTGGGTCGATTAAGCCCTTGAACTTTTTTTTTTGATCTAAACAAACTCCTCATCTATGGAAAATGGTTTAAACGAGCCCTTCCATAATAACATCGGTGAGATGGTCGTTAATTTTGTGACATGGAATTTTAAGGCTTTTTTAATAATTTCTTTTTCAGCAAATATGTGGCAATAACCAATTAAATTGCAACACATGTCTTAATTTTATATCTTAATTTATGCATCTTAATTTTATAAATTAACTCATCTTTACCCAAAATCATCTTCTCCGATGATTTGCATCTCCACTCGCTGTTGTCTCCGACGTCTGCCATAATGGTTCGTAATTATCTCTAGATGTGTGATGAAACAAAACCCTATGTGCTTGATTTTGTATATGGTCTAAAATCTTTAGTCGGTTCTTTCAACTGGATTTCTTTTGTTCTTCATCATCTAAGATTTTGTTATTCTTTGTTTCTTATCAACTTTGAGATCTCCATCAATAACTACCGATTGTTCCTCTACATGTAATATTTATCAATAACTACCATAGACCTTATCGATCTCACCAACCATGTCATTGTTGCTCCATCGGCATAGGATTGGACTTTGCACAGGGAAGAAGGGACAGGAGGAGGAGGAAATAGAGAGAGAATTTATAATTTTTTTATTTATAATTTAAGATTTTTTAATGTAATAGTTAATTTGATTTAAGTGACATGTCATTTACACATAATTTTCTTTTTTATTTCAAATCAAAGCCACATCAGATTTTAAAGTTCACATAAATATCATTCAACAGTTGTTTGATGGAAGGGTTTGTTTAGACCATTTCTCATAATTTAGGGGTTTGTTTAATAAAAAAAAAGTTCAAGGGCTTAATTGATTCAAAATGCAAAGTATATGGATTTTCTTCGTACTAATCCCTTTAATTTATATTCTCTTTTACCAGTAAAAAATTCGATTCAATTGTGGAGGCTTATTTTCTGCGACAATCGCCGTCTCCTACATCGTTGCAACCCTAGAAAGGCGTACTGCGGCGGGGCTTTCTATCTGATGTCAAGTAAGTTGAAATTCTCGATTCCCCTTTCTCATTCTATGTTCGTTCAACCATGATTGTCGATGCATCGTTCGGTTCGTACGATTTACGCAGTTGAGTGTCTGGTTCTAAGAATCGATTCTTCTAATCGGAAATGTTTGTTCAGATCTGTAAGCGATCACTGTTATTTATATCAAATAGGGGGAGGGTTTTAGTGAACTCAAATGCCCATTTGGGGCCTCGTCAATTTTATACAGCCAAAAGTTCTTCGGCAGGTGTAAGAGATGATGAACAAGAACGCTCATTTACAGTTAATTACCTTGTCAATTCCTGCTTCTTGACGTTAGAAGCTGCTAAATCTGTGTCTAAAAAGATTCATTTTGAGAAACCCAAAAAGCCAGACTTGGTCCTTAATCTTCTCAAAGATCATGGGTTTACTAGGAAACAAATCTCTACAATCATCAGGGTTCGTCCACAAGTGCTGGTATCCGATGCGGAGAAGACCCTTTTGCCGAAACTTGAATTTTTCCGTTCAAAACATGTTTCAAGCTCTGATGTCACAATGGTTGTTGCTGGAAACCCAAACATCCTCTGCGTCAACTTGGAGAAAAATTTCTTTCCTTGTTATGATTTCCTCAAGAGTGTAGTTGGAAGTGATCAGAGGGTCTTCACTTTATTGAGGCGATCACGTTGGCATTCTTCTTTGTTATATTTGGAGAAATTTTTACTTCCAAATGTGTTGCTTATGAGAGAAATTGGGTTGCCAGAGTCCTCTATCTCGCTACTTCTATTGCGTAAGCCCTTTTTAGTCTGCCACGCAACAGAAAAGTTAGATAAAATTATCAGAGAAGTTTTAAATATGGGAGTTAACCCTTTAAAAGTGGTCTTCATTGATGGCCTTGAAGTGATTCATAGTTTGAGCAAATTGTCGTGGGAACGTAAAATGGAGGCCTACAGGAGCTGGGGTTTGTCTGATGATCAGATTTTGGCAGCTTTTAGGAAGAGCCCAAAATTGATGGCTTTATCTGAGAAGAAAATATCAAGGGTGATGGGCTTCTTTGTCAACGAGATGGGTTGGACGTCTTCTGTTGTTGCTGAAGCACCAATTGCTTTATCCTACAGTTTGGAGAAGAGAATTATTCCTAGGTTCTTGGTCCTTAAAGCTCTGCTGTTAAAGGGTATCATTGCAGAAAAGGACTTTTCTATCTGTACCATTTTGTTACCAGATGAGAAACGGTTCTTGGACAGGTTTGTGATAAAATATCAGAAACAGGCTCCTCAACTAATGAGCATATTCCGAGAAAAAGTTGGTCATCAGGAGTTAGGTTCCAGATATGAGGAAGTTTATAGTTGAGATATTGTTTGTCAGTCATCTTTGAGCAGAAGTGGCTCTTTGGGAATTCGTTTTTGTTGATTGAAAAAGTCGTTTTTCAGTACCCCTCTTTCGAAGAGGAAGTGGCTCATTAGGAATTTGATTTTGTTGATTAGAAAAATGTTTCTCCGTCCTTACTTCTTACATCCATCGAAGGGGAACTGGCTGTTCGGGTATTCGATTTGTTTACTTGGCCTAGCAGTAAAATTATCTTCAAGAATTAGGCTTTAGTCATGGGAAAGTTTTGATGAAAAACAGTTTATGGTCATGGATGGTTTTGTGAGTGAATAGCAGGAGCAGGTTCCAACTAATTAGCCTGTCCGAGCAGATGTGACTATTTGGGAACTAGTTTCAGACTTCAGTGCATCGCTCTAATAGCATTGAGGGTAATGACTCTTAAGTGCTTCAATTGGTGGCCGTTAAATTAAACACCGATGCCTTGCGGAACTTGTGTAGTATGAATTTAGTTTTGTACCCTTGGCGCATATTGCTGCTGCTATTTCTCTCCAGTTTGCAATTTATGTTATCTTCTCACCAGTCTCTTAAAACTTCATGCGATGAAAATATCTTAGAACACATTATGCAGTAGCGTTTTAAGGTTGTTCCTTTCCATTTATTAAGACAGTGATGAGGAGAGCCTGAACTTTTACTTCTATACAGTTGCTGCTGATGGTGAAAATTGGAACAGCAATCGACATGCAGGGTAGCTGTCGTGTTTATTCTGTTTTGCAGCCAGTGCCATAGCTGAGTCACTTCTGGTGCAAACTTCGACTCGTGGACCCAAAATTTCCCTGGAAAAATAAGGCAACTGCTGTTGTCTCTGCTACGGCTGCAACCTTTGAAGAGTAAACAGAGGTTAGCTCTTAACTTGGGACCAGCACCCCATCGTTACAAGAGCGAATCCGTCTCTACGTACGCATCTAATCCACACATACCAAAATCCGTCCTATCACCCAAGCTACTCCACGGGGTCGATGGTAGGTCACAACTAGGTCAGCCCTTGCTCCTTAATCCCAACAAGCTTAATCAACACGATAATTAATCAACCACTCCCAGAAGAAGTGACATCCAATGCATTTAATCAAGTGCTTCGTCAACCAGTGTAATCATCAGAACTCTCCACCACAAAAAAAGTTATCATCAGAAGCGTTCTTCCATGTGATTACTTTTTGTGATATGCATAACTCAATAATTAAGTCAAAACTTGCTGGAGAAAGGCCAAGAGTACCAAATCATGGAACCCTATAATTAATTATCCCTTAAAAGGGAATTTTCAGGACATTAGTGTGATCAATTTCACATTACTAAGAAGCAAACATCAATTAATTCATAATGGGGTTGTCTTGGTACTCTTTGTGTAGTTGAAGACAGCCTAAGAAGAAAAAAAAAATTAGCCACAAAATTATATGTGGTTGATATTACTTTGCCTTGAATCTTCTTTAGAAGCTTGGAGTTATCAATAAGTAGTTGTGATCACATGCTAATGCTGTCTTGGACCCCCCCCTTAACCCTGTTGAAAGTGGAAAGAACTTGTCAACTTATAGTTTCCCCTCAAACTTTTCTCTAATTCAGAAATAAAGCAAAATTTGTTTCTTGCTTAGGCAATTCATCAAGGACCCTCTAGCCTATTTGGACTGTAGTGACTACAAAATGTTAGTTCAATGTCTATAATTAACATTTCAATAATTCAATTTTTCGCATAAAATTATAATACATATATTTATAGGACTGCTCACATGCGAATGTCCGTAACTTTATATATTATGAGCGTCTGTTATTTCTGTGAACCAATAGAGTTCTCATCCATTTACTTTTGAGTACATACAAAAAGCATAAGTCTGCACGTGAGAACTCGCGTAAAATGATTATTAGATTGCAAGTAGCAGTATGAAAGGCTACACTGATTTTTATGGCTTAACATGGGTTTACCAAGATTGGGAATGTAATTAATACAACTTTTGAATAAAGTGTCCAATTTTGTACCCTAATTAGTGGATGAGAAATTAAGGAAGAAAATTTTAATAAGATTAATGAGTGGTTATTACTTACTTGTATGATTGGATTCTGTTAGGAATTAGTCATTTTTAGATGAGATTGATTAGGGTTTTTAAGTCTAAACCAAGGATAATGGGTCCAATAGAAGCCATTTTGTCTTTTATTGTCCTTGTATTACTAGATTTTTGTGTGGATCACAAGTACACCCCAAGCCTAACTTCAACAATATACTTAATAATATATCCAATCACATGACTTACATTCCAAAACTAAACATTTTGTTTATCACTATTTTTGCTATAAAATCCACTTTAGTTTGTCGTTGTGCGTATTTTAATAAGACTTGATGACAACCATGAAAAAGAAAAAGAAGGTTTTACATTGCTAAAAGAGAATGATAATTAACACAACCCACTGAATCGATCCTAAGGGCATCACCAAGGGAATATTTGCGCAAATAGAGTTTTTTTTTTAAAAAATGTTGTGGAACCTCTCAAAGCAAGATCCTTTGGACTCATCCCGGCGGAGTAAACTCTTGGGCCCGTGCAAGCGTGCACCGCATCTTCAAAAATTTTTCTACACGAGATCATGGTAGTCCCCTGACATTTTACCAGGAGATTTGGTCCGAAAGTGTTGGTGAGAGATTTTGAAAGTAGGATCGATGGGTTTCATTGAATGCCATGAACTAACTCGGCCAATCCTTTGGGATTTTACACAAATAGAGTTGACCTACCAAAAGCAAGTTGCTTATGAATTTCAAATTAAAGCCTTCTTATCAATCTTGTCCCAATCAGCTCAACTCATACCAGTTGGAACAACACCTTCTAGGGGCAACTCCAAATCCCTAGTATTCAAGTAATCCGTGATTTGCATTCTCCAATAATGAAAATCAGTTTCATCAAACTCATCTTCACCCTTAGCACTATCTCCACCCATTACTCCCACTACAATAAAGATCACAACAAGTCAAGAACATTGAACAAAATAACCTCACTTTGATACCACTTTTATTGAGAGTTTAACCCTCTCTCATATTACATTCAGCATGAATAATAGAGATAAGAACTAACCTCAATGTCAGATAATCTAAGACACCCAAATCACAAGCAAACAATCAAGTAAGAATAAAGATAAAAGAGACACAAAGATTTATAATGGTTCACCGATCAATTTGATCTAACAGGCTACGTCCACTTTGTTGTTAGGCTCACTATATCACGAATCAAGAGTACAAACGCCAAGCACTCTCTCTCACAAGGTTTGATGCACTCTCTCTAACCCTTTTTGGAGGAATAAAAAAATTAGAATTAACTTACAACCCTAAACAACTATTTAAATCGTCTAGACGCATATTTAACACGTCCGGTCGGCAAGTACTTAAAACTTGATTTTTCAGCATACCCGTTCGGATGTCCATATTACCTACTCGGATGGATCTTCAAGATTCCTCGAGTAAGGGTCTTCCACCACTTCCATGCACCAGGCCCATCCGAACGGCTATAACCCTCGTCCGAACGGCAACACTAGAACGTCACATATAAGATATTAGCAACATAATTGGCCTCCACACTTAACAAGTTCTAGGTAACTTTGAGTAGGGTAGGACTCAAGGATTTTAGATGAGTGGGGGAAAATTTTTATCATAATAAATTAATGATAAAAATTAAAATATAAAAGTTATACTTAAATATTTATCTTGTCGCGAAAATAAAAAACGATAGTTGATGAAATAAGTATCATCTATGTATACTTATTATACTTAAATTGTATTTTTATTTTTAAAAGAATATCGAAACATACGTGCTAATGTATGAGAAATGATCTTGTATATAAGATATTAATCAAAAGTGTGAATATGAAATCGAATAATTGCAATAATTTACAATAAAAGTGGGGGTCACGCATTTACTGTGAGACCCGCAGCATCTATGGTTGAAAAATAAATTCACATTTTTGGTTCACATATGAGAATTATTATATATATATATAATGTTATATAAACAATAAATATTTCTTAAAATACATGTATTTGCCCCCTTAATCTTAATTTTTTTAATAATATATATATATATATATAATATTTATAATGTGATACAAACCAAATGTTTTCCCTTTCAACCTAAGTTTCTCTTGTAGTACAAATCTGAGGATGAGGAGGCAATCACCATCTCCTCAATACACTTTTTATAGTATGTCATTTTAGTTTTATGTTGATTTTGTTACCAGTTTGTATATCTAGTCTACAATCTATGTTCTGTTCAATAAAGAATATGCAAGGTTTTTTCATCACAGTGTTTCTGATGAAGATGAAATCTGGTTCTTCTCATTCATTTGTCATGGATTCTTCACAACACCGGTTCTGCTGGTTTGTTCCAGCAACACATATACGGTGAACAGTTATCGGACTCCTATATTTAGTGGAGATATGTCTTTCTTGATGAAAGAGAAGACAAGAATCTTGATCCAATCCATGTGTGTTGTTTTTGTTTTCTATTTTGTTTTGTTTGTTCGGTGTTTGTTCTTTGGCTTCATAATTCCTTTACTATGATTTGTAAATTCCGAGGCTGTTAACGTGGTGTTAGGTGTAACGTTTGCTATTATGAAATAAAGTGCTGGGTTTAAACCTTTTCAAAACAAACATACGTTTTTCTAAGTACATGCATTTATACTCACTAACCCCTTAAATTTTTGAATTTTTTTTACACATTATATATATCGTGTATATTACCAAATATACTTATATTTTTCTAATAACTATATAATATTTATGGTTAATATATAAATTATAATTATTAATTGATACACACTTATTTAAGAGGACAAATATTAATTGATACACACTCATAGTCTCATACATGATGATATATGATTTTTATTCAATAAAAGATGGTCTAACATAACTTAAATGATTATTTTTTGGTTATCTTGAACATTTATATTTTAATTTGTGACGTGTAATTTAATAACTACATAGATATTTTCTTATTCCCGGTCACTTTTCATGAAATAGCCCTTAAAAAAATTTCATGTGCATTGCCCCAAAGTCTCGTCAACCTTTGATCCCCTCCTATAAATTTCTGACTACCACTATGCAAAAACCTCCTTGTTGAGTGCAAATGTACGTGTTCATTATAATATGGACAATATTAGAAACTCCCAAAAGTTCCCTAAATCTATGTGACATTGAAATAGTCATTGATTAGAATTACACATATAGAGTTCGCTTCAAATCCAACACTCCACGTTAAATGAGGGTATTTTGAGAATCTCAAAGATTATCTTTATGATATATACTGGCTCTCCATCCCAATTTGACTGTCATACTTTGAAAATCCAACTTTTAAAGGAGACATGATTTAATGCAATTCAACTACATAAAATAACCAAATTATTCCAAATTTACCCTTATTTATGGTGATACTTATTTTCCCTTGAAACAAGGATAATTAAAGTAACAAGGGTACTTTTGAAAAACAACAACAAAAAGTGTTAATTAATGAATACAATATTAAAGTGTATAGCTACTTGGTTAGTGTATATGACTTGGACAAAATTGAAATAAAGATGTGTGGTCACGCATAACATCAATATGCACTAGACCTGTTGATCATACATGCATGCCATGAAAATTCTATTGAAAATAATTAGGTAAAAAGAGGTATTTAATATTATTATGGATTAATTAATACCTTAATTAGACTCCATAAACTATCTTAAAACCCTCTATAAAACCAAGAGCTAACCTCATTATTTTCATTGTACAGCTCTCCACCCTCTCTCTTATTCTTCTTCTTTTCACTTTCTCTCTCTAAAAAGATGGATAAGAACCCATGCAACTCTCAAGATGCAGAAGTGAGAAAGGGACCATGGACCATGGAAGAAGACTTGATTCTTATTAACTACATAGCTGACCATGGTGACGGTGTTTGGAACTCTCTGGCTAAAGCTGCTGGTACTTCATTTATTTATTATTCTTTTTAATCTAAATTAATTAATTAAACCCTAGTAGTCAAGTTATTTAATAATCATATATATTAATTAATTTTATACGTACCTGTTCTTATTAGGGCTTAAACGTACCGGAAAAAGTTGCCGGCTCCGGTGGCTGAACTATTTACGCCCTGATGTGAGGAGAGGAAATATTACTCCGGAGGAACAACTCTTGATCATGGAACTTCATGCCAAGTGGGGGAACAGGTAAGCTATTTCCTTCCTCTTCTTTTAAGAAATTATAAAGTTGTTTTGATTACATATTGATCTCTCAGGCACAATAGAGTGTTGATTTTCTTGTTCTCTGAAGCAAAATTTTCTTGAGTATGAACTTGCTATAGATATACAAAGAGAGATATATAGAGAGAGCACCATGAAGAACTCATGCTCAATTGTACAAATCTTAATTAGGTGCACATGGGATTTTCTGTTCTTGAAATTTCATGTCTAGAAAAATCTACATGATTTGATTTCTTTTTTTCTTTTTTTTGTGAATTTTCTATTGTTTGTAGCTCCAATTTGTTGTATGTTGCAATTTTGCATGTGGAACAAACAATCCTCCATACCAATAAACCATGAAAATTCAAGACCAAATTTTCAGAAAAAAGAGAAGAAATAAATAATTATATATCCAATAACAACAATTGGGGTTGATGTTTGAATAATTAATTTTAATTGGTCTTGATTTCCATCGAGAGATTGAAGACCACGCAAGTTCTCTTCATGTATGGGGTAGACCTTAATTCATGGTAAATTTTGTTACCCTCATATATATATATATATATATATATATATATAAAAGTTCGTACAAAAGCCATAAAGGTATGATGAGTTTTGTTTTGTTTTCTAGTGAAGTACATCACAAAGTCTTGGGATTAAATTCTATGTCTTAATTTTTCTCGTGTTTTTTTGTTTGAAGTGGCATATACGTCGTATAGTACTTTGTCCGAGGTAGAAAGCTTCAACTTCTTTTATTTTCATAAAAAAAAAAAATCACTTCTCCTAGTATATATATATATCACATTCACAGCCTGCTTTGGAAGCTATATATATATATATGTTAATTAGTCACGTTGTGAAATACAAATCCAAACAAAATTGGTAATAGAAGTTTCCATTTTTAGTTGAACCAATTCCATCGGTCACAATTGAAAGTGTTTTATTTTTATTATTATTTTTTATAAAAACGACATATTCCATCTTGTTTTGGCTCTTTGTGGGACAACTTGATGACTTTTTTTTTTTTGTTTTGATATGTCATATAAATGATTACTCATCCACTTTTGTTTTAGTAACCGAGAATGATAACATACAATTTTATTTTTTGAACATTTGATATGAGTCTAAAACTCGAATAGTAAGACCCATGCGCACATATGATGACTCATTCACTCAAAAAAATTAATCACCTAAATTTTTCACCACTAATTTGATACAGGTGGTCGAAGATTGCAAAACATCTACCGGGAAGGACAGATAATGAAATAAAGAATTACTGGAGGACTAGAATCCAGAAACACATCAAGCAAGCTGCTGATCAGAATTTTCAAGGAGGAGTAAAAGCAATGGAGATGATGAATAATATTAATCCTCATGAACATCAAGCTGCAAGCACAAGCCAAGTAGATAGTACCATGGAGACCTACTCTCCACCATATGATCATGATCATGTGGTGGAGGCTTTTCATCATGGGACTAATACTACTACTGCCTTGCATTATCACCATCATCATGACTCCAATGTTAATGAAAACTACTGGAGCATGGAGGATCTCTGGTCAATGCAGTTACTTAATTGTGATTAAATAGTACTTATATTTAATCTGGATTAATATTGTTATTTAGGTTTGTTTATATTTTGGCCTAAAATAAACTAAATATATAAAGTTAATTTCATGTAGATTATATATATAGATATATCTCTGTCTACTTATTTAACTAGGTAGAAATTGGGTTATGTATAATTAGCTTTAAATTTATATATAAATTATCATGTTGAGGAACACAACTTGAATTGAATGATATTGTGTATGTGTGTGATGAAAATTGGTGCCAACAACTCCTCAACCGAGGTGGTTAAGATATATTCTCGAATTAGATGATATCCAAGTTCGAGCCCCCACTCCCGTTTACCTTAAAAGTGTCGAAAATTGGATGGTAAAAAAAGCTAATAGTGGTAATATATACATACATGAGCATCAATCCTTGATTTCCTTCCAATTATTGCTTTGGTTTTCTTGATGATTACAATAAAAGAAATGCTGATTACATAGCACTAACTATATGTGGGAGTTTTTAACTCTTATTACGGCTCCATTGACCATGGAAAATTAAACGACTAAGACATTATTAATTTAGGGTTTCATAGAAGTTTACCTTTTGGAACGTAACTTTCATTTGATACACCAAACTAAAAAAAAACAGAGACTAAAAGAAAAGTTTTTTTTCTTTGCTTCTTTTATTTAATGTTGGTATAATATTGCACAAGAAGACAAGCATGTAATAGTAGTAGTCGATGCAATAATTAATTATCACTCCTTATTTGATAATAATCCATGGATTACCAAACTCGACCAATAGAAATTCGACACATAGAAAGGCAACAATAGCTATTCTTGGCTTGTTTCACATTGGATTTTCTATTTACTATCCAAAAATGTGCAATGGCCATGCAAAATTGAACCCCGACGTGAGCCTAACTCTTGCATTGGCCTTATGGAAGTTTTCACATGCAACATTAATTAATAAAACCTTTAATTATCACAATAAATTCAAACACATATATACATATATGTATATGTATCCCACCACTTGTAACATGTCATCACATGTAGATTTATCTCCACCCCATCTTAACAACACCACCATCATCATCATAAGTTAGTAGGGGTTTTTCTCTTTTTTGTTTTACATCGATAGTGTTGATATTTTTGTAGAGAAACACAAGTTAGGTATTGTGAGGTCATTGGATGGAGTTACCATTAATGGTTTACCAACTCTTATTTTTAGGAACTCAAAGTCTTATTCAAAAGAATAGTGTGAGAGAGAATTATTTTCCTTCTCCATTTAAAATTAAGATAATATAGGATGTCGATTATGGGCTTTCAATGGCAGCCAAGTCACACAAACATGCGCGCGCGAAGATCAATTAAATTCATAGCCGCACAATTATTTAGTCACGTGTTTTGTGTGTGATATATCATAACTTGAAATGAAGCACGAGGGATATAGTAGTCGCGTGAAAGATAAGGAAAGAACACGTGATGGGTCGGCCATGAATCCACACATAAACGTGGAAATATCTTCTTCAACTAGCTAGTGTGTTTTCTCATGCCCTATCAAATTATATATATATATATATATATATATATATATATATATATATATGAAAATTCTCAAGTGAGGGATCCCTCACTTTATTTAAAATAAGGGATCCATCTAACACCATTCATTATGTGTAAGTGTGGTCCCCACACTTGATGGAGCCCACGCATGAATGGTGTATGAATGGTGTTAGATGGATCCCGCACTTTAAATAAAGTGTGGGATCCCGCACTTGAGAATCCCTCTATATTTATATATATATATATAATATCAAACTCCCAAGATATTCGCAGATACCCTAGTAGTGTTTTCAAGTATATGAATCCATTTTGTAATATGACTACAAAGAATACGGTCAATATAATACTCCCATACCTAGTAGTTTTGACATTATTTTTCACAGGAATTTCATCCCGATCTTTTTTGTCATCAGCATCGAATGGGTTGAGTTAATGACCTTAGTTTAAAACTGACTCAACTATTCGATATTCGAACATGTTAGGTTGAAAAATTCTCGATTACCAAAATATGTATAATATACATGGTGGTTATGAATGAGTTCGGCGATGGATGCCGACAAGGTATTTGATTAATTAATGGAATGACATATATGACTTTTGTTTGTTGTGTAATATATTGTGTGATGGTGACTACATTTTTGTCTTAAAGGTAGCATAGATGAGAGAGATCTTGAATGGCAAGGAAATGCAAAGTTTGACGCGTAAAATGAGAGTTTGTCAGTTGCTTTCCGTGATTGTGTTTGTTTTTGTGTGTGCATGTGCACTTGTGTGTAACCTTGGAAAATGACGAATACTTTCCTTAGCCAAGTGTTGTCATATACACATGCTATTGACTTAATAATACGCGTTTTAAAACCGTGAACTTTTGAAGTCTATCAATTATGATAGGTTGGGCTTGTACTTGTACTTTGAAAAACGGATAATATCTTATAATGATAATTTTAATTTAGACAAAGGAGTCCATCGAGGAGAAGACTTGACTCCTGATTTCACTTGGTTGACTTGACTCTAACCCACAAATGAGGAAGAGATTTGTTGAGAAAAGTTTCATATCGTTAAAACAAAGATCCGATTGACAAGTTATGAGCCCATGAATAATGTTAACTTAACAAGACGTGTTTTAAAACCGTGAGCCTGAAAAATCCTAATGAAAAAGGGAATGTTCATGTCATGATTTTCCATTTTCTTGTCTTGTTCACTTCGGACATAGGGAGTCATAGGCCTATTCATTAATTAGTTTATTTGGTTCCGTTTTGAGTGAATTTATTTAACTGAACTAAAAAACAAAATTGAAAATTTTAAGAATCACATCCAAACTAAATCATAATAATTTAAAAAAACCGAATTAAATTAACTAATAAATAATTTATTTTAGCCTAATTTTTCAGTTATTTAGGGATTTAAACATCCCCTGTTGGAACTCAAGAAAATTTCTTATTGTTTCTAAGTCCACTGATTAGGTTAATCATCCAAGAGTACTATTGGATGACTTTTGTTTTTAAAATACCAACGACAATTATGTTTGTGGTTGGAATCGAATTTTGGGCACACATATACATAATCCAATCGATTACTAACCAAACCAACTCTCATTTCATTGGTCTATTGGATGATTTGGTTGTGAATGAATCCTTTTGACTTTCGATACTAACACATTTTAACTTTCCAAAAATGTTAATTCCATTTGTCGCTTAGGTGGCGACTTATCCATGTGGACCAATAATATTATTCCATTTGTCCACTAAAAAGGATATAATTCATGATTTCACATCACATCTATACTCAGCAAGCCATGCCTACATTTCAATTGCGTCTCATAGAGCAAGAATCGAAGCCACGATGCCTTATCTTTGCTCTTGGTCATCCATCTCATTCTTTCTTCCTACGTAACTTATTAGACTTGTAATCCCACATTGCTTGTTGTTATGTACCTTGTGAAACCCATATCATTTAAGGAGCACAAAGCGATGTGATTTATAAGAAAAACTTAATCATCTCTCAAATAGAAAGGCAACGATAGCTATTCTTGGCTTATTTCACATTGGCTTTTCTATTTACTATCCAAAAATGTGCATTGGCCATGCAAAATTGAACCCCGACGTGAGCCTAACTCTTGCATTGGCCTTATGGAAGTTTTCACATGCAACATTAATTAATAAAACCTTTAATTATAACAATAAATTCAAACACATACATACATATATGTATATGTATCCCACCACTTGTAACATGTCATCACATGTAGATTTATCTCCACCCCATCTAACACCACCACCATCATCATAAGTTAGTCGGGGTTTTTCTCTTTTTTGTTTTACGTCGATAGTGTTGATATTTTTGTAGAGAAACACAAGTTAGGTATAGTGAGGTCATTGGAATTACCATTGGTGTACCAACTCTGAACTTTAGGAACTCAAAAGTCTTATTCAAAAGAATAGTGTGAGAGAGAATTATTTGCCTTCTCCATTTAAAATTAAGATAATATAGGATGTCGATTATGTGCTTTCAATGGTAGCCAAGTCACACAAACATGCACACACATATATATAGAAGATCAATTAAATTCATAGCCGCACAATTATTTATTCACGTGTTTTGTGTGTGATATATCATAACTTGAAATGAAGCACGAGGGGTATAGCTGTCACGTGAAAGATAAGGAAAGAATCAACAACAATATTTCCACAGAGTCCAGATGTAATGACCTTAGCGTGCACTTCCCTTCCTCGTTTCAACTTTCCCTAAATTACCACAAGCAGTCAACACTGAATCCACACATAAACGTGGATCTTCTTCAACTAGCTAGTGTGTTTTCTCATGCCTTATCAAATTATATATATATATATATATATATATATATCAAACTCTCAAGATATTTGCAGATACCCTAGTAGTATTTTCAAGTATATGAATCGATTTTGTAATATGACTCCAAAGAATACGTTCAATGCTCCCATGCCTTGATGCCTAGTAGTTTTGACATTATATTTCGCAAGGGTTTCATCCCGATCTTTTTTGTCATCAGCATCGAATGGGTTGGGTTAGTGACCTTAGTTTGAAACTGACTCAATTGTCCGATGACCTTAGTTTAAAACTGACTCAAAGCGATGCGATTTATAAGAAAAACTCAAATCATCTCTCAAATAGCAAGACCCTTTCTAGGCTCCAGTATCATTGGTGACGGCCTAGGAAAATAAAATCGTACAGCCCCGATGATTAGTGAACCGCTAAACTCAAAGCGGATGATATTGTTGATTTGAGTTGGTTGATCGATGTATAAGAATAAAATCTCATAAGTAAAAGTCAACTAGGGAACCTGCAATGGGCAATCAAGTGTCATACGAGGAATGAACCGGTAGATGAGACAGTTATGATGAGGATATCATGATTACCGTGTGAGATCGGTCAGCTAGGCCGATCCTGTAGTTTTTTGAACGGAATTAACTATTAATAATAAAGGGCCAATCAATCCCTGAAATCAAAGAGGATCAACAGGACCTGTACGGAATGAATAGTTGATTACAGAAAATATACCACTTGAAATAAGAGGCTGATTTAGTGTCAGTGTGTCCTCGGTCATCCACGGTGACCATTTGATCTATTGACCAATTCTTATTTCAGTTACCCAAGAATCAAAGTGAAACCAACATTCTCAGGCCCATTTGCTCACCGCAACTGAGTTTTCTGATATACCTTGCCCATCTCTCAACCATCTTACGTTATCCATCAAGGCATCAACGATAAGCTTAGTTAGACCTGGGCCTTGACCCATTCTGTCATTCGCTTGGCCCATTTTGGACAAGTGGATTGCATCCAAACAAAATATACACACCAAGTTATGGTGTGCGTTTGGACTTTGAATGGGATAGAATCGAGCCTTTTCTTACTTCTCAAAACACTTTATTCTATAAATAATTTTACTTTCTAATCGAGCAAGCATATATATATATATACACACACACACTAATACTGTATCCCCACCCCCAATTAATTAGTCGAGTTGACTGTGGATGAATAGCGGTGAGCAAAATGGAAGTAACCTAAGTCGTGAAAAAAGGGTTGTGGGAGAGCAATACAAAACTAGAAACACATCTCTTTTGTTAATGACAACAAAGGAAGGGGATTTTTTTTTTAAATATCATGAGAAATATGATTCTTGTTAGAATCGAACCTTAAACACACATATGTCTAATCCAGTCGATTGTCAATCGAGTCACCTCTCGTTGGTAAAGAATGAGATATTAAATGAATCTATGATATAGATAATAGGCCTTGACTTTCAATCCATTTTATCACTCTCAAACCATCAAACTAAACTTGGGTTAGAGCGTAAACTAGTGATACTTTCGGCTACCGGAATATCACCATGCTTTTAGAATGGTTGAGATAGCTCAGCTGGTAGATAAATTAAAATTTTAGCTAATTTTGTAAAGTAAATATTCTAATTAATTTGATTAGCCATATTAGGTTAGTTATTAACACCTTATAAAAACTAAACTATGTATTAGTTATAGGTTAACAAGTTACTAATTAGCATTTGAAAATGTGGAAGACTCTTTTTTCTGATAATCGAAAAAGACATTGTACAAGTTTGTCATTTGCATATTCGATGTGGATTTAAACTCGAGCAGTTAGGTCGGCGCGCATAATATGTGAAAAACGAGAGAACCAAAAACCATTTTGTGTGTATAAGTTTAGGGATAGCTTTGTGGTGGAGACATGAAGCCTCATCCAGATTTCAGTTGCACCAGATCTTTCTTTGCATGAGCATCCAATTTGCTCTAAACATTATCAACATGATCCCTTGCTTCATCCCCACCGTCAATGTCCTCGTCACGCATCCCAATACGATCACTCTTACGTGGCAACTTATTATGAGCCAAACCCAAATCAAAGTGGGTCCCGTTCGACTCATATCATGAACCACAGAAGCCCTACGACGATTACAAGCGGGCCCCACGAATCAACTGCCTTTAACGGTTGTGATTGCGTTAAGTTCTGATATCTCATATATCGAGGAGTAGAGGAGTGAGGAGTCCAGAGGGTGTTTTAGTAAAACGGCTCTTCTAGTAATCAAGCTTCAACATTTCATAGGTTGGATTCAAAGTTCCAATTTTGTCATATGGAAGGTGTGTGTTCTAAGTAAGGAACTTCCCAGACATCATAAAAATCCTTCAAATTCAAATTCGATAGGGTGAAATTGAGGTTTATAGAGAGAGAGATTGATTGATGGGTAGGGCATTTGTGTATGTGATTCTTGGAGGAGGAGTCGCTGCTGGGTATGCAGCCCTTGAATTTACACGCAGAGGAGTCAATCCTGGTGAGCTCTGCATCATCTCTGAAGAACCTGTAAGTGATTTCTCTCTACTTTCTTTGTTAAGTGATGGGTATGGATTCTTCTTCTTTATGCTATTTAGTGGTCTCACCTTCTTTCTTTTTTTTCCCAGTAACCCCTTGTAGCGACGCCATTTGAATGCCTGTTTCGTCGGTTATTTTGTTTGTCATTGTCTGTCTAAATTCAGAAGAGGATATATTTTAGCCGTTGAACTTTTTTCAAAAGTGGGTTTTGCTTCACTATGCTCCTTTAATTGAACTTGTCATTAGTCGTTGAATCTTTTAACGTAATATATGCCATTACGTTTTTATTTGATGAGTTATTGCCTTGATACGATATCTATGATTGAGTGTAGATTGCTTCTTGATTGCAACTTGTTTGTCATAATTGAGTTTAACTTTACTTGGTTAGTGTTGGGATTTAATCCCATCAGTTAGTGCTATTCTTTCTATCATATATTGCTTTGTGATTATGTAATCTGTAGTTCGTATCTAATTAAACATGGAGACTTTTTGTGAGTGCCATCTGTCTGAAAGTTGGTTTGGGTCGGGTCTAGGATGATGATTATTTTCTGGATGCTACGTTTTCGAGGCTACATGAGCAGCTGTAGACTTGAAGTACAATGATTTGATGTAAATGAATGTTCACAGGGATATGCCTGAATGAGGGAGGGGAAAGGGCAAAATAATGATATGGGTGCATGAAAAGAGCATCTTAAGAATCTTGTTACCATTTGTAAAGGACGACTTTAAAATTTGATGACTCCAAATTCTCTTGCATGGCTCTATTTTTAAGTTGTTTGGCGATATGTTTCATCTCTTTTTACTTTTTGAAATGTTTTGTCTGGGAGAAAAAAAAAATTTTGACACCAAATTTTGGTCTGGTGTTGGCTTTTTTAGGTTGCACCGTATGAGAGGCCTGCATTAAGCAAAGGTTATTTACTTCCAGAAGGTAATTTTTTTCAATCCTCAACACATCAGCTGGTTGTCTGATAATGTCAACTGCCTTGTTATTAGAAGTTTGATCATGTAGTGGAGAAGTAGTCTGGCGTATATCTGGTTTTATTCTTTCAGGAATTTTACTCATACATCGTTCAGATTGTTTCATGCCTTTTACCCTTTCTCTCATTCTGATATAATTATTTCAATAGCTAATTTGTTTCGACAATATGCAGATCCTCCACGCCTTCCATCATTTCACACATGTGTTGGCGCTGGCGAGGAAAAGTTAACTCCAAAATGGTATAAGGAACATGGTAATTATTTCCTCATATCATGTCTTTGTCTCTTCTGGATAAAAGACCGTTTCGGAAAACAATATTCCTTTTAAAATAATAGCTTTCCAGAAACAATGTGACTTGCATGTTTGTTAGTTGCCTTCATGGGTTTAACTTTACAGTTGCATTATACTTGCTGCATCATAACAAGTCCTAATATTATAATGATATATTTATATTTTGGGTACATGCTGGCTTTCGGGGCCTGGCATTTACTTTTTGTAATGGTAGGCCTGGCATAATGTTGATAATCTTGTGCAATACAGAATGTTGGCTTTTAGGAGACAATATACTAAAAAAAATGAATGTAGCAGCGATAAGAATGTTGTGCAAAATGTGCAACATCATCGGGAAATATAGGATAAAAAATAACACTATTTGATTTACGGTTTGTTAACTCCTATTGAATATTAGATGAGAGAAAATTGCCTGAGTTGGTTTCGTGCTTCATCGAGTTGCTGACCTGACATAACTCCTATAGGAGATGCCAGGAAAATGAAGTAGGGTCCCAATAACTATATGGATAAAAGTGATAAAAAAGAAATTGATTATGTAGGATTAGGGACTAGTGTAGCCTTAGACCAGGGCGAAGGAGAATCCATTTGGCTCTTTCTCTAATTGATTCAAGTAGCTGACACTAAAATGTTTGGGACAATAGCCTTGATGATGATGATAGGTCTAGCATGTAAACAATCATGTGAAAAGTACTGATAATTTGGACCTATATAGGCTATAAAAAGGTTTTAAGAGTGTCTAATGAGATAATGTGCTGGTTGCAAATGTTGTCACCATGCATGTTATTTCCTCTTTTTATCTCAGAAACTCTGTGTTGGATGTTACTCTGTGTTCCTAAGAGTATTTTAGTCAATGGTGATATTATATTAGTCGCAAACCTACATGAAATTCCACTTCTCCTTGCTTGGCTTCTTATGGTCAATTTAGATGAGGGGATTTTACTTTTATGTGCAATCAATTATTTGAGTGGAGCTATTGTTGGTGTGATATTCTTCAGGAAGTTCACTGCACATCTCCAAATATGGCTATTTGCCAGTATGCACCTTGGCCTCAATACATGTTTGGATACCTACCTGAACCCTAAAGCATAGGTCTCTAAGTTCTGAGTCCAACCATGTATATTAACACTGCTACGTTGTCTTACCCAAACCAATGTGGTACACCAATGAATCATATGTTTACTGCGACAAACATTTTGTCCATGCATTTTGCAGAGTGTTCATCATTTGGCAATCAGTCACTGCCATCCTTTCCATCCAGGTTTGACATGATTTATTCTCGTCTAGTTAGGAACATCCCTAATTCCTTATGTATGATCCGTGATCTGTAAAAACGTAGACAACTCTCGTGCACAAGGCTCCCGCAATGGGCGGGGTCGGGGATATGCAAGATGTATGCAACCCTTACCCCACATAATATGTGGAGAGGCTGTTTTCAGGAATTAAACCAGTGACCTCTAGATTGTACCACTGTAACTCTACCGTTGGGCCACATGTTTGCCTGTACTCGATAAATATGGAAAAAAGTTTAAGATACTAAGTTTTCTGGTTGCAGCTTTATGCTAAATTCCTTTAGAAGCTGGTATTATACCTTGTTTTAAAAAAGTTATACCTCAGTTTCTGTTTCGATAGTTTTGAATAAATGAAATATGTATATAGTCCGTCATCATCATTAAATTCTGAAAATTTGGAGATTCTTTTTTCTAGGAATCGAGTTGGTTCTTGGAACTCGTGTTAAATCTGCTGATGTAAGGCGTATGACTCTGTTAACTGTGGCTGGGGAGACTATCAGTTACAAGACTCTTATAATTGCAACAGGTGCTCGGGTACTGAAACCTATCTTTTTTGTGGTCTAATTTGTTCTTGCTTCTGATAGTTGATCTTAAAATTAAGCATCAAAGTGAGTTCTAAAGTATGAGATGTGGAATTAACAGTTGTTGCCGTCACTTTTGTTTTGCTCAAAGAATGTAGAAGTCAGTTTGCTTTATTAATTGATATGTGTGTAGGCTTTGAAGCTTGAAGAATTTGGAGTACACGGATCAGATGCTGAAAATGTGTGTTATTTACGAGATTTGGCTGATGCAACTAGGATTGTTGATGTGATGCAATCTTGTTCTGGGGGCAAAGCTGTTGTCATTGGTGGTGGTTACATTGGCATGGAGTGTGCTGCATCTCTAGTGATCAATAGAATAAATGTAACCATGGTATTTCCAGAAGAACAGTGCAGTAAGTGCCTGTGTCTCATCCTGAACTCCTCACTGGATTTGAAACCTCCCCCCAAACCCCACACACACAGACGTGCTCTACTCTGTTTCCGGAGTAGTGCCAAACTTAAGTGATATATTGTTGTTTTTGCAGTGGCCCGTCTATTTACGCCGAAGATTGCTAGCTATTATGAAGAATATTATAAATCCAAAGGAGTCGAATTCGTTAAAGGAACCGTCTTGACGTCATTTAAATTTGACTCCGAAGGAAGGGTGAGTCTTCTACAACTTGTAAATTGTGACACCTCAATGTAGACTGTTTGGTCATGAAGAATGTTGGACTTGCAAACAGCTGTAGTTCTTTTCAATGTTAATGCAGTTTTTGTTTTATTGAGCACTTGGAAAAAGAATATGGACCTCTTCTATACCGACAACTGTTTGTGAAAATGCATGTATGGGATATTCTTGGATGTAGGTGACTAAACCTTTTCAGTTTTCTGCTTTCCATAAAGATATTAGCCACATCCATGGATGCACCTTTAAGGTATTTTCGTAGAGTCCAGTTTGTTTAGAAATTGTGCCTGATCAACTCTTTCTACAGGTTACTGCTGTTAATTTAAGAGATGGAAAACAATTACCTGCGGACATGGTTGTAGTGGGAATTGGAATACGTCCAAACACAAGCCTCTTCGAAGGCCAACTCACTCTGGAAAAGGGTGGGATCAAAGTAAATGGACGATTGCAGTCAAGCAACAGCTCAGTCTATGCAGTTGGTGATGTTGCTGCTTTTCCGGTAAAACTTTTTGGTGAAATTCGCAGGCTGGAACATGTTGATGCTGCTCGCAAATCTGCGAGACATGCCGTGGCTGCAATAATGAATCCAAACGAAACAGATGAATTTGATTACCTGCCATTTTTCTACTCAAGGGTCTTCACATTATCTTGGCAATTTTATGGGGACAATGTAGGGGAGGTGGTACATTTTGGGGATTATTCAGGAAAAACATTTGGGGCATTCTGGGTATTCAAGGGTCACCTTGTTGGGTCTTTCCTTGAAGGTGGATCCAAAGAAGAGTATGAAGCTCTTGCCAAGGCTACCAGGCTTAAGCCTGCTATTGAAGACTTGTCTGAGCTGGAAAGGCACGGTTTGAGCTTTGCATTGGCAGTTAGTAAGGTACCACCGCCACTTCCACCTTCTAATGCTAGTGTGTCTGGCATTGTTCTTGAGAGACAATTACATGCTTGGCATGCAACAGCTGGTGTTATCCTAGCAGCCTCAGTAGCTGCATTTGCATATTGGTATGGAAGGAGGCGTCGACGTTGGTGAATACTCAGTAGTTTGATGTTGGTGCTGCTGATTTCATTCCATAATACAATGTTGTAGGATATATCACTACACTGGCTCTTGTAATCATTACCGTGTATTCGGATTATAGACAATCATATTGAAAAACATAAATGCCATTTTCATCCAAACCTAGCAGAGACTCAGTTGAATCAATTTTTATCCTTTTCTTTTTCTTGGATACAGAATCCATTGATATGGGGATGACAAACTTCAGTTAGCATCAGAAAGTTGAGGGAAATTCACTTGCTAATCCTGCATCTTAGCATGGTAACTTGTCCAATGCAAAACATGTCATACTTGCATGAATGTCTCCAATAATGTTTCTATAAACCATTCCATCATTATCATAGATCATAGTTCCTGAACCTTATTCCATGTTCTAGTGGTATGATTCTTGCTTTGGGTGTGAGAGGTCCTGAGTCCGATTCTTGAAACGCCCTGGCTTCTTTTATCCAATCCAAAAGTGCTGCAGCCTCTTCTGTGCTGCTCTCTGATATCTGTTGCTACAAAATGAATTTTAAGTGAGTTTTGCCGCTTAGCTTGTGGTGAATGTTGTGTTGGCTTATTGTTGTAGTAGTGTAAAGATGGTTTTCAATCAGTTGTAGTTGCAAATGTGGTTTGTAAACATTTTTGGCTTGTCAAAGATTGTTCATTCATTGGTGGAAGTGACAAGTACTGTTGCAGTCTAGCTTTTGTATTCTATTCACACTTCAAAAGATATTGTAAGCATCTCTGTGTGGTTTATGTAATCAACTGTAGATTTTTCGTTTCTCGACCGTGAAGTATGACCAAGCTCATTAGTTTATTATCCGAGGTCGGAGTAAGTTGATAGGATCCTTTTTTACCTCCCGTGTCGTGACATGGGGACATCAAAAAGAAAAGAGAAGAATGGCGTTTCTCTCCCTTTTGGCATAACGGAACCCAACGAGAGGCCCGTACGACGGGCTATTAGCTTAGTGGTAGAGCACATCCCTGTCTCCTGTAATTGCATCGATGTGGATCATCCAAACCACATACTTCTCTTATTCAAACCGGGGTTTTGCTTTGCAAGAAAAAGATAGCCTTGAAGGTTGATTTTGCACATCTGAGGTTATATAATATAACATAAGTCCAGTTTCCTCTAGAAAATGGGGAATTGCTTTTAAGTTACGATGGTTCAATTCTTGTGGAAGAGTGGTTTGTCTTTCAGGGAGAAAGATTTTGAGTCCAATCAGCAATAAGAAAACATCACATTATTTGCTGGACGAAATAAATTATTCCAAATACATGAACCCATGGCTTATACACCACATGTCTGGTGTTTCACAGTCTATGAACAGAATACGAAAGGAATCAACTCAAATCCGGAGAAAATCAGTCGTCAACAGGGTCTTGAGGAGTCTCATCCGCACTGCGTTTAATGGTGATTACTGGGCACTCTGCATGCTTCACACAGAATTCACTCACAGTTCCAACAAAAACCCTGCACAAAAATTTATAAAGGAAAAGAAATTGTTGGGTGAATCACCATTGGTTATCAAAGTAAGGCCAGAACGTCCGCCCAAATCAAAAAATCTCCTCACTTGACCAGTACAGCTATAAAATGGTATTCAAACAGTCGATTTAACCAGTGTTCCAACAACTTCAAATTTATATCAACGAGAGTTAGAACCTTGAAATCCTGGCATTCCTTTAAATATAAACAGAAATAGAGTGCCGTTAACTGCGAAGACCAGGCATGTTCTTAAACATAACAAGCATACCTCTGAAAAGGGCCAAGACCCCTACTTCCCACAACAAGAAAATCTGGATGAACTCGCTGCACCTCATAACAGATTTGTTCCTTGGGATCACCTTTTTTGATCCATGCCTCACAAGCAACCTGTGGGAGTTTAGGCTTTAAAAAATAAGACTTCCACACACTATCCACTGCAAACCTAGGTATAGAAAATGTGATCAGTCTGAATCTCCTATTCAGAGGTCCATTCTACAAAAACTAGAAAGATAAATAATTCAAGTTGGATAAAACTATTTTGGCATGCAGCTATGTATGTGTGTATTCATGCGTTTGCAAGAAAACATTTGTGCCACCGTGATCGCAGTAAGTAATATGAGAAAAATTGAGAGAGAGATAGAGAATCAAGAGACTATAGAAAAAGAAACAAGTACCCCGATTTGATGGCATCTATTCACAAAGTACTCCAATAGATGCAGCCCTCTTGCCTTGTCCCTATACTTCATGCTTTTAAAATCTTCAGGGGATGCATATATACTATCCATGTCATCGAAGCCTATAAGACAATGCACAATGCGACAAAAAATCATCAAGTACTCTAGTTATACATCAGATGTCACAAGGAGCAAAGCAGAGTCGGGAATTTCAAACATATCAACCAAGCAAGTTAACTTCTACAGGAAGTCAATTTCCTGCAAAAACATCATGCATGCTGACAGCAATGACTATACGAACCTCACTTAATCCATTTAACTTAACCTCTAAAAAGAAACCAAAATCCATCACTTAAAATCCATTGCTATAGTGCGGTCAAAGAAATTCTGAAAACACACAAATCCAGATGGATTTGGCAGAATTTTTCAGTTAAGGCAAACAAAGCTCTGTGACAAGGCCCAAGAACGCAACTAATTAAGATGAAAGAAACTTATGTACAGAAAATTAGCAGCTAAAGTGACAATTCCTATTCACCCTCAACAACCCTTCCCCACCACCCAAACCATAAAAATAAAAAATTTAAAAAGACAGCACCAATAAACAAGCAAAAAGTGAAAGAGGGTATGCATTGGGTTAGAAAAGGAAGCAAGTACCATATATGAACTGGAGAATTGATACCAGATCAAGTACAAGTGTCATTAATAGAAGAGGAATCATGTCTCTATTCCAACCTTAGCCTTAAACCAAATTCACTTGCCCTTTTAGCACCTTCATTTTTTTTGGTAAGTGATTATTGCATTATAATAAATAATATGTACAAAATTACGAGGGCCGAGGGGCATACCCCTTTTATCACAAAATCTTTAATTCCTGATGGATATTAAAGTTTACACAAAACCTTCCTTTGAAGCCACCAAAATGTACCAGACATGAATCAGCTCATTATTCCATTTTTAGTATGATCTAATCGTTTTCCTTCTATTTCATTCCATCCTATTTTGCATTTCTTCTGAGACCAGAAAGAGCACAAATCGGAACAATAATCCAAATAAACGCTGCAACTCACAGAAAGCTTTAGCGATGACAAGATTACACTAAATTAAGAACTGATCCATCATGTAGAGATTTTACATTAATATTAACAACAAATTTACATTTCCATCAATAATCGATGGTCAGGCTTAGATGATTTTTCAAATAAGATAAGAAAATTATCAAAGAAACCGGAAAAGGATGTCTCGTAAACTCTAACCACAAAACACAGCAAACCTCCGCGTCCGTAGATAATCAAGCACAGGAACATGCATAGAAAGGTCGCAAACACACAAAGAACACAATCTATAAAAAAATATAGATGGAAAGAGCGAACAAACCATCTTCATCGGGGACTTGGACATGGAGAAAGAGAATCTTGAAGCCAGAAGTGTTGGAGCGAACGATCTTCTGCAGAGTCCAGTCGAAAGCTCCTTTGCTACTAATGGAAGGGTGCGGATACCCCTTGATCGTTGACTCGTTCACAGCAATCATCAACCGACTCGGCTCGCCCTCCATTTTCAACTCTCTCGCTAAACGATTGAGCTCCTCTGAGTCTCTTGTTCCCTCTTCTGGAACTCTCCCCCCTTATAACAGACCAGAGAGCGTACGTTTGTGGGGCTTATTGTGTAATTAGCCTACGATAGTGAGTAGTCGTTCACCTATGCTAACTTGCGCTTCGACTATGATGGACACCCGGCAATTTAAAATGAAGCGTCATCGTTAAACCAAAACAAATGGCGGGTCAGTGTAGAATAATTGATAAAGGATATGTACAAATTTGTAAAATCAAAAATACTAGGGTTTAAGGGTGTTCGTTTTTTTTTTTTAATATAAATTAAACTGATTTTGATTTTTTTCGATTTTTGGTCAACTTTTAATGGAGAAATGTATCAATTTTTTTAAAAAAATTGGCGGATCAATTCGATTTTGAGGATTTTGGTGGGCTGCTAAAGATGCTGGGCCCAAATAGGGCCTCCTTTCACTGGGCTGGGCCCTGGCCCTTTGCCCTGTAAAGAGTTTTTTGAATAACCCGGGACCTGGTAACCTTAACATGGTTATCAGTCGGGTCCTTCATAGTTAAAAACAAAAAGAAAAAAACAGGTTGGGTTCAACCTGGCCCGATAACTCGGAACTTGGCCCGGTGCACACCTCTATAGCTCTACTTGCGACCGTCAAACTGCGTTTGAGATTTATTTGTGCTATTTATTTTAGTTCTCATGAATGGTGGATCACTTGGATCTCGTCCACTAAATGGGCCAAAGGCCCAGAGTTAAACAAGTAAGTTTGCAAGTAATAGATCTTCTGGTTCAGGCCCAAGAGTCAGATTGTTAATGAGTGGGCTCTTAAACTGAAATCTCAACGACTAAAGCCCAATTGTCAATCAATAAATCTACCATCATTCACTCCCAAAATTACCAGTTCCAGTTTCTACGTGCTCGGAAATTTAAACCCTAGCGCTCGTAGCCGTCATTGCATCTCTTCCTCTATCGTTCTAAGAAACGAGTTCGCATACCTTTTGTTTTCACTCTTCTCATGCTCTCTGTTCTTTAAGATTTTATGGTTGAGGTTTACGATTCAGGGCGAAGATGAAGAGTGCTTTGATTTCTGACACCTCTTGTATGAGATGAGTTTAAAACAAACTCTTCTTTGAGCACAGATAGCAACTCTCTGAGCCCTTCTTTCTGCGAGTTTTCTAATAGGATTTCCGATTTCAATGAAATTTTTGTAAATTGGATTATGGGATTTGGGATTTCATCTATTCTTGTTGGTTTTTCTGGTTATTTAACGATTTAGATTTCTAGCACACTTTGGTGTGTGGGGAAGAGGCTGTTCGGGATGATAATTTTTTTTTTTTATGTTTTTTTTTTCGATAAACAAAAAATACTCCCAAAATTTATTTTTTTTTAAAAAAAAGGGACTCATATAAAATATTGTTTTTGAGTGTCCATTTTTAAAAAATTACAGTAAATAGAAAATCGCTTAAAAATAGAAAACAAAAAATGAAAATTGGGAAAACATAAAACAAATCAAACCACTCTTGAAAATACGATTTGACTGTCCATATTAGGGGAAAAAAAAAAGTAAACGCAAAATTATTTTGAAATAGAAAAATACGTTTTCTAATTTGAGAAAACAAAAAAGAAAACACACGAAAAATATTTAATAAATCAAACCCAACTAAACAATCCTAAAAAACTTAGACCCTGTTTGGTAGAGTATTTTAAGTAGTATTTATGCTAGTTGAAGATAAGACGAACTTATTACTTAGCTCACAATTTTTTCAACCTAGAAATGCCATAAATTAGAAGCATATTTGAAGCTAACCATCTTTAGAGCACCTGCATCAGTTTCTCTTAACAGATTCCCTAAAATACAGACAAAATGTCACTTTCCCCTATTTTACAGATTCCCTATCCAATCAACGCTGCATCAGATTACCTATCATATTCTCTATTACATTAAAATAATATTTATTTCTCTTTCCTTTATTTATTCTATTCATATAAATTACTTCTATTTAAAATAATAAATTAATTACATTTAAAACAATATATTAATTAAAATAATAAATTAATGTTATTAAAAATTAGAGAAAAAAATTGAGGAGAGAGAAATAAGAGAGAAAAAGTGAGGAGAGACAGAGGAGAGAGAAAGAGATGAGTGACGAGAGAGAAAGAGATGAGGGAGGAGAGAGTGAGGAGTGAGAAAGAAGAGAGAGAAAGAAGAGAAGAGTGAGAAAATGTGAGGAGAGGAGAGAGAAAGGAGTCAAAATGTGATGAGAGGAGAGAGAAAGGAGTCAAAATGTGATGAGAGGAGAGAGAAAGAGATGAGAGAGAAAGAAGAGAGGGAAAGAAAGGAGGGAGGAGAGAGAGAAAAAGTGAGGAGAGAGAAAGAGATGAGTGAGGAGAGAGAAAGAGTGAGGAGAGAGAGGAGTGAGAAAGAGAGGAGTGAAGAGAGAGAGTAGTGAAAAAATGAGGAGAGAGGAGAAGGTAAAGTAGTAAAAAATGTTATTTTATGTTTAGGGAAGTGAATAGTGGTTCTCTAGATGTAGGGAACTACTGTTCATATTCTGTAAAATAGGGAACCTCTAGGTATTTTGATGCAGAGCTCTATTTTGATAAAATCTCTATAATCTTTCCCTATTTTACAGACAGACTCATGTTTAGGTAATCTGATGTGGATGCTCTTATATATAAAATGCTAGAGATTCCCTAAACTTAATGCTTCGTTTGGTAGAGTATTTAGAGCAATTACACTGCCAGTCTGTATTGTACATAATAAAAGTGATACAGATTTGTTTAAAAAATGACTTTACATTGATTCTGTAAGAAGTCTATATGATACCAACAAATCTATTTCTTGCGTCAGTGGTGTTGTATTTCTACAACAATCGGTATATTGAAAATTTAAGGAAAACTCTTTGTATCCCTAACAATTTCTTCCATAACTAGCCATAACAGTATTATGTTATCTAATTACATTAAATTGTCTTTTTAAATTATTTAATTACATTAACTTTCGTTATTACGTTATCTAATTACACGTTATGACTGAATTTGTTAGGGATACGTAACATTGCCGAAAATTTAGTATCTTATTGAATCTTATCTCTCCATAAACTCTCATCTCTTCGTCTCTAAGCTCAGTTTCATCCCTCCGCCTCTATTCACTCTCATCCTCACGATTTCTCAATCTCTTTGCCCAAGTCGCCGCACCTCGGCCGAGCCACCACACCTCAATGCCTCTCCACCCAAGTCGCAACATCTCAGCTCCTCTTCTCCCAAGGAATATATGGCAATCCTCAAAGTGACTTCATTTATGACTAGAAGGTTGAAAAGCTTAAGATGCATGAGTACAAAATGCAGCTCGAGGAACAAAAGTTTATGATTGCGATGCAGGAACTATAAGGGAAGTTGAAGAAAAGAGGATTCAACTTGATGAAAGGCAAGAAGAAGCTCAGCCGGAATTTGAAGAAAAGAGGATTAAGTTTGAAGAGAGGCAAGAAGAGATGAGGATTATTACGATGGACGTGGGCATTTTAAATGAGATTCAAAGGGATTATATTCGGATGTTTCGACAAGTTGAGATTATTGTTAAAAGGGGAAATATGTATAAACTTATGTTTGTACTTTATCTTATGTATAAACTTATGTTTGTAGTTATCTTTATAAAATTAAACATCGACTAACAAATAATATAGTAATAATCAAATAAGAGGAAACTATTATTTTAATGTTGTAAAGATTTAGAATAGTGATTTTGATGCAGTTAGTTGTTGTTGAATAGAGCATATGTAAATTGTCAAAAAATGGTGTTTGAATGGGTAAAATAGATAATCTGTTAAGAGACACCAATGTGATTGCTCTTATGTTGGTTTTTAAATGTTGTTTTAAATGCTAGTATATATGTTGTCTAAATGGTTGTGACTATTTGGTCTAATTCTTGTTGGTGGCATTATGTAGTTCAAAATGCTATGACAAATTCGAATCTTCAAATCTTCTGGAGTATTGAGCAATGAGACGTTCTACTTGAAATCATCTAAGAAAAACAAATAATTCTCCGGTATAGTGTTTGGATACGATAACACACATGAAGGTGACTTCGAATATGGTGTCCAAGCTGTTGTTGGTCTCGATCAAGGGTCGAAATTATCATTGGTTTCTCTGCTGGGAAAAAGGGTAAATTACTACTAAGAAAACAATTGGAAATACATGTTCCAATAATCACAACTAAATTTTTTTTATTAATTACGCATCTCATTAAATTACTTATATGCCCATTTTCATTTAATAAAATTACATAGTCCTAAGTATCGACGCCTCTCCTGATTTCTTGTTCCACATTTTCTCCACCCATGACATCATCAGTTTTGACATTTTTTATTTTTCTTAAATGAAACTTCAAAACGATTTTCTCTCAAACTACAAGATGAATTGTGAAAAAAATTATATATTTTAAATTAGCATGGAAAACTCTTTCAAATGAGATAAATTGTCGATATATTTTGAAATAAAAAAATCTCACTATTTCAATATCTATTAATCATAACAAAATCACAACAATTAATGCAGATAAATATATATTTCAATATATACTATAACAAAACCACAACAGATAATGCATTTGCATACGTTGGGCTGAGAAATGATTCATCTCGTAAAATTGCGATAATGAAAAGACACTAATGAGACTTGACTCACAACCTCCTGCTCGTGATAAGTATTACCGTGATCAAGTTGATCATTTCAACCAACTACCCGTTGTTGTTGGGAGAGATTTTCATTATTCTAACACAAATTGCCTTTATATATCTAATTCGAGTCCTTAAATAACTTATCTTCACCTAGCTCCACCACTCTCCATCGGCTACCTAAACAATAAAGTTTGTAGCCATACGTTGGGTAGATGGAGACATTTGGCATTCATGGTATAGGATTACCCATTAAGGTCAGTCAAGTTCAAGAATATCAAAAGAACTATGGGGTGCCAAGGTAGCCAACCGATGACCTAATTTCTATATTCTGGGGAAGGTCATCCACTCACCATTTCCGGGTAGCTTGGTTTTCCATATTTATGGAGCTTGTGGGGCCTACAAAATTGACATCAGGGGACCCGTGGCACTGTTACAGTTTATCAAGTGTTGTTTTATTTTCCGAACGATGCTTGTTACACTCAAAATATGATTCCCATTTATCCTCCGATCAATAATTATTTAACATGCTATATAAATTTAGGAGTAAAATGAAGGTCATATTCTGAGAATATGTAACATTACTCTTATTTTCCTTCTCATGAAATTGACATTGCTAGAGTTTTTTTTCCTGTGTGTGTAAAGGACGTCGCTTGTGTTTGCTTGTCGATCTCAATGAACCCACCAGGATTTATATAGGTCGCGGTCAAGGTAGCCCACACACTCACATGCAGTATAACCTTAACTATTGAAGCCTTCGATATTTCACAGGTATGAAAAATATAAGCCGTGAAGTAAAATGTTAGGTATTTGGCGGAACTAGTGGCTGACAATTGTTCTTTTAGATGATCCACTCATTTTGCATTTCTAGCTAATACAACAAACACATGATCAACCAAACCTTAATAATAATTATTTGTCTATCTTTTATTTTTTATTTTTATTCAATTGGGCCAAGCTATGACCATATTAATTAGCTAGATACTTGTTTATTATTATTATTCTTATAATAATCAATAAAGGATGTGATGGGTTAAGGAAAAACTGTGACGTGTTAAAATTGAATATGATTTCATTTATGATTCGCCTTTGAATTTCGATCATAAAAAAGGGACTGCTTAATTGTGACATGCATGTTATTCATGTGATCCATCCACCGCATGATTCTCGAAGCTTCATATCTTACTTGCACAATCTCTAAGGATTTTTTTTTTATAAATTGAGATTAGTTTAATTAATTAAAAGATGCAATACAAAAATACGAGAGACATCCCCTAAGAAAAAAAGTCAAACTGAACAACAACCGTCCCATTTTAGAAGAGTTCTAAGCCAACTTGAAGACTTGGGGACTTGATTTGACTTCTAAAACGTTCGAATCTCTAATTATGTATTAGACACAATTTTGTGTGTATTGAAATCTTTTTTTGAATGCCTTAAGAATCGTCTCAATCAAAACTCAAATGAGGGAGTTATGACTGTCCGAACACAACACATTGATGTCATAAATACAGCTCCGATAATCAAACTTTGAGGCTCGATTTGAGTTTTAAAATGTTTTAATTCCCGAAAATGTATTAGACACAAAGTTTTAGGTTTTCAAGTTTTCTGTAGAATGTCATGAAATCGTCTCAATCGAAACTCAAATGAGTGAGTTATGACTATTCGATCACACTGACGTCAAAAAATATATTTGATTGTTGAAATTTAAAAGTAAAACAAGGACTGATGATATTTTGGTCAATAAAAAATATATTTTAAATAATTTTTCTGTAATGGAATAAATTTTATCTATTTATGGGCTTTTGAAATTTTTTTTTGAGTGAAGCTATTGAAATAAATTTTTATTTTAAATGACTCATTGCTAATTAACCCAAGAGGAAAAACAAAAAGTGAACCTTCTGAACTAGTAGGCATTATTGCATTACCATAGAAAGAAAAAAGAAAGCATTGTTGAATCAGCCCTTTGTTTCTTATATCTAGAAAATTACAACAAAGTACTCGTTCAATATGATCCACACGTGCAACTGGACCCCACTCAATCCCCCATTCTTCGCTCCCGTTTCCTCGATATTTATGCAACAAAAACCTCTTAACAGCACATAACAGAACTAGTACTGGTTCTGGTACAACGACAAACCCTTCCCCTCCCTCTCTCTCTAGAAGAAGAACAGAAGGACGATTCAAGACAAAAATTGTACAGTTTCTTGAGATGCAGAGCGAAGAAGAAGCTACAGAAGTAGCGATTTGTCCAAGCTTCAATAGCTACTCGTGTGATGGACTCGCAGAGATTGCGGCACGAGTAGAGACGGAGGTGTCCACATCAAATCAACAACCGCACGATGAGGAGGATACGTTTGAGTTCAGCACGGATTTTGATTCTTCGTCTTCGATAATGGCTAGCCAGATCCGGCCGGTCTTTCCGGTCTTCAACCGGGATCTCATGCTAGGCGATCATTGCTTTAACGATGATGATGAACTTCATCGTAATCGGAATAGGGATCTTGATCGGGAAACAGATTTTAGGGCCGTTGATGTAGAAGATGATGACGTGGCAAGGGCTCGGCTGTCGTTGAAGAATCTGTTTGTCGATGAACCGGACCATCAGTCATCGTGCTCGTCATCGGAGGCGGACGAGCTGGAGAAGATTCCGACGGGGACGTACTGCCTCTGGACACCGAAATCGCCATCACCGTCTCCTTCGCCTGGGAGATGCAAGAAGAGCAACTCGACAGGTTCGTGTTCAAAACGGTGGCGTTTTCGAGACCTGCTTAAAAGGAGCAGCAGCGACGGCAAGGCAAACTCCTTAATATTCGTAAATCCGAAGGGAGAAGAGATAACGAGAGTCAAAGCCGCCGCCGCGGCAGCAGGCGGCGCAGGAAAACTAAAATTGAAGGAAGAGATGACGGCTTCGGCTCATAAACCGTTTCATGTGAAAAATAAAGCTGGAAAGGAAGGTGATAAACTACGGTCTTATTTGCCGTACAGGCCGGACCTGCTTGGCTTCTTCTCCAACAAAACTTTTCCTCCATTTTGAGTCCTGCAGGTTCATTTTGTTGTTTTTTATTATTTAAAAAATTATCAGTATCTTAAATTGCAGCTGTATTTTGTTTTTTTTTTTTTAATCATACGATTACTATGGTCTATAGAATATATATATATATATAGTGTATGAATACACACTATAGATTCCTTAATACCATGGATGAAGTATTCAAGTGGGTTAGTGTACTAAATTAATAAGGTATGGTGTATTGGTGTGTGATAGTGAGTGATTTGGTGATAGATGTGATCCATTTTGCTAATGATGCATTATTTAAAAGACCACTAGACCAAATGTTTGTTTGAAGTATGACTTCACAACCGCATAATGCCACATTATGGTCCCATATTCAGTTGTGCAATAAATAAATATTGTTTTACGTGGTCCTTTCACTCCTTTGTTGAAGTGCCGAAAGATCCAAAATAAAATTACTTGTTGAAAGATACTGATGATACCAAATATTACACTCAATTAGAATTAGGATACGTGACACAAGATGCGGAGAAGAATATCGATGGAGGATCCACCTCGGCCACCGATCAAGGCAAAGGTGAGGTGTCCATCAAAGAAAAATGCAGACCGAGGAGCCCACGTGAGGCTTGGTTGGCCGAGAAAAGAACATCTCGACAAGATCGAGAAACACCTTCGGTATAAAGCCGAGCATCTCACCTTGAAAGCCTCGAAAGCCCTGAACACCCAGGGGAATCAAAAGTTCAGAAAGAGACCGACTCCACTTAAGAAATGAATTAGAATGAGATTCACCTATTATAAATCCACTTGGTAATATGGGAAGAGAGATCTACTCCTATCAAAATTAGAACACTCTCCCTTATATAAAAGGGGACCTCAAACACCAAGTAAATCATCTTGAGTCATACACTTTTAATAGCTACTTGAGAGAGTTCCAAGCTTCCCTATTGTTATCATACCGACTTGAGTATTAGAGAGATCCCCTTGAGAACACCCCGGAGAGAGCCCCCTATAGCCCATGTTTTCTATTGTGCATGCCATCTTCACTAGAATCAAGGATACTTCCTATCAGTCCTACCTCATGATATGTCACCAAAATCGTTTCAGTTTTCGACATCATGATATACTAGTAGAGATTCAAAAGAAATGCACCTTTGGTTACCATAAATTGTAAATTATCTCCTCCACAATGCATGAAGCAAATATATAGGCTAATCCCAAATTGAGAATGTGAAAAATGGAGGCTGTGAAGAATGCGGGAGTTAAAAGGGGACAATTTGTGAGGTTAATAACAGTTTTGGTCACTAAATAATTTGATCAAATTCAATTCGAAAATTCATTTTTCAAACGTTTCAAGTTGAGTATCGAAATTTTAAAATTGTTCCAACTTACTGATCACACATGCAATTTCATGACTTTTCATGTATCACACTCAATGAATGAGTGTCATATACTGTTGAGATGTTTTTGGGATTGATGTTTATGGGATGTATAGTAATGATGATAGGAATTTGAGGAAATAAAGAAAAAATACAATTGAACGAAGGATACAAGTGGACCAATAGAAGGAAAAGGATGATACAAAACAATAATAGCAAAAGAAGTCACAAAAGAGAGAAGTGCGCAAAAGGAGAGTGGGGCGGCTTTTGGAAATAAAGAGACGGAGTAAAGAAAAGGAAGAAATCATAGAAGGAATTGGACTTTATAGAAGGAAACTTTGAGTTATTATGAAAGGAAGTTCTCGAGCACAATAAAAGGGGAATTGGAGACCTGCATATCTCACTAACTTTTCTCTTTGTTTTTGTTCAGTTTCATGGATTTTTGATATTTAGTTTTCTTGTCTTATTGTAACATGAGTAGCTAAGGCCATGTTTGGTATCACTATTGTTTTCTGTTTTGGTTTTAAAAAAACAGAAATAAAAAATAAAAAATAGTGTTTGTTTGTATTTTTTGTTTTGATTGTTATGAAAACCTACAACAGGTTTTCAAAAATTTTAAAAACACAAAAAACAAGTTTTTAAAACACCATACACATGACAACATCATTTCTCTCTCATTTTCTGGTTGGGTCTGACTTGGGACTCGGGCTTCGGGCCTGGATCTGTCTTGGGCCAAATTTTGGGCTTGATCGATCTCGAGCGAGGCTGGGCTATGAGCCCAGGTCGGGTTTTGAGCTCAAGTCGATCTTAGGCCTGACTATGTGCCGGGGTCGGGCCAAGTCAGTCTTGGGCTTGGATTCAAGCCAGGTCCGTCCCCGGCCAGGCTTCTGGATCTGGTTTGTCCTGGGATGCTCTTCTGGCCCAGATCGAGCTACGGGCCCAGGAAGGTCTTCCGGGTTGGGTCGGTCCTGGGACTGTCTTCGTGGTCGGGTCCGTCTCGGGACAGTCTTCTAGGTCGGTCGGTCCCGAGACAATCTTCGAGGTGGGTCAATCCCGAGACAATCATCGGGTTCTCGTTGGTCCAGGGACGATCTTTGGGGGTCGAATCTGTCTTGGAACGAGCTTCTGGGTCAGGTCAGTCCCTGGATGGTCTTCAGGGTCGGGTTGGCCCCGGGACAGGCTTCGGGGAAAGGTCTGACCCAGGATGGTCATAGGGGTCTGGTTGGTCCCGGGACAGGCTTCGGGGTAGGGTTTGTCCGGGAAAGATCTTTGGGGCCGGGTAGGGCTACGGGCCTGAGACACTCGTCAGGGTTGGTCTTGGGGTGGTCTACGGGCCCGACTTTAGGGTCTTGTAGGGCATGGATCGAACTTCGGGCATTGACTTTTTCTTTGAATTAAGAGTAGAGCTTCACAACATCTCGTGTGACTATCTCATCTTGAATCATGTTTATGTTTTCATTTTCTGTTTTTTAATACGCAACCAAATAGACAGTCAAATTTATGTTTTCATTTTCATTTTTATATTTTATGTTTTCATTTTCATAATTTTTGAAAGTGATACCAAACAGGACATAAACTTCTTCGCTAGGGTGTGATGTATCATAACATGACAATTGCAAGTTGATTTAAGTTTACAAGTATATAATTTTGGCTCATTGATTCTTATTTTTAATCTCTGTGCTTAAAAGTTTATTGTGTGTTTGATTGTTTGACCACCATTCAAATTTGCATATAGATTATTCTAGCTAAAACTAATATAGTTTAGTGATGTTTTATTTTTGTCAAATCTGTTTAGGGGTGAAAGTACTTGTCAATAGGTCCCGGCACTAAATTCTTTGGGTAGAGAATGTAACACTTTCACGGGTGAAAATAGTTCGGCTGTGGACAAATTAGTTTGCTGTGGAAACTACAAATTAGTTTGCTGTGGAAACTCATATAAAGTCCCCTTGTTAGGGCAAATGCAATGGTTGGTAGGTAATGAGGAGAGTAAACTGTATTGGGAATGGTGTTTTGCTGATGTGGATAGAAATGGAAATGTATTGTTTCTTGCCATTGTACAATGGTGTTAAATAGATATTGGTGTTAGTTAGTTAATTTTGGTGGCAAATATTTGAATAACATACAACAATATATATACTATTCAAAATGATTTTCTATAAAATTACATTAACCATAAATAATTATTTTAATTAATAAAATTTTACAGCAAATAAATACAATATTTAAAAAAAAATAGTAAATGATTGAAGAAAAATTTTAAATTTCATCCTGTCCATTGTGTATATATATATATATACACACACACATGTATATATACATGGGTTTGGGTCTTTTAAAAAAACTAAAGGGAGAGAGAGATGGGTCTTTTAATCAAAATAGTATCTCATACAAAACAGTATCTCATACAAAACAATATCACATACAAAACAGTATCTCATACAAAACAATATCACAAGAGAGAATATGTTTGCAGTTGATGTTTGTGTGGGCCCACACCAGTCTAGCAATTTGAAGCCCCAATAGAAGTCTTTGTTCCCAAAATTGGTCCAGCAACTTTGATTGCCAAAAAACCCATCATTGTATGGATTCAACCTCTCCATTTCCCATTAAAGATCCATTTATCCCATCCATTCTTGCCCTAAAGCACACCATTGCATTTGCCCTTAGGTACATGTTACAAAGGTACTGAATTCGTAGTTTACTCTAGAATTGGTATGTAAATTAATTTATAAGTTTCTAATCAATGTATAAAATATTTACTTTTAGTAAATGATATGGGTTAAACCATACTTTATACCCTCAAAGTTTCACGTTTTTTTTATTCATGTCCTTCAAGTTTAAAAGTTACCTCAAATATCTTTAATGTTTCAAAAAACAAGTCATTTCTGTCCTCAAATCACTGTGCCAACGATTAATCGCCGGATTTTGCTTAGTTGGCCACTGGAAGTCCACGTTGGCTTTTCCACGTAATTGTTATTATTAAAAGCATTTACATATCACTTTCCTTAACAAAGATACACAAATTTTAAAAAATACCCTAACAAATCCAGAATCCCTAAAACAAACAAACATCTTCTTTTCTTTCCATTCCACATCTTGTTCTTCAAGTTCAAATAATTTCAGAGCAATGGAGCACAAATAAATCGAATATTAGTTTGGAATATGCAAAGTATGATTCTCATCAGAGTGAACAGATCTAGTTGATTTCCTCAGAGGAAATCGACAATCACCCTTAGCCAATCATTTTCTACTAGGATTTGGAGTTGAGAATCGTTTCCGATCAGACCTTGCTTCCTTGAATACATCAGAGAGAGAAGTTTGCAGGTTAGGAGACAAAGTTATCTGCTTATTGGTTGGAGGATGTCGCCGAGCTTGTCAATTTCTGGGAACAAGTAGATGTTCTTGTGGTTGTTGATTCTGACCGGACGAAGTTGCTCCGGCTCCATGTCTTGATTTCAACTTTTCAAGCCAGATCTCCTCTTTGACCGGATATCGAAAGAAAGGGGAGCAATCAATCTTGAAGAATCCAGTCGTAGTAATCCGGAAGACCCATCATCAAAGATCGATTCTGTTAGTTATGCTTTGGAAATTATTGAGTTAATAGGAACGATTTTTGAATATTTTTTTACAAGAATTGACCCTTTTTGTCGATAATATCTATGGTTATCATTTTTTTAATAATTTTTCTATATAATTAATTAATTGTTAATGATTTATTTACCATTTGGTGGGTGTTTTGGTAATTACCGCATTTCCTGAGTTGACTTTTTTTGACCGAAAATCACATGTGTTAAGCCACCTGTCCTTCCGATAGCCACATAAGCAAAATCAGGCACTCACTCGCCGGCAAAGGGAAATCAGGATAGAAACCATTTGCTTTTGAAACATTAAGGATATTTAGGGTAAATTTTAAATTAAGGACATAAATGAGAAAAACGTACAACTTTAAGGGTATAAAGTATGGTTTAACCAATGATATACTGTATTTGTCATTCAAAACAGGATATATATGTAATTTTCTTAGATTTTTTTTTAATTTTTTAATTAATTGTTGCGAAGATATTTTCACGTGGGACCATTTTACCGCTAAAAGTTCCACACCCTCGTGTAACCGGGTTCAACCGTGTGGCTTCTCTTTCTCACTTAACAGTGTAACACCCACAAATTCAAAAAAATAAAATAAAAATCCCATTGAAGCAGCTCCACCCTCTCTGTATAAACAGCACACTCATGTGAGCACGCATTCATGAGCGATTCACTCCTTCAGTGGTTCTGCTAAAAGCGCACTGATCGATTTCCATTGAAGATGTCGTCTCTTCAATTCTCTGGTTGCAGAGCCATGGATCTAGCCATGCCTTTTCTTAGCGCCTTCTCTTCTCCGTTCTGTGGAAGAGATCTCGATAAAGCTATTAGGATCAGTGTGAAATCGAAGGCTCGTTTTTCTAGAGGAAGTGTTAGGGTTTATGCAACTTCAAATGTTTCATCGTCCTTGAAAATGAATCTGAATGAGTACTTGGTCACTCTGGAGAAACCTCTTGGCATTCGCTTTGCGTTATCTGTCGATGGCAAAATCTTCGTTCACGCCCTCAAGAAAGGAGTAATTCTATTGTTGTTTTCTTTTTTGTTAAACCTTTATAAATTACTTGTGGTACAGACTTTAGTGCATTGGTTTTGTTGTTTTTGAGTCAATCTTATAGCTAATAACTGGTGATATGTTATGATAGGGCAATGCAGAGAAGTCGAGGATAATCATGGTAGGAGATACGTTGAAAAAGGCGAGTGAATCCTCTGGTGGCGGCCTATTGGAGATTAAGGACTTTGGCGATGCACAGTTAAGAGTTTTATTTTTCTTAGCATTCTGTGTGTAGTAGAACTTACAATGTGTTGATAAGTAGACGTGTGGTAGTTTGATTTTTTAGTTTCTACATCTTAGTGGCGTTTTTCGGTGTACAAGCAGCTTTTGATGGTAGCAGACCAGATAAATTGATTTTGATGTTCTTGCCTGAAGTATATTGTTACTGTTGTGAAGTTACATATGCTGCAAATCATAGTATATTCTAAAGACGTTTGAAGAAATTATTTTAATAACATATAACGAGATGATTACAGGATATAGATATACATTACAGTATAGAAACAAGATTTGACATAATCACACTAATACACAGACAGGTGACAGAACATGTAGCCGTTGAGATTTCATATTTGAAGTTTGAAAAAAGATGAACTTAAATGGGCTTGACTTGAGCATCTTCTTTGTGTTTGGACTGGGTTTCATTGGGCTTGAATGGCGTGTCTTCTGTATATTTTATGCATAACAAACAATTCGGATTGATATAGCTTAAGTGATGCTCCACTCAAAAGACATTACTAATAGCACGTCCTTCTTATAACTTCTTCTGTCATAGTGACAATGGGAGTGTCAGGGTTCCTTTAAGCCTTTGTTTATTTTAGAAATTTGTTTCTGTATTCTGTCAATCCTGAAGTAAACTTATCTTATCACAAAAGTTCCCTTTGCCAACCTTGTCAATAGTTTCTAAGGTATTCATTTATCCGTGTCTGTTGCCTTTTCTATGGGGTGGCAATGTAATATGCTCTTTTTCTTGCTGTATTTTCTGGTCTTATGTTATTAATTGCTCGTTGGCTTGTAAATTTGAATTAAAATATCGTGCCTCATTCAGTCTTAAAAGATCGCAATTATTTTTTATGTATAAACTGCAACGATCTATGCTGTTTATCAAATTTTATTTTTTATTTTTTCAGTCTTTGGTTTCTTCAGGAAGATGATGACAGAGAAGACAGGATCCTTTAGCCTAGTCCTTGAGAGACCCTTCTCTCCTTTCCCACTTAATCATTTCCTTCTTATTAGTGACATTGACCTACTATTCAATAGAGGACGAGTTCCCATTGTTACTTGGAACAAAGCTGCTCTGGCATCAAATTTGAGAACATCTTCAGAGAGTTGTGGGAATTCTGGGTTTGTCACATTCTCCTCGAAGAATTTAACATGCGAGGGATGGAAGCTTCTGAATGATCAACAAGGACCAACAGAGTTACAAACACAGAAAAACATTCTTGCTCCACACATGAGCCAGCTTATTTGTATCTTTTCTGAAGAAGATTCTGGAGATGGAGAATGGGCTCATGGGAGCTTCCCGCTGGATGAGTATATCAAGGCACTGGATCGTTCTAAAGGTGAATTATACTATGATCAGTCTCTTGGTATGCGCTGCAGTAAGGTATGTCGTTCACCTTTTTTTTTCCACTGTTTTCAACATTCTGTAACTGCAAGATAGCACACTAAATCATTTCATTGTTCTCATTGTGTGTTTACCTGTTTGTTTATTAGATTACAGAGCAGATATATGTGGGCTCATGCATACAGATGGAAGCTGATGTAGCAAATCTATCTGTTGGAGTAAGTCTCTCAGTGCCTTTAATCTGAGAACTGTTTGGTTTTTGACATGTGATAGTAAATATGTGTATTCATGGTTGCTGTAGTATTAGTTAGAAGCTTTAAACACTTTTCTGCATGTGCCAGAGAGGTTAGAATTTTGTTCCACTCTACTTCCCACTTAAAAGCTTTCCATATCCAGTCCTAAGGGAAATTTCTTCAGTCAAGGTTATGTACATGCTGAGTAAGCTCATTGTAATATGTTCTGACTGTAGTAAACACAGACCAAGGCTTCTTTATGGCTGCAAGATTGTAGAGCACTGGATACAGGTTCTTGAAGAGTTGGAGCCAATCCAAGTATCATGCCAGGACCTGACTGCTGCCTATGCCAAACTTGACGATACAATTCTTTTCCCCTGAAACATCCCAACCTTTCTTTATATGCTTAAATTAATCTGTCCCATGAGCCTCTATTTTCTGCTTTGTGATCTTGTTTCTATTGTCTTCCCCATATTTTACTGCAGTCTATTTCCTCCATAGGTGAATCCTATTGGTGCCTAACCTGTAAATCCGTTTCCTTAACAAGGCTCTGTTAAATTTTGTTGATGAGGTGTTTCATTGAAAAGTCTTTTAATTAGATGACAGATAAACCTCTAAATTTCTTGGGCTGCTTGTTAATCTTCCACTGAATCAAGGGAACTTTTCTGCAGTCTCCGCTACCTCTCCATAGACATAAGAAGCTTTATTCAGGAATAGGGGGCAGAAGATTGATGGACAGTTAAGTATAATTGAAAATAAAACTTGCGAAAAGGAAAATTCCGCGGGGAGTTATCATTAAGCTCAAGATAGTATCTATTTACTAATAATTGCAAATATTAGTCCACTTCTGCCAGGACTCTGTAAGATGCAAAAGTCCTTTTGTTCTAGGATAGCATTTTACACATTGAAGTTGTTTGTGCTGCACCTTCTTGTTCAAGTGAAATTTTCACTTTTCATTCTATCCTAATATAAGGGCAAACCATGGTCCAATAGTAAGGTTGTATCACAACAGCCTAGAGGTCATGGGTTAAAATTCTGCAAATAGCCTTTCGTATGCAGAGTAAGGCTTTATACACCTTGCCCTTCTCCAATCTCGAGTCCACTGTGGGAGCCTTGTGGTTTAGGAGATGTTTAACTTTTTTTAAAATTCCAATCTATACATGCACTCTAATTAGGCATTTTTTTTTCCTTCCTTTGGTGTACTGTTGTTTACTTGTTTTCCCTTCCTCTCTAGTATTGAATTATGCGTTGATAAGGGGTAAGTATTAATGGAGTTGGCTTACACTTATAGATTTTCCCATGCAACAGTTTTCAAGTTAATTGAGCTTCATTCTGTGGAGTGTGGGCTTTGTTGTTTCCTAGATTAGGTTTTCATTGTCAATGGCTAAGGAGTCTTTGCAACAGGGTATTACGGCTGTGCTGAATTTCCAGAGTGGCGTAGAAGCAGAAAACTGGGGAATCAATCCTGCATCAATAAATGAGGCTTGCCAAAGCTTTGGTATCCTTATGATCAACTATCCTATAAGGTGGGAACAAGGCCTTATCCCCATCTAGTTTGTTGGCAATTGAAATGTCTTGTATAAAAAATAAACAACTCATGTGCACAAGGCTCCCGCAGTGGATGGGGTTGGGGACATGCAAGATGTACGTAGCCTTCCCCCCACATAATATGCGGAGAGGTTGTTTCCAGGGTTTGAAACTATGACCTCTAAGTTGCACCTCTGCAAATGGGCCACATGTTCGTCTGTAATTGAAATGTCATGTATGTGTAAATTTTTTGACGGCTTTGTGGGAATGGTTGAGAAGCTTTGCTATTTTATTATCTGTCTTATTTCCTGGATAAAGTATGCTGACAACAGGATTTTACTGCCTGATGAATTTTCATATGCTAATTTTGAATTGGGAATCAATTTTTGAATGTATCTATATTTTTATATTAATCAGAGCATGCTAGCTGTTTAGTTGATGTAACTGTGTCTTTAATTTTTTCTGCAGGGATGCAGATTCCTTTGACATGAGAAAGAAATTACCATTTTGTGTGGGGCTCCTGTTACGCTTGTTGAAGAAGAACCATCGTGTTTTTGTTACCTGTACTTCAGGTTTTGATCGAGCTCCTGCTTGTGTGATTGCATACTTGCACTGGATGACCGATACTTCGCTCCACGCAGCTTATAATTTTGTTACTGGACTGCATTTATGCAGGCCCAACAGGTTTTTCCAATTTTCTCTTTAGTTTTTATTGTTATATTTCAAAGGTGTTTTGATTTTGATATATATGTTCCTTGTTTTGATTTTTTAGTTAAATATTTTGCACATTTTCATGGCCATCATATATATATATATGTGTGTGTGTGTGTGTAGCTTAATAATTGGCTATATGGGAGATATTAATTAGTTGCACACCCTGAAATTTTCGGCCACTGCTTAATTATACCATCTTAATGATCCTGGTGGCCATAGCGCTCATAATAGTTTCCTTTTCCCCTTCCTGATCCTTGCTTTGGTGCATTTCAATTTAATGTGATGAAATTCTTATCTTATTGGAGTTAGATTTGCCTATGTGGGATATACAAAATTACTATTCTGCACATATGTGAACGGGAAACTGAAAAGAGGGAGCCTTGGAATCCGCTAACAAATTATACATATATCATTTTTCCTGTCATAGGTTTATCACTGGTACTCTGGTAGAATAAACGAATCTGTTTGCTTGAGAGTAGAGACAACTAAAACAAAGTCTTAACAGTGTTAAGGTTGGTTGGTCGTCTTTCCAAATGGAATGAAGGGAATGCTCGCTTGTCTATGATAGGAGTGCGGAACATAGAAAAGGGAAAATGCTTAGTAAATCAATCACTTAAACGAGAAGTTATGCTATTGGAGATCAGTAGATGTGAGAATCATTACAGAGACTTTGCAGAGTGAAAGTGAGTTTTTGGTGAGGGATATTGTGATTCTCTTCTTTCTCAATACACAATTGAATACATGCCTGTTCAGACAAAGAACATTTTTGGGTTACTCTGAATCCTAGAATCAATTTTCTGCGTCGTAATAGTACTTGCAAAATATGCTTACAATTGAAAAGCGAATCAATAACTTGTTGCATTCCTTAAGCATGTTCTATTTGGTAGTACACCATTTACTAGGAGTATTGATGCAGACCGGCAATTGCTTGGGCAACATGGGATCTTATAGCCATGGTGGAAAATGGCAAACATGATGGCCCTGCAACACATGCTGTCACTTTTGTGTGGAATGGACAAGAGGTAATTAATTTTGCTAGTAGTTACTGCAGCTTACTCATGGTATTGAATTATTGATCCTCTTACTTAAACTTGGAGAAGCAAATTTTTACGATTCCCAGAACTCAATCGGTCAAGGACTGATATTGTAAAGTAACTTGAGCTAACCTAACCTCTTGTCTTTGCTTGATACTAATAATGAAGAAAAATTTCCATGATGTTGTGTTACAGGGGGAGGATGTTTTTCTCGTTGGTGATTTTACCGGAAATTGGAAAGACCCAGTTAAGGCAACTCACAAGGGTGGGTCAAGATACGAAGTTGAAATGAGACTTGCACAGGGAAAGTACGTCTGATGCTTTCTATAGCTACTTTCTAGATTATTTTTTTTCTTATTTAGGGTTCAGCCGTAAGACCTTCACGACAGAGCCTACTAGGGGAAGAATATTCACAATAGATACATACTTGAAAGGTTAGGTGGGCTAGTGGTGGATGGATGTAATCTCTGGAAAGAGGTGAAGACTGTTAGTCATAATGCACTCCTTCGTTGTAAATGGTCCAGAATTATACTGGAGAGTTCCTGGTATCTAGAATGATGGCTGATTCTTTTGATGGTGCGCTAAGACGTTGAAGCTTTTTCATCAAATTAACAAGGTAGACAAAATTAATGGCTGTGGTCCTTCAATTGCTTGCTGGAAATTTTGGATGGAAAGAAACAAGGGACATTTTGAGACTTGTAATCAATCTCCTTTGGGAAGCATCATACATGTACCTGATTCTTGGTTAGGTCTCTGGTGGTCCCAATTTGTGCAGTTCTTGAAGTTTCAGGGGTGTCTGTTTAGTTCAATTAATTTTTCCATTCAAGAAAGAGAACCGATAGTTAAGATTCTGACTTATTTTCATGCCGTTGGTTAAAAATATTTCGGCATTCTTAAACCACATTAATTGCTTTCAGGTATTATTATAAGTATATCATAAATGGGCAATGGCGGCATTCAATTTCATCACCAACAGAAAGGGATGAAGGGGGAAATGTTAACAACATACTCATAGTGGGTGACGTTGCCAATGTGAGGCCTTTTGTTCAGCAACAAAAGAAGGTTGGTGCATAACATGATACTTGTACTGAAATCAGCTTCATATATTTCCTTCATGATGTTGAGATTTAAACTTTTTTAGTGGAATGTATTTAAGTGCTACATTTGTGGTCATACTTTTTTGGCACGAAAACCTCATGAACTATCTGGAAGGTGAGGAAAAGAATTGCTTCATGGTGCTACTGATGGCACATTAAACGTCCCTCTTTAAGTTCTTTGTCGGACCATTTTGAGTATCATATCTGTTTCCTGAAAATTCTTGAATTACATGATATAGGATGTCAATGTTGTGAAGGTGATAGAGAGGCCATTGACAGAAAGTGAGCGCTTTATGCTGGCAAAAGCAGCTCGCTGCACTGCATTCTCTGTGTGTCCGATCAAGCTAGCTCCGAAGTAGTTGATGCATACGATTGGCATTTGATAAATGCTACGCTGGTAAGTCTTCTAGTTATATTTCTGCATCTTCGGAGAAAACATATGCCTATTCCTTCACGCACAGTACTGCATATTGATGCATCTTCACAAACATTAATCCCGTTGGAATTGTTTCTGTTGCTTTTTGATGCGGTGCCTTGTGCGACTAGCCCTCTAGATATCGTGCAGATAAGCTCAAGCCATTACTCAATTCCACGGCTACTGCTTATTTTAGCACTGTAGAAGATGCAATACGTAACTTATTTGTACCTTTATTGCCTGCGTTCTCAGTTTATCAATAGCTGTATTTCGACAAATAAAAAAACACAATAAGCTTGTTCAAAGAGAAGAGACTGAATCTATCAGGCTGTCGAGGGTCAAATCATTTCATATTGATTTGGACATGAAGGCTGAAGCTAAGCCTTAGCTTTACATTGCGAATGGCATGCTTGTTGGATAATTTCATTGGATTACATACCAAACTGTCTTCAGTCATTATTTGACCTGATTTTGATGCATTCTGGCTCTAAGAAAATTGTTTGTTCAGAATGATGAGGCCGGTGCAGTTAAGGTAAGAACGATGATGCCGCCATGATATATTTGAACGGGCTCAATATGATAGCTTATGAGTGGAGGCCATTTTTTGTTGCACCTTTTTTGTTGTCGAGTTTGTAACAAAATCCGGTGGTCATTCTTATAAGCTACAGCATAAAAATAGATTTTAGGATCCCATTTTTCCTAATTGTTCTGTAAGGTCGAATCATTGAGGCATTCGGACCCTTGAAAGTGTGATAAGAATCCCATATCGGAAGATGGTGGATTTGGAGTTTAGCGTATAAGGGAGAACAAACCTCCTATTGTTAACCTGAGTTTTTAATAGAGAGTTAGACCTAAATTTGTGACTCTAGACTTAGACTCTCATTCCGTGTGGCAGGTATTCATCACAGTGACATAACTTTTTGACATAACTTTTGAAGAGAGAGTGCCCAAGAATCTCGACTCTTTTGAGTGTGGCAGATTCGTAATTTTCTTTCCTATGAATGGATCAAATTTCGGATTGGGAGGACTACCGGTGCTTGCACCGGTTAAAACCTGTTCATCCTTTTATGTTACCTATATTTTCTTTAAAAAGCGCTTTTCCCAACTTAAACACTCTTTATAATTTCTTGGGTCATATTCTACCAATACTTTGATGGACTAATTTAGTGGGCCTAGGTCATGCTTATTAATATAAATATATTACAAGTTATGGCTCATGGAATTTACGACTCAGTTTAGATCAGATTGTGCAATTAATCTAGTCCATAATCAGGCATCACATTTTTTAAATTATGTTGGGAATTATCACATCAAATAGAATGAGGATTCTCAATTACGTATAATGTTAAAAAAGCACTTCGAAACAAAAATGTTCTGTAAATATTCCTAAATTTTTTTCCGGAATTCCCTCAAGATTTTTTCCCCCTCACTTTGTCTAGAATCTTGACTTCGCACAGACCACATTTATTCTTGTTTAAGGACTGTTGACATTTGGCCAAAAAAAAAAAAAGACACTCAAAAGTGATATTCAATGCTAAAATAATTATAAATATATAATAATATTAGCTAGCTATCTATCTCCAAAATGAAAAATTGTTATTCCAAAGAAACTAAAACTAAAATTAAGGATGGGATTTGGTCCACATGTATGTGTGGAACAACATGCATGAGAAAATATCGACAAAATGCATAACCTTGTATCTTTTTGAAAAGGCATGTAGCTAGCTCTCTTATCTTTTGGAGTTTTGACTAGAATTCTAAAAAGCTCAACCATGTAATGCTAGCCTCATGATATAAAGTTACATTGACCAATCTTTAGCCTGAACAAGTCACAAGCAGCTAGGAATAATAATATTTATTGCATATACTTGTGAGCTATCATCCATTGACAAATATTGTTTTTTTTTTCTTTCTTGCTATTATTTATATCCTATGTTTTTTGATATGTCAATATTATTTCTATAAAATTAGAACTTACAAAGAATATTAGCATGATCCCCACGCAAGAATATGACATGCACAAATTAAGAATTGCATGGATTGAGATCCTCTTTATTGCTTGGCAATTCTCGGTGTCTACACAATCTATACGTCAGCAGCAGTGAGGAGGCTGTGATGTTGATGGTGAACCTCTCGGATTGTGCAGGAACAAAGGGAAGGCGGTAGGGGCAGAGTCAGAAATTTATAGGAGAAAGAGGTCAAAGTGTGATAGGAGTTAGAATTTTTTTTAGGATTTTTATTGAAAAGTGACAAGGAATAAACAAGTATATATAGTCATTAAATTATACATCACAAATTAAAACATAAAATATTCAAGATAAAAAAAACTATCATTTAAGTTGTGGTAGATGATTTTACATTTAGTAGAAACCATCTACCATCATATATGAATGTGTATCAATCGGTAATTATAATTTCTATATTAACCATACATATTATATATTATATAGTCAGTAGAAACACGTAAGTATTTTTGGTAATATTTAAGTTATACATATATAATGTGCAAAGAAAATTTTTCAAAAATTTAAGGGGTTAGTGATTGAGAAAATAAAAAAGTAAACAAATGCTTCAACAAAAAAAAATGCACAAGTTTCTAACCCCTAAATCGAACTAATTAATATTTCTGTTGGATATCAGTGGCGGATTTCGGCCATTTAATTGGCCCCCAAATTTTTTTTAAATAAAAAATTTATAATTAAACCTTTAAAATTATATGTTACTAGGTTTTTTACCCAAAAAAAAAAATACAAATCTATGGATTTGCCCCCTGAAAATTGTAATTGTAGGCTTAAATAAATCCGCGAGTGTTGGGATATTCTTTGGGGATATTGGATATGCATGCATGCATTCAACTTGGGGATGTTGATTCAGGAATAATATTTGATAGATATGCAATATTTATTTAAGTGATCATAAATCTCAAATCAAAGAGTACAAATGCTATTCTTTGGAGATTATGATATGTCTTGCATGCTTAGTTGCTTATTATATAATCTGGATAAATCTTTTTAAACACAAGGATTCAACGTATAACTCATAGAATTATTTAATTTAGAGAGTAAAATGTAAATCGAAGAATCAAGTATATTTACTTTTACTTGAAAGGTTGATTTAACCATGTTGGTTGACTTGAAAAAAAGAAAGATAAAAAGAGAGCGAATTTCTTATTCTTGAATCCATCCCCTCATAGGATAGAGGCGGCAAAACTCTGTTCGGTCCAGATGATCGAATTTGTCCGATCCGGATTAAATCAAGTTTGGACAAAAGTTATATGTCCGAAATCTGGGTCCAAACAAAAAATCTTTGTCTTGTTTAAAATAGAGTTAGGGTCCGGACAAGTACTTAATCTTGTCCGGACCCTAACCTTGATTAGATTATTGTCTGATTTAGTCGTCCGAATTTAAACCAATATGAGTTTGGTCAATTTAGTACGTTTGAAATCCAATCCGAATTAGAGTCCGAACATATAAATATTTCGTAAAATCGTGCTCTTGTCAGACTTAAAACTGACTCGGAATCGAATTTTTGCCACCACTATCATAGGGGATGGCGTCCACCTCTTCAAATGAGGGATATAGTGGTCATTTTGTAGTTATATATATGTACCTGTGAGTTTTGTTATGATCGTGTGTGGATGCACGAGGAAATTACTATACCAGACATAACGCGTTCTGCAACGTAGGCGTGAGATATATCTGCGAAGAATCGATGGGTTGAAGCGCCTTGGAGGGTGGGTGGAGTCAAGGGTGTACAATTGTCCACCCTGATTTTTTGTTTTTTTTAAATATTATTGATAGGTAGATCATGGACCCGTAGCCAAACTCTTAAAATGTGTCAATTTATGGGCAAGAAATTGGGCCTTTTATTTACAAAATATGAGGTTTTTATCAAAGAAATATGAGTCTTTTTATCAGTTTATCATTGGGTTGTAGTCCTAAAAACATGGAAGGACCTAGAAATTAGACGAGGAGAAGCCAAAGCAGAAGCGAAAATGGATTCTACTGATCGCAACAACTACGAATCGAATGGACAAGCAATTATTAAATGATAGTTTAATTGTATTTATGGAGAAATATATTTTTGATACTATTCCAAATGATAATATTATGAAACGACATCAAAATATAAAAAGTTGTTGACAACTTTTGTAAATTTTTGTTTTTTAGTGATGTTTTTCAATTTTTAAAGGCATCGATAATAAATATTAAAAAAAATTCGAGGGCGCTATCACCAGAGTTCTCGTATGCAAGGACGGCGCTAGTCACTTTGGTGTCCAAAGTGGCACAGTAAAATGGTGTCCTATTGTAAAAAAAAAAATTCTCCCAAAATGAGACGATACTCATTTTTCGTGTGTGAGTGTTGAGACCTGAGAAAGAAGAGGGAGATGATGGAACTGATTAGGGATTAAGGTTTTTTTGGACTAGGCCATTGGACTGATGGGTTTTTTTTTTGATTTTATATTATGTAATCCTAAACCGGTTGATGCCTAAAGCTCTAGCTTTGCTCTGGACAAGGGTCGATGCTTCCTGCATGGCTTTGGCCAGCCTGAAATAAAATTTTGTGTGTTCAAAAGAAAGATGGCAAGGGTGTTATGGTATTCTTAATTTATTTACTTTAAATAGATAGAATTAATAATTTTATTATTGGTCAGCAGATCTAATGGTCCTGGGCGTGCTTTAAGATCAAAGGGCTGTCAAATTGGCGCGGATGGGGGATGAACCGGCCGGGGATGAACCTAAAAATAAAAGATATAAATTGGCAGGCACATAATAGTGGGCTGTGGGCCAGCAGGATCATACAAAAATATTCTTCTCTACTGACTTTTATATATATACCGATGGTATCTTCAAAGGAGAAAATAAGAATCTAATATTGGGGGGCCACTACCGGTCAAAAGTCGGTCATACTTTGTTGACATTTATTCCCTAACTTTTCACAAGTCAAACCTATTCTTTTTTTTCCCATCTATTATCCCTATGACTTCGTTTGGTGCTCCGTATAATATAGTATAATTTTGTTATATTATGTATAAGTTAATTATTGAATAAATTGATATATAATTTAATCATATTTAGTGTTTGAAAAAAATATGGTATTAGACTTATATAATATAATTCTTATACAATACATTGTTTGATTTGTTGTTACACCAAATGATAGTATAAGATATGTGATAATATGTTTGAACTACCCTAATTAAAACAATTATTATTTTCTAATTATTTTACTCTTATTAGTTTTTTATAAAAATTTAAAGATAAAAAATCATTAGATTTTTGTGGTGAGAGTTTTTTTTAAGAGTACGGATAATATATAAAAGTGACAAGTGACAAGGGTTTTTTTTTTTTAAAGAGGGTGTTTGTTTTTTAAAGAGGGTATTTTTGTTATTTGACGTGTTATCTTTTATCCTACACGCTCTGTATAAAATTAAAACGTGTTGGAAGTGTTTTAATATTATACGGCCTTCACCGTATAAGAGCTTTATTTTATATAAAGTTATACTATCATGGGTTTTTTAAAAATCATCAAACACTTGATAATTTCATTAAAATATAATTTTATACTATAAGAAGTCTTATCCCCTGCTCCAAACGGACCCTATATGTCTTATCTCTCTTCGGCTCTTCCCCAATGTATATGAGACAACCAACGAGAGAGGTGGTTAAATTGATAATTGACTGGACTAGACTAGACATATGTGTGTCCAATGTTCAATTATAATGACAAGTATATTTCTCAATGATATTTAAAAAAAATAATATATGAGACAAAATATAACTTTTTAATGAAAATTTAAAAACTTAATGAGATAATCACCGGTCTTTGACAGATATAGCTAGGGGCTCCAAAATTCTTAGAGTGTATAATTCTCGTCTCATGATTTGAGAAATGTGGCTCATCACGCCATATTTTTGTTCTCCATCATCGAGTGAGAATTGTATATTTTGAGGAATTCCAGAGTTTCCTCGTGTGTTCGACATCACATTCCAAACCTTCCTCTCTCTCAAGAACTACATTCTTAATAAAGTTAAATAAAGTTAAATTTTAATAAGAAACGACATCGGCGGTTTAAACAAGGAGTTTTGGTTGAAAAAATGAAGTTGATTGTGTGATAACTTCTTGCAAGTGCGGGAGATCGCAAGTTCAACCTCACGCCCAACAGTTTCAGCATTAATGTCAATACAATGCTTTTGGAACTTAATAATTATTCTTGTTCTATCATGATATCATCAGTACCAATCTGGTTAAATCATTGGAATCCTTCATCTTTGCAACCCTAGCTATGATTCTCCTCTATCTGCCCATACTCCATGCATGTAAAGAGAGAGATAGAGAGAGAAAGTGAGAGTTGGCCCCCAAAAAGAATTTGGATAACTACAAATGTGATAACTTAGGAATATGACCTAAGCCTTGTTAATTTTCAGATGTGGTAAGTAATTGGAATTTCTTTCTCGACCCAACTGCCATGGACGGCCACTCTCTTTACTCTACCTTTATATTCCTCCAGTCCTACTACTTACTACTACTATAAATACCTTCCCTTTTATCTTACACCACTCCAAATCTCTCCGTCTCCGCGGCGGCATCTGCAGCAACACTTCAACAACAACAGAAGTCTACAATGGCGGACTCTTCTGAAGCTTCAAGGTCCTCTCTTCCCTGCGCGCACACACACATCACACACAGAGACAGTAAATGGTCCTAACTAATTGTTGGTGCATGTTGATATGTATATATATATATATATATATAAGCAGGAACAAGTGTGCAGCATGCTTTAGGCAATTCAACAAAATGGAGCACCTGGTGGATCACATGAGAACCTCCTATCACTCAAGTCATGAACCCACCTGTGGAATTTGTAAGAAACATTGCAGATCCTTCGAATCCTTGAGGGAGCATCTTATAGGTAAACTAATTATTCATTATTAATTGAAATTGACCTCTAATGATGGATTTCCCCAATTAATCACAAATTCTACTTTGCTTTGCTTAATTTGAAAGGGCCATTGCCGAAACAAGAATGCAAAAACATATTCAGCGTCCGAGGATGCAAGTTCTGCTTAACCATTCTTGATAGCCCTAATGCTCGGAGGTTCCATCAAGATAGGTGCCAGTTCTTTGTTGGAAATGTAAGATTTCCTAGACCTATTTTAAAACTTTTTTATTATTTATGTACGCCTCTCTTAATCACTAATTGATCACAACATTCTTACGGAGCTATCCCAAATACTAGGATGTTTTATATGGTCATGTCGGGTATGTGGACCCACGATTTCACATAAATCATGTGCGTTCGATCTCAGTATTTGGGATAACTAGAACAAAAGCACTAGGATATCTTAGCATTTTCGAATTGGTTATATTGTACAATCCTTCTTCAACAGGGACTAGCTGGTCGTTTCAGTAACATTGGTCTTCGCGAGAACTTGACCATTGATGATGGTGTCATTAGAGGAAACCAAGTAGTTGCACTGGCTTGCAAGATGGTTGGTGGAGGCAGCGATGGATCGCTAGATCTATGCGCTAGGGTTTGCATAATTGATGAGAACGAGAATATCATCTTCCATTCTTATGTGAAACCACTAATCCCAGTCACAAACTATAGGTATAAATTTATTTATATAACTCTATATTAATGGTAAACATTTTGCATCTCCAAAGATTAAATAGTTAAACCATATATAATGGTTATATATATATATGTGTGTGTATGTATGTATGTATGTATGTATGTATGTATGTGTATAGGTATGAGAGCACAGGGATCCGAGCAGAATACTTAAGAGATGCAATGCCAGTAAGACAAGTTCAAAGGAAGATCCAAGACTTCCTATGCAATGGAGAAGCTATGTGGAGGATCCAACCAAGAAATAGTGGAAGAGCTAGGATTCTTGTGGGTCATGGTTTGGACCATGTCCTTGATCGTTTGCAACTTGAATATCCTTCTATAATGATCAGGTAATAATTAAGGCCTTTTAATTTCAAGTTTCTCTTCATCGACTCAACGTCCGGTTAGTTTTTAAAATTTAGTAAGACGCGTTTTAAAACCGTGAGCATGTATCTTAAGTCACCGATTGTTTCTATTAGATTACTTTTTTTAGAATACTCCTCATCAAGAATAAATAAGTTATTTATTTCATGCAATATCTTGAATTTTATGAATATGATGACTAGGGATACTGCAAAATATCCTCCATTGATGAAAACAAGCAAGCTGAGCAACTCACTGAGGTATCTAACTCAAGCATATCTAGGGTAAGTTCACTCTAGGGTTTTGTTTTCTTCAATTTTTTTTTTTTTTTTTTGGGTTCTTAATTTGTATTGGAACTTAATTTATGGCTTCTTGTGTTGTTTTAATAGATTAATTAATTGAAGGATATATGTTTGTAAATTAATGCAGGTATGAGATTCAGACAGAGATACAAGATCCTTATGAGGATTGTGTTGCAACAATGAGGCTTTACAAGAGAATGAGATCTCAATCTCACAGAAGAGAGGAAAACCCACTTGCTTCTGACCCACAAAACAGAAATAATTTTGCAACATGGAGGCAGAATGAGCTAGAGAGGATGAGCCCTGAAGAAATGTTGGCAATTTCAAGGTCTGACTATTATTGTTGGTGCTTGGATTCCTGAATGAATTATTATCATGAGCTAGTAACTTGATCTCAGCCAGGAAGCATATATTAAATATATATACATACATATATATATAGTATTAAGTTTAGTATATTGATTATAGTTCTAAGATTAGAGGGAGGAATAAGATGACATTTCCATTGCCAAGTGTTGTACTACATATGCAGTAATATTTATGAATTAATATATATAGAGAGAGAATGTTGTGTGATCATCAACTATTTAATTTGGAGTATACCTAAAAGGAAGTCAATAAATGTCAGAGTAAAATTTCACATCGGTCTGATATAATCCAGCCAAATGATTTATAAATAAAACCCAACTTTCTTTTTACATTTACCTATCCAAGTGCTGGGTTTTAAGAGTGTTCGTCATACATTACGTACTTCAAACATCAAAACCCATGTGGTTTATTTACAGGTTCTTTTGAATAACTAGAATTCAAGGCTGGAGACCATTTCAGTTATATATATATATAACCATTCAATACGATCTGACATTAATGCGATTAATTTCCCTTTTTTAATTTTTAAAAAATTTCAGTTTTTTCTTAAAATAGGGTCGGGCCGCCCCTGCAAGGCCTATCCTCTGTGTGGGCCGGGAACCCCGACCCAACCCGTCTTCTATCGCGGGCCGGGAAACCCAACATCGATCAACAGGCCGGGCTGTTCCTTGCCGACGTGCCTCAGGCACATTTCACACCTCTATCTATACATACCCTTAGGCCTTAGCACTTAAAAGGGAGTTTAATATGTAAAGCAACCTATCCTTTGTTGTGTCAATATGAATTTGTAACTTCAAGGGTCATTTCTTGCATTGCCCATCTGTCTCAATCTCAATTGACACTTTTCAATCCCCGCTTGTTTGGTCTAGTGGTTTGAGGACTAACGGGATACCCGTCCACCCCAAGTTCGAGTCGAAACATTCGCATTAATGCGCCGTGGACGCTCGAACATGTGTGGATTAGTGGCCTACTGGGTCTTGGGCCTCTAGGACCTGTAAGTGACTAAGGTTTGGTGGGGTAGCTGGACTCTCCCATTAGGGTTTACAATATAAGGCTCGGCCAAAGGACCGGGTCTTGTGTTGGTTCTCAGTGGTTAAAAAAAAAAATTGATACTTTTCAGTTGGAGAATCTAGACTTGTATATTCTACATGATCAATATGTAGTAAATAGTAATGCAGTGTTTTGCAAAAAGCTGCCACATCAACTAAAATAGGCAAAAATTTGATGAAAGGACAAACAGATTATAGTTTTGAAAGTTGAGGGGCTAAATTGATCTTAGATGAAATTTATGAGATAAATTGATTCATTCATGAAAATTCAGAAACCATTTTAAAATTTCTCCATAAATTAATTAATTAATTAAAAAAAGCTTTACTTCTCTGGGTCCCAACTAATCATGGCACACCACTACACCAGGGAAAAGGATTTACTGGAATGATTCCAGTAATTTCACTTCATCTCCACCATTGAATGCATTAAGTGTAAGTGTGATTAGAAGCTGATTTGTCTGTAGCCAACAAGTCCTGCCACGTTTCTTTCATTAAATTTTTAATTACAATTCCTACCACTTGACTTGCTTATTTTCCATTTTGTGGATTGGCAACAAAAAAAAGAAGATTATATTGATTTTATAAATTATCCACTTTTTTTTATCACTTATTATTAGTACTGTCAGCTGTCACATTGTGTACCAAAATTTCAATTTATAATTGGAATTAATTAATTAATTAATATGAATCCAAACTTCAAAGCAACGTTTAATGAGTTTGTATGTTTATGAATTCATAATTCTGTCAGTCCAACAACGAATAAAAATTTAGATTGGGATAATGAGTTTACAAATGACACTTCTACTTTGCTTCAAGTGACAAAGCAGCCCTTCTACTTTTTTTTCCCCTAAAACCAGCCCTCTTATTTTCTCTTTTAGTTCAAATAAGCCCCTGTGTTCAACTTCTTCTTTTCTCTAAAAAATATTAACTAATCAACGTTAAGTTTTTGCTTAGGTAACATGATAATCATATTCATCTGAAAATTAATCCAATACATCAACTAATCAAATTTCATCTGGTATGAACTTGATCCATTTACAGCCTTACTACTTGCCGGGAACCTTGACCCAGCCTGTTAACTTGTTAAGGGTCCCTTAGTCTGGGCCGAGCCTAGCACGGCCCGTGTGCTGTGTTAAGCGGGCAGAGCCTAGCATGGCCGTGTCGGACCCACATTCCTTGGCCCGAATTACATCTCTCTAAGCCTTACTGTGTGGTATTGTGGCTGATGCAAATAATTTCAAAAAAAGGTTGTGATCTATTATTGTGTCTCTTTTAAGTGTATGGCACCAAAGCTCCCCATCTTATTATATAATCACTTGATATTAACAAGAAACCAGCATATAGTTGAATCTACACCCTTTAGATCATATATATATATAAAGATCACTATCATATATATTTGGCAAAACAAATTCTTATATTGGATACACCACCATGTGGACTATCATCTAATGATCTACAATTTTGATCTCTCTAGTATGTAAGGAAAATATGGGCAAGGTTGGTGGTGTTATGATGGGGTTTTATATCTTTCCGTTGGAGACTCCGGCGAGGTTACTGTGGAGTACCAGTTTCTTCCGCCACAAGCTCATAAGCTTCTAACTTTTTGTCCTCTGTACTTATTCCGTACAAATATACACTTCCCCTTCTATAAATTCCTTCTTGTTTCCTTGTCGGAGAGATCTGGACACAGATACATACATACTCAGCCGGACGGTTTTTCTTCGATCCCTCAGCTTGCCACGGCAACATGTTGTTCCAAGGGAACACTGATCCCGTTTTCCGAGGTGACCTTTATTTCTCTGTTCTTTTCTTTTTTTGTCGATAAACTGTCATAAACTCTCAGATGCAATCTTCTATTTGGTTGATGAGAAATGCAATCTTCTGTTTGGTTGATGAGAAAGTAGAGCACGAGAAACTATTCAGTTTTTTTTTTTTTTGCTAGAAGAATCGGTTAGTATTAGTAGACTAACTTGATCGAGAGGGAGGGAAAAAAAAAAAACTGATTAGTTTCTTGTGCTCTACTTTCTCATCAACCAAACAGAAGATTGCATCAGAGAGTTTAAAAAAAAAATAAAAACCTGATTATGATGTTTTGGGTTGGTGAAGGGCCGAGATCAATGATCAACATAGAGGAAACCAGCAAGAGGAGGCCCCTTTTCAGCTTGCCCGGCGACTTTTTCGAAGAGGAATGCTACGACGAGCAGTCACCAGAGAAGAAGCGCCGCCTCACACCTGAGCAGGTTAGTGTTTACTGTCTTTATAGCAGCCACCTCTACAACTCTACTTGCAGTGCGAGCCGATTGTAGAGTTAATGCAAAACTACATGTACCAAAACCAACATATATATTCCTTCAGGATTTGGCTTATACACATCTTGTACTAACATTCCCAATTTTTATCAGCATCAAGTTCACTTCATTTAGAAAAAAAAGTTCACTTCATTTACAAAAGTTAGGTTTGTCCCCATTAATTTTTTATTCCTACGCCTCACCATAAAAGTGTTATTAGATAGTTGGAAAAGGGAATAAGCATATTTCATATGAATTGGATGACAATCTATGTATGCTCTTTAAGGTTTGAGTCTTTTGAGATTCTAAGCTAGTAGCTCCATTTAGTTGCCAAGATCAAGGACACCCTGAATACTTCGTATAAGGTATATAAAGGCTCAAGTTCACTGTATTCTTAGATTTTAAGTTTGTTTGAGGTAAAAAAAAACACAAAACATGTGAACTCCTTTGTTTTCTTTTGAAGTGGAGGTCAAATGAAGGTGTTGAGAATTTGTACTCTTTTGAAGCATGCCTTGTCACTTATTGTGGGTTACTTTTAATTATGGTGCATCTCCTGGAGAAGAGCTTTGGGTTGGAGAACAAACTGGAGCCCGAGCAAAAGACCCAGTTGGCTAAGAAGCTGGGAATGCAGCCAAGACAGGTTGCTGTGTGGTACCAGAATCGATGGGCTCGATGGAAGACTAAGCAGCTTGAGAGGGGCTATGATCTCCTCAAGTCTTCGTAAGACACCCTTATGTCTAACTAAGACTCTCTTGCCAAGGAAAATGAAAAGTTCAAGTCAGATATTTTTAGTTCTTTTTGCTCTTAATTTGAGATTTGTTTAGGTTCTTTGAACATTTGTTTAGATAATATTTATGAGAACTGAGATCATATTTTTGCACTAGATGGGATGAATGATGAGTAGTAGTACATTGTGACATGAAGGCTTCTGGAAATTAATGTTACTAGTACGCAAACTTTGTATTCAAACATGGCATCTGTTCTTAACCCCACCTAGAATTAAGAGAATATTTTAGAGCCAGATAAAAGTAGAATAATGGATGGTGACTAATAGATTAGTTTTTCACAATAGGATAGCGAAGTGTCTTTCTCCATATTCTTCCGTACAACTTCCTTAGTAGATGATAGGGACCTGTGGCATGAAGTGGGTCATGCATTTACCTATGAGAGTCGACCTTATTATAACAAACATGTGCATTCGAAAAAACATGGCATCTGTTCTTAACCCCCCACCTTGATTTAAGAGAATGTTTTAGAGCCAGATAAAAACGAATATACCGCAGTTGCTCTCTCAGTTTTTTTCCTCAAAATATGCCTTTGGACTCTTTTTTGTTCCTAAGAAAAACCCAATCTTGACCAAGACTTCTGAAGTAAATTATTAGCTGCATGTAAGCACTTTTCCACTTCTCTTATGATATATTTAAATTTCAGGTGGCCTCTTTGACTGAGAAACTTCAAGCCAAAGAAGCAACCATAACATCATCGACAGGTCAAGAGTCTGATCTTCCGGCAGGTATAGCTAATGCTTCTGCCCTCCAAGTCAGCGAGAAGGTTGAGGACCACCTGAGCTCCGGCAGTACTGGAAGTGCAGTGGTGGATGAGGAAGGCCCTCACCTTGTGGATAGTGGGGATTCATACTTGCCTAATGACAACCACCCTGGATGTGTCTCCTCTTGATGGGGTCTACTCAGAGGAAGATGATGGGAGCGATGATGGCCGGAGCTACTTCTCTTATGTTTTAGCTGCAGTGGCAGAGCATCAACAGCATGGGGAGGGAGAACCTTTAGGCTGGTGGGTGTGGTCTTAAGCAAGTGGCTCTTGGACTTTTTACTGGAAAATTATTAATAACTTGGTGTTATTTCATGTTGTAATATGCTAAAAATTTGCTTATGACCAAAAAGAACGAAAGGAAGAGTGATGTGCGCTCAGCTGAAAGGATGTGGTGCCTATATAATGAAACCAAAAGCCAACAGTACCCGGTCCAGAACCTTCCACCAGGGTATTGACATTCTCTGCAGCAGAGAATGCCGATCTGTTTGGTCCGCATATGCTGGCAAATTTAGTCATAGGGGAAGGATAAGTAGAAACAAGACCCGTATTGTTACCTTCCAATACCATGTTTAAAGATGAAACTGGCATCTGAGAATTGAGCACCTGTGTAGTCTATTGATTTCTGCAGTTTCCTGGGTCCATAAAGAAAAAAAAAAACCATATATTCTCAGATATATGAAGTGCTGAACTATTTATATAGAAAGATTGCAGTTAGTGCAATAGAAAGGTTGCAGCCGGTGCAATAATTTAAGTAAAAATGACAGATTACCTGCACTTGAAATATGCCATGCTACCATCCTGACTCTCCAAGAAGCAACTTAGTGCATCGATCCAGCAAAGATCTGCTTCAAAGGAAAGACACTATTCATGTAAGCAAAACACAAATTCTGGAGTAGAAAGGATCATTTACTCACTTCTTCTCCATTCAGCAGGCCACCGACTCAAAAAAACAGACTCACTAATAAGCTGCACTTAAGTCAAAATGTTAGGAGACTTCGAGAAACTATCATCACACTTGCCAAAAAGGTGCAAGCAATACTGGCTATAAGTTTCAAAGAAAAGGCGAACATGTGCATTTAAATTCTTCCATGCACCCCAGCACATCTCCAAAACACACACACAGAAGGTAACAGGAGAGAGAGAGAAGGTAATGAAAGAAAGAGAGGGAGAGGAGAGATCTATGTATAAAGAATGAAATATTGCCTACACCTACTCAGCTTCAACTCTTTCCATTCTTTTCATTTCTGTTTTTTTTTTTTACATTAATTGCCTTTGTATATGTATACAGATTTTTCTCATCGGGAGGCTAATATTACCCCATCTCATCTTTCCTCCCAAACTATAAATCCGAAAGCTGCAGCATAAATCTGGCCAAAACTGGATGCATTCTCCATCTCCATATCCACATCCATTGGTCCTCGAATGCTTCACACTTTCCAAGCAAATAATATGAAATCAGCCATCCAATCAAGCATCCATGTTAGATTGTCAGCATTATCTACATACAGAGTTGTCAGTAGCAGTAGCTACAGAAACAGTGACATGGGCAACAGCAATAACAGAAACCTCCAGTACTCCCAGCATTTGGGTGTTTATCTGAACAATCTTCTCATCATATCCAGACCTACCGGACATGCCCAATTTCAAATCCACTGGAATTACCACAGTTTTATCTCCTCATGTGCTAAAACTTATATATATATCCAAGATCAACCCTCTGGTTCCTTCCTTTTCTTGTTACATTTCCTGCTTACCTTGCATTTGTCCCCTGCATCCAAGCCTAGCAATGGGTTCTGGTCTGATATGCTGCTAGAGTTCAAATTTTCAGTTGAAGCTAAAGTGGACGATGCCTTGTCATAAACAATGGCAGCATCAAGGGAGTATATCCGCAGGGCAAGTGAAGATATGGTAGAAGTTTTCACAGCCGCAGATAGGGATGACCAATACCACCAGTCATTTCTCAAGTAATCCGTCTTAATCATGTCTTCCAGTACAACAGAGGCTTGGACAATCTGAAAGAAAGTAAAAAAGACGTTTTAGTTTCACAGTCCATGAAGGAAAATACTACATAATTGTGAAGATAAAAACTGACTAAGAACCTACAATAAATCCTAGATTCTCCTTTTTACTGCCTATACCGACATATGAGAAACATTTGATCGATTCCGCCATATAGGAAGGCAACAGAGAAAGAAATCAATAATCTACATATGAATTCAGCTTAATGCTAAGTAGGTATATGCAAACACTCCCCTGAATTCCTGAACCTACAACAAATGATGAACATGAAATATCAACAAAACCCCATATCATCATATCATATAAATTATCAGACAACCAAATTCATTGTCTATTGTACAAGAATAAACTGTTTTCTTTTCCAGCAAAATTACAGACAGCCTTGACAGTATCTTCAAGTAACAGAGTAAGTATCATCAACGTCTTCCAGTAACCAATACGTAAAAAAATAAAAAAATTCTTCAACAAAAAGTGATAAATCCTACAAAAAGGGAATCCTAAAGAGCATATCTGGGAGAATACAGCTCTGCTACAATTTTAAGAGGCTTGTAAATCTTATTCGCGAAAAAAGACATATTTCTAAAACCCAGAAGAACCAAGGAATGAGGCTGACCTCATAAATAGCCTGAGAAGATTTTACATATGCACGCCAGGCCCATCTCCTTTCCAAATTGGCCTTTGATGGTCTAAGAGCTTCTTCAGGAAGTGCAGCTTCCATGTCAAGTAAATTGATCTTAAGTCGCCTACGGATCTGCGAAACTTTACCAACTAAAGGCCTCAGTGAGGATTGTGGAATAACACAACGACAAACACCCACTTCTGGAACACGAGCATCCAAAGAAAGTTGTCTGTTTCTTTGTTTTGAGCATTGCAAAACTGATCTGTTAGTTTTTAGCACTTCACTGATTTCACTAGAAGAAAACTTTTTTGAAGAATTACCAGAGATGGGCTGATGGCCACCATTGCTATTCCTGTTTCTTTCCGTAAAGATGAGCCTTTCATTAGGGTTAAACTCATTGCTGGAAATGGTTTTATCTGCCGGAGGGGCAATTAACATCAACGTTGAGTCGGTAAGATAAGGGGATACAGATGGGACGAATAAAGGGATCCCATTTGAACTAATAAGGCCAATAACTTGAACCAATTCTTTGTTAGAATCATTTGTTAGAAACTTGGTTCTAATCTCATCAAAGTCAAATGGGCTAACTAAACCTTCATTTTGAAATTTGATCAACCTTGAGCTAAGCTCAGAGCATGAGTTTCCTGAAGCTTTAGGCAAGTCCATTCCACTAATACAACCTTCTGGACTTGTAGAAGTAGTTGAATGCCCTTCCCTCTTAAATGAATCAATTAGCTCCTTGCTCCACTCATTGGCTGGTAATGCACCAGATAAACACTTACCATCATTGTGCCCCTCCAAATCAACAGCTGTAGAAAACGTCCTGTGGCATGAGAGGCAGTGATATCTGGAAGGCCATATGGGCTCTAAACATTCACATCTGTACATTGTATCTCCACCAATTGTTCTTGCTCTTTTTCCCCGCTTCTTTAAGGTCTCATTGGTATCAAACTCATAGCAGGGACCATATTTCTTCTGCAGAACCAAAGCAGCCTTAGTAACAAGATGATTACAAGATGCACCTTCTCTATCCACAGGGATTGGAAAACCTGCATGGTTGTGCACATTTTGGCTTTCAGCTTGTCGCATTTCACGAAATTTAGACTTTTGCCACTGCAAAATAGACTCCTTCAGTTCTTTCTCTTTCTGATCAGCATCTTTCAACCAGTTGATGAGTGCTTCAATTTCTGCATCAGCTTGATAACAGACCCAAGCTGAACATGCAGTCAAAATATCATCCGCATCATACAGGAATGGACAGGATGCCTTTGACCCCTCCAAGTTCAAGCAGGGGTCAGTTGAAGTAGAATTCTGCAAAACTGAACCACCATTTACCATATCTTGCAGTTCCAGAACTTTTCTTCTCTGCTGCTCCACCAAACTTCCATCAACAATAAGCCGAGGATTCCCATCTGACGTGGCCGAAGCCCAGTACAATCTTCCACTAGAATCAGTACCTAAAAATTCCCTCCGCACACATAGTTTCAAAAGCTGCGATTCTACATTGGCAATTGAGTTCTGCAGAAGAAGAAGATCATTCTTTGCAGTACTCAACTCAAGGTGGTAACCTTGTGGCTCATTCATGGTAGCTGAAGATGCATCCTCAGCAGCATATACATTTTGTTCTCTCAGCGAGAAGCATACTTGATGGTCTGCAGGTGGTTGCAGACCACCACACGTTCCTTTACCTTCTTGCAAATCACCTTGAAAACAGATTTTCCCTGAACAATCAACTTCCTGGGACAAAGAACTTGACAAACGAAGCTCATTTGGTTTGAAGGATTGATCATGTCTTTGAGAAGGTAACCTACTGTCATTGGCAGCCTTATGAGCATCTTCTGATCGAACTTCATTGTCTACAGAATCCATAATCTGGCTGTTACAGGAATGGTTTTTCTCAGAATTAGTCACTGATGGATGTTTACCAAAACCATTAAGCCCAATTTCCTTTGGACCATCATGTAGTGTTGGCACCTCATCTGAGACACCAGAAAGATTACTAAGTTTACCAGCTAAGTTAGGCAGCTGTCCCATGCACTTATCATTGTTTGTACTGGCAGAAGCAAGCCCATCCTTCAATCCTATTTCTCCAACTACATTAGTTTCAACCTTTGCAGCTCTAGCAACCATGAACTCTTCCCTGGACTTCAGGTTTCTCCATTCTATTGAAAAAGAACGCAATTTCTGCTGCAACTCAGCTGTTGTTTCAGCACACTGTTCGAGATGTTGACGAATGAGAGTGGAGTTAAGCAACTCGTCACAGAGAAATTTAAGTAGAAAGGTTCTCTGCATCAAGAGTAACTTTATTAAGCAATCACCATAAGCGGAAAACAGAATCAAAACAATAAATAGAACTGACATAACATGAGAGCTTGCAGCAGTAGCAATTGATGTTATTATCACCATCTCATCATTTATATCATATAATGTCACTGGAGAATACAACTATAGGAAGAAGTTAAATGAAGTTCTATCTGACCCTCAAGACAATATTCCTTACATCTACCTCGAAGCAATCAATAGCATCAAAATAAAATCATATTATTCACCCTTCTTTGGCCAAGAAGCATGCAATAATTTTCAAGACACCGTCTAAATTTGACATGCCTCATGCTCGACACCAATTGAGCAGCTACATTTAACCAAATGCAATCACAATAGTCAACAATTTACAAGCCACGGTAGAATAGAAAAAAAATGGCAGTCAAAAGCCTGGCATGGCAAATAAGACGACAACATATATGCAACAAGGGATCCACAGACAAACCTCATCTACACTGAACTCCCAGTACTCATTTTCTTCCATTACAGCTGCCAACTGAGTAAGTGTGTCCAAAAAAACATGGGTAAATGTTCCCTGGTCCTTGTTAATCCTGCAACGGCTAGTAACCTGTATACACTCTGTTGCCTCTTGAACTACACGCACACCACTTACACAAGATGGGCAATACCAATTTCCTTCAGGAATCCTTGAAAGTGGAGGACTCAAACAATAAGTATGATACTCTGCATCGCACTTATCACACAATAGAACACTGTCATCATCTTTATCAATACCACACACTTTGCAAACTCCCTCATCCCAAGGGGCTTTGGGGATATCATTTATGGAAGCAAGAAGATCATCAATTTCCTTCTTGTCTACCGAACTAAGACACTCTGATTTAGCATATCCCAGAATTTTCTGAACAAATGTGACTACCTGCGGCGAAAAAAGTATTACACCAAAAAAAAGGAAATGTACGGAACAAACAAAATGTACAAGAGCGCAGGGAGCCATAAATGTGAAAAAACGAGGGAAGATAAAAAGTAACCATATATCAAATAATATAATTGATTACAAGCACTGAGAAAAATAAATTTTTGGTGAACTATTATCCACAGAACTTAATATGATGTTCCTCGAATAAAAATCGTATAACATTCAGGGTCAATTACTGTCTTACATTCTAGAAAAACACATTGGTTAAATACGTAACATGCATCCGTTATTTAGGGAATAATTGATGAATTCTCTTCATTTAAAGTTTGTTTACGCAACTTTCTTTCTGAATGCCAAAAAAGTGGCCACTAAGAAGGTGAAACTCAGGAAATAGGATAACTAAGTACAAGATCGAAACCAAAAAAAGAAACCACTAAGATGTTTGTTTAAGCCACATTTATCATGTTTCTCTCGTGGCTTGTATCTTCCAATTTGGATGGTAATAAATCATGACACTTCTTACACATTCATTTTTTTTTATCCTTTAATGGTTTTTATGCACCCAAACAACAAATTCTGATATGCAATGAAATAAAATGTAAATATTTGGGATGCGTTTGCCAAATCATAACTCGTTCAATCATTCTCAATTGTGACCATTTTTACAAAAACTTCATCACGGGATTTCAAAATGAAGTCCAACCACCATCTACGTATTTATCGCAAGTCAAGAAACAAAAGATTAAAACAAACAGAATGACTGATGTTGCCCTACAAACCTCATTTTTGTATAGTAATTCAAATTTTTGGGATAACTTCTCAGCGAGTTCGATCATATCAGGCTGGTCCTGAAAAGCAGTCCGAACGTTATTCCATAACTGCAGGTCAAAACAAAACAAAAAAAAACAGAACGTCAGGACTAAAACAATGACAGCGATGAAATTCAAGGGAAACATCAAAGCATGCATAGAGCGATGACTTTGTAAAAGGGTTCGAGAAAGTAAATTCCTCCTAAATTCCAAACGAAGAAATCCCTTCATGGATGAGATGTATTTGCTACAGTAAAATGGAGTAGACAATAAAGCAGCTCCAGAACTTTGCAGAAATTCTCCGAAGTGCGCATTTCTCATCAGCTTTGAAGCATCTGAAAGTCTATGTGGACAATTTCCAAAAATAGAAGAACCTTTACATCCGTGACTGATGAAAAGAATAGCATCGGAAAGAGACCTTTTTTTGGTAACCCATGGGAAAGAGACATAATAGTGCAAACTCTATATACCTTTTAAAGCAAGATATAGCATGAATTTGCCTACAAGGCTTGGTACAAGGATAAAGTCTCTTCGCTTACATTAATTGTTGCCCTTTCTCAAATTCAGATCTAAAAAAGATACTGTGCTTTGACCCTTTAACAAGACTCACAGTGCCCATAAACTTTTCGTTAAACCTAATTTCCAGATTCGCAAAAAAAAATACGGTAGTAATAATTAAAAAAAAAAATTACTGATAAACAAAGAAATAAAAAACCATTGAATTGATTCTCAATCAGACTTCTACCTAACCAGCAAGATTTTAATTTCTTCATCATTGTTTTGACTGCCTTAAAACATTTCCTTTTCACATTTCTATTTCCAACACATATGCCTCACCACTGTGAGAATTCAAGGTGAGGTTTAAGTACATTATGTTGTATCAGGGTTGGTGATGAATATGTATCTAAAAGTAATCTCTTAAATAATTTTAAAGCACTAAAACAAAGTGCATTAAGATGACACCTCCCTTCATTTAATGGCATTTGAAGAGGTTCTGGAACAAAATAAGTATCATTTTATTGGTTACCTAAATACTACAACTCATCAGCTCTTGCTATCTCAATTCTCAGGACTAAATATAAAAAATCCAGCAGTTCCTCTTTTTTTTTTTTTTTTTTTTTTTTTATCATACATGCCTTCCAAACATGTATTAAAAATTTAAAATGACCATTTAAAATCAAAGATTTCACCCTGCTCTTGCAAGAGAGAAGTATTTGAATTCTCCATTATTTTCACTCCCCGGACTGCAGTAGACATCAATAACAAGACCTTTGATATTATACTATGAATCAAACTGCTGAACAAAGGGCACCATATAGACAAATAGTCAAATACTAACATGTATAGCTGCATCCAGGTTGCTCGCTCTGCAAATGACCTCTTCGGAAATAATAAAGAAATAACCAACATAAATCCACAAAAGGGAACTCACACAAAAGAAAAAATAATATGCATTCAAGAAACTTCATGACTCCCAACGGAACAACTACAATGTAAAGAAGTTCCCTCATTCAAAAAAGTGGGAAAAGAAATCCGACCTCATGAACATCCTCAAGAAAAGCTTCTTGTGATCCACCATAGGCCCCAACAGCTAATCGTAAATCAATAGTCCTAAAATCGAGAGGGCGAGATACCATGGCTGGAGACCCAAGAAATCCATCATCATCATTGTCACTAGAAATTACAAGGTTTTTGCCCAATAAAGTGCAAAAAAATTTCTCATCATCTGCAGCAGCAGCATGGCGTAATATGATACGACATTTTCTCATGATAATGTCAGATATCGATAAAATTCTCTTCCTTTTGCTGCCTTTGTTTGATTTCTGTGACAGTGTTTCATTGCGTATATCGGCTAGAACTGAAAGAACAGCTTTCTGTTTCCAATCAACAATAAAGAGCAACCACATCAGAAAAATGCTGATTACAAGACATCACTGACTTTAAAAGAATGTAAACCAAGTTTTGCGTTTAAAAGCTCAAGCTCCATACAAGACAAAAAATCATTCACAGAAATAGAAATAGTTACAAGCTCAGATATTATGTCAGGTGACCCGAAAGCAGAAGTAAGAGGGTCTCTTCAAGCATGAAAGAAAAGCAAATATCATACAACACTTTCAATTCCGCCACTTGATAGACGTGCACATATTTGACAAAAAGGGGTTGACATCATTAGGGCAACAGACCTAAACATTTCCCTGTTCCTTTATTTACAGTGATAGAAGCAATGATTCCCATCAGCAGAATTGATCATAATCCCCAATTTCTCAATATTCACCCCAAGAGACTGAAAAAAAGGGTGGGAATATTCAACCTCCTTGGTACTCCAATTGGGTAACTTAAAAATGATCCCCACTTTACAAGTTCGTATCCACCAGTTTTATCAAGATTCCAAAAGGCAAGAAACCATAAATGCATAATTCAAGGACACGCAAAAACACATGAATAATGCGCAAGCAATCAGCACATATAATAAAGCCAAAGATTTTATTCCAACAAAAGCCTCACGAGAAGTTACTGTTTCTAGCACCTTTGTAGGTCCCGATGCATTGCCCTTGTAAACTTCTTTACTAATTGAATGCTCCAATACTTTTTTCGCCCACTCTGGTGGACCCTTCTCCAAAGCTTCATAAACACACTTTCTGATTCTGGTTCCCACGTTAGTGGGTAGCTTTCTAACTGGTTCCAGTACCTGTGCCCACTCTGGAATGTTACCATCACTAACGATATTCTTTTCACAAGGACCATTTGGCTCAGATCCTTCATCTTCAATGGTGAGAATGATATTTTCTCTGTTCAAAGAACCAAATATTTTCTTTACAGCCTCTGCAAGCAACTGAAAGTAAAGAAGTTAAATCATTAGCACGGTACACACTCCCATTTTTTAAAAAAATAGTATGGTAGACTGATGAGAATCGTAGGAATGAGAAAGTTAATTAGGAATCCTTATTTAAGTCAACTAATTAGAGTTTGTTTCCTAATTTAACTTGGGGTTGATGTCCTTAAATACTAAGCTTAATGCACTGTTTGCTTTGATTTGCTAGGGCTAGGATAGAAACATTTGGTGTGGTCTATAGTAGATTTATTCGGCTCTTTCGGGTATTCTTGCTCCAATTGGCTTGGGTTAATATAGATTAATTCTAATGCTCTCTACACTAGAGATTGTATTAGCGTTCAATTCTATGAATTCTATCAATCGAATCTATCTTTTATTTCGTTCATTGGTGCTTCCAATTGGATTGGATTTGTTTGTTCTGGGATTCTTAACCAGGTGGGTGCGTTCATTGAGAGAGTCAATCTCTCTCAAGGTTGAGGTCGGGAGTTGGAGTTGGGTTTTAGAGAGGGCTTGTCCATCTGTTGAGTGGGGGCTTAAGGTTGGACTTTTACACGCTGAATTTCACCTAGAAGGGAATTGCAGCTTGCTGGAATTATTGGGCTGCCATGTTCTAGCTTCTATGTCTAAAAGCGATTAGTTTACGTACAATGGAATAGGATAGTAACGCTAGTGCTGCTGGGAATATGCCTAGTACCAATCGGGCGAGGTTTGAAGAAATGGAGTTCTTATGGAAGAAGCCTCCTAGGAGGATTATGACGACATGGTGGAGAGATTTCCAAATTGGAGTTCTTATGGAAGAAGCCTCCTAGGAGGATTATGGCAACATGGTGGAGAGATTTCCAAATTTTACCCTTGATGCAAGGGCTTCTCAAAGGGAGGAAGAAAATGATGAGAATTGTATGAGTAAGAAAGTTAATTAGGAATCCTTATTTAAGTCAACTAATTAGAGTTTGTTTCCTAATTTAATTTAACGTTGATGTATACTAAGTTTACATAGTTGTTTTAGTATGCACTGGAGAATTACAAGAATATTTGGAGGCTTTGCCTAGGGTTTATCCATAATGTTATCAGCTCTCAAGGCACTCTTTGCTTTGATTTGCTTGGGCTAGGATAGAACCATTTGGTTTGTTCTACACTAGATTTATTCGGTTCTATCTGGTATTCTTGCTCAAATGGCTTGGGCTCTTGTAGATTCATTACGTACTTTCTACACTAGAGATTATATTAGGGTTCAATTCTGTAATTCTATCAATCAAATCTATCCTTTATTTTGTTCGTTGGTGCTTTCAATTTGATTAGATTTGTTTGTTGCAGGAATCTTAACAGGGTCCTCAACATAGACACTCTTGTTCCAATCTTCTTCACATATATCTAAAACTAACCGTACAATTGGGACCACATGCAGACATGCACGCAAATGTACATGTGATTGTTTGCTTGCAAAAATATTTAAAATTGGCGAAAAGAACAAAGAACAATTCTAGCAATGCATTGCAATCGATTATCACCAGAGACATGACATATTCAGGCAATGTGATGAATCGCTATGTAAAGTTAACACCTATAAGGGTCAAATTATGCAATTCTTTAATATTTTCTACAAATGACAGTGTCAGAGCACAATAGAAGAAGTAATGTTCAATCTTACCAATGCATCTGTTTCCATTCCAGCAACTCCAGTTAGTGAGCCACAAAGCACCCCTCCATCACCTTGTAAGCAACGAAACACTTTACCACTTTCACGAGCAACAATGTCCACAGAGTCGAGGTTACCTTCCATAGATAAGACAGCCAAAATGTACCTCCGAGCTAGCTCTGGCCATGTCAGTTCATTGATAGGGAGCATATTAAGTTTGGTTCTTCTTTCCCAAATTGAGGTATCCACATCTTTCTTCCTTCCCCTCTTGGATTTTGACTCTCCAGTATCAAAATTTGGATCAACAAGTGCAGCAACTTTGGATTGGAGCTCACTTATTAGCACACCCAGCAGTGAGAAGTGAGCCTTTGTCAAAGCAACTCCTGAGCACCTACTATAAGTAACAGATGCAAGTTTATCTTGGGCTGCTTCCTTTGATGCCTCTGTTTCCATTTGTATAAACACGTTTGGGTTATCAACTGAAACTCCTGTATGAGATTCACTGCTTGAAGATGAGATTTGACCACCTGTTCCATCAATATGGGAATCTAGGACTTGATTTCCCAGAACCTTCCTCTCAGGATTCTCAAGACTCGAACCATCAGACCATGGGTTAATAAGTTCATCTTCAAGTTCCTCCAACGAAAAAGGCCTTTTCAAACCTAATAACTCATGAAAACGCCAAAATAACTCCCATACCTAAAAATACAACCAATATAAAAGGTGCCATGTCATAAAAACTGAAAGCAAATTATTTCAATCAAAATTACTTCAAGCAGCAAGAACATACCTGATAAAGCTTACCAACAAGCGCAGGAGGAAGCTTTAAGCACAAAACATTGCCAGAAGGTCGAAGATTATTATCAATTTCATGGTCCTCAACCAACCTGCACCTTTTAGACTTTCTGAGAATATCATTTGAAACTTCTTCTGACTTGACTTCTACTCCCCTCGTCTTTTGGACAACTAGGACTCCATTTCTAACAGTTGGGAATGCCGAAGAATGATTCCTACTATTAAGCCTTTTATACTTTGAGCAGGATTCAACACCAGGAAGTTGTTCTATCATTTCTTGAACAAATTCTGAATCCAGTCCAAATCTATCCTGGACCAGCCATTTAGACAGCACATTAGTCAAAGTCTCAAGCTCTTTGTCACCCTCAAACTTGGACGGGACATTGACAGATCCAGGAGAACTGCAAAATTTAGTTAATGAAGTAGGCGTTGCCTTGCTTTTCTTCTCATTCTGTTCATCCCATCTAGAGGATCCCAATTTATTATTAACATGATTGCAGCAAAACTTAAGAGTTCCATTCCGTTTTAAGATATCACAACAAGCATCAATAAATCTTTGAAATAAGAGTCCCCAAGCTGCAGTCGGGAAGCTCTCTTCCACAGAAATCTCAATAACTCCAGTTTCCCAGTCATTAGGTTGCAAGCCACCAGATGACTCAGCAGTATATGTTTCCTTAGCACTACTATGTAAACAGGTTACAATATCATCCTCTGATGGAGGAGAAGGATCCAAAAGGACCATTTGAATATAGTCATCATTATCACAATCCATAACCGAATGAGTCAGATTGTTACATTCTTCATTCTTATCCACAGTAGAATGATCAAGTTTTGATCTAACAAGAACAGTTGATCCATTTGGAATAGGCAGCAGTGAGCAAGGGCACCTTTTGACTTTAAAAAGAGGACCAGAATCACCACCATCTAACACTTCACATAGAAAAAGAGACCCCGTAATCCTGTCATGCCAACAGGATCTATAACCCACCGGCCAGATCTGGTTGACACCATGATATGAAGGTCTCACATCAACATCACCCACAGAAAGAATAAAGAAATCTTCAAACTGGACTGGGAATCCATCCTGAAATCCAATATGTAGTTGAACATACAGAGTCAGGCAAGAGAAACTCAAAAGAGAAATTGATGCAAAATAAGGATGCAATTGTAAATTTTTAATCACTTAAAAAAATTACCATGTTGAGTCATTGACAGAGAACCCAAAAGAAGAAGAAAGTCAGTCCAAGAAATGAGGGAGAAGAACTTAAGTGTGTTCTACTTACATCGGTCTGCCGAGAACCAAAGCCACCATCTTCACCATTTCCAGCTTCCACGACTTCACCACACTTACTATGAAAATTTTCCATGTTCTGACTATGAAAGAAAAGCTCCTTATTATGACAACTTACCAAAGATTCTTTGCATTCATTATAACCATTGGTAATAAACGATCTCGTTGACTTCCTCTTTTTAAATAAATGTGACCTTTCTTGTGGAAATGGCTCCTCGATAGTCATTTCGATGTCTTTATGATTGTAGTTGGACACTAAACCAAGATAGCAAGCAACTTCAGACATTGAATTAAATGACTTTCCATCAGGAGAACAGTAAACTGCATATACTTCATAACTACTCACGGACTGTCTGAGCTCCACATGCCAACCTTCCTCCAATACGCCATGCCTTTCAGAAATGAATTCTTTAAGAGCTTGCAAAATCTCATTTGGATTCCGAGAAGGCAATTTATTAGCTGTATTGTTACTACTATGCCTTCCTAGTGAGAAAGCCCAATCTACTTCCTCAATACTTCTACCCATTGTCTGTGTATGATGTAACAAATCTTCCAAACCCACTTTCACAGTGTGCATCAAAACCCCAGAAGCTTTTTGCAAGGCAAAACCATTTCTTGCATACACAAAGTTAGAATATGTCACTGGAGCAATAATTGCATTGCCACCAAAAGAATCACCTGGAGTGCTCCTTCAAAAACAGAACAAACATAACTCATATTTATTTAGATATCAAACATTTCAAAAACTTAATTAATCGTTTAAAAACAGAAGGAACACAATACAAACTCAACATGAGAGCAGAACCAGCAAGGAATAAGTCCAATATAACAGCATAAGGAAAAAAAAAAATCAGGCACTAAAAACAATTTAATTTTTGTCAGGGAAAACTATAAAGATGATGTTCAGATGCATCCCCCAACAATTCATGTCATTAGTTGTTGGTACGTCAAGGCTTTCAGATAGGAGTACAGAGTACGATCCCTGACAGGCTAAAGAAGCCTACTCTTTGGTAAAAAGAATGGAGTTAAAATCATTCAGACCTGCTCAAACCAAGTGTACAAAAACTTTAATAATGGAGAAAAACACTTATCTCACACAGCAATGAAAAGGGCATCTTAGAGAATATGAAATTCTATGCTCCGTTTGTTGTGGGAAAAAAAAGGAATAATTAAGCCAATTCTTTAGTTCATCCACTTTAAAGTTTACACTAATGATTTGTTTTAAAATAATACCCTAATAGTGTTCCTCAAGGGATTCCACCTGGATTGTTCCATGGGTGAGACATTCAGACTGTATAGATAGTTCCAACATCACCCCTTGAAACAAATGATCATCTCATCATCATAATGCACGAATTCAAAGGAGCATAAATAGTTGCAGAGTCTAGTTTATTAACCTCTTACAGTCTTACTGAATGGCTAGTGCAGGAAAGAATGATTCCCCTGTGTTGTACATGCTCTAAAATGCCAAAGGATACATCTTGCCAATTGCCATACGCAGCAAAGCAAAACAAAATAATCATCAAGACATTTCCCAGTCCTCCACTTCATGAACTTTCTCTCAAAAATCAATCGAGAGTATTCTCAGATAGAAATTAGACCTAGAGATAAATGAAAGAGAGCTGTTGGAACAAGATATGAACTTCCCGCACGGCTGGAGTGCCATTTGGTTTACAGCAATGCAAGTGAGCAAATGCATTTTCCAGACCTTTTGGGATTGAAAACCATAAGTCAATTTAAGAACAAGTCACTTCTTGTAGAATTGTTTTCTTGGGTTATGTGAAGTATGCTCCAGACATCAAAGAAGATCCAATCAAGATCAAATAAATTATTAGTTTGCCAACTCCTAAAAACCCTTCATGGCATGCAAAGTTTCCACGAGCTGTTTCCTTCTACTGTAAGTTTAAAAGGTTGTATTTATTCAATGACTCAGCACTGCAAGAGCAACTCACTCAAATGAATGTGTCGACCACTGAAGACTTCATAAACTTATTAAGAAAAGAACAGTGGAAGCTCCTATTCTTACAATCCCGAATTTTGAAAAGTAGTTTGAAGTCGAATGATACCCCTAATATATGGGGACACGTATTGTTCACTGCTAAGAAGAAAATTCCATCTCCAACTTTACCAAGAAGTTGAATAATTCTCAACGAAAGTGTTCTGCTTAGGACAAGGAATTCTACGGTCCATTCTTCGAGCTTTGCTTTATTAGAGATATTATTTGCTTCAATATGAATTAATTTTATTCTGATCAAGAAATATTTTGTAACTTGAATAGCCAGAACAAGCTCAATAGTAAACAGGCAAAATGGAGATGTTGGGGGCATATGAAGCTGATATTGCATGAGATGACGATAGTTGACCTCAAGATGCCCAAATCAGGAGATAAAAAAGTATGACCCGAGGGAAATGGACTTACTAAAGGATGCCCTCGGTAAACTACGGAAGCAAGCATATCACGATTTATTATCATCACCATAACCTCAGTCCCAAACAATTAGGAGTTTTCTACATGAACACATAAGAGATATAGTTTTATCACTCGATGAGAAATGCATAATGCTGGCTCTGGCAAGTCCATAACCTTAAGTTCCACATAGAAGCTATTCACCAGAAAGGGACTCGGCCTTGATAGAGCATGAGTCAGCATAAAATGTCATCTTTAGACACAATATAAGACTCAACTCTGTACCAATGCATGACTCAAAGAAAATGATCACCTAATAATAGCTTCCCAAAAATGCCAGCAGAAGTAATCATATATCCACCAGCTAACTTAAGGCCTTCATCTATATGTAAGCAACTACTAGTCTTACCCAGAAAAACAATGACAGAATCATAAGCTGACTAACGAAGTACAAAAAGGCTGCCCAGCAAAAATAGCATAAAAAGAGGCACACGACAAGCAATGACATTGGGGATCTGCCAGTACATCTAGCTACATGCTGGTTCCAACTTGTACCCAGATCCAACAGCCAAATACTTTCGAGAGCTATCTACTGATCTACATAACACTGAAGATGCAACTTAGTTGATTGTAGTTTTTATAATAAATTCCTCTACAGCATTTCACTACATGCATAACCATAACAAATTCCTTTCCCTACCAAGCTTTTCCGATGAACTTGGGAAAATCTAGTATACAAACCAAATAATTCTGAACTACAATAATTTACATAGCCATGAAAATATAGCAGAATATGCCCATCTCCCAAGTCACAATGTAGGAATTGTCTTCTAGAGAATACAATTAAAGTATCAAGCTATAAAACCAAAAAATAAAAGTGCTTGTGATGCCTAACCGAGCAATGACACTTCAATAAATTCTAGAATCGCTTACCATTTCTAGAGTTAACCTGAACAAAAAGCCGACAATTTCTGCTCGCTAACTTGAAATTGAGTTATTTCAGCTCATTTAGTTAAAGCTAAATTATGTATCTGACTGTATGTGTACACTAACTCCCTGCTCTCAGTTTTCTCAACTCCATGCTCCCTAGGTAGAAACTAGAAAATACTTTCAGCATTTCAGTACATTCCTATAGTAAAGTACCAAATATACAGAAACCTGGAAGCATAATGATGACCATGCAAAGTTACATAAACTAACACTTGAACCGTCGTACCTGGAATCCAGCAACTCCACACTCCCCTCCCCATCCCTATCTCCGTCCCCTTCACTTGGTGGAGATGCGTTGATGTCCAAAATTCGCTTGGACTTAACGCCTAGGGGCCACCGCTTACTCTTGGACCCGTTAGTCGCACACTCCCCGCACACCCACTCCCCGAAATTGGCGGCGAGAGGTTCATGCATTCCGGCACAGTCAATGTGGAACCCGCCCTCACACGCGTCACACACTACCACATGGCCCTGTTCCTCAGGCCGGCCGCAAGTCCCGCAGGCCACGGATGAGTCCCCCACCGGCAACCCGGCTAGAGCTAACGAGGGAGGGCCCTGAGTCTCGTAGTGCAAGCGCACAACATCAACCGGGTCAAGTAGCGTTTCGGCGGAAGAGGAGGAAGGGATCTCATTGAGATCGATGCCAAGAGGGGTCCGAGTCGCCTCGGACGCCGTTGAATCGGTAAGTTCCATTACCCGTTCCTTGTTAGCGATTCCAGTTCCGAATATGAGAACATGTTTAGGAAAGAGACTTACGAGTCACAAGTTTCGAGCGACACTGAAGGAGAGAGAAGCTGTTTGCCGCTTCTGCGTTTTTTAGCTTCAGATGCTGCGTTTTGGGGGTCCGGCGACAGAGAGAAAGAGAGAGGGGCAGACAGGTATGGGACCAAAAGGGGGGCCGTACCGAAGGATCTGAGTTTGGTTAAGGAAGAGTGAAATTGAATTGGATAAAGACTGCGATTTTATTTATGCTCGCTCTTTCACGAGAGACACGTAGGCAACTGTAAACCTAAAACCGTGAGTAGGGGCTTCTCGGTCATTTACAATCGAGTTTAGTTATTTTAAATTTTAATTAAGAAAATTTTTTTTTTTAATCAAAATGAAATAAAGATGTTAAGTGTAAAGTCACGAAATGACTTAAATGTAAATCCACTTAAAACAACTAAATACGTTATTGGCAGTAGCGCAATTTCGTAATTTTCTGTTGAATGTGCCACTCCCATCAACATAATATTATGTTATTTTGATAAAAAAAAATAAAAAAACATATTATTTTCGTAATCAAATTAAAAAATATATTATCGTGGATAAAACCAATGAGAGGTGACTCGGTTGACAATCGACTAAGTTAGACATATATTTGTCTAATGTTCGATTACAATGAAAAGCATATTTCTCAATGATATTTCAAAAAATAAATACTACTCAGAACAACTCCACCTTGCTTGGATTGTAGGATAGAGAGTTAAGTGGGATGAAGAATGAGGAAATTCCCCTCTCACTCAACTTGTTAACTCTACATTTTGTGACCCCGCCATTTTGGGGGTTTGTGAGGTAAAAGAAAGTTTGTTTATCATTTTTCCAAAATCATCTACACAAATTTTTCACTCATTTCAATTTTAATAAATATATTTTTATAACTTACATATATCCAAGTAAGGATGAGTGAATGTAGTTTTCCTCCCTCAACTCCCCCATCATAACTCTACATTCATTAACTCTACTATACTCTTCATTTTTCGATAAAAACAAAGCGTCAAAGCAACAAACACAAGCAAATGAGTCATTGGTTGAGTGGCAATGACTTTGCATGTCCCTGACTGAGGTCATGGGTTCTAGTCTCACCTCCTCCGAATATTTATAAGGAGGTGTGTGGGCTTAGTCTGCCCCTACGTGGGCTTGATTTGTGCCTCCTGCGTGGGGCATGTTGACACCTGTACTTTCATAGGCTTGATTTGCGTGTGTCGTATATTATATTTGTACTTGTACCCAAAAAAAAAAAAAAAAAAAAAGCAACAAACACAAGAAAGGAAAGAGAAACCAAACCTTACCTTGAGCCCCTTAAAGTAACACTGAGTCATGGCCCATTTATGAGTGGTCCAAGTTTGGAGTAAAAATTTACGAGGTAGTGAGCGTGTCTACAGGTAAACTCACTCACTCTTTCTTTCTGAGCCTGCTTCCTTCCTTCTCTTTCAAACTGTCGATGCATCATTGTGCCTGTGTTGGTAAGATGTAGTAGTAGTAGTAGTTAGCTACATCTCGCTTTGTCTTTAAAATTCTGGTATATCTCTTACTTTATTGATCCAAGTAGCTGCGTCGCAGCTCAGTGACCAGCTTCCAGAATCCAGGGAGACTGTACGAGAGAGCATTGTTTTGGTTCGATATTATTTTCTTGTAAATACGGTGAGACTTTGAGATGTTTGGAATTGCGATCGAGCATTTAGTTGTTTGATTGATATTCATCAGCAGACCGTTTAATGCTTAGCCACCGGTTTCCTCATTCACAGTGGATTGGTCGTGAAGGTGAGCCCAAAGGCTGGTGCGTTGGGCCGCTTTGTTTAGCTGATACCGGGCCTGAAAAGCCCAATAACTCAATTGGATTCTTGATTGGCTGGAGACCAGAAACTTGGGCAGGGAAGGTCAAGCTCGGTGCATAGCATTTGGGACTCAGCCAGAAGTCTCGACAGACCAAATCAAAGAAATAGTAATTGGGTTGGAGAAATCTGGGGTGGATTTTTTTCAGGGTGATTACAAAAAGTGAGGCAGAATTGGGACAAGGGTTTGAAGAGAGGGTGAAAGAGAGAGGGATTGTAGTGAGAGATTGGGTTAATCAGAGGGAGATATCGGAGCATGAAGGTGTACAAGGGTTTTTGAGTCACTGTGGATGGAATTCAGTGTTGGAGAGCATATGCTTATGATGGCAGAGCAGCCTTTGAATTCAAAAATGGTTGTGGCGGAGATAAAGGTGGGTTTGAGACTGAAGAGTACAAGTGATGGGTATGTGACTTGGGAGGGGTTGGAGAAGATGATGAAGGAGTTGATGGAGGGAGAGATGGGGAAGAATGTGAAGGTGATTGCAGTTCCAGATATGTCCAAGAAGGCTATGGAGGAGAATAGTGGGTGTTCATGGAAGACCTTGGATTTGCTCATTCAGCAGCTCTGTGACTATCCAGATAAGGCCATAGAGGTTCTGAATTGATGAGGCCATATCAGGTCAGCGTTAAATCATTGAATTTTTGATGAATTTACAAAGTTGCATGTTATGTGAGTTGTACGGAACTGGTCACAACTATATGATAGACTCTGGTGGTTAGAGAGATGTCATATCAGGCACATAAAAATCAATTTACCTCCATTTTTTGACTTCTCTTTCTAAGAAAATCAAAGGTATATCCTATATGGTATGATTTGGCCACCAAAAATAAGTTCTAGTATTAGCCTTGTAGGTTAGCAAAGATATGAAACATCAAGAGATTGAAGGAACTAGGAAGACTCCAACAAAATTGACAAGCTCAATAAACTAGAAATTAATTTCATGTTCAAAACATGGAAAATGAATTTTATTTTGAGATTGAGTAATCAAGGTTAGTGTTCATTGATAATCAAATTTGTCATGAGTTAATTATGTGAGCATATTATAGGCAGTCTTAGTGCTTATCGAGCGAGGTTACCAGTTACCACAATGCCCCTATGATGTTCCAAGAGTTCTTTAAACTCCATTAACCATCACAACTGTCTGTAGTTGCTGTGTCATTACACAAGTTTGTCCTTAACACTGGAAGTATTTTTCACTGCATAGAGCAATGCAAACAAGGCCGTCTGACATTCCTCTGAGACTGGCATTGGCCGGCCGGCAGCAACCAATGCCATCCAAAGAGTAGAACAGATTAATAGTATTGGCATATTTATGCCAAGAATAATTAATTAGCATAATTCCCTTCAACTTTACATTTCTTGGGTTTTTAATTTGTTTACTGCAATGGACGCTATTTCAATTTGCAACTACAAATTTAGATTTCAAAGGTTCCATGACTTCAGGAACAGGATCACATAGTCAAGATCTCTCTCTCTTTTTTTCTTAATTTAAGGAATAATGATTTATGACACCATGAGTACAGTCATCTGCTACTGTTATGATTGGTACATGACAACAATCTGTATGTCTTCTAAGCTACATACAATCTTGTACCTGCTCATCCTTGTCTCTTGCATCAACGTTTCTGTTTCTGTTTCTCAGTCTGATGAGACTGGATGCAGTCTTGATTTTCAATTTCATTCAGCTTCAGAGAATTCAAGTTGTAGAGAAGGAAATTGGGGTGGATTTCTGCGTAAGAACTGCTGTGGATCAGGATTCAAGGAATACCTCTACGCGCTGGGCCAGCTTGCGAATCAAACAGGAAATATATTTGTGAATTCCAGCGAAAGTCATAAGTGTTTGGCATCATCGAAGGAATTTACTCATCGTGTTTCCGGTTGTGGGATCGAAAAGCTAAAAAGCGGTTCCGGGGGTTGTTCTGATTTCTCTGTAGATGATGTTACCAGTAAGTTTGGGATTGAATTAATAAGTTTAAAGGAAAATTGCAATCTGACTAGTAGTACTGATGGAGACTGGGATCAGTCGTGTGGTTCGTGCCTGAAGAGTTGGGAAGACATAAGTGGAAGAGGTTTGCTTTCTGTTGACGATCCTGCCAAGGATGAACTTGACGTCTGCAGGTTCACAGTGCTTGTGACAGTAACAAGTAGTAGGATTGCAGATAAGGAGTATGTGCAAACAGTTTATAAATGCCTTGGGCAGCAAAATAACAACACCGGTAACGGTAGGCACATTGACTTACCTCAATCTGTTCTCTAGTACATTCTGTTAACTTTAGCAGAAGACATTTAAGATTGAACATGTGCTCCAGCTTTAACAGGATTAACTGTATCGATCTGATTGTTTTTTTTTCTTATTAGAGAACCAAGAACCAGAGGGGGAAGCTAAGAATAAGTCCAATTCTGGTAATTCTCATCTATAGCATGTTTTAATATTTGAGATTATGAAGCTATAATCTTTTTAATAACCACCAAGAATTTCACTTTCAAACAGGAAAGATTTTAATAGGATGCATCACTGGGGTTGTAGTGTTACTGATCATTGTCATGTATATCATGTTCAAAAGATGCTACAAATCAAATGATCCACCCAAAAAACATGGTATGCCCCAAATACTTTTCAATAAGTATTTTAGATATACGTTTACTGATTCTGTTGATCCATTGAGCAGCATTTAAGGATGTGCGACTGAACGAGGCTGGTTGTCCAAAATTTTCAATTAAGGAGATTTATTCTGCCACAAACAATCTAAATGACCAAAATTTCATCGGAGAAGGAACTGCCGGTAAGAATTTTGAGTAAAAGTAGTGTAGCAATCTTGTGTTTGGCTAAATATTCAACTAACTCTGAACTTCTATTCTGTTGTTTTGGTTTCTTTATGTTAGGGAAGGTGTATAAAGGGGTATTATCACATAAACAGGAGGTTGCAATCAAGCATATCGTCAATGATGTAAATGTAGAAACTTTTTTCAGAGAAATTACAAGCTTATCACATGTCAGACACCCCAACCTTGTTCCATTGCTAGGTTACTGCCTTAGAGAAGATGAATGTTTCCTCTTGTACGAGCTATGTCCCAATGGAAATCTGTCAGAGTGGCTTTTTGGTAGGCACATATGCTTTCATTGTCTTGCCATATCAAGTTTAACATATCTTTTGTGTTCATTCAACTGTAATGAATATTCAATCTAATTCACAATAGGGAAGGATAAGAAACTATCCTGGACTCAAAGGCTTGAGATTGCAATTGATAGTGCTAGAGGTCTCTGGTTCCTCCATACGTATACTGAAGGTTGCATCGTTCATCGAGATATAAAGGTATGTTGTGCACTGAAAATTTCATACCTTTAAAGGTTTCTTTTTTGCTTGAGCTAAAATTGTTGTGCCTGTTATAGCCAACAAACATTCTTCTGGGGCCAAATTTTGAGGCCAAGCTTTCAGACTTTGGATTGTCTAAAGTTATTGATTTGGGGGAAACCCATGTGAGCTCAGAAGTAAGAGGAACATTCGGTTATGTTGATCCTGAGTACCAATGCAACCGCCAAGTGACTTCGTTCGGTGATGTTTACAGCTTTGGAATAGTACTTCTACAAATTCTTTCAGGGAGAAAAGTTATCAATTTAAACCTGAAGAACCCAATGCCACTGAATAAAATGGTTGGATGTTTCTTCTCTTATTTGGATTAATTCTTGTAAGTTGTAAGTAGTGTCATCTAACAAATTTTTTCGCCTTCTAGGCAAAGGCACTTACACGAGGAGGAAGCATAGAAGAATTTGCTGATCCCAAGCTCGACGGCCAGTACTCAGCAGAAGCATTTGATCTCATTCTTCATCTGGCTCTGTCATGCACAGCTCCTAAGCAAGATCGACCGGCAATGGCACAAGTGTTTGTAAAAATAGAAGAGGCCCTTGAGCTGTCAACAAGGGAAACAGCCCCCATTCCTGAGCCTTCAACTCTGTGATGGAGAAAGTTTTGAGTTCATTCATACAGACTAATAGACTATTAGGGGTTAGTGACTGTAGGACATGTAAGATTAGGCTTCCATGTTTTGTACTTGTTTTTTTATGAGGAATATTTGCTCTCAAAGTTGGTTCTTGGCAACAGCTTGTATAATATATTTTGTTTTTCAGTAACTGAGTAACATACAGTATATTTGAACTTTTAGAATCACAATTGTGTCATACCCAGAAAGAACAAAAGGAAAAGAAATGATCTGAAAATTCTAAAGTATGCCTAAAAGACTGGAGCTTTGTACGAGTCAAACAATTGTCTTTACCCATATTGCAACTACCTTATCCATGTCGCCTAGTTGGTTCTATCTCCGGAGTTAGGGTGTACGGTGCTCGAGGTTGGAAGTTTAAACCAACCAATTATGATACTTCCTTCCAAAATTCTAATCCTTTACCAGCACTACTTGGACCTGAATTCTTTATTCCCCAGAGAGCAAGATCTTCAAGTATTCCAACAAGAAGTTGATAACCAATTACCTCTCCTTGGCTAGGAGGACCAGGCTTCAATGGGCAGCCTTGTACGGTCGTCGGTCACAACCGACACCATGTAAATCAAGAAAATAACGAAGGAAACAATCTGAAGTCGTTGAAACATTGTACAAATTGTAAAAGCACTGATCAAGAGAATTTTGTTTTTCTTGCTGTTGTTTTGTGTATTGAATATCTAAATGTTGTGCAACAATGGCACGGTATATTGGTATTTATTGTGAGAGATGCTGAGAATGGTTGACTAGAAATGGAGAATAATAAATTGCACTTGTGAACGTGTAAAATCGGACCGATTCCTTGACTGCTTGATGATCAATTGGTTTTATAGATGTCTCAGTTGATCAAAGTAGGGAATTGATAAGAACCTCGTTCAAACCTTGACCTTACAAGAGTAGTTATGGTGGTGGAAGATGTAAACAGAGAGTAGCTATGGTGGTGGAAGATGTAAACAGGGAATTAAAAACAAAGAAGAAGAACTAGTTCTGTATATCTCATAAGCTCCACCTGTTACAAGCTAAAACTTCTATTTATAACTATCAAACCTATCATATATAGCCACGTGGCCATTACTAAACGATTACAAAAACAATATTAACAAACAAACTTCACAATGTCCTTGATGTCCTTAGGTTCATATCAGGATTAAGAGTGATAACACTAACACTAATTCAAATTCAAATGAGAATATCTACTGCTACAATAAGTCACAGGGATAAACAAAAAGTCATGATTGATTTCACTTCTTTGAAACCACTTTTTTTTTTTTTTTTTTCTGGCACAAGTAAAAACAGATTAAAAGCCACATCAGTCCAAACCAAGATAATGATCTGGAGGATCATGACCACTATCCAACCAACACTGAAACTCCGAAATAAAAGGACTGGGAATGCTGTCGGAGAGTCTTCTTTGAAACCACTTTCATAGGTCAAAGATTCGTCCAGAAACAGCTCTAGAGGGAGGGGATAGGGTTAAAATGGGCCGCTACAGAAGCCATTTCTAGTATTGGACTAGATAGTGGCAATGACCCAATATTCCACTTCTTTGGTATTGGGCCTTCTTGGGCCTTTATTTAGCAGAAGCTCAACCGGACCTGCGTAGATATTGAAAGCTTGGAACAGCACCTAAGAAAGAAAGAAAGAACCTACAGGCTAGGCCAATTAGGCGACATAATGGATAATCTCATACTTTGGTGGTTAACAACACCATATAAATTTATATTATGACATTTGAAATGAGACTAAACTCATACCATTAAGCCCCGCATGCACACACTTTTATCACATAACGACAAAGTAAGTTGGATTAAAACCAACACATGAGTACAAGAGTATTGTTCCCAGTGAGGATCGAAAATGGAATTAGAAACTCCCGAACTCATACAGTTTGACCTTAGAGAGATTCACCAGCTAGGCTATCACTCAAACTATTACTATTACATTACACAAATTCCAAGTTAGCTAAAAGCATAATTAAAAAAATTGAAGTAATTTTTATATTAGGTGGTTTGCTAATTAAATTAGGTTTAGTGCACTGTTATACCTTAAATAACTTTTTAGATTCTTGTTTTTTTTCCTCTCAAAAGATTTTTGTTATTTTTTATGGGCAATGTTAGAGACTCCCAAAATATCACCCCCAAAAATCCCCCCAATCTATGTGTCATCAAAATAACCATTGATTAAAAACACACTTATAGACCCACTTCACATCCAACACTCTACATTAAATGAGGATTTTTTAAGGTAACTTTTTGAGGGTCTCAAACATTATTCATTTTTTATCTTATAATTTATCTAACAATAATCCATCACCCTCTTTCACCCTCTTTTTTCCCGCTAATTTAGAGTAACTGTCATGACCGAACCGATGTTTCCGCTGCCACCTCCCTCATTTTCTCCTCCCTCAAAACCCCCCACCGCACACTCTTCTTTCTCCTCCATTCAGGGAGAATCCCAACACAATACTTTCGACCCAAAAACAAATCATTAACAATTTTGAGGGAGAGAGAATCAGGGCCCTGATTGGGGTTTTCGGGAACCCCCAATTCCCTCTTCTGCAAATCCCTTTTGAGAAGCCCTGAATTTTTCTCTCTCGAAAATGCCTTCGCAGCCCTCGGAAATCCACTCACCGGACGCGGACGATATTAACGAGGCCGCATTTGCGAAGCGAGGATGTTGTTTCTGGATTCCGTGCTTCAATTCCAACCCTTCCCCGGCTGTTGGATCGATATGGTGGGAGCGGATCGGGAATGCTGAAAACAACCCCGCCACGAGTAATCAGGAGTCGTGGTTGGTCCGAGGATGGAATCGTGTTCGGGAATGGTCTGAATTGGTCGCCGGTCCGAAATGGAAGACTTTCATCCGCCGGTTCAATAAGAACAACCGGAATGGGAACCACGGGTTTGGGAGGCAGGGGAAGTTCAAGTATGACCCTTCGAGTTACGCGCTTAATTTCGACGAAGGTCCAGGGCAGAATGCTCATTTGGATGACGATATTATTCATCGTGATTTCTCGGCGAGATACGCGTTCCTCGGGATGCCTTCCTCGACCAAGTCGTCCATGGATCTCGGCAAGGATGCGCCGTTATTCACGTGAAACTATAGCCCGCACTATATGTCTCTTCTTTTTTTTTAATATTTGGATGTTAAGATTAATAAGAAAATCTGAAGTGTGGAACTGTGATTGTTTTTTTGCTCAAATTTCAATGGAAACCTCATGTGTGCATATAATTTTTTATTTTCTTGAACCAGTCGACTGTTGTGGCGACTGGGTCTGGCCTGAAGATGCAGAACAGACAAACCATAACTAAAATTTTGTCATCTGAGGACAAAATATGCAACAACCCTAAACACATTGAACAAGGTCCATGATTTACAGTCAAGCTCAACAGGCCCACAACTTTGGCTACAGTCTTCTCAACAAGGTCCTACTTGTGGAGGGTTGGTGTGGAGATAACAATCCTCATGAAGCTGAATTTTCTGAAGATTACCTTAAAATGGGAGGTGGGTTTTGCATTGATGAAAAAGAGACAGGTAAGGGTTATGGCTTTTGTAGCCTTGCTGCTTCCAGTGACTTCGAGACTGCTGAATCATTGCGCTGGCTCTGGGTTCGGGGAAGATTCCGACACTGGTCGTTTGATTCAAGTCGGCTTCAAGCAGAACAGACAGGATCCAGGATGCGGGAAAGGCTAATGCTTTTGATAGTTCTTTGAATGTGGTATCTTTAAATTCAGCAATTGACTCCGAAAGTTACAAGGACGGTCCGGCATTACAGGAATATGCTGGATTTGGCACGGAGACGTCCACTGTGGGTTTAAGTGCCATGCCTTCTTTGAGAGAAGAAAGCAGAGGAGGGATTGAAATGCCTATAGTTTTTTTAGTTTTATTATATAAAGTTTTTGTTGGGATTTTGGATTCTCGTATTTCCCATCTGTCTTCTTGGAATTTATGGGAAATGTTTGTTTGTATTATGAACAGGTTGCAATTGGCGTACATCTTGACAGTTTGGAGGGGAAACTAATGATATAAACTATGTGGAAAGTTGTCTTGGTGATGTGATGAATGATCTCAAATAAGGTGGCTGACATGAGCTTATTGCGATTATGTTATTGTTTAAAGCAAGTTGCTAAATGCTAATCAACAAAGGTTAGTGTGGTCATGTTCTTTTGAGAATGAATTTTAAATGAAGAAACTTTACCGACTGTGGATGCCCTTTTGTCTCTATTATGGTTGTTGTTCTATTAACTATTATCAACTAGCAATGATTGTTGCAGAACAATAATGGGATTTTCAGTATGTTCATTTGCTTTCTCAGTGTAGAGAATTCTCCTCAGCTTGCTGAAAGGCAAGACGTGAGCAGTTGAAAGGTATGGGGATGGTATTTTTTCTATGGGGTGCAGCACCCATCATAGCGATGCTATCGGTGGAGTGTACGGATGTTGGTTTAGCTGTAATAAGCAAAGCTGCTCTGACAAGAGGAATGAACAACCTCGTCTCCGTTGTCTACTTTAATGCTCTTGCTACTCTTATCCTCCTACCTTACATCATCTTCCGAAGGTGTTTAATTTGTCCATTTATCTATACCTTGTGTAATTGTGTTAAATTAGTGGTAAGGATTGACATCTGATCTGACAGTTAGTTGGACCCTCTTGCAGGAAGAGAGCTCCCCTCACATTTACACTTCTTTGTAGATTCTTCCTCCTTGGTCTAATTGGGTATTCAAGCTACATGATTTTATTGTTTTCAGTTGAGGATAGCTTTCACATTTTTATTGGTATTATTGATTGATGCCTTCCATCATCCAACTGTAGATAATTTTTTTTTCAGGACTACAGGGCAAATGACTTATTTACTTGGTGTTAAGTACAGTTCCCCTATTCTGTCATCTGCAATGGGAAACCTTATTCCTATTTTCACCTTTGCACTTGCAGTGATTTACGGGTAAGGTTACAAAAAAGTACATTTTTAAGGAGCCATATTTGCTTTTAAAAGTTATAAAGATTCAAAGTTACCCATAGTTTGAGATATATATCTATGGTACATTTTTTCCTTTGATTAAAACATTAGTGATCCATAGGTTGATGGTCCTCCTTTCTCTGGTACCTTCCCTAATGAAACAGATGCATAGCTTTAGGCACGCATTTTCTTCCTCGTGATAATTTAAAATGTTTAGGATGGAAACTCTAGATTTGAGAAGATCAAGCAGTCGAGCCAAAAGTTTGGGTGCCATTGCAGCGGTGACAGGAGCATTCATAGTGACCCTGTACAAGGGCCCTGAAATTTTGATGGCTTCATCAGCTGATTTTCGTCATCAGCTTCTTTTCTCAATGCAATCAAGGTGGGTCCTTGGAGGTCTCCTCCTTGCAGCAACTTACCTTCTGGCTTCAGTGCGGGCCATTGTTCTGGTATGAGAAGAAATATTCCACTTCAAGTTATTGCATTTAAGCTTCAGATTAGACTATTACAAGATTGTAAAGAGATTCCTCATATCTTCATTGGTCTATATTGTCTCAAGTAATTTCCTCTCTTCATCGTATAATGTGATTCAGTAATTTTTTCGTGATTTATTTACTTGCAAAAGTTTTGGTTTCAGTCACTTTCGACTGACTTTTTGAGTGTCGATATTGGTCCGAAAATCAATCTCCAGGCACATACTGTCAAGGAGTATCCAGAAAAGATGACCATAGTCTTCTTCTTCACACTCTCTGTGACTATCCAGAGTGCAATTTTTTCTTTCATACTTGAAGTAAACCCAGATTCATGGAAACTGAAGACTCGCATTGAATTGATTGCCATCGTGTCCCAGGTGAGACGCACCACCTTGCCATGCTTATGTAACCAAGTTCTTCCAATGATATAAACATAAACATAGCTGCCATTCCAATAAAAAGAATGAATTTTCGTAGATTGGTTTGATTTCAGGCAATCTTTGGGAGTCTTTTCCGAATCTCTGTTCATACATGGTGTCTGCACAGGAAGGGCCCTGTGTTTGTATCCATGTTCAGGTGCTTGGGGATGGTCATTGCAGTTGTCATGTCAGTCATATTCCTCGGTGATACTCTTCATCTAGGCAGGTATAATTTGCTCTACTTTGTCATCTACAAAATACAGCTTTTATTAAGTTTCAGTAGCAACAGTATCAAATCATAGCTTATAAAACGACTAACCGTTACTGTCTGCCATTTCATTCAGTGAAGATCCAGCTAACAATAACCTACAACTTCACCATTGATGATTCCACATGCACCTTATCTCAATGAACATATTACAAACTCCAACACAGGAGAATGTAACAAACAACAAGTTCAACAGTTGAAACTAGCTATTAGGGATATATAGTGATATAGTGACACACGTTAACAACAGATGAAGCACGGAGAATCTCTCATCGGACAGCAAAATATGACGAAATCTCTCCACCAGGAAAGGAAGTCTCTTCCTTGCTTACTTTCTCAATCTTGGATACTTACCGTTTTGTTATTACCACACTACATCTTCTCACGTTCACGCCTACTCTATTCTTGTACTTGTCCTTGTGGGTTGCATCATATTCATTCATAGATCATATGTAGAAATTAGGTGATTTGTGATTTTTTATGTGATTGAGGTTTTCTCTGATATGTATCTGTTCTTGACTCTGATGAAGAAAAATACTTGTTAATATGTGATGGATATTGCAGTATTATTGGCTCTACGATAATTGCAGTTGGATTTTATACCTTGTTGTGGGGACAAAGTCAAGAGAAAAAGACTAGCTTGGAAGATGAAGTTGGTAGCGCCGGAACATCCAGCCAACAGACTCCTCTTCTGCCAAAAGCTGCGGATGAAGAAATATAATGGAGTCTGTCTGAAGAATTAAGAAAGTTGAGGAAAGCCAAATATTGAAGAAAGCTTGTAAGATATTATCAGGCAAAACAAGTGAATAATCAGAACAACTGAACATTAATGGGAGCCTCATTTTCCCCTTCTTATGCTATTTGAGAAATGCTTGCAGAAGTCCAATACATATGTTGGGATAAGTAATATCTTGTGGTTTATATCTTTATTCTCGATGAAATGCACATCAAGTGCTTCTTCTATTGTGGGAGCACAGCACTTATAAAGGTGTGTTATGTTTGCCCATGCGAAACCGCTTAGATGATAATTTAGTGGCGAATCTAAGATACTGACTTCAATACTCTTGTGGTCACATGTTGAGTTTTGACTTAATTTACCCTGTTATAGATGGAAAATTTCTATGCGCCTACACCTGATAGCTCGACTTTAGATCGATATCAGATGTTCAAAGAGTATATTTGTATCGTGTGTAGTTCTCAGTTACCTACCCTGTTGCAGGTTGAATCCGGTGTATGAGTCTCTCTCTGTGGCCTTTTGGAACCAAAGGTAGACAAATTATTGCAGTTTCTTTCTTGTGAGAGACCTACTTCCATGACTAATTGGCCTGCCTGCCTGCATACATTACTCTGTCCAAAATCCGGCCCTTGTTTTTTAGGGTAGGCTATCATGTTTTTCATAAGATGATTGCCATGGCTAGTTGGCTTTGAATTTCCAAGGAGGGCAGAATTCATCTCCAACCAAAACGATCAGGCAAAGCCAGAGTGTGCAATCTCTCCAACACAAGTAATTCAGTTGTTTGTTGATTAGAGATCCTTTAGAGTGTGTTTGGACTGAGGGATTTGGAGGGAAGAGAAAGGAAGAGAAATAGAGTTTCCTTCCAATTCCATTGTTTAGATAGTTTATTAAAAATTAAGGGGAGGGATTTGAGGGGATTTGGGAGGAAGATTTCATTAAATTTTTGTTAAAATTCTTTCTCTCCAAAATGGAGTCATTTGGAGGGAAGGGATTACTAATTAAGTCATTTGTAAGTTAAATATCTATTTTACCCTTGTACATAATATTTTAACATAAAAATAAGGATAAATTAGTAAATTAAACAAATTTTCCTTTTTTTTTTTTTTTATCTATCCAAACATGGGAGAGGAAAAAATAATCCCCCTTCCCCTCCCTTCCGTTCTCTCCCCCTCCTCTCCCTTCTCTCCCCTTCCCCCCAAATCCCTCAATCCAAACACACTCTTAATCTCTTTGAGATTTGGTAATGATGTTGTTTAGTCAAAGGTTGTACTCTATTTCTGTTTCTTTAGTGCCTTGGCTAGTTGGCTTTGAGAAATAATGGGGCACTCAATGTTTTCCAAAGCAAGCTCTATTTGTTTATTAAGGGACAAAATCACAGAGTGCATCCCATTTTCTATTTATTTTATTTTTTATAATCAAGATATTATTATTGACAAAATCACTCAATCTCCACCCTTTACAGTCCATCCCATTATTTATTTATTTTATAAAAACAAAGTTACAATTGGTTATTGGTATAAAGATGTAGATTTGTTACAACATGAAAATGTGTCACATTTTTTTGGAGAGTATCAATGATATGGTTTATTAGATGACCCAATCTCAAACATCTGGGATGTCTTTTGAAGGATAAAGTCATGCGGTTCTTCAACGCAGAATATGAACAAAACCTCAAGTGGAGTGAGCCAAACCTTCACACCTCCTTCTTCTACTTCTCATCCCTCTAACCATAACATGGTATCGGAACATAGCCTCGATCATATAAAGACCTCAACTCATTTGGGTCATTTGTTAGGTCTTTAGAATGTCCTTATAGATAGACCATCCATAAGGTGAGGGGTATCACATGGATCCTAACTCATATAGTTCATTTGTTGAGACTCGCATAACCGAACCCACAAGTGCGAGAGAGATTTAGAACATGCAAATGTCTCACATTGCTTGAAGAGTATCAAGTAATGTGGTTTAAAAGATGCCCAACTTCAAACACTTGAGACCCTTTTTGAAGGACAAAATCACGTGAGGATTAGGCTCAAAGCGTAGACAATACTTCAAGTGTATTGAAACAAACTTTCTTATATTTTTCTCCTATTTCTCATATATTTCTTCTCATCACTCTCAATTTGTTCAAATTATGAATCTACCATCCCATTTAGAAATTGATAGCTTCATTGCAAGATCCAACTAACAAAACAGGGGATTCAGAGGCCACAACTAACATTCTTCAAAACTTGCACAAGTTGACTTGATAAATCATTATAGGAAAAAGATGCCTTTCACATTCCATCCCCAATTATTTATTGTTTCTTCTTCATTGAACATGGTTTTGAGTGTGACTTCCAAAGATAATAAGTGTACAACAGGATAACCAGAATTATTGTTACCAATTTCATAATGAAATCCCAAAACAAGCCCTACCACTCGTCTTGTTTCTTCACTCTTAAAGGAAGAAACACAAGGACCCACTATTGTCATTACACACAAAAAATCATCACATATTTTATACACAAAGTCCTTTGCGTCTAATCATCTCTCACTTTCAAAAGACCCAACCCAGAATCCAAAACGCAAGCCTAGTGATTTCTCCCTCAGGACCCATTTGAATTCAATCAGTGTTTCTTGAGTCTGGGAGAGGGAGAGAGGAAGCCATGGCAGGGAGATATTGTTGCAGAGATGTGCTGCCATTCACAGCTATGGTTACAATGGAGTGTGTGAATGTGGGTTTAAACACACTTTTCAAAGCAGCAACGTTGAAAGGGATGAACAACCATGTCTTTGTTGTCTATGCTTATGCTGTTGCTGCTCTTGTTCTCCTTCCTGCCCCTTTCTTCTCTCATAGGTTTTCTTCATTCTCTCTGTTTTAATTACTTACATGCTAATAGCTATGATGATATGATCAAGCAGAGCATTTGGTTGATTGTTACTCTGTTTTCATCTCTGCAGATCAAGAGTGCTGCCTCCACTGAACTCCTCCATAGCTTGTAAAATTGGTCTTCTGGGTCTGATAGGGTAAAGAAACCCATGATTCTTAATGTTCTAATTGGTCAAGAACTCTCAATTGGATCTTATTTTAGTATGATTACAGTCAATTTGAGTATGATTAGTTAATTGGGTTTTGTGAGCAGGAGTTCATCTCAGATTATTGGGTATACAGGAATCAAATACAGCTCTCCAACACTTGCTTCAGCTATCAGCAACCTCACTCCAGCTTTCACTTTCGTCCTTGCCATCATTTTCAGGTATTTAAAGAATCCACCTTTTTGCTGCAAATCAGAAATACTAGTTTTTTTTTTCTTTATGATGAATAGCCAATAGTAATACTATTCTTGATGGGCTGGTGGAGTGTTTGCCATGTGTCCTTGTGGGGTCTTTAAGACAATATGTTATCTTTCTGACAAGTATCAAGTGATAAAAAATAACCATTATTTGTGCTTGAGGACTGGTGTCCACTAGTCACCATGCTTGGTTTTCATTTACTTTTGCCTTAATTTTCATTTTCAGTTTTTTTTTTAAACAAAGGATTAAGACCCTTTGGCTTATGTAAAATTACGTATTTAGAAAGTTGCTGCGGGTTGACGTGGAGAGTTAAACTTGAACCTCGTGAATCTCTCAACTTGGCCCTTAACTCAACTACACACCGATGGTCAGTTCACCTGACTAATTATTCATGTATTTCTTTTTTGTCCACGGAGTAGAGTTTAATCTTGGGGATATCATGTTTGTGTATATTTATGAGTGTGTACTAGGGCTCAAACAAAAGAACAAAAGAGTAGTACTTTGTGAACAAGTGATTTAACCTCTAATCAATGCAATAGTTGGGACCACTACATTTTTGACAATATTTCTGTTCTTGGGAGTTCAAGCATTCCATCTTTGGGTGCAAGATTATGGAACCACTTGCAATTATCTTATCTACTTGACTTTCATTTTCTTCTTCTTTTCCATTTTCCCTTTGAAAAGGATGGAGAAGGTTGCTTTGAGAAAAGCAAGCAGTCAGGCTAAAGTGTGGGGGACTATAGTATCAGTCACAGGTGCATTTGTGGTGACCCTGTATAAGGGCCCTCCGATCATTTTAGCTTCATCATCACCATCCATTTCCCTTCAAACCCTTCACTCATCAAATTCAAATTGGGTCCTCGGAGGTGTATGTCTCACTATTGAGTATATTTTGGTTCCAATGTGGTACATAGTTCAGGTATGTGTTCTTCAACATTGCTGATATTCAAAAATCTTGCCAAGTTTGAATGTCTGGTTCTGGTGGGGGAGGTAAAGAAACTCAGTAATGTATATTCCAGGCACAAATCATGAAGGAGTATCCAGCGGAGCTAACCGTAGTGTTCTTCTACAATTTGTGTGTGAGCATTGTAGCTGCAATTGTGAGTTTGGTTACAGAAGGAACTTCAAGTGCTTGGAGGGTGGAGCCTAATGTAGCCTTGGCCTCGATCATCTGCTCGGTAAAAGACAATGCACTATTAACGCATACTAGTTGGTTAATTAGCAACTGGATTCTTGTTCTAATCCTTATATATGCAGGGACTATTTGGTTCTTGCCTGAACAATGTTGTTCATACATGGGCCCTGCACCATAAGGGTCCTGTCTTTGTAGCAATGTTCAAGCCGTTGTCGATTGCCATTGCTGCTGCCATGGGTGTCCTGTTCCTTGGCGATACTCTCCATCTTGGAAGGTATGATAGACCAGAGAGAAGAAGCAAATCCTGTCATGAAATAGACAACTTTCCATATAAGTTCAAGGAATAAACCAAATTATCGGTCCTTTTGTTTTGTCTGCAGTTCGTTAATCACTAATTTATGTACTTTTGTTTGTATTTTCAGTCTTATTGGAGCAGCGATAATATCGGTTGGATTTTATACCGTAATGTGGGGAAAAGCTCAAGAAGAAATAGGCAAGGATTTCGAAATTGGCAGCCCAGAAACATCATCTTCTCATAAGGCCCCTCTGTTGCAAAGCTACAAGAATGAACAAGTGTAAAGCTTGTATCTATTAGTAACATCCATGTCTACTTTAGAGAGCAATATAGGTAAAGCATGTACATATTAGTAAAAGTGGTCAAGTTTCTCACCACCTGCTTCGACAGGTAAGAGTAGGGGTGTAAGCCAGTCTCTTCTCAAAACCCTTTCCCCAGCTCCCACTGTAAACGAACTTCAAGCTAGATTATAACTTGGCCTTGGCGTCGTTTATAAATTAACCGTGGGAATAAGCACAAGGGTTGTCTGAAAACATGAAGAATGACCAACCCGTGACAAGCGATATCAAAGCAGCCCAGCCATTTATCCACTTGTCATGCCAAGCAGGGTGATCTGATTGAGCCAGAGGCGTCACGGTAGGTATGGGGTTATCTTGACCTGTATGGAGGCTTGCCTACTCTAGCTAACAAGTTCTTTGATGATATGCACAAGATTATAAGTAAATACATGTCTAACTGTTGGACAGGAGACAGGGAAGGTAATCAGAGTTAAAAGAGAGAACACAATCAATCGTGAAGAAAGCCAGAAACACAACCAGAGTTAGAACAATAATTCATCCATATTAAACAAGTAATGGTGACACTATACATTCACAGGGTCATATTTACTCTCAATCTAGAAATCTTTACTCACAAGTCACAAGAGATACAAGGTATCAGCAGCAGTTCTGAACAAAAATGAGTATGTAATGCTAATGACAAATAAGACATGTTAACGTTAAGTCATTGGAGATACAAAGTGGGGGAAACAGTTATAAGAGAGAGAGAGGCAGAAAGAGGAGGATGGAGGGAGGGAGTGTGGGAATGCTAACCTGTTCCATCGTTAGCAATATTTACACCATCAAAGCTAAGGATCACATCCGATGGGTTGAGAACCTGAGATTCTGGAATGGTTGGCTCAACTCTTCTAATATGAAAACTCTTCTGTTCAGAAGTCATCTCCATGGACACCACATGCGTAAATCAGGATTATCCATCTTCTGCCACTCAACTCCAAGAATTGGAAATCCTGTCAGAATGCAAATGACCAACAAAATTAGGAGAGTAAAAGTGCACTACAAGACATTTAAATGAAAAAAAACAACCCCAAGTCTGGTCTCCTTTCAATTGGATTCATATCTCTGTTTGTATGTATACGCCCCATTCCTTTCACAATCTTGAATAAAGCACATTATATAACAGGAGTAGGAATCACATAACCAATACTCTCTATGTCTTCATGTTTCAGCGACTGGAATGCGATACCTACACAATTGCCCTTATCATTGAAAGCAGTCCCACCAGAATTTATGGTTGCATCTATCTGCAGAAGCAGGTGTTTATTATTAGGAGATACAATATATTCATACTCAATAATTGCGGTAATAACATATGTTAGGATATGTATAAATTATGTGAAATGCCTCAACCCAACAAGTTAATTTATTGGGTTGAATGACAAAGTAACTAATCTTATTGGAGCGGGAGGTCTTGGGTTTAAACCTAATTAGCTTCCGCAATTTAAAATCCTCATTTGTTGTTGCCCCAAGTGTGGGTCTTTGTGAGAGTAGCTCTAGTGTTGGACTTCATTTGTTGTGCACGTGTTGGACCGTCGGATTGCCCAGCCCAAACGTCCAGTCCCAAAAGCCCCGTTCACCAATGTACATAGGAAAGTATCTCCATGAGTGATACAACACCACTTGTGACAGAGATAGTGTCACCCCCAATTGGATAGCCAACAACAGTTACAGCATATTGGAGTGCAGAGTGCAGGCCAATCTCGAAAATCAACAGATGAAACTCCCTCCCAGAAAATCGTCATCGTTAACTGTTAACAATGCTAGACCAAAGCATTCGTTATTCAATTAATGGATGAATCCATACTACTTTCCCATTCCATTACTGATCATGCTTCCACATAATTCAGCATACCAGTAACAACATTACAAAATCCAGTAAACAAATATTCATCAGCAATAACTCAACAGAATTAATCTCCATGATGTATTTGCACAGTTCATTTGCGTCAAACCAGCTTCCAATAGATTGATTTGTTAAATCAATGTTCTGCTAGGAATCAAGTAATTATACCCTATTGTGTAAATGAACTAAAAGCAAACCATAACTCATCAAACATTCTTCTCAGCATCGAAAGACACACAAAGTTAAATCAACCAATAACAACTCACTGAATAACTAAATATTTTTTTCTAAATCAACCATACCACATGCCATCCAGTAATCCCAGTAAGATAAAACCCTCGATTGATACAGCCGCACCAGATATGAAAGGTAAACCAGGGCTTCAATGGAAGTCAAACCTACCACACATGCAAGCAGCCTAATGAATTCAATATAATTAGCTTATATAGCTTTTCCTATACTGCGTTACTGTACAATTAACAGGAAATCCATAATAGTTGTTTGGTCCTGTGCATGCTAAATGGGATGACCACACACACAAACAAAAGAATTGTAATTCTTAAGTGGCTCTATCTCTGTCACTCAATTAAGGAAGCAGCAATAATCTACATCAGATTGAGCCCTCTTCCCATTTTTATGTGATTGAAGGCAAGAAACTAGTTTCTACAAAGAAAACCAACATGGAACTCAAATCCCGCGTGCAACTCAACAAACTCACATGCCCTTGCTATGACCCAAAACAAACTCCTGAAGAGCGGAAGACTGCTTCAATTACTTACCCTTAAGTAAGTATCATTCTGTGTTGCAATCTCATTCAAATGATGAGTTCAATCTACAAATAAGAATCAGCACAATTTGCTTACTCAAAAAACAAAAAGTTGTGGAGATTACGTCCAAAGTTTAAATTTTCCATACCAATATCACACTCCGACCCAGTAGCTAAGAACGCGGCCAGGTACTTGGTATCAGACCCTTGCTTCATGAGTTTTACCGCGATGTGATGCTCTCAGAATGGGCATCAGTCAAGACTCAAGACCCGTCTCCCCGCCATAATGAACCCGCTGCTATTGGAGCTGTACTGTCGCTTCCTCTGCCACGGCAGCGACAAAACACCTTCACAACAGCGTCCATTGCCGCTGCTGCCTTCTGTACGCTGTCCCACTGCGACGGAAACAAAGGTCTCTGCGCCTCCGCTACTACACCCACCATCCTGTGCCTTGTTTCCCCATTTGACAAACCTAACTCCCTATTCAATTCATTACCAAGTACTGGTAATCCATTGTAGTAGTAGTAGGAGTGGGGGAAGTGAAGGGAATATCGGAAGAAGAGGGAACCGAAACTGTATCGTTTTTGGATGCCGGGTTGGTGTACTGGTAATCCATTGTTTCGGAAGCTGTGGTGTCCGTCTCCATCTTTTCCTTGCTTTTCTTTCGTGTTCCGGGAATTCTGCTTTCCTTGTTTTTACTTTTTAGTTTTTACTTCTGAATCAGAGACGTTGACCGATAGGGAGGCGTTAGGTTATTGGGCTGATAATGGGCCTAACAAAATATGGCCCAGTTAATGAGCAAAATTTACTTGTCCAAGCTCGTGAAGTTTGGTAGACTACTCGCCTCTGTCCCGACTCCTGTGATTTGATTTGGAGTCGTTCAGTTCGCAACGCAATCTACCAGAAACAAGGTACCCTCTCCTTTATTGCGACTTTTTCTCTGATTTCTTGTTCTCTTTATTCCTCCTGTCTCTGTCCAATCGAAGCTATTTATCGAGCCCACAGTTTTCAACATATTATTGTTGTAGAAGTTCCACATTTTACTTCCTCTCTCATATTTCCCTTTCCCTTACTCTTTCCTCAATTTCCCCACATTTTTGTTTCATACGCATCTCACTCGAGCTTTGTGGCCTGTATTTGCTTCAATTTCTCAGTTGGGTTTGTCCCGTTTGATTGTTGATTCACTTTCCAAAACTTGGGGGTTTCGGTTTTACCTTTCTGGGACACTTTAATTTTCACATTTTTCTCAATTCGAACCATCTGGGTGGTTTTCGATTTGGATCTTTGTTTACTGGTGTTTGATGTTTTCTGCTAATTCGCTAAAGCTTTGAATTGGGTTAGGGTCAATTTGATTTTCACGGTCTATTCGTTTTTAATCTCACTAGAATTCATCGCTGCTGCTGGTGGCAATGTCACAAGGCTATGCAATTGAGTTGTATTTCGATCCGGCATTAGAGAACCAGGTCTTGAAAGCCTGGAACGTCCTCGCCCGTCGCCAAATCAGCACTCAACTCATCGAAATAGAGTCACGCCCACATATAACTCTCTTTTCCAGCCCCTTCATCGATCCTACAAAGCTTGAGTCTATCATCAAAACCTTTGCATCCAAGCAGGAACCATTGCCACTATCGTTCTCCGCAATTGGGAGCCTTCCCAGTGACCAAAATGTCTTATTTCTGTCTCCCACTCCCACAGTTTCTCTGCTTCAGTTTCATTCCCAATTATGTGATGCTATGAAAAAGGAAGGGATTGATACGGGGGAGGAATATCGCCCGGACTCATGGATTCCTTACTGTGCTGTGGCGCAGGAGGTGCCAAGGCCGCGAATTGGAGAGGCGTTTTGTGTTTTGAGGGATCTGAAGTTGCCAGTTACTGGGTATGTGATGGATATTGGGTTGGTGGAGTTCTCACCGGTTCGCGAGTTATGCTCTTTCGTGCTCGGCAACACAGTAGAAGCATGATGTCTTTAAAAGCTATTATAATGTAATAATTGAAATTCTGCCTTTTATGTTGGATGTGTTTCAGCTTGGTGCGAGACACTAGTGCTAGTGTAGCGTTATATCAATGATACTATTCAAAGAGTATTAGAGAATTTTCAATTCATCTTTATGAGTCTCTATGGGGATGAGATTTTAGATTGGAAATTAGTCTCTTTCTATGTTGAGAAGTTATTGTTTCTTGTACTTTTAAAAATTAATGCGCAAACTTGAGTGGCAAGGAATGATTTGTAAGCTCTTATCTCTGGTTTGCTTGCGTCCTGCTTTTTTTAGGAGCCTAAACTTTTGGATCCTATTCTGCAATCCTACTCATGCCCGGGAGGCAAAGGAATCATTTTTTGCACCAAGGTTTGTAGGTCTATTTTGGGTTGTACGCCGGCCTCAGCTTATTTGCAGCAAGATTTTCACTCACCAGTAATGTGATAACTTCCCTCTGGCCATAGTCTACTTATTATTTTTGATGCGAACTTTGAAGTATTTGGTCTTCGTCAAGTGAAGTTATCATGTCATGTTTTGATATCAACTCTACAAGACATTTCTTCACATTAGTCATTTGGCTCTTAATTTATAGTGAAAGTTCTCTACTGGCCTCTTTTTGTGGTCGGTAATCAACTCAAGAATCCTTCTTGGTCTATACCTTTTTTGTCCATTTTTTTGGAGTAAGTGACGTCTGTTATTATGCGCATGGGATTACTTTCATTATTCACTTTGGATCATTACATAATACCTGTATTGAGTATTCATATGCTTATTGTTTGCAAGCACTCTGCATATTCTTTGTCTCACTTGTCTTGATTTGAAACCTTTACAGATGGAGTTTTCATCTCGTATTATGTGGCTCCTCTCCATGCTTGTTCTTTCATTTCCGTTACGATTCTTTTTTGTTTTGCCTTTTTGTATCTGTAATACATTAAGTTACTTTTAGAATCTGTTTTGTTCTGAGACGAATCCATGGTTTTTAATATGCAAATTCTGATATTAGTAAAACAGTACTAGCATTCTTGCCCCCGAACATTGTTCTCTTTTCTTGTTCCAGCAATGGGGAATTTTGGGGTTCTTTAATTCCCCTTGCAACTTCTTATTATGATAGGAACATTCACTATGTTAGCATTGTGCATTTGTGCTACAATATCCGGAATCTCTTTTCTCAAGTTTTTTCTTGTTGAGTGATAATCTTTGGTAAAGTACTGGAAGATGTGCTCTTTCTTGTTCTATCATCCATGGCCGAGTGATATTTAATATTTTCCTTACAAAGCATGGAACTTACCATACTTCATATCATATCTTTTACCAATATTTTTGTGTTGTAGATTGCCCATTGTTTACAGGTTTAGATGATTAACAATATGCAGATTTACTAGAAATGCCTGTTTAGGAGATTCAAGGAACTCGTTGTATGTACCCGGTTGGAAGTGCAATACTGGTTTAGGGTTAATATTTACATTGGTTATATATTATTATAGCTTTATACCCAGATGTGAATCTGATAGAATGAGCTGTTTGGCTGTCCATGTTGTATGACTGACTAGGCCAATTTGGCCCTTGAATCGTAGGTAGGTTATCAAGGTTTGATTTTACATCTGTTATGAATGAATTTTGGCGCTCCCTGTTGGCCCTTCCGTTTGAGGAGAGCGAAATATTTCAATTTAAATGGACAGTATTGGCATACAATGTTTTCTTTTTGACTTGCACTCCATTGAGATTAGATTGGTTTCATTACATAACATGGCCTCACATGCAAAAAACATCCTGGGGTAGCCTATGTACTGGTTTACAGGATGTCATTCCTTCATTTCATTTGTGAAGCTGCTCAGCATGTTCTCAAGAACCCTCATTTTTTCTCCTCTTTGTTCATTTTCTTTTTCTTTTTCTTTTTCAACTGTCTTTTATGTCTACAGCTGCTTTCGTTACTTTTGGATTTAACATCTCAAAAAGCATACCCAAATCATAGTTAAAAGTCTGAGATTCTTGCCACCCTCTACTTCTTTATTAATTCTTTAAAATGAGATAGGCTGTCTGTCACTTGAGAATAAACCAGCTGTTGTATAATTGCTGCTGTTGTATTGCCTTGTGTTGTTATGGCTGTTGTATTGCCATTTGCCACTGAAGAAGCAACAATTATGTCCACCTTCTTAGCAACTTCCAGTGCCCCTACCATGGAGCTGAGAAATCCAAATTAAAGTAAGCATATACCTTGATAGCAATGTGACAAAAATAGGCAATGCCAACTGTAATGTTTAAGAAGCAGATCATCCATCATCTTTGCCATTTTATGCCACTAATGGATTGTTGTTTGTTAAGCTGTTTGTGGAATTTAAGGTGACAGATTGTTGTTGAACTTGTATGGTGAGAACATACAACCCAGAACCAATAAGGATAATGATTCCTATTACTTGTAATCTTAACTTCTCCCGTTCATAATGCTTACTTTATTGTATTGACTGATTGTATGATAAATGTAACACATGCCTCATTAACAGTTGTAGTGGCCAAAAGCTTACCCGAGCTTATTCCCTTTTAAAAGCTTGAAATACACTCTTCCTCTTCATCATTGCGTCAAACACTTTCTACCTCCGCATCACCCTCCACAGTCGCAGCCACCGTCCGCATCTATTGCATCCTTCTTTTTGGCTTCTCCGTTTATTGATTTGACCGTCGGAGCTTCTTTGACCGACACATCGTGGATGCCAAGATTTCTTTCAGTAGTTGTCTTATGTTTTATGTTTACGTGTGTCTTGCACATTGTTGATGACCCACCTTAAATTTTCAAGAATTGTAGCTCAAGCACTTTTACAACAGTCATGTACCCAAATGGATGTAAGATGAATGTACCTAGCTAGCTAACATCCGCATCCACATCCTAAGAAAACCCATCTTTCGCCCATATTTGGCATCAAGGAGTGTATCCATTTTCCATTGTAGAGCATGCGACCATGTAAACCCAAATTGCTATCCTCCATTCATGCCAAAAAATTACTTGACCATAAAAATATATCATATAAAATACTAGATAGTGTTAAAATAACACATTGAAGATATTCTCTACTCTAATGACCACTCCTCCCCTTCTCTTTATATATATATATACACATATATACACATATATACACACACTTTTGGGTTTGTGTAAATGAATAGTGTGGTGGATATTTTCCGCCCACTAAGAAATTGTCCGCTCTAGCCACCTGTGTACCGATTAGTCCGGTCTCCCATGGGGTAGATTTGGTCATTTCCTTGGTTTTATAATATTTAATTGTTTACGTGCACATGCGTGGGAAGTTGGAGAGAGAGCAACATCTGAAGCCATTACGATCCATTATCATGGTGAATGATTACACTGACGGTGTTACAGACGTTGTTGCTTGTAGGGCGGTTACGATAACGGTGACCGTTACCAAACACGGATTACCATTACCGATAATATCGATATCACATCATTTGTATGCGTTACCGATAACCGTTACCGTTATCGGTAACATCGGTAAATGGTCGATCGATATGCCGTCGAATCAGTAGTGGTAGTCGGTAATCGATATATTTATCGATCTACAAATAATCAGCAAATTAATCTTGAAAGTCTGAAACAATACCAGATTATCAGTGCTTCCAAAATCCAAATTTACCCACAAAATCTAAGCAAGTGAACCCCATGGGTAGTAGAAGGGCTTATAAATACTTTATCCCTATTAATAAAGGTTTTAAATTTTAATTACACTTTTTAGGGTTTGGAAACCAATGGATTTATGATCACGTGGTCCCATGGACTTGTCTGTTTGGACTTTCAAATTTTCGCTTTTATTAATTTGGATCTTTAAGAGATGGTTTTAGGTTTTGTATGTACATGGACACTAAAGGGTATAATGGATTTAAATCCAGTTTGATGGCCTGCTGTGTGCATGACAATGGGTTAACGCATAGGCCGCATAGGTGTGTTTCACCAAGAGGTTATGGGTTTGAGTGGGGGAGGCGGGAATATTTTCCTGAAATAAATTCGTGAGGTTGATGTGTTTACTGGCCGGCCTACCCTATGGGAGATTGGACTAACCGATACACAGGTGGCCAGAACAAACAATTTCTTAGTGGGCGGAAAATATCCACCACAAATACTGTAATGTTTTGGTGAACTGTGTTTTGTGTGGGCATGCAGATTGTGTCCGTTTGTGTGGAGAATGTTAAAATGTCTGGACCTTGGAAAATGCACCAAAGTGTGGCTACTAAGCTGAAGTTTTTTATATAATCGGCCAAATTAAGGAACAATTATCAGAACCCAACAAATGAATGGACATAATTTTCTTGCTATTGTCACCAAGCCCACAAAGCCATTTTTATCTGCATATGCACCTACCCCAGCTGCCATTTGGTTTCTTCATGATAACTTCAATGCAAGAATTCATGATCATTGTCTTACGTACCCTCCAAGCCATCGGATCTTGTTGCCTATATATAGGGAGAGACACATATCATGGTCATCAAAAACCATTAAGGAAAACCACTGTTGGTAAGAGATGGCTTGGGGAAGGGCTCTTGCAATCTTCGCAATTTGGTTTGCTTGCTCTGTGTTGGCAGTTGCTGCAGCTGTAGAAACTCCAGGTTTGAACCCGGCACCTGCGCCTTCCGCGGCAACTAATCTGCTGCTAATCACAGCTTCATCTGCTTCGATGCTGATCGGGTTTACCACCATTGCTGTCTCGTTCTTTCTACTGAAAGAAGTTGTTTGAGCTTGTCTGTGTTGTGTGTGTTGTTAGTACTTCTCTGCTATTCAGTGATGGGGCCTGTATGTTTTGATACTGTCTTACAATCATACTGCTAATAATGTCATGTGTTATGTGTCTGTCTGTAATCTACCTTCTCTGATTTAATGATATTCTAACAAAATAGTGATTCTTAGAAATTTTATTTACCTTTCCCTTTGTTTATGTAATTGACATCAGTTTCTGTTCTGTTTACACCGATCGTTTAGATATGGAAAGTTAGTGCAGAATATAATTGAGCGCAAATTTCCTAACTAATAATAATTGATTTTTCTAGGCCCAAACTAATATGGGTTAGTGTTGAGAATAAAATCGTGCGGATTTAGACAAGTGACGAATCTAAAAAAAATGGAATGAGGGGACTTGATTAGTGGTGGAGTTAGGAATTTTGGGGAGGGGATCATATGTTGAAGGGGTTCCCAAAAAATTTTTCAGGACTATTTACTACAAAGTGATCACGCATAAAGAAATATCTAGTCATTATATTAAGTAAATATTTGAAATTAAAACATAAAATGTTCATATCAATCAATCTTTGTTGTCTTGTACGAGTGTGTATGAAACTATCAATCAATAATTATAATTTCTATATTAATCATATATATTATATAGTTATTAGAAAAATATAAGTATTTTTGCTAATTTATATACATTATATAAAATGTGTATTGAAAAATATAATTTATTCAAACTTTCTATCAACCAACTAACCAAGTACCAAATCAGGCCCCAATATTTTCAACTAATTGTTTTATATGGGCTGGAGCGCTTTTGTACGGCCCAAATAAGGCCCACTGAACCAAACGGCCTAGAGCCGAAATTGCACAAATTTCCGAAAAGGCAAGGCACCAAGACACGAAAGACGAAAACAGAAACATGCGAGGAGATGGGATCTTGGGGAGAGACGCAGAGGGAAGTAAAGCAGAAGTGACCAGAAAACGAAAATGGCTGAAGAGGCGAGAGAGATGGCTTGTAATTCTTGGTGTGTTCCTTCACGCAGTGTACATGCTAGGCATCTTCGACATCTATTTCAAGACCCCTATCGTCCACGGAATGGATCTCGTCACTCCTCGTTTCTCTGCCCCAGCCAAGCGCCTTGTTCTTCTAGTTGGTAACTTCTTAATCTGCTTTGAAATCTTCGATGCTTAGCTTCAACCAGTAGAGTTTTAGTATCTGATTCTTTTGTGCTTGTTTTATATTTTTAATTGGTCTTAGTAAGCCTCGACCTCACAGGTTTGAATATGGAGCTAGTGGCGTTGCTTATGTTTCTTCGGTTAGTTTCCGATTGTCACTTGAAAGATTTTAAATTAACTTTTTGAAAAATTTTGGTTTTATACTTTTATGCTAGAACATGTTTCCATGGAGCTATATTGCTATTAATAGGAAATGGATAAATATATAGAGGGAAGAAACATTCACCTAAATTTTAGTGACTTCGATGAGGATATGTAAAAAGGAGCGGTGACTAGAGCTAGGACAAACAGAGAAGCTATGAATGGATTTACCATCCGCTGGGTCGCTATAGAAGGATTAAAAGAATTAGTATAGTTTTGGTGGATAGGACTATGTTAGGACTTAAATGAAGTTGGACATCCGGAGAAATATCTTTTAATCTAGGGGCCTTAGAATATGTAAGACAAAAACAAAATATAGGAAGTGTAATTTTAGAAGAGGTCGAAGAAGATTCATAGAGTCTGTAAGAAAGAATGGAAAGAGGCACGAACAAGTGAGACTTTTAAATAATCTACTATGACAGAGTGATGGGGGATGGTGTTTTCCATAGGATTAAAGATGGTTGGTGAAGTGGAAGAACGCATATAGTGTTTGTGAGCAGAGGATACCCTTGAAGCTAATTGTTAGATTTATAAGTCATTTATACATCTTACAATGTCCTGTAGCATGGAATGTCAGCTATTAAGAGACAACATGCTCAAAAGGATGAATCTGCAGAGATGTGCGTGGTGTATTGGATATAGGGGCAGACCCAAAGTGGGTAGGGGTAGGGGAAAACTTATAGGCAATGTAAGTTTGATGGACGGTTGTAATTTTGAAAACTCAGTGGGGAGAGGGGAGATTTTTTGTGGGCAACCCTCAGCATAACATAGGTTTGCCACTGGTTGGAAATTGGAATATGCGGCAGCACTAGGGAAAATATAATAAATGACGAGCTCATTTAATTTGAGGTAGAGATAGCTCTTGGGGAAGATAAATGAGAGAATCATCTAAGATTTTCTGGGCATTTGGGGAAGATAAATGAGAGGAAATCATCTAAGATTTCCTGGGCATTACAATGTCGAGAAGCTGATGCTTTGGTTGAAAAAAGCTGAGAAAATTCAAGTAGGAGATGCTAAATAGAGAAACCGGTGTCTAAAAAAATATGGATATAAGTAATGAATATTGATAAGATTAGCCAAGAGCCCAGCTTTGGCTTTGGATTGGATTGGATTGAATAGCGAAAGAAAATCCTTGTATAGGGGCTTAAATAAGTTTTCCCCATAGTTACCGGGAACGGTCATTACCCCCTCGGGAACGAGACCTGGGACGCCTAAAGTAGCGTCCCAAAATTCTGCCATGAAAAGACCCAAAAATCGATTGAAATGTGAGAACAAAGAAGAGTAGAAGACAGCGTATAGACTGACAGTTCCCAAACCAGAAAAGACCCAAAAATCATACTTGGTTGATGCTTCACGACGTTGGAGAGAAGCGGAAGGCGTGGGAGAGGAGTACTCAAACCAGAGAGAATGCATGAGAGAGACGGTTACTGAGAATGCATGAGAGAGAAACAGTTACTCCATGACAGAATCAGAGAAGGCGCGGTAGAGAAGAGTACCCAAACCAGAGAGGAGTCTTCAGGGCGTTGGGATTGGGAAAGAAGAGTATTTGAACCCTAAATTTGTGGTTATTAAAGCCCACAACTAAACCCTAGAAAATGACGTAAAAATAACAAAGCCCATTAAAATTTATTACCCATTCTCCAAAAATAATATAGAAGCATTGAAATTGTTTTTTCTTGTACTTTAGATTGTAAAATATGTTATATTTAATTTTATATTTCATTCAATATTTAGAAGTGACCCCAATAACTATTCAAACCGTACCACGTTCCCAACTAGCGTACCAATTAAAATACCCCCAAACGTACCACAAATTAATCAAGTGCCGAGCGTACCGAGTTCCTAGTAACTATGGTTTTCCCGATGAATTCATGTAGACAACCGCAAAATGTCAGGGATCAGAGCTCTTTTGATGATGATCTAAAAGAGTATAAGGAAGGTCTTATCTTGTCCAACAAACCATTATTACACTTGACTTCAATTAGAATGCTGAGTTTTATTTTGTATGCTACCCAACGTCCACAATTTGTCTTGGCTCAGTTGGTTGTTGTTATTATGGACAAATAAAGGGTCCATTTCGAGCTCACTTGCAGTTTTAGTTGATGATTGCTTACATCAATAAACAGATTTGGGTTCTGCATTATTTCTGTAGTATATTATGTTAAAATGGAAGGTGTGGTTTTATATAGTATAGAAAACTGGCTTTTCCATTAAAAGAGACAAGCGTACCTTTAATTGGTATTATGAAATGGGATTCAGAGGTGAGATACCTTTTTAAAATTTTTGAATATGCTTCATAGTTAAGGATTCTGTTAGTGTTATTTAATTATTTGTTTTTTTTTGTTGGGGGAAAATGTAAATGCAGCGGATGGGTTGCGTGCCGACAAATTTTTTGAGCCGGACTCAAAAGGAGATTTTAGAGCACCGTTTCTGAGAAGTGTAATTAAAAGGAAAGGTAAATGGGGAGTATCTCATGCTCGGCCTCCCACGGAATCAAGGCCTGGACATGTTGCAATAATAGCTGGTTTCTATGAGGATCCTAGTGCAGTTACTAAAGGTAGTTGTTTTTTTTATCTTATTTTGAGGACCATATCGTGTCTTGTGTTGTGGATTTTTGGTTGTTTTCTTTAATCAGTTTTATCACTTTCTGTGTGCTGAAGTTTTGGCCCCCTTGCATTTGCAGGTTGGAAAGCTAACCCTGTTGAATTTGATTCAGTTTTTAACCGAAGCCGGCATACATTTGCTTTTGGTAGCCCAGACATAATTCCAATATTTTGTGCTTCCTTGCCACATAGCACCTGGAATACCTATCCGCATGAGTTTGAAGACTTCGCAACTGGTTTGGCACAATCCATGAATTCAAATAGTTTTGTTTCATGATATTCGTATTGCAGTGTCATTTTTATCTAGTATAAAGCTAAAGAAGTGCATGTAACAGTTTTGCTTGTAGGTTGTCTCCTTTCTTTGTTAAGAACCATATGCAAGTATTTTTTACTTCTTGCGGCATTTCTTGGTAGTTTCCTTATTTTATATCTATGTTTTGTTGACTTTAAGCCTGTGCATGATGTCAAATCTGCATCCCATCCATTCATTTTAATAATTATTGCCCTAGTCTGGGCAACTATTCAGAAATTTGAATTGGGGATATATGCATCTTAACTAACTTCTTGATGAAATTACTGGTTCTGTACATCTTTCCTTAATGTTTTTTTTCCTAGTTTTACCTTCACAATTTACTCTCATCCATGTCTTTACATGTATTTGGCCATGATAATGTTCATTAATCTCACCTTTTGAGGAAACCTGATAGAATTGAAGGTCCACTCCTGTTCATATTATGTTTAGGAAAAGATGAGCATAAATATTTCCATTTAGAAATTTGTTACATAATACTGTTGGGCTAAAATCAAGCATACATACTTTTCTATTTTTTGATTATTCATGAATGCAATAGTGTAATGCAGATGCCTCTTTTCTGGATGAGTGGTCTTTCAATCAATTTCAGAACCTTCTGAATAGGTCATATGATGACTCAAAGTTGAAGGAGATGCTTCACCAGGATAATCTTGTCATATTTCTCCATCTACTTGGCTGTGATTCAAATGGTCATGCACATCGGCCCTATTCATCAATATACCTCAATAATGTGAAGGTTGTTGACCACATTGCTGAGCGTGTTTTTACCCTCCTTGAAGATTATTTCAAGGACAATCGTACAGCATACATATTTACAGCTGATCATGGAATGAGTGATAAAGGTAGACAGCTTCCATATGCTTCCACTTGTTGTTGTGAATTTCTTTCACTTAAGTATTCAAAAATGTAAGTGTGGGTTAGCATGAAGAGGGCTTACAACCTTGGGTACAAAAATGATTTGCGACCAAGCTGTCTGTGGAATCTTCCATTAACATGTTCAATATAAAGATTAAACACATCTATATCTGTGACGTTCTGAACTGAAGTCATATATGTGCATGTTGTTCATGTCATGGATAAGCATTTCAATTAAAAATTAAACATTTCATTACTTTGTTTTAGAGCGTTTGCGCAGCTGCATAGGCCTACCTATGAATGTTAAGCATTTTGTACTTCAGTCTTCAATTTGCATGCTTTGGACATGATCATCATGAAAGTGTGATAATTGATGTATGTGTTATTAAATTTTAAAATATAATCATTTACCTTAGAGAACCTCTTCTGGTCTTTAAATTGATTTACCTTCTTCACTAAGTTGTTTTGCCTTTTCTGTTAATGCTAACATGTTTGTGAATTTGCTGGTAGGTAGCCATGGAGACGGGCATCCTTCAAACACTGATACTCCCCTTGTTGTTTGGGGAGCAGGAGTTAAATCTCCTGAACAAATCTCTAGTAATGACCATTCCGATCACACTGTACGTTTTATTGATGAACATGCCCATGACATGCCAACACCTATAGAATGGGGCCTAAATGGTATCGAGAGACTGGATGTCAATCAAGCTGATATTGCTCCTCTCATGGTTGTGCAATCTTTTCTCTTTTGTGATCCTTTTCCCTTTGAAAAATTTATATTTCAAGTCTTTTTTTTAATACCAGATATGCTGATTGATTTTTTTGGCAGTCCACACTTCTTGGTTTGCCATGTCCTGTTAATTCAGTTGGGAATCTACCTCTTGGTTATATTAACATGAATAAGGTGGGTTCAGCAAACAGTTCATGAACAATGGGTATATTATTCTAAAATTGTACTTTTGTCTCTTGAATGTGGGCCGCGACCGTGGGTTATTCTCTCTCGATTTATTGCCTTCATTTTTTGAAGCAAATGGGGACTAACTGTGGTAATTGTAGTGAAATGCCAGATTTTAATTAATTTCTTATGATATCTTGGATAAAATATTGGTTTTGCTTTAAGTAATTCGGCTACCATTTTTCGTTTTGGATGAGACCAAGCAAAGCACAACTGATAAGAAAAATAAAGGATATTTTTTTTTCCTTTCTATTGAACAGTCGGAAGAAGTTGAAGCTGTGCTAGCCAATGCAAAGGAAGTTCTCAACCAATTTCTTCGCAAATCACGTATCCTTTTTCATATTAAGTTTTTTCTATGAGTATTTAGCACTGTATCTTTATTTCTTCTTGTTCTCGTATTCTGTTTTTAGTGATCCGACTTAGATTATCGAAATTCTTGTGATATTTCTGTAACATTCAAATTTTACAAAGCTGGAAGACACTATGTTTATGTTTACTAATCTAGTCTCCATACTCTTCGTTTTTCTTCACCTTATTTCATTAGTTTTTCTTGACAAATCTAGAAATAAAGCAGTCACATTCGTTATCTTTTAAGCCCTTCAAAGCACTGGCTCGTTATTCTTCTGTATTGGATCAAATTGAGGCTCTGATATCTGTTGGAAACTATGAAGGAGCTATGAAGCTATCTGAGAATCTCAGAAGCCTGGCATTGCAAGGACTTCACTATTTTCAAACATATGATTGGCTGACGCTGATGTCTGTTATTACTCTTGGGTATATTGGTTGGATGGTTTATCTTATTTTTCACGTGCTGCAGTCTTATACTTCAGTGCCGGGATATATATTTAAGGAGCAAGCAGGCCGCCATGGAAATAATTCCAGAAAAGTAATGTCGATATATTCTTAGTTGTTTTTTTTTTTTTTTTTTTTTTCCCCTAGTATGTGGGGGTAAGGTTTGCTTACATCTTGCGTGTCCCTGACTCTGCCCATTGCGGGAGCCTTGGGCACAGTAGTTGTTTACCTATTATCCAAAGGGAATAAAAAGTAAGAAAGAAAAGCTAAAATAAGTGGAAATGGAACTGGAAGTTATGCTAAATATATTAATTTTGTCCCGTAAAAAGTCTTCACTGTGATGGGCACATTTCTGTAGATTCTCTTCCCTCAGGTTCATATTAGGGTTTGGAATGAGAGATATTTTTGGTGAAGAGTGAGGAATCTCTTGAACATGTATACACATGGGCGCCATGCTCCTTTTTTCTTTTCCCTACATTTAATGTGAGGACAGATACATATCTATCAGATTGATAAAAGCCTTAAACCTGGGGAATGAGCGAGAAGGTCATCTTCTTATCGCTTAATGTTTGTAAAGATCTTATTATTGAGTTGACCCAGGGACTCCAGGCTCCCCTGCATAAAGCAGCTGGAGCCTGGTGGGTAAATGAAAATGATGTATCCTTGTTGATAGACTTTGCAAGTTTTACAAGTTCCAATCCATCTGCTTGCAATGCCTTTATTGTTATTCATCTTCTTCTAACATGTTTGCTAGCCCACAAATCTTCCAAACCAAAAATGACCTTCTGTAATCATTAAGATCTGCTAATTTCTGCCTGTCATGGCCTTTTAAATGGTTTTTTTTGGATGATTTTCCTATCCTCCCGAAAGGCTTATTAGATATATGATGAAAAAATGCGCTGTCATTGTCTGTTGAGTGTTGAGAGCTTTTTCTCTTCACTTTTTTCTTCTGACATGGGAAAATAAATCATCACAAGTTTTCAACTCTATTTCCTACTTCCTTTTAGCTGATGAATAGCTCCTACATGCTTTCTCCTTTTAGACATGCTTTCGGAATATATGTTTCGAGTAAAAATTCATTTTCAACATATTCTGCTTTTAGATTCAATCCTTATGTTTTTCAATTGAAGTTCGCTGTATCTTACATGTCTTATTGTTTATGCCAGGTATACTCATGTGGATGTTTGCTGATGGGAGTAATTTGTGTTCTATTGATTCTGGAGCACTCTCCTCCCCTTTACCATGCATACTTTGCAATGACAGTATTTCTTTGGACACAGATAATTAATGAGTATCATTTCATAAAAGCATTGTGGACATGCCTCTGTGGGAGACCATTCACTCGTATTCTTAAACTTTTAGCCACTTTCGCTCTGTCAATTTTCATTCTTGAATTCCTGGTATTGCTATCAACCATAGTGCAGATTGTAATTCATTCATAAATGGTAAAGGGGTAATCTAGCATTCTGAATAATGTTATCGGTACTTTGTGCAGGTAAATAGCTTCACAGAGAGGAAGCTCTACACTTGGTGTTTCGCAATTGTCGGAATTGTTGCATTTTTTTATCTGTCTAACTTAATTCCAGGGAGATCCGGGATACCAATTTTTGTTTGCTTTGCTTGTTGGTTTTTGTCTGTCTTCACTTTGATGCCAGCAGAGATTCCTGATAATAATCAATTAGTGTAAGTCTGTTGTACGGTCTTCTGTCCTCTTCAAAAAAGTTCATGGTTGGTTTTGTCTTGTTTAATGAAGTGGAATGATATGGTAGTTATGAATCTAGTGAATTTGTGGAGATAAATTATATAAGCAGATCCTTTGAGCATTTCTACTTGGAAAAGAGGTCCCAGGAGTACTTCTCTGGAATTTTAGTTGTTGCACCCTGCGTCTATACGAGGAAGTGAAGTGAATATCTATGAGCAATAGTTCGTTCACATTAGTCATGGAAAATGTTGAACGCATTTAGAAATTTAATGATTTATTATTTTGACATGGCACAAAGGGACCGTTGTGGTTTTAATTCCTAGAAACAGTCTTTCTACATAATATGTTGGAGTAAGGTCTACGTACATCATGCCTTCCTCGACCCTGCTCATTGCGGGAGCCTTGTGCAAGAGAGTTGTTTACCTTCTACTCTCTGAAAGTCTTCCTTTTTCTGGGTGTGTAACATTATTTGGTAATCCATCAAAACGATGATGGAATTGAAGGATAAGTTTCTTTAACTTACATTAAATGAAAAATCAAGTTTCTTTTGATAATAACTTTTTCTGTAGATCAGTTTTTTAAATGAGCTCTTCACCGAAGGACTCAAGTTCATAACTTGCATAAACTTAACTAAAATGATATTATTTATGAAAACTAAGATCACATCGAACAAACTATTGTAATTCATGAGATATGGTTGATAACAGCTACGTAGAGATTGGAAGTGGAGCTATTACCATGATGTAATAATATTAGAAGTACATTATCAACAATCACATGTTCTTGATATTATTTTCATTTGAGCTACTCATGATATATGCTTGATAACGACTATGTTTGTAGAATTGGAAGTGGAGCTATTATCATCATAACTGGAGCAGTTGCAAGGTGGTTGGATATGCATTCTCTAGGGAATAAGTATTGGCTTAGTATTTGTTGTCCTGAAATGAAGAGACCCAGGTTTCCCATGCTCTTTCACTTGCAGGTGTGTAATTGTCTTTAGCTTCTATTGTGATTAGAATTTATACTATATGCTTTTGAACTGTTGAAAAGTTATTTCTTTTCTCCGTGAAACTAGGCACTTTTGGTGGGGTTGGCATCGATGATGGTGTCTTTATCAACATCTCACAGGGCAGAGAAGCAAGAACTGCTTGCATCCCACCAGTTAATAAATTGGTCCATTGCTGGTAGACTTTTTATTTATTTATTTTTTTAACTAGTGCTTCTCGTTTATTTTGTAATACGGAGTCGAGCTTGTCTGAAAACCCAAGTGTCATCTCACACGTAGTATCATGTTCTCATTATTTTCACCATTTTCTACTGTGGTATGCCATTTTGAGAAACTTTGACCTGAGGAATTCTGTTCTAGTTTTTTCCATTAAATGTGGGTTCTATTTCTAAGATAGAATGTTGACTTATGGTGGAACGCATGGGCCATTAAAAGTTTCATGGTATTTCACTGGGAAAGCATAATTTTTTTGTTAAATGCTTGGAAAAAAGATGTAAATGAGTTTATATGAATACTGAATAGTTTAAATTATCTCTCTGGTTGTTTCTGGCATGTGATCTATATTTATAGGTGATAACCGCAGGTCAGTTACAAGGCGTAATATACGTCCAATGTATCTTTTTGTTTAATTAACGAAGTTGCTTAATTGCATATGCATACTTTCTATTCTGTAAGTTTTTGTCCACTTGTTGGCTGCTGCTGCTTGAAGCAGTTAGAATGGTGCCTTACATGTATGACAACATTCACCTGATGTAATTATTTTGTCATAGGTTTTTCGATGGTCCTCCCCTTGTTTTCAGACAACAGTCTTTTGTCCCGGCTCACTTCCATATTCCTTGGGTTTGCACCCACATTCCTTCTTCTCTCTATTGGGTAAATTTCACTTTTCTGTTGCTATAATTATGTCTGACAATCATTACATGTGTAATGCAAAGAGATAAGTTGACGGTGTGTTTCCTTCTTTCTTGTAAAATCTACGCAGGTATGAAGCTGTTTTCTATGGAGCTCTTGGAATTGTACTTGTCGCATGGATACTATTTGAAAACACCCTTTTACATTTAAATCCGGTGAAACCATTGTCTTCATCAATGCAAAACATGGAGGAGCACTTGTTGGCTGAAAATGATGTCAGATACTTGCAGCTATCTGATTTAAGGATCTCATTAACTTTTGTAAGTGGTATCATATTTTCCCTTATTATTTTTCACTTCCTATGACTCCATTGATGATGATTGCAAACTCTTTGCCTGTTCCTTTTCCAGGGACAGAATTCGTTATTTATGACTGAAATGTCTGAAGTTTGTGAATCATATTCCATTATGTATGTCTGGAAAAATGAAATGGAAGTAAATTTAATGTTTTCTTAGATTGTTTAGGGCAATGAGTACCTGTGACATGTGGAAAGGTAAGATGATAATGTCAAGGAGCTCCAATGATTTTTTGTTGTGTAAGTTACATTTGATTAGAAATGATAACGGCAAAAACTGGGAGTTAAGTGGTGGAAGAGGAAGGAAAAAGATGTAGACAACACTGCTTTCTCTTCCTTCTGGCTTGGGCTGGTATGACAAAGATAATTAACATAACTGGAAAAAAGAGCTTCATGTATTGCGGAAGCTAATCCGAAATGTATTAACCTATTTTGATAGGATTGTCCCACATCGAAAGATGTGGGAGCTAAGGTGTTGTTTATAGGGGGAGGTATGGGCCTCCCTTAGTACCCAAGGTTTTCTAGTATGGGCTAGGAGGCCTTGGGTACAGCCGGCCCATATGGGTGGGTGTCGGTTGGGCCTTGGGTGCTGAGCGTGTATGGGCACGACTCTATCAATGGTATCGGAGCATGATCCTGTTGTGCCTTCAACTTGGGACCGTGCCTGCGGAGTGGCCGGCCATGGTGCTCGACCAACGGGGGTGCGCCTGCCGGAGTGGTCGGCCATGGTGCTCGACCAACGTGGGCGTTGGTCTTGAAGGGGAGGGTATTGATAGGATTGTCCCACATCGAAAGATGTGGGAGCTAAGGTGTTGTTTATAGGGGGAGGTATGGGCCTCCCTTAGTACCCAAGGTTTTCTAGTATGGGCTAGGAGGCCTTGGGTACAGCCGGCCCATATGGGTGGGTGTCGGTTGGGCCTTGGGTGCTGAGCGTGTATGGGCACGACTCTATCATATTTCAAGTTAATGTTTTCCTTATTATAGGGATGATTTATGCAGCATGAAATCTTACTTATCCAATGAATATGTTTTCTATTTGACTCTTATGGCTTGTGCTTTTCAGATGGTCTTGTTTAATGTTGCTTTCTTCGGAACGGGTAATTTTGCTAGCATTGCAAGTTTTGAGATTTCATCAGTCTATCGATTCATCACTGTCTTCAGTGTAAGTACAGGTTGAGACCTTGGTAGAATGTGCACTGGCTTCTTTCTAAACATTTCGTACTGATATATAATTTGCTTTAATTGCAGCCATTTCTGATGGCAGCTCTACTAATATTCAAGCTATTTATCCCATTCATGCTTGTCATGTAAGTAATGCCATTCTTACTTGATTGTATTCTACAAGATGGACATCATGAATATACCTTCAGATAACAGCCCAAGCATTTTAAATGTAACTTGAAAGTATATCTGATGAAAATTAAAAACTTCTGGCATCGATGGCATAAATGTTTTTACTTGTATTATTAACTTGTATTCTATCTGGTTTGGTTGAGGTGATAAATTTTGATTGTTGAAATCTTTGCTTTGAACCTACTTAACTTGTATTCTATCTGGTTTGTTGACGTGATAAATTTTGATTGCTGAAATCTTTGCTTTGAACCCAACTGCAGATGTGCGTTCAGTGCAATAACTAAACTTCTTCGTATTCCACGGTTGGGATGCTATTTTCTCGTCGTAGTGTTTTCTGATATAATGACTATCCACTTCTTTTTCCTGGTATGGTCTCTATGTTCTTTAGATTGCACGCACTTGCTACTTTGTACTCCACTGCCCGTCTTCACACTTGTTCCCTAGAAAAGACTACCATGACTTTGGGAATTCAATGCTGAAAAAAAAGAAGTCATCTTTAGTTCTTTATAGTTTAAAAGTCTGACCAGGATTCATCCATATATTGATCACTATATATTCTTTTAATGTTCTAGACACTTCTAATAGAATCAGTTGCTTTCAAGACAGTTAAAAACTTTGTAAGAGTCAACTCTAGCTACAAATACACATAGTGGATTCCCGTTGATTTTATTAGTCTATGTAGTCATCCCCAAGCTTTTGAGATAAAGACTTGGATGATAATGAACTCGCGCTACTAATTGAAATCATCTTCCTTTTCATGTTGTTTAAAAGATTAAGAGTTTTGGTAGTTACAAGCCTTCACAAAGAAAACAATTATTAGAAATTCTTTGCCCTGTGCAGGAAGTCGGAGGCTAAATTGATGTATCAAAAACTTGCCTCTATATCTTGCTTCATTACTGTCTAAATTTTAACCAAAAGAAAAGCTGATTTGAGCATTACATGCCATCAAAACTTCCTGGTAAAGTCAAAAGTGTCTAGAAATTCCTCATCTTAGAAATTCCGGTCATTTGTCTCATTTTAGAAATTCCTCCCCCCATCCCCCCTGCTGTTGTAGAGGAAATGTTACTAAATGAACACTAGTCCTGACCGGAGAGAGAGAGAGAGGGAGCAGACGGTGGATATCTGGCAGCTTCACTGATCTTGCTATTCTTTTGGAAACAGGTCAAAAACACTGGAAGCTGGATGGAAATTGGCAACAGCATCAGTCATTTTGGAATTATGAGCGCCCAAGTGGTGTTTGTGTTGTTTCTTTTTGCACTCACAAATATATACACAAAAGACATCCAAACTAGATTGGCCAAACCATTATCTCAGAAAACTATGTAAGTTACTCAAAATTGGGATTCGAAGTGTCAACTAGCTGCCAGATGTCTCCTGAAGGTGAGATTAGATGTTCTTACTTCTGCCTTTTGATTTTATACTACGTCTATCAATTCTTTTAATTGATTGTCCTTGCTTCTTCTCCATCATGTAATCATTGAGAGGAGGAAGTTAGTGCTTTTCTTCCGAATTACATTGACCCACGGAAGCAGAATTTTGACACAATACTTTTAATTGTTGTCCTACGAGATTGAGTTTCAGCAGTTTTGATATTTACATATTACTGTCAGCACTTATATATTGTTTTCATATTTACATATTACACGCCATGAACAATGCTTGGAAATGCATACATTTTGAGCAGGAAGAAAGAGAATTATGCCGGTGTCTGTTGTCTACTTTTATTGCAGAGTCAGTTCATTAAACTGAGATATAAAAGCAGTCGTTTCATGCTTCGTTCTTTCTTCCTTAACAGAGTTACATGATGATCTATGTTCGTTTTATCGATTGTGCGTATTTTTTTGGTTGGAAAAGGACTATAATACCTTGTGTGATTACTTTGAAGGGTTTGGTATCCCCGTTCTCTCAGAAGTGACTGTTTGAATATATTTCTTTGGTTTCCAATTCATCTTTTCCAATTTGGTTTCCAGTGGAAATATTGGAACAATAAACTTGTGTCCAAAGAATGGCGTTGTTGACGAAGCAACGAGACTTTGGATTTCACAGGTGCTTCAGTTAGTGAAATGACATTAGGTCTCTGATATTTGCACGTCTCAAGTGTTATTTCGTCTCCTTCCACTTTTCCTTTCTAAATATATGTTATGGTCAGCATATGCACCTCAATGCATGTAACGTCACTTCAATTTTTTGTTCTTTCTAGGAACACGGCGTCATATCACCTTTAACAAAAATTTTAAAATACTGATGAAATGTCAGTAATGTTAATGTTCTCTAGTTTCCTGATTCTCTATTCAATTAATAATACATAAGCTTATATACTATATTCTTTACTTTCGTTAAAATAATAATTTATTATGGTTTGTTATTATTTTATTTACTTTTATGATAAGACACCAAATAATGATTGTATTTATTAATAATTAAGTACACGTTGATTATAAAATAATAAAAATTTAATACGAATTAATTTTATCGAAAATTTTGAAATAATTAAAATCTCTATAATATGGAAATATTATAGGGATTTAATAAGTTATTTGTTTACTAATTATGAACTATATATTAATTATAAAATACATAATACAAAAAAATCATAAATATATAAAAGGAGAATTTAAATTAAATAGATTAAAAAAGAATACAAAATATAAAATACAAAAATAACATGTAGCTCATCTGTTTGGTAGCCTATGAGAGCCCAACAGGTTTATTTCATTGATTTAATCAATAGAATAGTTTTATTTGCACTCTTTTATCTTAGAATTTATTGTCCAAAATTTATTGGTTTAATATATATTCTATTATTTTTTAAAGCACAAGTTTAGAATTCATTATTTTATTTCTAAATTCATTTGTTTTCGCAATTTCATTGAAAAAAACAATGAAATTAAGATTTATCCGATAAGACTTATCGACAATGAATCTTGTTAGAAAAAATTTTATACGCTGATTCTGAATATGTAATTTTTGAAAAAATTTAACGTGTATTTTGAGAGTCAAAACGTTTCAAAATTTCGTTTAAGATACTTAAGCTCTCATGGACTATCATTATATGAGCTATCGAGCATTACTGTAAAAAATAATATAAAATTAAGAGAGAATATACAATTAAGAAAGAGAAATTATTATAATAATCTTATATAATACTACAGTGGTTACCCAAAATTTCTAAATGTAGGAAATCATTGTAGCTGTTATCTAAAATAGGTAAAGGTATAGTATATTACCTAAAATTTCTAAATATAGAAAATCGCTGTAGCTATTAAAATAGGTGTAGGTAGAGTGTGATGGGAATCCTACATCGTTAAAATAGGAGTACCGACCCTAGCTTATAAGCGGTAGGTCTTCTCAACCTACCAGCCAAGGTTTTCATGAGATTCAGCCCATGGGCCTTGGTTACAGCCGGCCCGTAAGGGCGTCGGTTGGGCTTTGGTTGGCAAGGGTGGTTGATTCGTGCTGTGGGCACGTGTGGGTTTCCATCATTGGTGCTTTCATTGAGAGGTCGTGCGTCCTCGGAGAGGGCTGCCGTCCGGAAAGGGCTACCGTCTGTCGGGCGAGTGCAGCCGCCAGGCGAGCGTAGCCGCCGTGGACGTCGGCCGCCCAAGGGGGTGGTCTGATGGGAATCCCACATCGTTAAAATAGGAGTACCGACCCTAGCTTATAAGCGGTAGGTCTTCTCAACCTACCAGCCAAGGTTTTCATGAGATTCAGCCCATGGGCCTTGGTTACAGCCGGCCCGTAAGGACGTCGGTTGGGCTTTGGTTGGCAAGGGGGGTTGATTCGTGCTGTGGGCACGTGTGGGTTTCCATCAGAGTGTAGGCGATCTGACGCATAGGGAAAGAACCATGTGATCTGATAGGTAGGGAAATAATTATGTTTAAATGATATGATGTGAATACTTTTTATGAACTATTATATTAGTATTAAGTTTACTTCCATAGATTAGACCACACACGTGACACGCCACAACCATTGATCTTCATTTCCTCTCGGAGGAAGCAATCTTATTCCCTGTGACCGAAGAGTCAAATCAACATACAAAAAGCAAAAGAAAGAAACTATACTTGGGCTTCCTTTGTAGAATATATTTCCAGTGAGTCTTATTATTATATGCTGCTAATCAGACTAAGGAATTTTTCAAATTTCACCACAAAAAATATGGAATGGCATTCCACTTCACTTGTACGCTACAAGGGTATTGATCATTGTTAGAATCCCACATTGATTAGATGTGTGGATATAATACTCTTAATAAGGATAAATCCACTTCTTATTTGTTAACTAAAGCATTTTCTCAAGTTTGATGCGTTAAGCTTAACCAATTTACTGGACTTGAGAGTCAAGAGAAACAAACCCGTGTATTTACGGGAATCGAAATCCTAAAACGAACAATATAATCCAATTTACTGGACTTGAGAGTCAAGAGAAACAAACCCGTGTATTTACGGGAATCGAAATCCTAAAACGAACAATATAATTGATGTGAGGGGGGTTTGGATTTCTGACAGGTCAATATAGATGGCCAATGACTAGCCTCATATTGCCGACCTCATTCGCTGGTGTGGATTGGGATGGACCGTGGGCGTCGATTTTGCTACAGTTACTTACAATAGAAAGAACATGGGAAGTTTCTGAAGCAAAGATGGATATTGACCCATTGCCCATTGACTTCCTCCATCAATAAAAAAGAAAATAATAAGCGTTGAAGTTGAATTATTCTCAGCAGACAGCAATTCTCTAATCACTTGTGATGAGGTCTCTCACGCCAACCGGAGCCAACAAGGCAGAGAGAGTAAATCAACAACTGGGTTCTCTGTCGCTTACCGGAGATAACAGGGCATGGAGAACAAATCAACCTCCCTTGTAAGTATTTCTTCTCTGATCGACAAATGGAGTACTTCAGTGGGTCATTATTTTTCTTTTGCGATTGCAGATTTAGCAGTGGATTAGAGTTGGCAGATGTGGTGGTGAACTCTGATCTTCTTCGCCATTGTTGGGATGCAATCTGGGGTCTTCACAGAGAAATCAATTCCAATGGAGAAACAAGAATCCTACCATTTTCTTTGAAGTATGAAGTTAGTCAGCTGCCTGAATTCACCATTATAGCCTTTTCTACTTCTCCCACTTGTACCAGAGATCATCTTCATGGAGGAGAGAAGGATTTGGTTTCATCTGCAGCTCTCAAGGAGACTTTCCCTCTGTTTGAGTTCCTCCTCACCAAAGGATCGTTTTCCATTCATAAAGTTGCAATTACCCTTTTGGCTTCCCTCCATGAGGAGCTCTCTGAACTGAAAGATAAGGTATTTTACTCTCTTTCTTGCTCTGGCGATTCAGATTCGTGTTCTTGTTTCTGTATTACTATTACACATGGGTTTCAGATGAAGAAACCCTCTGTCTTTAATTAGGTTAGAATATGGTAGATTTTGAAGAAAATATCTTTAACCATAAATCTTAAACCCTAAATTTTTTTTGATGAGTGAGTAAAAAAATAATAAAAACAAAAAACAAAAAACCCTAAACACTAAATCCTAGTTCCTAATATGAAATTTGTAAAAAAAATAATTATTTAACATAGTTTTGGAAGAAAATTGAAGTTAATTATAGCTAAAAGGATTGTATCCCATGCCAACTCTTTATAATCGGCAATTTGACCAACAGTTGATCGTCATTTATTTCCTTTTGCTTGAATGGGAATCATTCATTCATAGTTATCTGATGTCAAGTAATTTACTTTTTGATGAATGGATACTCTTACTAGTGACTTGTATGGTATTAATATGGTTTTGAATTTTTAATGTAGTATGAAAATGCTGCTCCTTTAATTATCACCGGACATTCTTTGGGAGGATCAATTGCCTCACTCTTCACTCTCTGGCTGCTTGGAAGTGTCAGTCGGTCAGCCACAAAGCAACCTCTCTGCATCACATTTGGTGCACCTCTCATTGGTGATAATGGCCTTCAACAAGCCATTCTGGAGCGCTTGACATGGAACTCTTGCTTTCTACATGTGGTTGCTAACCAAGACCCAGTTCCAAGACTCTTCATTGCACCCCATATTACAGATTACAAGCCTTTTGGTACATTTCTCATGTGTTCTGATTTCGGCTCGACCTGTATAGAGGACCCTCTGGCAGTTTCAGAGTTATTGCTGGCGACGGGATCAGGAAGTGGAGTAAATCAAGTTATTCCTGGTCCAGGAGAATGGCGAATAGGCGACTATGGGAGCGTTGTGGAGCATCTAAAGTCGAGAATGTGGCTCAAGGGGATCTCACAGCTCGATGAAGCGACAATGACTTCGCTTCGAGCTGCAATAATCTTACAACTAGATGCAATTGGAATTAGGGGAAGTCAGGTAACTAAATTTGTTTGGCTACTGTTTATGTTTTGTCGTTTTTTAGTAATTGAGGAATCACCCAGCTCAACATTCTAGACTTTAGACGCTCCACAACGCACTTGTCAGAACAACCCGCATCTGTGTAAACCTCAGGGTGTCGGAACAATGCACACCATGCTGACGACAGGTAAGACTGGGCCAAAGGCTCATGTAGGTAGAGACATAGAAGTGGGACAAACCCACGAAACCATAATTCCACAAGAAAACATCCTAGGTGGTTGGTTCTAACTCCCGACCCCGGCACCGCATGTCCCAAGTCCAAAGAGATGACTAACTAGGCTATCATCAAGTGGTTTATCTTTTGTAGTTATGTTAACTCCTAAAGATTATGTCTAATATGGTTATGGTGCCGACACTGATTTTGATTGTATCATTTTGGAATTCTTTGCATTTGCAGCAAACAAGTGCAGTCAACACTTTGATAGAGAAAATGGAAAAATGGGAGGAGGCTTCTGCGCGCGAGAAAAGGTTTCTTGATCCCACCAAGAAACTGAATGAAGTGAAGATAACAATGGCACTCCTAGAATGGTACAAGAAGAAGTCAAAGGATAACAATGTAGGCTATTATGACAGTTACAAGAACAGGGGAAGTAGAGCTGATTGGGATGTTGCTAGGCGGAAGAGAGTTCTCACAAACTACTGGAAGAAGAAGGTTGAAGAAGCCGAAAAACGGCCTCAAAAGGAAGGGTCATCACTTCGGAAACGATGGCTCTTTGCAGGAACAAATTACAGAAGGATGGTTGAACCTCTTGACATAGCTGAGTATTATGGAGAGAAAGGACAAAAGGACTACAAAACTAAAGCAAGATCAAGACATTATATTCTGTTAGCAAAATGGCTGGAGGAGGAAGCCAATAAACCTGAAGACTCCCCAAATCTTGTTAAGAAACAGAATGTGGAAGCCATTCTAACGGAGGATTCTTGCTTTTGGGCCAATGTGGAGGAGGCTATCATTTCATGTAGGTTGTTGAAAGATGAGGAAACCAGTGATTTGGCTAAAGAATTGTCAAGAGAGAGTCTGATTGAGTTTGAGAAATACGTAATGAAATTAATCAAGAACTACGATGTATCTCCCGAGATCTTCTTGAGTAAGAGCACTTTTATGCAATGGTGGAAAGAATACGAGGGGCTTACGATGAGAACTTCATATGATTTACCACTCACTGACTTCATGAAAACTGGTAAGTTTAAGGAATATTCAAGTGGTTGCTTATAGCTCTCTAGTAAAAACACTCATGATTCATGAATGTATTTTTGAGAAAAAAGGAAAGGGAAGGAACAGTTGTGTATTCACTTAGGTTGTGGTGAATGCCTTTGAACTATATATAATTGGTTCCTCTATATAATTCATCAGTATAGATTGGATGTGTCCATGAATTACCTTTATCCCTGTTTCACTCTGATCATCAATTAGGCTGAATCCAGTGTTTTTGAACGCTTTGATGCTTGATTTTGGCATTTGGTGTGAAATTCGTGCAAAGACAATGTTCTCCAAGCCACACATAGAGCTGTAGATAGAATCATCTACAAAAGAAAAGTCTAGATAAATAAACTGAAAGCAGCGATGCGAAAATGGTTTTTATTTGTATACAACAGAGTGTAAGTGGAAAACCAGATTAGCTTACGAATATGTATACAAAATAATGCATACCATAGTCAAAATACAAAACTATAAACTGTTTTACAAGTAATCTCAAGACATACTAAAGTTACATATTCGCCGTTGCCTCCTTGATTTCTTCCAATGAAACGGTCTGCATAGAAGAACGACTCATGTAAATTAAAGTCGAAAAGAAACTTCTAATGGTAAGTGGTACAAAGTAAAAAACATGCCATATCGCAGATATTGGCAACAAGGCTAATAGACCATGAATAACTTTGATATTAGCCAAAAAAAAAGAGTAATAACATTGATATAGTTTGGTTTGTCATACTTTTCTTTTCTTCTAGCACTAAAAACAAATTACATCATATAAAGATACTGGTCTCTCTCTCTCTGTCAGATTGCAAGCCTATGGCCTTTGGGTGTGTGTCATTAGTAATTGTGTGCTCATTGAGGTGTGATTCACATGCAAAATCATAAAATCACCTGATCTTTTCCAGCAAAATCATTTTCTGGAGTAAGGAAGAGCATGCAGTGGCACTCTTTCCTGTCAAGGCAACTCACCGTTCAGCTGAGGAGCAGATTCACAAAAAGAAACTGACCCAAGGAAAACAACTTCTTCAAGAAAATTGAAGAACTCAGACCCAAAATTGCAAAGGTCATCCTTCAGTTCAAGGGGAATGACAGAAAAAATAAAAGTAAAAATTAAAGGTTCCAAGCAATCCAGTAGCAGCTTTCAATATCAAAGCAAGACGACTCTTAAATTTTCTTGAAGAATATAGGCAACAGAAACCAGTCTGATATAGAAATACAGGCTACATTCCTCTGACCATAGCAATTTATACCAACGAGTTTTATTTGTTTGACTCTGAAAAATGTCAAAATTGCTCCTATTCGAAAATGGAAGCACAAGCACCCTGTATGGGTTTGAACTGTCGACAAGTATGGTTATATGGGCACCACAGCAAAAGGCTCTCTTCGTACCATCGAACCCATAAGACTTCAATATTCCAGAATCATGGAAAAAGACTCTTCATAAATCCAAACAATCTGGTTAGAGATAATTCATTTTATTCGAAAGACATTTATTTACCTCTCTCGCATCGGGACGCAGGGACAGTTCCAAAATCCCTGTCCTGCCTCAGCAGGTTTGTCATCATAATGCCTGACAAAACCAATACAGATCCAAAATTAGAAATATGTGGGGGAAGATTGGAAGAAAAAGTAAAATTTAATCCTGAGGATTCTAATGACTATACTGGGCGAACGAGGGAAATCAAGGTATGTGAAATTACCTACAAGGGCAAAGTGGTGCACCTAAAGTATCTTTATGATCTGCCAAGCCCTATTTACATTCCACAACCACGTTAGAATATGACAAAATGAATCACATCACATCAAAGCAAATAAATGAATATGGCATGCTTGGAGTGTTAAAAGTAATGTTAAATATTTTTGGAAAATAATGTATATATTTTGGTTCAACGAGAAATTGAACTAATGAAAAAAGAGCATAGTGAACTTAAAAGAGAGTATAATCTGTAAGAATCTCCTACTTAAGCATGTATGCATGTAATCACAATTCCAAATCACAGAAAACAAACCAGGTTTTGAAACATCCTAGAAATATGTGCTTTCTCGTGTACTTTGTTCTTTCCCTACTTCAATGCCATTACCACACATATTCTATTTAAGGGAGTGCTGTTCTCCCAGGTTGGATCACCTAGGAAAAACCATCACCCCCAGACAACTAGCACCATTTTATCCAAATGTGCCAGGCAAAAACCCAAGACCTCCAAGTTCCTGGATGGTCCAGTCCTAGAACCAGCCACACCTTTTCATTCCAGCAATCCATAACAAATATAAAGGTAAAATAATTTCACACTTCAAGGAGGCACTAGGCTGCCTTCTCATTAGCAACTGCAATTCATGAAGACAAATATTAAGGTGAAAATGAAATCTCAATTGGTTCTCTCATTGCCCCAAAATTCTGCTTTCTCCATACATGCCTTAAAGAATCCATCGAACGAACCTACCTATCTTGAATCCTTTGATCACGAATAATTCCCATGCAAAATTTCCAATAAACAAATTTCAATAATGGCTGAGGAATGAAATCCGAAATTCGACAACACTCATAAATTACCTTGATAACCACAGAAGTGACTCCCTTATCCACACAGAAGTACGTCCCGGACTTGCGTGCATATTGCTCCGAGAACTTCCTCATAATTTCAACCGATTTCTCCGACGGTTCCGCTGTAGAAAGAAAAACAAAAACAATCTACACATTACTTGAACAGAACTTTCAAAATTAACTTACGAGGATTTGAAATGAGAAGAGAAATGGAGTGCATTCGATTCAATGATTGAGGGATACCGTTGGCACGAACAACGAGGCGGTGAAGAGAAGTTCGGGGAGCGCACACGAATCCGGCCGAAGCGATTGCACCGCCGAAGGCACAGCTACCCGCCTGAGAAAGAGCCATCCTACGATTTCTTCAACTACAATCTCAATGTCTATACTCTGCAGGAGACAAATCGCCTACTCCGTTTGCTTTGGTCTCGCTTTTGAAATATTTTCCAATTTTTGGACTGAAATTAGGATTATTTCGGATTTTATTTTCGATATTTTTATTTTTAGGATTAGTTCGGATTTTATTTTGGATAATTTTGATATTTATTTGTGGGCCTGAACCTCCCAGCTACTATTCGTAGTAAAATGGTTAGCTTTGGTTTTGATATTTATTTGTGGGCCTAAACCATTTTGTTTACAAAGAGAATTTGTATAGGAGATGATAGAAAGTTAAGATGAAGCCGGAAGACCTAGAAAAACATGAGTTGAAGTAGTTAAAAAAAATTAATTTAACAAGAACTTATGAAATCATGATCATAAATAAAAATGAATGAGAAAACGAATATGCTTTGTGAATTCTCCTTGATTTTCTCGTTAAATCATGTAACAGACCAAAATTTTGGGATAAATACTTTTGGGATACACCTATTTGACCACTCATCAAGTTTCTATTGATTTTCTTGTAAAATTATGTAACCGGCTAAATTTTTGGGATAAAAACTTTTGGAATACAGCTATTTGACCACTAGTCATGTTTACCTTGTCATAAGGGTTGCCTGCTAGGCCGAAGGTGATTGGCTGAGTGATGTCATATCAGCCTAATGACATATGAATATGAGAGGCAACTCATTTTGGGGCAACCCTAGCTTCCTTCCTCTCATTTGGTTCTTTACTGTCTCATGAACACTTACTTGAACATATGAGTGTCAGTGTCGAACTCCGGCCACCAATCCTTGACCCTTACCAACTAAACTAGATGGTTACTTGGGTACTCAGCCTCTCAAACCAAAAAGATTATAAGTTCAAATGGAGGACACGTGATAATTTTTCTAAAATAAAACCATAAGAGGGCGGGTAGAAATACCCTTAAATAGCCCACTCAATATTTCATCCGTGGACGTCATTAAGTAGCTCACTCAAGTAATTTCTATAAATAGAAATAAATGTCAAAAATGAATATACTAATGGATTTACGTTAATTTTCTCACAATTTAGATAGCCGACCCAACCCCAAACTTTTCGGATGATGATGATGCCAATTCGAACTAACTACATACAAAATAGAGTAACAAACATAATCACAGGGCTTTTGTTTCTTATTTGAAACAACATGACTTTTCTTTCTTATTTGAAAGAAATCAGGGTGTACAAAATATTGGAGGTAGCACAACTCAAACAAGACCAAGCCAAGCAGAATTCCTAGCTCAAAAACTTTTGACTCATCTGTGTACAAAACAATATCTCACGGCAGAAAGTCTGTTTCTCATTTGTTCTATGTTTTCACTTTCTAACAAGGGTTTGCAGTGAATTGGAACCCAATTTCAAGTCACAAGCCTTCCTAATGTATAATGACTAATATTTTTTTTTCCCGGAAAAGAAAAAAGAACTCAGCAAAGAGGTCTAGTCAAATCTGTCAAGTCAGAGGATGATCTCGTCTTGTACACTAACATTAAGGGTCTTATTTGGAAGGATAATGCTATTGGTCACGACGACTTCATCCTCCACGGTTACAGCTTCACCTGCACAAGGAATAAAAGAATCAGAAGTTGCTCAAGTGCATAGGATAATCATATTTGCCATAAATGATATAAAGAGATAGCAGAGGCAAATGAGGGCGAGAGCAAGGGCACTGGCAGGTACCAAGGATTGTAACCCCGAGTTTTGAGTTGTAATCTCCGTCTGCCTGAACAAGTCAAAGTAACTCCAAATCAGCCGTGATAATCAAAAAAAATCTGCCTTGATTTAATGAGACAAATAGAATCCCAACTATTTGCCCACAATCCCAATTTACTGAAAACTTTAGCGGTTAGTGTTGCCAGATATTTTGAGAATGTCATAACCATTATGGTTGCTAGTGATACATATATATGCAGATGCACTAGAAATAGCAATCTGATTTCTATTTCTTGACTACCCCCATTATCGTTTCCTTCTAATCATCCAACGTTTACTGCTATACTTTAATTTATTGTTTTGTTTATCATATTGATAATGGGATCTATCAAACCAATGGAAGACTATTACAGGAATATGAAAAAGTAAAGCACCCAAACCAATCTTTTCTGTAAAACAGAAAATACTGAATGATACATCAGTCAAATCTAACCCATGGTTTCCTTCAAGAAATTTTGTTTGTTTTCAGATAGGAAAGCAAAGTTTCCAGTTATTTTCAACAGATATCTTTACATTTGACAAGTATACGAAAAACCTAGGTTTCAAAAAACTAAGTACAAAAGGCTGAGCACAAATTTTGATGGATATGAAACCAGTAACAGAGGCTCGTTCCACACTAGTTTCATTTAAAAAAGATGCTTATGTGAAAATACGTATAGTGGCAGACGGTAACATGTATTATACTTTTCTCAAAATAGAATAAATGTTAAATCATTGAACTTACCTGAACACGCGCCCATTTTCCCAGAGATGATTTCCATCCAACAATGGAATGTAACACAACAGCATTCTCCTGTCAGCAGACGGTAACATGTGTTATACTCTTTTCAAAATAGAATAGATTATCATCACCTTAACAATTAAAATTCGCATCCATACTTCACTAGTATCACTTCCCCATACCTTAATTTCGACATCATCTAAGACAATGGAACTTATAAGCCTCGCACCTGCACCTACACGAACATTTGCTGAGATAGAGACATTGGGGCCAATCTGTTAAGACAAGAAACTCTTGTCTTAGAAGAAACAATACAGGGGGATCCAACCATCCAGTCAAACATTGACAGGAGAAGAATTGAATATGATTAAGGACTAGCAGGCGCTGGGCCTCATCTCTCTCATCAGTCAATACTTGTTCAACATGATTTAAATACCAAATACTGCCCCGAATACCACTATGCCCACAGCCTTTATTCGCTAAAGAATATGCAACGGAAATACCTTTGCAGTTGGATGCACTTTTGCTGATGGATGAACATAAACATCACCAATAATCTTAGCGCTCTTATTTCCATCTCCATTAGCCAAAAGATGGGGGGAGATGGACCGAAATTGAGCTAAGTACAGAGCAGAGCATTTTAAAGACATCCTACAACATTGAACACAGATTTAGATGGTAAATGGTGGTTCAAGGCCACAGAAAATAGAAGAAACATTGAGCAATTTACTTTACCCTGGTGTCTTTATCTGTTCCCAAAAGTTCATGGTCTCATATGTATAAAACTGCTTCTTTCCAGCAAGAGGAGACAAGATATCTTGATCCAAGCGTACAAAATCTGAAGGAATGGTGGTCCTGTAGAAAGATGATGTCAGCATAAGGATTGAACTCCGACTGCAGAAAATCAATCAATCAAGAACAGAGCATTGCACTTGTAATCCATATGTGAGTGAATTGCAAGTAAACATAAGACTGTATCACTATGTTAGCAAGACTAGTAAAACAAATTGTCCTGATATTCTGAAATGACACATGGACATTTCAAAAAATCGACCACTGGTATTCTTGTATTTTACTTTTGTACCTTAAAGTACTTCTTTTACATATTCAAACAAGATAAAAATTAAAAAATGGAATCACTGATGTGAATTCAATTAACTCATGTCTGCTTCTCTCACTTGTTTTGTGCCTATCTAGAAAAAAAAAAGGGACGGAATGACGGAAACAATTATTTTTAAAAAATGGAATTATCAATGAGAGGTCAACCTTGTTGAAGACTGAAGAGCTGCAGTACTAGATACATGGTGAAAATTTGCTGCAATTAACAGAATACACATCAGGAATGAAAATACTCAAGAAACTCTGCATACAGCACATTACATGTCATGATCAAGTTGTCATAAATTGAAGACTAAAATAATACAAGTGCTACATACAATGAAGCAGATCTAAAGAAATTATTTTCCAATTACTATCATGTCCAATATTTTTAGCACAAACCATTAAATTTTCTAGCTAAGTTTAATGCCCAATTACCCAAACACTAATATGTTCAATTCGGGAAGTGGTCAAGCTCCTCACCATCTTGCCAAAGAGCAGAGAATTCGAATCCCTATCACATTTTGAGAAGTAGTTTTGCAAGATTTCTGAAATAAGTTTAATGCCCAATTGCCCAAACACTAATATGTTCAATTCAGGAAGTGGTCAAGCTCCTCACCATCTTGCCAAAGAGCAGAGGATTCGAATCCCTATCACATTTTGAGAAGTACTTTTGCAAGATTTCTGAAAAAGCTAGGTCACTAAGAATATTATGCTTCAGCTTGAGAGGCTATTAAATGGGTGATAGATGGTACAGACTACAGGGATCCATTAGTACATATGACTGACAAAGGCAAGGTTGCCCATTTGAGGACTGGAGATCAAGTTTCCCCAAATCACTTTTCTTTTTTTTTTTTCTTGACCTCAAACTCTATTTCCTCTTCCATTTAGTCATATTTTCAAATAGCAAGTCTAACCAAATTTTATTACATGTATGCGACGATAGAATCTCTAGTTTCCAGGAGCTCCAATGGCTAATTGCGGCCTATAACAATAAGAAACTAACCTCTGTCTTCCCGATGAGTGGAAACATCCTGAATTGCACGAAAGATATCCGGGGTAAAGATGTAAACACCACAGTTTATCAAATCACTCACCTGCGAATAATGAATATAAGAAACCATAAACAAACACGATGATTACAAAGAAACGCAATATAAAAATCCCAACAAATATTATTCATAATTCACAATATATTGAACAAAATCTTTTCAAGCACTTACAAAAGTCTCAGGCTTCTCCGTGTAATGCAACAGTTCTTTGGTGATTGGGTCAGCAACCAACTCTCCGAACTGGTTGGCTGATTCAGCAGAAACCTGCACAAGATGTGACATGTCCATGGAAGACCATGGTGAGGAACATAACTTACCCAGAAGTGCATTTTTACATGATTATTTAATGAGACTGTATAGCAGTATGTGAATGCAAGTATGCAACAACCTTTATCACTAATAATGTGCCCATCCCACCGTACCTTTTATGCGCATCTGCAAGGAATGAACATAGAAGTGCAATGGTTAAGGTTCCACACTCTAAAATACATAAATCATTTATCCAATTATTGAAATACCACAATAACAAATCAAAGGATGCTAAACCAATATCACAAACTACTAAAACAAGTTACCAAGCATTTCTGGGAGTGGAAAATTGCAGCAGACATCGCAATTCAGCACAAAAATGTGGGACTGCCCAAAAGTGAACATAAGTGTAATGAAAAATGATATACAAAAGCTTCTTTAATGAAAGCACAATTTGTGAAAGGAGCAAATGTGGTGCATATATATGGTGTTTGTATGCACTATATATATGCATAAAATGGTACAGAGCACAAACCGGGTTGTCCTCCATGATCAAATCTCTGAAGTAATAAAGCCCACCAGCCGAACCATGTGGTTTACCGTCCTCTTTCAAGTATCTAGATCAAAAATAGATAAAAAAATTACATTGAGTAAACTGTTGAAGTTGGCAACCACAACAGAAAGGACCAGATATCACTGCAAGTAGCCACCTTACTGGTACTCTAAGCTCATTAGAGATAGAAGAGACATATAACGCAAATTCCCGTTCCTCATAAAATCCAATCAGAAAAATTTGAGCCAAATTCGGTATCTACAAATTAAAAAAAGAAGATGATTTAAATCATATCTATCTGTTCTTTACGGATACACAAAAGCAATAGGAAGCAAAAGAAGCTCACTCTTGTACAAGCAGAGATGGGATGGTGAACCATAGGCTGCCCAGCCAATGGAAACAGGGGTTCTGGAGTATTGAAAGAAAGAGGCCGAAATCGCGTCCCTTCAAAATCAACAAGAAAAGAAAGAGCAAATGCGTGAATTTCCAATTGCCAATATGAATATTAACTAAGATGGAGAACAAGAAATTGAAGTGCAAAAAGCAGTACCTTTGGTTGGACCACCCACCATGATAACAGCGACGACCTTCTCCTCCGAGCTCTCCATCTCCAAAAGCTCAGATCTTGAGCTCAACAACCTCCTCTTCAGCTTCAACACATATGCTATTTGTTCTAATTATTTACTTGATTACAGGGTAAGAAAAGTGGTTTCGGCGTCAGAGTGAAGAAGACGTTAGTTAGGTTCAGATCTGGGCGTAACTAGCGATGTTGCAGGACTGAAACTGAGAGTTTAAACTTTGATTAGAATCTTGGGAAAACACTCCAAATATTTTATTTTTTTTATTAGGATTTAAGAGTTGTGATTTAGGTTTCAGGATTTAGACTATAATATAATTTTTAGATTTAGGGTAAAAATTTTGTCCCATGGAGTATAGACTTGACGCCTGACGGATTGTATTCGGGTAATTTCAATCTTGAGAGTTTAGATAAATAGTACATTTAATGATTTGTCTTCTCCCCTTTAATTGTTTTAAAATCCTTAATTATTTTACAAAACTAGGCAAACCAAATGGGCCGGCACATTTGGGCCCGACACGACATATTTATTTGGAAAACTTTAGTCACACCCCACTTTTTACTAAGGACACCCCGTCAACTCAGTTTTACAAGGGATGGTCAACTCAAATTGGGGTGTCTTTAGTAAAAGGTGGGGTGTGACTAAAGTTTTCCTATTTACTTTCCAGGGTTGGGTCGGAAATTCAAACCCAGCCCGCGAAGAGGTGTTGGGCTGGGTCTTGCACAACACATTGACCTCGGTCAGGCCACCTTACTCGTTAGAATTCTCGTTAAAAACTTAAGGCCGAGGAGTATGGACTGGACTGGAGATGTGGCACCTCATGATGTAGCCTGTTAAACTTGTTTTTCGGCCCAGAAAATGCATGTTGGGCCAAAGGCCTTGTACTCGTCAAAAGGCCGACAGAGGGTGTTAGTGTTACTGTTACAATAAGCTGACAATAATTTCACAAAACCGCCGAAACCGCGCAGCTAGATCTGAATTTGAATTCCTGCGATCCAAATGCCCTGAAACTCCGACGATGATGATCCGAGCCCACTTTTAAATATCCTGAAGCCGCCAAAGAAAATCACTCTCTCCTTCCGTCAACGGTCCGTCCCTCTCTGAAAAAATCGAAACAGATTTTGATTTTTCTCACTGCTCTTCGAGAAAATGTCCTCGTTTGTTTCTCGAGAATCCGATTCCAGCGAGAAACAATTTTACTCCCGCAAAGAAAAATCGTTGGGACTCTTGTGCTCCAAGTACATCTCTCCTTCTCTTGTGCGATTTTACGAGAAGCTAATTATTATTAATTTAACTTGGATTTGGTTGATTTTTTTCTTCTTGTTTTAAAGTTTCTTGAGGTTATACAATACTGATGGCGTTCAATCGATTGGGCTGGATGATGCTGCTACCCGATTAGGTCTTGATCTGATCCTTGTGTTGTTCATTTATATTTTATTTGGCTTTCGTCTTGAGATAATTGAAGAGAAGAAAAGTACATGTGTTGCTTTCAGTCTGTTGAAAATGGACTAGATGATTGTGTGGTATGCAGTTTCGAGATTGTACTTCTGAGTTCAATCACTTTTTTAAGGTTCTATGTAAGTCACCTGTTTGAATTTGCAGGAGTGGAGCGCCGCCGGATATATGATGTGGTCAATATATTGGAGAGTGTAGGAGTAAGATCTGTAGTTCTATATATGATTTTTGTTTGAAATTTGAGCTATAAGTTTCGTGTTTTATCCATCTATAGGGTTCAATAGCAAGAGCTGATTGGGTGTTGGTTTCTTCAGGTAGTAGCTAGAAAACAAAAGAACCAATACTCGTGGAAGGGATTTGAAGCAATTCCTCTGGCCTTGAAGGAGCTTAAGGTCTATATTATGAATGTTGTCTCCCTTTTCAAGTTAAGTGTGTTAATTGAAATGCCACTCATTTTTTTTCTTATACGCATTTTTTTTTCCGGATTTTAGGAAGAAGGTTTGAGAGAGAACTTTGGAGTTTCAGGTTGCTGTAACTCGTCACAGGTATTTTTACATTCAATGCTCATCTGGCTTAAGAAACATTAAGTTAAACTGTCTATAATATCTTTATGTAAACAACGTGCATTTTAGTTGATTGAACTCAATTTCAAATGCTAGTTTGGTTTCCAATTCTTTTTTGGAGAAAATGAATTTCTGGTGCAAAAAAAAAGAAGAAGGATTTTTTTTCAAGATCTTTCAGCCCTTTCAGTTTCAGCTCTAGTTATTTGAGTTGTTTTATAGGGTTCAAATGACATTGAAAATGAAGGCGCTTCCTTTGCGAAGAATGAAGGGCAGAAGAATTTTTCAGCGTTATTTAAAACTGGTAATAAGCTTATGTTCTTTGCTCTTACATTTTAATTCACAAATAGTTAATCATTCATATACTTCCCTAAATTTTTTAAATGGAATCAACCTCATTCCCAGATTAAATTGACAAGCAGAAACTGGGCTTAATATTTAAAATTTTGGATTTTGATTTACTGAATCGTGTTTGTTTGTATAGACAACAAAAGAGAAAAATCATTGTGGCTTCTCTCTCAAAACTTTGTGAAGCTTTTCCTGTGTTCAGATGTAAGTGTGCATTCTTGTACCAATTCCACAATAGATTAAACAATTATTTTTTTATTTTTTTTATTTTTCCTCGCCTGTTCATACATGTATTCTTTTGATTAGGTGGACATGATAACACTTGACAATGCTGCAAGGGCATTGCTTGGCGATGGCTATGGTTCCACAGCTATGAGAAGTAATGCATAACCCTCATTATCTTTCTGCTGAATTTTCTTTGGAATATATGTTGTTAACCACTGATTGACACTTTTTTATAAAAACAATCTGCAGCAAAAGTTAGGCGACTATATGACATTACTAATGTTTTTTCTTCCATGAATCTAATTGAGAAGGTACTGTATATACATTCACTGAACCATGTTTTATGCAGTAAGAGAGAATATCAAGTTAAATATCTTGTTCTTCTTATTGGAGATAGATTTGATTAATATGCAGACCCATCATCCGGACAGCAGGAAACCAGCAATTAGGTGGTTGGGATGGCGAGGAAAAGCTAGTTGTGGCTCTGGGAGTGCTTTGAATCTGAAGGAGACAAAGAAGAGGGAATTTGGGACAGAGATTACAAACTCCAACTTAAAGAGAAGTAAGGAAGATTCTTTAATGGCTTGGAGATTAAGTTTAGTGGAGAGTTCTCCAAGGCATATTAGAGAATATGATAGTGAGAACAAGCATATCAAAATAAAATCAGAGCCTGAATCAAAACATAGCCCAAAGGATTTTGTGTTTGGCCCTTTTAGTCCAGTCAGTAGACCCGGAGATGGTAAATCTGGAGAAAAATTTGTGAGACAGGTTCAGGACTGGGAGACTTTGGCTTCTACCCACTCTCCTCGGTATTGCAATCAAGGTACCTTTGTACAGAGTTTTCTTTTTGGTCTATGCATGGTTGGTCAATATGGCATTGTTAAACTTAAGCATCAACCTTAGGGTTTGATCAAACACCATACTTTCTTTGTTGAGGTTCCTACCACTATTTTTGTAAATTTCACATTGTATGCTTTTTCTTAAGCAAGGAATGGCTTCCAATATTTACATAATCTTCTAGAACCATTTGCAGACTTCATTCGAAACAAGCCATTCATGTTTTTGCAGTAAAAGTTCTCCAATGGCAATAGTTAGCTTCATGAATAATACATCAGTGCATAAATTAGCAGTCAAACGACTAGCTGCATATTCTTGGATTTGACCAAGCAAGCAGTGCCCCCTTTATGGAGTTTTCCCTTGGCTTTCTCATTGTTAAATTGGGCTATGGAGGTCCATCTTTATGCATGCATTATGCTTTATCAGGTCTATACAGCACTTTCAATTGCATCTCTTCTACATTACATGCTGCACATCCAAATGTTGGAGCAACTAATCTGAAGAAGGTTTCTCAATTGTGTGGCAGCTATGAGTCAACTTTTTGGCCATTATATGGAAGCATGGAAATCATGGCACATTGAAATTGCTGGAAAAGAACAGATAAAGATAAATCCTGATGAATGACCAAGTGATCTTGTTCAACAGATGTAAACATCCTCTTTCCCGGTATCTTTCTGGCTTACATAGATGTGTGTATGGCCTTTTTGTTGGATGCATTTCCTTGATGCTACCACCTGGAGAGCCATTAACCTCCTTGCATTCATAAATTGATACATTATACTAATAATGGATTTTCTCCTTGGTTTAAATCTCCTCTTTTTGATGTATCAGGAACTGCAAAGTTTACGCATCAAAGTTTTGTGCAAGTCCAAGTCATAAAGTCAGTCTTTTTCCCTTAACTTCTAGCACTGTAGGGATAGACGAGTCAAAATTGGCTTATTGCATCTATAGAAGACGGTAGCATACGCTGGTTTGAACTATCTGTCAAAATCACCAAGTTGAATACAAAGAAAGTGAAAAGAGTGAAATGTATGACTTGTTCATTTAAAGAACCGGAGAAGAGGTTGAGGTGTCGTTTGGTTTGCATAATCTAGCTTTTCAAGAATAAGAGTTTTCCTTTTTCTAATATTTTTACGTTTTGTAGAATCCTTGAAATCTAGAGGAAAGTTGGATTCCTTCGAAAGGAGAAATTGTCATTTCCTCAAATGAGAGGAATCCTTGACAATACTCAACAATTATGTATCTTGAATGTAATTTTTTTATATTATTTCATTTCTCATTAATTAAATTTGGATATTCAAATTAAAGCGTTATTTTAAATTTAAATTTATCATACAATATAAGATAATTATAATTTTTTACTTTAACCAAACATGTATGTCAATAAAGTAGTATAACAGTGTGATCTAAAAATTGGCCAGAAACGAGGATGCCAGTAAAATAGCTTTCCTGGCACCCTTTTTCCATTCTCATCTCCAAATATGTGAACCAAATGAGCCATTATATACAAACACCAAATGATAAAGAATGAAAGTGAATTTTGAAGCTAAAGCGCCAATAATTCGGTGTCCATGCTGCTTCTAGTAGAACAACATTATCATCCTTCAACGGCATTGACATCGTTTGGTCTTGTGTAGACAATGATTGGCTTCAAGTTGAACTGGGTAGGAATAACACTTTCAATTTGCCAAGCAAGTGATGGAGCTGATGAACGTTCACTAACAGCCTTGGTCGGGAAGTCACTGGCCTGTTCAGAAGCCAGTTTGAACCTTCTCGCGCACAAAATGGCAGTCAAGTTCAATGTATTAGATGCGTTCGCGAAAAACAGGTTACTGCGAGTATGATTAGCTGCCTTGCTATATCACATAAGAGAAAAATAGGGGGAAGGAACAACAAAATTCAGATCATGAAGATGGTAGAGAGCCAAGGTAATTCACTACTAGTGCTAGCCATTGCACGATAAAGCCGTAGAAGATCTTGATACAGTCGGTTGTTTCTTTGATTTCCAAGAACACAAAACTCCACCGAGTAAGATGCAAAAACCCAAAACAGAGCTGCGTGAATCAAGACATGTCGCCCAATCAGAATCATAATAAGCTTGAAGTTGCAAGAAATAAAGGTGTCTATTCGGTTTTTGGTTCGGTTTTTAACCATAACCGAAATGTCCGAATTGATACGGTTATGATATTTTAGAATCCATAACCAGATCATATATGTTCAGATAACTAAACCGAAATAACCACAATTTTCGGATCGGATTGGTTTTCGGTTTTACCTAAAAATACAATATATATCTATTTCGCATTTGAGGAATAGAACTGTATAAAAGATGTACAAAACCTCTAGTGAAAGCAGATATTATTTGCAAAGCATAAATAGAATAACAACAAAAAAAATAGTGGATCTTCTACTGAAACAAGTAGTGGAGGAATCAATAGTTTTTTTTCAAACTGAAACCAAAAAATGAAGGAAATATTAAGCAAACAAGATCATAAACAGATTGTCATTCATTAATCAACAGTTTTTTTGACTGGTATTAGTCATCAATATACACACGAGGAAACCTGTAAATCTCAGCATCAGAGTACATATGAAGCATAGCATATTTGCAGCTACTTTAACCAGTACTTCATTGATTACTAGAATCTAGAACAATTAAACAAAATTATAATTTCAATTTCTTTCATATCTTTTTGGCATCCAAAAAGAACAAAAACTACCCACCAGACCCAACCAAACAAAGACAACATAACCCAGAAAAGCACAACAAACCCACAGATTCACGCAAGATACCCATACACTTGCAGTCAATTCTTAAACCAAAGAAATTTCAGTTCGAAATTACGATTACCTTAGGGTTCCGAAGATGCGATAGTATGGCACAGCCGCACAGGTATTCTTAGGGTTCTGATAAGAACCAGGTCAGGTGCGCGCTCATACACACACCCAACACAGGTCCATACATTCCTTAACCAACCACACAAGTCCAACCACTACCCACATATGGGTTGGTTGTAACCAACAAGCCCAACAGGCCACCACCTAGAAAACTTGTTGGCTGATTAAAGAAGACATTTGCCCTCCTTATAAATAGATCACAAGTCTCCTATCTAAGCAATGTGGGACATTCGTATCAATACCCCCACTTTACTGAGCCGACGTCCACGTCGGTTGCACTCAGTGGGGGTCTTTCACTGGGTTGGGGTCCTTACCCATACCACCAGATCTACTGGTAGCCCTTTCTGTGGCGGCCCAGTCCAGTCCCATACCTGGACGAAGGGAGATCCGAAGACCCACATATACAGAGACCGAACAGCTCCGATACCATTGATAAGAACCAGGTCAGGTGCGCACCCATACACACACCCATCAGGCTCATACATTCCTTAACCAACCACACAAACCCAACCACTACCCACATATGGGTTGGTTGTAACCAACAAGCCCAATAAGCTACCACCTAGAAAACTTGTTGGCTGATTAAAGAAGACATTTGCCCTCTCGAGGAGGGACACCAGCAGCGAGACAGAGATAGTTTGAGAAGAAGCCATATCGATGTCGACGGAAGGAAGGTTTGTATTCGTATACACGCAGTGTATTTGTGAGGATTGAAGAGAGACGAAGATTATTTGTGTGAATTAGGCGTGGACTAGTTGGGTTGGGTTGGGCCTAACTCTAAGTAATTGGGCTTAACCTTAAGTTTTTGGTTTTTTTTTTTTCCGGTTATATCCGAAATAGTAACCGAAATAACCGTAACCGAAAAAATATCCAAAAATTTACTAAAATCCTAACCGTACCCGAAATCGAAAACCGAAAAACAGAATCCAAAAACTGAATAACCACGGTTACGGATCAGTTTCTCGATTGCGGAATGGTTGTGGCCACCCCTAGCAAGAATTATTTCAAAGGACCAATGTCTTTAATCTTGATGCAAGAGTGAATGTAGTGTTTGTTTTCATATATCAAGTCTTAGTTATTGCCACCATTAACCATGTCATCGACGTATAGAAGAAGAGCAACAAAACTGCCATTTTTCTTGTAAGTGAATTAACTTGGACTAGTGAAGACCCAAATTGAATCAAAGCTGTGGAGAATTTGTGATTCCATTGACGTGAGGCCTATTTCAATCCATAGATTGGTTTCTTGAGGCGACATACCAAGTACTGCCTATGCTGATGCTTGCATAGCCAGATGGCATTCACATGAATACCTCCTCATGTGAATCGCCATTTGAAAAGGCATTATGTACATCTAATTGATGCAAAATTCAGTGATCAATCAGTAGTGAGAGCGACGAAAGTTCGGACAATGATCATCTTCACCATGGGTGAGAAAGTCTCGGCATAGTCAAAACCATATTGTTGGGTAAATCCTTCAGCTACATACAAAGTGTGCCTTGTGCCTCTCCACACTCCCACAGCCTTGCGGCCTTCATGTAAGATTGTTAGTTCCCATGTATTATTTGACTTCAAAGTAGAGATCTCATCGTCCATGTCTTGCTGCCAAGCAGGAGCCTCGAAGAAGGTGGTAGGTTCATGTGTAGCGTAATAACAAATAAAAAATGCTAGTTAGATGAAAAATTGTGTGAGCACTGGGATATGGATTGGAGGAGTTAGCTCTTTGAAGAAAACTATTGGAATACGAAGTTCATGAAAGGTTGTTGCATCGATAATTCATCAAATAAGAAGGTGGTTTCTTCGGCCCAGAGGATTGACGAATTAGCATTGAAGGTTCAACGTGTAGAACAATATCTTTGTTGGAGCGGAGCTAAACTCATGGAGTAAAACAATTTCTTTGTTGGAGCAAGACACATAAAGCATAACAATAACTTTGTAACAATTAGGCCCTATCTGGTATCATTATTGTCTTTTGTTTTGGTTTTAAAAAAAAGGAAATAAAAAAAAATAGTGTTTGTTTGTATTTTTTGTTTTCATTTTTATGAAAACCTATCACACGTTTTAAAATTTTTTAAAAACACAAAAAAAAATAATTTTTCAAAAGTCTTTAAAACACCACACACGCGACGACCTTCTTTATCTCTCACATGACATGCGTATTGACCATTCTCTCATTTTTACATTTTTGAGTTGGGTCTGACCTGAGCTTCATGCATGAGTCTGTTTGAGGCCGAATTTCAAGCCCATATTGGTCTTGAGTCAGGCTTCGGGATTGAGCTGAGCTACGAGCCAAGATCGGGTTTCGGGCTCAAGCCGATCCCAGACTGGGCTACGGGCCTGGCTCGATCTTGGGTCGGGCCAAGTTAGTCTAGGGCTAGGATTCGGGGCCAGGTTTGTCTTGAGCGAGCTCGTTCCTAGGCCAAGCTTCTGGGTCTGGTCTGTCACTGGATGATATTCGGGGTCGGGTTGGGCTACGAGCCTGGAACGATCTTTGGGGCAGGGTCGGGCTACGGGCTTCGATTGTACGTTATGGCCAGGACAATCTCTGATCGGGCTTCAGGGTTGGGTCGGTCATGGGATAGCCATCGGGGTCTGGTCGATCCCGGGATGATCTTCGGGGTCGGGTCTGTCTCGGGATTGTCGTCGGGGTTGAGTAGATCCCAGGACAGTCTTCGAGGCTGAGTCAGTCTTGAGATGATCTTCGGGGTCAGGTTGATTCTAGGACGATCTTCGGGTCTAGGTTAGTCTCGGAACGGTCTTTGGGTTTGGGTCAGTCCCGAGACGTTCGTCAAAGTCGGGTCTATCCCAAGTCAGTCTTCTGGGCTGGGTTGGAGTACTGGCCCGGGACAGTTGCATGGGTCGGGTTGGTCCCGAGGCGGCCTTCAGGATCTATTCGAGCCTAGGCTTAACTTCAGGCATTAACTTTTTCTTTGAATCAAGATCAGAGTTTCACGACATCTCACATGACGATGTCATCTTAAATCATATTTATGTTTTCATTTTTTGTTTTAAATACGCAACCAAATAGGCAGTCAAATCGATGTTTTAATTTTATGTTTTTGTTTTTATAATTTTTGGAAGTGATACCAAACAACACCTTAGTTTATATATTTTTCAAGTGAAATTTCGAAGCAATACATTGATGACTTGTACGCATATAACTTCACCTAAATATGAATTTGAATGAGTTCCTAATTTTTAGGATTCACTTTTAAGGTCTTAAATATTTTTCAAAAATCTGGAAAAAAAAATATATTTATATCCAACAATCTAGGATTATCATACATGTTGAATTTAATTTTTGTTTCAAACAAAAATGTGTCGTTGGGTTCGTAAGACTGATCAAAATACAAATATATTTTTTCAATTGTTTTAAAAAATGTTTTGATCCTTAAAAAGTTAGGACCTCATTTAAGGAACTCACTTTAGGACCTCATGAGAGAATTCCTATATATATATATATATATAGACGGATGGATTTATGGGAGAATTCCTTTGAAGGTATAAAATTCTAGAAGGTGAAATTAATTAAATTTCGATAGGTAATTAGGGATTAAGAGAAATTAATTAATTTCCTTCAAATGATTGATTGAAGAATTTGATATTTTCATTCACTCCATACAAAAATGCAAAGTGTCTAGGGCTTGATACATTATGGTTAGTAGTATGATTGAGAATTTTCTATCAAATGAGTAAGAATAAAAAATTATCAAAATACAATTTGTTTTTGTTTTGGATCCCATAATTGGGGATTTTCTTTCCTCGATGGGTGGATGCATTGTCAATTATGTATATATATATAAAGATAATTCCAAAATAGCCCTTCAAATAAAATGTTGACACGTGACACATAGTATGCCTAGAAGATAATAAACCTCGATGATCGAGGAAGGGCCTCAATCCCAACCCGAGAAAGCTCCTCGGTAAATCTAAATATTTACATATCAAAAGGACAAACTCTAAAAGTATCCAACTCGCATTAGGAAAGGAATTCGGATAGGATTTACTCTCCGAAAAATCTTCCTGAAGATTTGAAGAGAGACATACTCTTATCACATTTAGAACTCTTCAATTTATCTAAAACGGGGACTCAAACGACAAGTAAATTAATTCTAAACCCTGCACTTTTAGTTACTAGTATTGAGAGAAAGGAGCTATGACTACACCACACTTCTCAATTTTGAAGTCTCTTACTGACTTGAACATTAGAGAGTTTCCTCCGAGCACACCCTTGAGACAAATTATGCGAAAAATATTATATACGTCACTGCTAGTAATTCATGAAACGTTGTTGCAAAAAATATTATAATATCTTCGTTGGAGCGGAGCTAAACTCATGGAGCAGAACAATTTCTTTGTTGGAGCTAGACACATGGAGCAGAACAATAACTTTGTAACAATTAGGCCCTATTTGGCATCACTATTTTTTTTTTGTTTTGGTTTTGAAAAAAAGAAAATAAAAAAAATATTGCTGTTTGTATTTTTTGTTTTCACTTTTATGAAAACCTACAATAGGTCTAAAATTTTTTTAAAAACACAAAAAAACACTTTTCAAAAGATTTAAAACACTACACACAAGACGACCTCCTTTGTCTCTCACACAACATGCGTAATGACCCTTCTCTCATTTTTGCATTTTCGAGTTGGGTTTGACCTGAGCTTCATGCGCGAGTCTGTTTTGGGCCGAATTTCGGACCCATGTTGGTCTTGAGTAAGGCTTCGGGATCGAGCTGAGCTACAGGCCCAGATCGGGTTTCGGGTTCAAACCGATCCCAGACTGGGCTACAGGCCTGGGTCGATCTTGGGTCAGGCCAGGTTGGTCCCGGGCTGGGATTCGGGGCTATGTCTGTCTTGGGCGGGGTCGTTCCTAGGCCAGGCTTTCGGGTCTAGTCTGTCACTGGATGATCTTTAGGGTTGGGTTGGACTACTGGCTCGAAACTATCTTTGGTGCAGGGTTGGGCTATGGGCTCCAATTACGTCATGGCCAGGATGGTCCCGGGTCGGGCTTCAAGATTGGGTCGGTCCTAAGATAGTTGTCAGGGTCTGGTCAATCCCCAAACGGTTGTAGGGGTTGGGTTGGTCTCGAGACGAGCTTCAGGGTTGGGTCGGTCCTGGGACAACCGTCGAGGTCTGGTAGATCCTGGGATGGTCTTCGGGTCCGGGTCTGTCCCGAGACGGTCGTCGGGGTCGGGTCTATCCCGAGATGGTCTTCTGGGCTGGGTTGGAGTACGGGCCTGGGATAGTCATAGGGGTCAGGTATGTCCCGAGGCAGGCTTCGAGATCTATTTGAGCCTGGGCTGAACTTTGGGCATTAACTTTTTCTTTGAATCAGATTAGAGTTTTACGACATCTCGCATGACGATGTCATCTTGAATCATATTTATATTTTCTTTTTCTGTTTTAAATACGCAACCAAATAGGTAGTCAAATTGATGTTTTAATTTTCAGTTTTTTATTTTATGTTTATGTTTTTTATTTTTGTTTTCATAATTTTTGGAAGTGATACCAAACAACACCTTAGTTTATATATTTTTCATGTGAAATTTCGAAGCAATACATTGATGATGTGTACACATGTAACTTCACCTAAATATGAATTTCCATATATATATATATATATATATATATAAATTCTCCTATGAAATCCTAAAATGAATTTCTAAAATGAGGTCCTAACTACATTGATGACGTGTACGCATGTAACTTCACCTAAATATGAATTTCCATATATATATATATAAATTCTCCTATGAAATCCTAAAATGAATTTTTAAAATGAGGTCCTAACTTTTATAATTCACTTTTAGGGTTCAAAATATTTTTTAAAAATTTAGCAAAAATATATTTGTATTTTGATCGGTCTTACAAACCCAGCGATATATTTTTTGTTCGAAACAAAAAGTCAAATGCAACCTAAAGAGTGTATGAAATATTTTTTATTTTATATCCAACGATTCAGAATTATTATGCACTTTTTATGTTGAATTTGATTTTTGTTTCGAACAAAAAATATATCGTTGGATTTGTAAGACTAATCAAAATACAAATATATAAAATTTTAAAAAAAATATTTTAAACCATAAAAGTTAAGACCTCATTTTAGGAACTCACTTTAGGACCTCATAAGAGAATTACTCTCTCTCTATGATATATATGGATGGATTTACGGGAGAATTCCTTTGAAGGTATAAAATTCTAGTAGGTGCAATTAATTAAATTTGGACAGGTAATTAGGGATTAAGAGAAATTAATTAATTTCCTTCAAATGATTGATTCAAAGAATTTGATATTTTCATTTACTCCATACAAAATGCAAAGTATCTGGGGCTTGATACATTAGGGTTAGTAGTCTAATTGGGAATTTTCTATCAAATGAGTAAGAATAAAAAATTATCAAAATACAATTTTTTTTGTTTTGGATTCCATAATTGGGGATTTTCTATCCTCGATAGGTGGATGCATTGTCAATTATGTATATATATACAGATAATACCAAAATAACCCTTCGAATAAAATGCTAACACGAAGAGAATAAACCTTGATGATCGAGGAAGGTCCTCAATACCAACCCGAGGAAGCTTCTCCACAAATCTAAATATTTACATATCAAAAGGACAAACTCTAAAAGAATCCAACTCGCATTAGGAAAGGAATTCGGATAGGATTTACTCTCCGAAATCTTTCGAAAGATTCGAAAAGAGACTTACTCTTACCACATTTAGAACTCTTCAATTTATATAAAACGGGGACTGAAACGACAAGTAAATTAATTCTAAACCCTACACTTTCAATTACTAGTATTGAGACTGACTACACAACACTTCTCAATTTTGAAATCTCGTACCGACTTAAGTGTCAGAGAGTTTCCTCCGATCACACCCCTCAAAGCAAATTATGCAAAAAATACTATATGCGCCACTATTAGTAATGCAAATTATGTTCATGGTTTATTTTCATAAACTTGTGTAAGCGATCGTAAACTTTTGAGGTAAAGGCTGTAACGATGACCACGACTAATAGCCCGTTATATCAATAAATAGTAATAAGAAAACCATATTATTTACGTGATTAATTTTTTTCGAAATGTTTGTAAGAAAAAGAAAAAGAAACAAAATGTGATCAAGGGTGCGAGAGTTGTCACCGACCGAAGCGAAGAAATTACAAACGGCAAAACACCCAAAGACTCACCACCCTCACCACCTCGAACACCAGTGAACCCGGTAATTCGAATTTTCCATCTTGGCTCGACGATCTAGTTTCCACGTACCTAGTACTATATAATTCCTCTCCTCTCTCCAAAATTCCCCATTCTGAACGTGAAACTAGAGAGAACAAAGCAACGTTGAAGAAGCAATCTAATTCCTTCTCTGCAGGAGGCGATCAAAAGCGTTGTAATATTCTCTGCTTTTCCTTCTCTCCTCAAGGAGAGATCTGTTCACTCTATTTCCGCTCGAATTTTCTCGAGGTAGTTGGATGAGAAGAAAGTGAGTTTCGGTTCACTTTTGGGAGACGGATTTGTGTTGTCATTTCTTAAACGTCTTAGTCATTTTCTTCGAATTTTTTGTTGTTGTTTATCGCTTTTGTTTTGGGCAGAGATGAAGAGAATGAGAGATGATGTTCACGCCGGGTCTCAATTTAAGCGGCCGTTTGGCTCTTCTCTAGGAGAATCGTGAGTTCCTGCCTCTCTCTCTAGAGTTGCTTGATTTCTTTCGATTTTGTTTTGCTCTTGTCGGTAAGTGTGTTTTTATGAGAATGTTATATTCTGGTTCAGCATGTGCTTAGTTTTTCTTATGTGTGTCTGAGTTTCTGGTATTCAATACGTGTTTGATCGTGAGAATTCCTTTAATTTACGTTCCTCTTTGTGATTTAATTACCCGATTGATTAATCATATTTGTTGGAGACGATCAATAAAAAACTTTCAGATGATATTTTTCTAATTTATCAGAATTTATATTTTAATTACCTTTTTTTTTTATTGTTTCAATAGAGCTTAACTTTCATGGAATTTAATCCTGGGGGAAACTTTTAGATATATCTGTTAATAGGAATACTTAATTCTTTGTTATTCTTGATTACGTGGAGATTTCTGTTAGGGGTAGGTTGGGAGAGGAGGGGAGAGATTGAAAAACTTTTAGGGAACTTATTTCACATTCTGCCAATATTTTGTTGTTATTTGAAGAAATCTATGACTAGGGGAGAAACTGTACTGAAGTGTTGGTTTGCATCGGGAATTTAATTATTAGGCAGTTTAATATGAATTGACTCCTTGATTTTTTTTTTCTACAAGAAGCTATGGCCAACCTCAAATTCCAGGGGGAGGAGGAGGAATAGGTGGAGGTGACCCTTCTCAGAAACTCACTACTAATGATGCTCTAACATATCTAAAGGAAGTAAAGGACATGTTTCAAGACCAGAGGGAAAAGTATGACATGTTTTTGGAGGTGATGAAAGATTTCAAGGCTCAAAGGTATAATTCGTGCACCTACTGAGTGTTTTTTTTCCCTTCTAATTGCTGAAAAATTAGCTGTTTCTTATAACACTAACCATTGATGACATTGTGTGTTTTTTTTTTTTTTTTTTCCCTATTGCAGAACCGATACTACTGGTGTGATTGCTAGAGTGAAGGAATTATTCAAGGGTCATAACAACCTAATTTTTGGGTTTAACACTTTCTTGCCAAGGGGGTATGAAATAACCCTTGATGAAGATGGGGCTCCACCAAAGAAAACTGTTGAGTTTGAGGAAGCCATCAGCTTTGTTAATAAGATAAAGGTAATGACTTTGACGAACTTTTATATGCCCATTGATACCAGTTTTGTGTTGTGTGGTTTAATTGGTTGATTTTCTCTTACAGAAACATTTCCAAAGTGACGACCATGTTTACAAATCATTCCTAGACATTTTAAATATGTATCGGAAGGAGCACAAGGACATAGGTGATGTCTACAATGAGGTATGTATATGTTTTATCTCATCTGCTTTTGTTATTTCCTTTAAAAATTGTGCTTTTTTCCAATTTTTGTGGAAACTTTAATTTTCCATCTTTATAAAGATTTTAGTTGTTCTCATCCATTCACCTGTAGGTTGCTGCTCTGTTTGAGGACCATCCAGATTTCCTTGAAGAGTTTAGGAGATTCTTACCTGATTCTTCTGCGACACATATGAGTCATATTCCATATGGTCGAAGTTCTATCCAGTTCTACAATGACCGGAGCTTTGCTACACCCTCATTGCGCCACGCGCATATGGACAAGGTAATTGCATTTGTTTTAATTATTTTCAGATGACATCCAAGAAAAATGGTGATTGAATTTCTTTCCTTCAGCATCGTCGGCGGGACAGGATTATTACTTCCCATGCTGACCGTGATCTTAGTGTTGATCACCCTGAGCTGGACGAGGACAAAGCAATGTTGAAAGTGCACAAAGAGCAGAATAAGCGTGCTGAAAGAGAGAGTAGGGACTGGAGAAATTATGATCAGGATGATAGAGAAGCCGAGACCAATAGGGACTTGGAACACATTGCTGACAGAAAGAAATCTGCCCGGAAGGTTGACAGTTATGGAGCAAATTCAAACTTGCCTTCTTTTGATGAAAGAGATACTTCAAAGAGTGAGTCGTTTGTGCTTATTATTAGACTTATATGCATAAGGATGTGTCATGTGTATATTTGTTAATTTTACCAGTCATGTATCGAGATTCCTTTTTTCTCTAAAAGCCACTGCATTACGTCCCAAGGCACCCTATCAAATGCCTTCTATATGCTAATAATACCTTTGCATATTTTTATATTTTTATTTATTTATGAAATTGTTAATTACCTTCGCATAATTTGATCTTTGTATTTGTTTTATTTAAATGTACCATTCTATCTGGTATGTTGGTTCTTAAAAGCAATGAGAGTATCTCCAACATTCTTGTTCACCAACATCTTTGTCATCACATCTTTAAATTATCTGTTGAACAATTGTTTTGATGTGCATGACTCCGAGATTTACATGCATTCTTGTTCAAATATATGCTGGTAGATGGTTATGACTGAGCTGCAATTTATCTGTCACGGGTAACAGACCCAAGTCACCCAACTAGACGTATGTTCTATGTAATGTTTAATCTATGTTTTAGTCTGGTGAAATTGATACTTAGTCAGATGGTCAAGTGGCACTCATGTTTTGGGAGTTCCTTTCTCCTTGATAAAGTTGATTGTTATTAGTCTTATGTGATTAACATGAGCACTCTTTAATGTTGGGGAAGGCTTGATGTCGTTCCATTTGGAGCCTCCATTATTAGCCCCCTAAAAAAGAAAGGAAGTTACAATTTGTATTTCATTACTCTGTTCACAGTATTCCTTTATGCCCGGTCCTCTGAACTTTTAAAAAAAAGGGAACATTATTTGGCTGTTTAGTGCCATCATCACTGTGTGCTGTTTTTCTAACCTGCCAAATTTTTATCATTTCTGAATGTTCATCACTTCCAGATATGTACAGCCAGGCATTCATATTCTGTGAGAAAGTTAAGGAGAGGTTACACAGTTTAGATGACTACCAAGCATTCCTGAGATGCCTCAGTATTTATAGCAAAGGAATTATTAAAAGGAATGATCTGCTAAATTTGGTATGTATTATTCTACCTCTTGAAGTTGTCAGAGTCTTTTGAATACGGAAGAAGGATCTATTCATACTAATAGGAGTGGTTTTTTTTTATTAACTCAAGTGGTTTATTTGATGATAATATATGCGAGTGACAATGATGATATTAATTTTCCACTTAGATTGGCATGCTAATAGGACTAGCTATGTCTGTTAGCTTTGTTTAATGTGGTGAAAATTAAATAAATTTCAGTTGGGGTTATTCCTGGATGGTCTATATTAGATACTGGCTGGCTGAGTTAAAATATGCAGAAAGAAAAACACGCGTTACTAGTTTTTATATGGTTATTTGATGAAAATTCAGTTTCTGGCTCATCAGTTTGTCGTTTTGAGTTGTATTAAGTAGTTTAAGAGGTTAGGAATTCTCTTTAAGTTTTGAGATGTTTATGGTAAATGCTACAGTTTTACGATGTTGTTTGTGGAGTTTTCTTTATAACCTAGCTTCAGAAAGCTTTGTATAAGATATGCTTACTCAACGGCTGGTTTACTTATGTGATTATGTCTCTGTAACTAATGATGAATATTAAGGCCACAAGGTTTGTTGATGTTTGTGCAATTTATTAGGTTAACTTTAAACCCTTTCTATGCAATTGTGTTACCATTTATAGATTATGCAGAGGTTTGTAATTTTGATACCCTGTCCTATATAGTAAGATTAGCTCATCTTTTCAAAGATCACCTGTTCAAGCATTCAATTGCCAAGTAAATTAAAAGTCATAAAGGAGCTGTCTGAGACACGTGTGAATTGGAGATCATATATGTAATTATTTTGGCTGTTCATCAAAGAAACTGAAGCATGGTTTAGTGTACTCTAGATTGTTTAAAGCTTTTTGTTGGTCCTGCTCTCCTTGCACTTGACAAGCATGAGAACGAAATGACAAGCATGAGAACGAAATGCCTATTGGATCACTAATCTTTTTATTTCAGAAGTGTAGAAATGGATAATTACTTGTTTATTTCGGAAGCGTTAAGGGTTGAGCTAGAAAGAAATCAAACTAATATTAGATGCCTAGTCTTTCCCTGGGATTTGGAATGGAGGTTCTTTAAATATAAGAGTGGTTGCGTACCTATGCATTTCTAATAGTTCTGTTTATTTCAGGTGACTGATTTACTTGGAAAATATCCTGATCTCATGGAGGAGTTCAATGACTTCCTGGAGCATTGTGAGAATCTAGGTAATCTTGTAAATCCTTTGTTTCTTAAAGTATTGGCTACCATTTCCTCACTTTATTTTATTTAATATTTGTTTCTTGCAGATGGTTTCCTTGCTGGCGTTATGAGTAAAAGTACGTAAAATGATATTCCCCATTTTTATACCTTTTCCTTTTTTGGAAATTTCCATTTCCAGGAACTTTGCAAAAGCTGTTACCATTTTATTGCTAAACCTATGACAAAATCTGTATTTGCAAACCTGCTGATTGTAGAATCACTCTGTACTGATGGACATGTTTCGAGATCATTGAAAGCTGATGAAAAAGACAAAGAGCACAAGCGTGAACTGGAAAGTGCTAAAGAAAAGGATAGAGGAAGAGAGAAATATTTGGCAAAATCAATTCAAGAGCTTGACCTTTCTAATTGTGAACGCTGTACTCCAAGTTACCGGCTTCTTCCAGTGGATGTAAGGAAATTTACTTGTGTTTGAAATTTCATATGAACGTTTCTATTAAGTACTGTACTGGTGTGTAACCCTATGGTACTGGTCTCTGTTCAGTATCCAATAGCCATGGCTAGCCAGAGATCTGGGCTTGGTGCTCAAGTGTTGAACGATCACTGGGTTTCCGTGACTTCTGGAAGTGAGGATTACTCTTTTAAACACATGCGCAGAAATCAGTATGAGGAAAGCTTATTTAGATGTGAAGATGATAGGTATGTGGATTGCTAGTGTTTTTGGGAGCATGCATGGTATTTCAATGATATATGGTATCATGGTTGCCTCATTCTTTCTCTTTCCTTTTTTTAATGTAAAGTGTTGGCATTTGCTTATTGATGCAAAAATAAAATTTGGTAAACTACATCGAGGATCTTAGGAGCAGCCTACAGGCGAACATGTGGCCTAGTGTAGAGTTGCAATGGTGCAACCTAGAGGTCATAGGTTCAATTTCTGAAAACAATTTCTCCACATATTGTGTGAGGGTAAGGTTTGTGTACATCCTACTTGCCCACGACCCCCATTCACTGCCGGAGCCTTGTACACGAGAGTTGTTTACTTTCTTTTTTTTTTTTTAAACATCGAGGATCTGATGTTGAGTTTATGATTTGGATATTTATTTCCATTTACATTGTATTGTAGTAGCGGGGGTAGAACTACATGCAACTACCTTTCCCAGTTCCCACTGCAAAAACAAGTCTCGCTGTTGCTCTTATGAGAGCTAATTTATCTTGGCCTATATCTTAATGTTCCTCTTTTCTTTTTAGAATTGATGCCACTCCTAGTGGAATGGGATTAGAGGTTGGAGTTTGCAGATGGCTATCTTAGGGTGTAAAAAACATCTAGCCCCTAAAAGAAAATGAAAACTCTATTTTGCTTTCAGATTTTATGGTTCTTCTGGACCTCTGGACCATTGAGTTATGGAAAATTAATTTCATGATTTTAGGTTTGAGCTGGACATGCTGTTAGAGTCTGTGAGCTCTACTGCCAAGCGTGCCGAGGAATTGTTGAACAAGATGAATGAAAATTACCCTAATCTGGATTCCCCAATCCGGATGGAGGACTACTTTACTGGTTTGTATTTAGTAGCCGATTATAGCGATGTTTCTATTGTAATTGTCTATTTCGTCCTTATTTTTGTTACTTTCTGACTATATTGTTTTATCTTTATGTTCGTGTTATTGCAGCTTTAAATCTTAGGTGCATCGAACGTTTATATGGTGACCATGGTCTTGATGCAATGGACATATTGCGGAAGAACCCGACTCTTGCACTGCCTGTTATTTTAACTCGTCTGAAGCAAAAGCAAGAGGAGTGGGCAAGGTGTCGCTCAGATTTTAATAAGGTCTGGGCTGACATATATGCTAAGAATCATTACAAATCACTTGATCATCGCAGCTTTTATTTCAAGCAACAGGATTCAAAGAACTTGAATGGGAAATGTAAGTTCACCTTGTATATTGAATTATAAGTGATGGTTGACTTTTCTGGTACCTTAATCATTATATTGCGTTAAATGTTTATTTTTCGAGGAGAGTAGTAAATATGTGCTTTTATCGTTGATGCTAAGTAAATTTGGCTTTGCCACTCAGCTCTATCTAAGGTCTTTTTTCTCCTTGTTTGGCAATGGATCCAACAACTGATTGTAAAAGGATGACTTGGGTATATTGTTCACTTTTGGTATAGGGATGGATTGGCTAATATATCATGGATCTATTGCCCCATTCACATCTCTAACAGCCGATGCAGTCATCTGGTTGTGGAGCATAAGTAATTTTTTTATAGTTCTTTCTGTCAGAGAAACTCAAGCAAGTTCTTGGCCCACTAATTCCCAGGGCTAAGAGCTCTTTGCACTATAAAAGGATGACCATACTATTATCACCTTTTTTTTGTATTATTATTTGCACCTGTGGCCCCAGAATATTTTTAGAAGCTTTTAATGCCTTTTTATTGCTACGCATCTATGATATTCTAAATGTTTGCTCTTATTGAGAGATATATTTTATCTATTGAGAGGAGTGAAACAGGTTATTTACTTGATGTTGGGTTTTCTAAACTTGGCATAAATAGTCTGTTTTGGATGCAGAATCAGTTGAGAAAATCCGGTAATTTAAAGTATTACATAAGATATACGTTTCTATCCTGGAGTCTCTCTTTGCATTAGTAGAATGAAAGGTTACAGAACAATTAAGTTGTTTAGTAACCTTTCATTCTACTCATTGTGTGTTTCAGGACAATCTCACGAATAGTCAAGTATATGGGCATGCATCCTATTAATAAGAAAGACGGCATCAACCCAAAAATGTTTTTGGGTTGATGCTGTCAGCATTAAGTTTGGAAGGATATGTTTTGTATTCTCGAATACTTCAGTGATTTTTTTTTTCGTTTTCAATTCTTGGGTTAAGTAAACTTTCCCCGCTGTATAGGGGTGGCTGATAAGCCTTTCAGTCAGTCAAAGAATGATCTGAATTGTGTTGTCTCAGTCTCTAGTCCTTTTTCTGTCTTCCATGATGTTTTGCACAAATTAACTCTTAACACTTGTGTGATAGCATGCGATTCATGGATGGAAGAAACTCCACTGATAGCAGGGATTTGGGGTAGCTTCCCCTGTCCATGAAGGAAAGTGGGTCAGTTTAGTTGACGAACTGACTGATAGGGTCCCGGGGTGTCTACAAATTGTGAAGCGCTAAATGCTTAAACATGCATTGCTTTTAATCCATACATATGATATTCCTCTTTCACTAATCTCTCTATTTCTAATGTGTTTGTATGCTTCTGTATGTATGTATGTATGTGTGAGATGCTTCCACTTTTAATTCTGTGGATTTGACCTGTACGTTCTCATGGGCCTTTCTTACTTGAAAAAACAGCTCTGGTGACTGAGATCAAGGAGTTGAAAGAGAAGCTGCAGAAAGAGGATGATGTTATTCTTGCTTTTGCTGCTGGAAACAAACAACATTTGGTTCCTCATTTTGAATATGAATACTCTGATGTCAGCATTCATGAAGAGTTGTATAAACTTGTTCAATATTCATGTAAAGAGGTTTGCTCAACTAAAGAACAGTTGAACAAAGTTATGAGGTTTTGGACTACCTTCTTGTTGCCCATGTTGGGTGTTCCTTCATGGCCTTATGTGTCAGCAAGTTCTGCCGATGTTGGAAAAGCTAACGATACTGCTACAAATGTTACCGCATCTAGCATAGAAGAAGGTGATGGTAGTCCTGCTCTAGATGCTATGACAAATAGTTCCATAAAACCAGCTACTCATGTGGATGGATGCTCTTTATTAGGACTAGCAAAATGTTCCAGCATGAGGTTGGCAAATGGAGATACTATGGCTAAAGAAGAGAGTATGATTTGTGTAAATCGTGTATGGAAAAGTGATGTGACAAGTGATAATCAACAGCTAGGAAGACAGGAAAAAAATACAGATATGACTGACAGAATTTCTGGATATAGCATACAAATCGCCTCTGTTCAAGTGGCTGGAGATTCCAGTGCGCCACTTACAGAAAACAGTCATCGAAGAACCAGTGCCGAAGTGACAGCAGGTCTGTGGTTTGGAAAGATGGAAATTCTTTCTCTTGTTCTTATTATATTCTTGATCCTGACCTAATCCTCTGAATGATTTCTGATTAAATTGCAATGCCAATTTATATGAATTCCTAGGGCGTGTTGTGATCCCATCTCCACATAGTGATGATGACATTGAGGACCACAAGCTAAAAGCTAGAACTGATATTGCATCTTCATCAAAGGTAGGAGTTTGCAGTTTTGGAAAATTGGACGCATTCATACTTTTACTTGTCTAATAGAGTTTATTATTTTGTTCTGTGAAATATGAATTGTATTTCAGATATTCTTGTGATAGCAGTTAGGGTGTATATTATGCATTTATTTATATCTATCCCTTGGGCTTCTTCAGGGTGAAGATGCTGCAAAACCAATTTTACCTCCAAATGGAGTGCCTACAAACAGCACTAAAGTTAACAGATACCATGAAGATGCTGCTGGGCCCGCCAAAATTGAAAAGGAAGAGGGTGAGTTATCGCCTATTGGAGATTTTGAGGAGGATAATTTCGCTGTCTATGAAAATACTGATGTGCAAGTAATGCCCAAGGGAAAAGACCTTAATGGAAGTAGGCAACAAAAATCAGGAAAGGAGGAGGGATTATGTTGTCAGGATACTGGAGGAAACGATGCAGATGCTGATGATGAGGACAGTGAAAATGCATCCGAGGCTGGTGATGATGTTTCAAGCAGTGAATCTGCTGATGATGAGTGCTCTCGCGAAGAGATTGGAGAGGAGGAAGATGTTGAACATGATGAAATCGATGGTAAGGGTGAGAGTGAAGGTGAAGCTGAGGGCATGGCTGATACACAGTTCCTTGGAGGAGGAGATAGTTCATCATTGCCATCAGAACGTTTTCTTTTGTCGGTGAAGCCTGTTGCAAAGCATATACCATCAGGTTTAGTTAATGAAGAAAGGAAGGATTCTCGGGTTCTTTATGGAAATGATGATTTCTACATCCTGTTTAGGCTTCACCAAGTAAGAAAGAGACAGGACCTATACAAGAATTATCTGCTTTGTTTCAAATTTTATTTATATACTGTGCTCAATTCGTTGCTCTTGCTTGCCAGACTTTATATGAAAGAATTTTGTCAGCAAAAAAAAATTCAACCGGTGTCGAAATGAAATGGAGAAACTCAAAAGATGCTGATTCTCCTGATCCGTATGCAAGGTGATGTTTTCATCACATTCCCTCTTGAGTTATATAACAATGGCCAATGCGTATTAATTTTGGATGCTGCTTTTTCCTTGACAGATTTATGAGCGTGCTATACAATTTGCTTGATGGCTCTGCTGACAATGCAAAGTTCGAGGATGAATGCCGAGCTATTATAGGAAACCAGTCTTATGTGTTATTCACACTGGACAAGTTAATATATAAATTGGTCAAGCAGGTTTCCTTGCTATGCTCATCTTTCATTTATTCATTCTCCTTTTTTTGCTGCAATGTTCTGAATTATGTTCTTGGCGCAGCTTCAGACTGTTGCAACCGATGAGATGGGCTATAAGCTTCTTCAGCTGTGCGAGTATGAGAAATCCCGGCAACCCGGGAAGATGATTGATTCGGTGTATTATGAGAATGCACGTTCCCTCCTTCAAGAGGAGAATATATTTCGATTTGAATGTGTAAGTTCTTTGTTCTCCTCGCTTTGTGTTTTTTCAACCTGCATTTTAAATTTAATCATGTTTTGCTCCCCGTCCACAGTCATCTGCCCCATCCCGTTTATCAATCCAATTGATGGACAATGCAACTGAGAAGCCTGAGGCGTTGGCTGTTTCCATGGATCCTGATTTTGGGGCTTATCTTTACAACGATTTTCTGCCTGTATTTCCTGGCAAAAAGGAGCCACACGGCATTATAATGCGAAGGTAATGCTTCAGTGCTTGGACGTTGCAGTGTTTTCCCACCACTCCCTCCCTCCTTTTCTCTTCTGATATGCAAAAGTACAATTGTAGAACAGGTAACAAAATTTCATGATGGGCTTCTGCCTCTAATCATTGAAATTTCATAAGAATGGTATGATTTCTATGTGTGAAGAGACTATGGGGAGGTATTGCTGATATTTTGTAACTGAGATAGAATAGCCCACTCCTCTCTATTTATACTTGCAGAAACATGCGTAAATATGTTGGCCTTGATGAATATTCTGCTATATGCATGGCAACGGAAGGTGCTACAATTTTCAATGGCCTTGAGTGTAAGATAGCTTGCAGCTCATACAAGGTATATTGCTTTTGCTATAAATTCCTTCTTGTTTAAAATTTTTCATTTGTTTTATTCGAAGTTTCCTCTGGCTTCAGTGATGCATGGTAGGACCTATAATCAATCTCCTATCTAATTCTGTTTGGAATAACAACGTTCAAGAACGGCTTTCCCTGCTTTTCCAATTTCCATACATTTAATTGTTCAATCTATTGTAGAATTCTTGTTTTTAATTCTACACTCATTTTTTATTTATCATTAAAAATAAATAAATAATCTAACTCATTCCCTTATAGTATAGTTTGCTCCCCACAATTTAAGGGTCACATGTTGAAATTCTTGAAACCACCTTTCCACAGTATAGGGCAAGGCTGCCTCCACCTTGAGGCCTTGTGGACTGAAGTTGTTTAGCCTTTTTTGCTAAATAGTCTTTAGAATGAATTCAAGTGTACTATTAATGTCTTCTTTTTTTGGTAAGTACCATTAATATGTCATTTATATACGTATATGTCGTAAGTGTTTCTAGTTGATCTGATTAACTTTTAGATCCCTGTATGAGTGCATTGTGGTTTGACAATATCCCTATGCATCAACAGAGCTCACACGCTCTGTATTTGAGAAAATAAATTTATTAACTCATAGGTCTATCAGAGTTAATTCGTCGGATAGTTGTTTTTTTATTGTTTTGTTGTAATCAAAGGAAATTTAGCAAAAGACATTCTTTGGCAGTTACTGTTCAGAAAGAGTTTGCAATGAATGTGGTGCAGCTTCGCCTTTGTTATTGCCACTTTTGATCTTCTAGTTTGTGTTCATGTTTTATGTGTGTGTGTGTGTGTTTTTTTTTTGTTTCCTTGTTTTTGTTTTGGCTTTTTGTGGAAGATTAGTTTAGTTGGTTTTTGCTTTTAAAACTTCACATTTTATTTTACTTCTTGGAACTTTACATTCTATTTTAACTTTTAAAAAACAATCTTTTTGGATGTGTCCGTATGCATCATTTTGTAAAGTACCGTCTTTCTTGCCTTCTTATAGAAAAAGGCATTTTTTGGTAAGTAGCCATAAACTATTGCATCCAATGTGATTTTATTTGTATTGCTTTGCTAATTGCGTTTCTCAACCTATTATGTGGTAGATCTCCTATGTTTTGGACACAGAAGATTTTTTCTTTCGTTTGAAAAGGAAAAGAAGAAATGTGTCAAGGGATGGATCTTTCTATCATGATCAAAGTCAGTCAAGAGTACAGCGTTTCGTCAAATTCTTATCGGCCTCGTGAGTCGTGATCATTTATCAAAGCCTATCACCGGGACGCAGGTAAATTTTTCGTAGCACTTTTGAAATCTAGCAATGCTATGTGATTTCTGCTTATCTCGGTTTTATATTCTGTTCATGATTTTGCCTGTAGGGTCCTTGGAACAATGCAAGGCAGGAAGAATTCAACGAGGCAGCAACTTCCATATATTTTTATATAATCACGATTGGCTGAATGAAACTGGATCAGGAATGTAGTATATCTTGTTAGGTCTTGAATGGCATCTGAGCCATTGTTTTGTAAATATGATTTGATGTTGATGTATGATGTTCTTGTTTTGTAGCAATGTGTCTGCTGTTGTTCTATTTTAAGTGGTAGCTCATCACCTCTCCTTCTGCTCTCCATCCAAAAAATTGGGCTGCGGGTTATTTTTTTATCATGCCAGGTTATGGATTCAAGTGTCTCAATTCAAAACTTGGCAAGAACTTGATAATTTGCTGGGGAAGTAAGATGATTTACAGGGAATTTCCAGCGTTCTTTCTTTGTCTCTTGCCTACAGCTCAATGCTGATAGACTGATAGTGTATATGTTGCCCTTTTTTATGTTTTGGATACTCTGATGTACAGTTATGGCAAAATTTAACAGTTTGGTAATGTTACTTACCTTTTTTTAGAGCAATCTCTTTTATCGAGAATGTCTTAATTTTCGGATTGTCTTACATTCTCTCTGTTTAGATCGTCTGAGACTTCGAATGCACATGATAAAATTCATCTGAGAAAGAAATGAGCAACAAACAGGTATTTTTTGCCAGTTTATCTCGGACCTTGCTTATTCCTGAACCCAGAAAGGAATGAATGGCAAAAACAGTGTCATTTATCGAGCAATTTTCTGTCGTTTTTATCTTGATCTCAAATGTTCTCGAATTATTTTTGCAGAACAAAATGCGTTGTAGAAGATGAGGCGGCATCGTAGGCTAGGATCGTGGCAATCTTTCCTCATGGTAATCTGTTCCCTTTGCACTCTAATCTCCATTCTTACCAGGTCAGTATTTGCTCCTGACTCCCTTTCTTCATAAACCTAATCCTATGATTCCTATCCCTTGTGTTCAAAGCTTTGAACGTTGATAAGAAACAATTGAGTTTTAAGAGTCTAGAGTTTTGGACTGGGTGTACCAGTGACGGGGTTTATCCTACAAGGGTAGCACAGTTCTAACCCGTTATGAAAGTCCTGCATTTTCACAATTATCCCTACTCATTTCTGGGAGAGAGTCAAATAAAGTACTTGGAAATTCATTCATGAGAATCCAAACATATGTGATTATCTAGTTAAATAGAAGAAAAAAAATTCAGTTGAGACTACAAATTTTGTGAAATTAGAAACTTTATAAAGTGGATTGGTTCATTCTCTTTTGCACCAACACCAGAAGAATCACTAACAAATTGCAATTTCAGACTAGAAAACATAATAATAGTACTTGGTAATCTATATACTAAACTTGTACTGTTACACACCTGACTTTCTGAGTTAAGTTACATTCCTTCTGTGACCTCAAATTTTCAGTTTGTTTTTTACTGGACAGAAACTGATGATTTCTGCTTCTTCTTGCATCTGAAGCCAAATGTTGCCTGAACATGGTAATGAAGGCTTCCACTCTCTTATTCAATTCCTCTTCAGATATCTCAGTAGTAGTACTCTTACCATCTACTTTAACATGCTCTTGCTTTTGCTCTTCCTCTTGCTCAATTTCATCTTCAGCATTTCTGATCTTCATTGAATTATCGCTATCGCTGCCTGCTTCGACACTAACAGGCCTCCTATATTGTCTCTTAGTTTTCATTTCTTCATTGCAATTGCTTTCTTCACTTTCAGAGTTAGCATAAATGGAACAGAAATATATGGCTAGTAAGACCATATTGAGGACCAAGAAGACCCGTACACGCCATTGCTCCACAAAACAGAACTTCACAACTTGTTTTAAACAATAAATTAAAAGAGCCATTGTTTCAGTTGTGTGCTTGTAAATCCTCTTGATGCTCTCTGTTATATATAATGGTGGAATTGGGTTTTATTTGTGGGTTCATTAGTGTTTTGTTTACATGCGAAGGCTAGGTGTGATGATGAAAGGAACTAAACTAATAACAGTTGTAGCTGCTGTGGGAGACAACTAGACATACTGGACCTGTGAGAGCGCATGCATCATATGATTGTTCCCCCTAATGGAAAATGACTCGAAAAATTGCCAACAATGTTAGAACATTAAAATGTCCTATATCGCTTGATGAAAGCAAAGTGATGTGGTTTATAAGATGAAATTTAATCTCAAATAGTTGAAAGCCTTTTAAAGAATAAAATTGTGCAGGCCTTGGACTCAGAGTGAACAATACCTCAAGTGAGTTGGGTTCGGTCAAAACTCTCTTCTATCTCGCCTCCTACTTTTCTTTTGGTAACTGGGAAGGTCCCGACCCAATAACCACTTTGTGACTCCCAAATTAGATTTAAACTCGGGCTTGACTGCTCTAACCCACACCACTACGCCAGGCGCTTTAGTTTTGGGCCTATACCCAGTGCGGGAAACCAACGAAGATAGACACCACTTGGGTTCGAACTCGGCACCTACACCTCCAGAAACAATGTGCTACTGCCACATATCTAAGGATTAGGCCAAAGTCGATACCAATTGTGCTTCTACTTCTCCTTACTTTCTAAATATTTCATGGTATTGGTGCATATGCTCAATCCTATAAATACCTCCACGCGTTTGGGTCACTTGTTGGGCCTTTCAGATGTCTTTATGGATAGACCACTCACAAGATGAGAGGCACACATGAACCCTAACCCATATAATTTATTTGTTAGGTCTCGCATAACCAAGTCCACAAGTGCGAGAGAGTGTTGAAACAATAAAATGTCTCACAAACAATGGGTCGTTGGCTGAGATGATAAATTTGGTCGCGACAACTTTTAGCTCAAGCGGAAGGTCATGAGTTCAAGTCCCATTGGTGTTTTCATTATTATAATTTGAGAGATATGCCCTTCCTTAGCCCAACGTGTGCTAACGTCACCCTGTGTTATCTTCTTGCACTGGGCCTCGGCCCATGTCTCAACTGGTACATGGGGTTGCGGGATCTTTCATGTGGCCGGAAGTTTACCAGTCAATTGTTTGGTGGACAGTTGGATGAGTTTCACATTAGTTTCACATCACTTGATGCAAGCCAAGTAATGTGGTTTATAAGATAAACTCAACCTCAAACATTTGAAGACCCTTTTAAAAGAAAAAATTGTGCGAGCCTTGGGCTCAGAGCGAATAATACGTCAAGTGAATTAGGTTGGACGAGACCTCCACCTACTTCTATTTCTCCCTACTTTCTTCAAATTATTTCAAACAATGACAATTTCTACAAAGCTATATGTTTCTTCCATGTATCTTCTCCAATATAACAGAAACCATAATCATAAATATTACAAATCCCATGCCAAATTTCAGGTGTGCAAAAGTAAAAAGACATGAAGATGATTGATGTTAAAGCAGCTGGAGCAAACAAGAGAGGAATATCCTATCACATCGTGCCCAGCCCCTTTAACTCGAAAGGAAACCAAAATGAACAGCTAGTGAACAAAGTTTTGCTGGAACGAATCGTGAGTCCTAAGCACGCCTGTTTAACACCTTTTGTCAATCATTGAAAACAACCCCACATGACCAATAGGTTTCAAAAAGTCCTTTATTATCTTTTTGGGGTTTGTAGGGGTTTTTGGCACATGAAAATTCTAGATTTATATTGAATTAATAACACTATTTGATATTTGAAGCCTGGTCATAGGATCACTATAGATGCTACAACTTGTAGAGCTTTTGCCAGTCAACTAGGAAACTTTTACAGTAGGACAGAAACAAGAGCAGTGGTGAAAACTTGAAAGAGTTACTTTTTATCACTGATAGATGACCCTTGTTAGCAGTTTGACAAAAATTCTGCTCATGAAACACTATTGTAAAAATGAATGATCAAATTGAAACCTTTGGAACATGAAGAACTAAGTTGTAATAGAGAATATCTGTTAGTGACTAAAAGTAACATTTCCTCTAAGCCGGAGACAAGTAGAAATATTTAAAAGTGAAATTAAGATTCAATATATGAGGATAACAATGATCAGAAGTTAAACCAATGGAAAACTATGTAGCTCATTATGTGCAGCCACCTTATTAAACTCATCAATTTAGTTAAAAAAAAAAAGTAATCAAGAATCACAACAGAGCGGTTGTGTTGCTTAAATTGCCTGTCAATGACAAATGAGCACACTCTGGGGAGTCATCTTCACTACCACCACTTTTTCCCAAACCTGCAAAAAAGATGTGATATGAGTGTATTTTTAATCTTGTGCTACAAAACCCTACAAGCATGCCAAAACGCATAATGTGTGTAAGCACACTCCTCAACATGTAGTCCTGTACAACTATAATTATCAACACCTATATCATTTTAATTAAGATGATGATAAGATAAGATCACCCTAATAACACAAAAACAATATAATCAAAACATACTTATTCAGTGATAAGTGATAATGCGTGTATATATATAAGGAATTATCACGTAACAGTCTAAAATAAAGATTACTTTTCAATGGTGTTGATGAGTAAGATCCTTAACCTTATCCTCAAGGTTAAATAATGCAGGAAACTGTTGGTGAATTTCAGCAGCTAACTCCCAAGTACTGTCCCAATCGGGCAAGCCTGGCCATTTGACCAAAATCTCAGTCTGTCCATTGAGGAGTTTGCGCGTTTGTTTTACGGTCTCAGGGGAGACCAATAGTTTCTATTCGTCATTGAGAGAGGAGGGCAATGGCTGACTTACAATCTCGGTTGACCCGAGATGTTCACCTGCTCGGTCATATTAATCGATCATCTCTCCTTCAAAAACTCTTAATTAGTATTGAACCCTTTATTAAACGATCGTTGTTAGTGAAAGCAGCTTCAATCATCAATTACACTAATCATTAATTGATCCTCTTAAACAATCTGGCAATCACTCACCCACACCACACCATCAAGGCATCAGTATTAATCAAAGGAGATGACTTACTGTGCAGTGCTAGTTCTATCAATCTATCATCTATGGCTGTCTGACTGACCTTTAGACTATTCCATACGTTACGCAAAGATTTCATTGTTTTTTAAGACCAAAACAACACCACCCAGTTCACAAATTCTATGGCTGCCTCACAGTTAGTCTATTTCATACGTCTTACGCACGAATTTCATTCCTTTTAGACCAAAACAGCCACACCCAGTTCACAAGTTCTTACATTGTTTATCAAAGATGAACGATTCAGTTTATTCTGTGAAGGGTCTAAGGATCTTGAGCTTGATATTCATGTCTGTTGTTGTTGTTGTTGGTGCTGCTGCGGTTTCTGAGGATGATGTGAAGTGCTTGGAGGGTGTCAAGACTTCGCTTGGCGAACCAGGAGGGAAGCTTAGCTCGTGGAGCTTCGCAAATACTTCAGTCGGTTTCGTCTGTGATTTTGTGGGTGTCACGTGCTGGAATTCCCGTGAAAACCGGATAATCGACCTCAAACTTAACGAATTGGAACTTTCAGGACAAGTTCCGGAATCGTTGCGGTACTGCCAGAGCTTGCAGAAACTGGACCTTTCATCCAACAATCTCTCAGGTATTATTCCTCCCCAGATCTGTAACTGGATGCCGTACTTGGTGACTCTGGATTTGTCCAGCAATGGTCTTTCAGGTCCTATACCCGCAGATCTGGCGAAGTGTAGTTACTTGAATGATCTTATATTGTCCAATAATCGGTTATCGGGGACTATACCACCTGAGTTTGTAAGTTTAGGTAGGCTGAAGCGGCTTTCAGTTTCGAATAATGAGCTTACTGGTAGAATCCCATCCTTCTCTGATAAATTTGATTCCGCAGCTTTCACAGGGAATGATGGACTTTGTGGGGAGCCTCTAGGAAAGTGTGGTGGATTGAGATTGAGCAAGAGGAATCTTGAAATTATTATAGCTGCCGGAGTGTTTGGTGCGGCGGGCTCTTTGTTGTTGGGTTTTGGAGTGTGGTGGTGGTACCACAGGAAGTATTCTAGGATGAGAAAGGGTGGGTATGGGATTGGAAGAGGGGATGATAGTAGTTTTGTTGAGAGGTTGAGGGCACACAAGCTTGTTCAAGTTTCTTTGTTTCAAAAGCCTCTTGTCAAGGTTAAATTGGATGATTTGTTGGCAGCCACAAACAATTTCAATCCAGAAAATGTTACAGCTTCGACTAGGACCGGTACTACTTATAAGGCTGTTCTTTCTGATGGATCAGTGCTTGCAGTCAAGAGGCTTAATACTTGTAAGCTTGTGGAGAAGCTGTTTCGTTCGGAAATGACGCGATTAGGAGAGCTTAGGCACCCAAATTTGGCACCCCTTTTGGGTTTTTGTGTTGTGGAGGATGAGAAGCTTCTGGTTTATAAGCATATGTCTAATGGAACCCTGTATTCGTTGTTGCATGGAAATGAGACTCCATTAGATTGGCCAACCAGATTTAGGATTGGTTTGGGTGCTGCTAGGGGTTTAGCATGGCTACACCATGGGTGCCAGCCCCCAATCCTGCATCAGAACATCTGTTCCAATGTGATTTTAGTGGATGATGATTTTGATGCTAGGATTATGGATTTTGGATTGGCAAGGCTCATGACTTCTTTGGATTCTAATGAGAGGGGTAGTTATGTCGATGGCGAATTGGGTTACATAGCACCGGAGTATTCAAGCACTATGGTTGCTTCACTAAAAGGGGATGCTTACGCGTTTGGGGTAGTGTTACTAGAGCTTGTGACGGGGCAAAAGCCGCTTGAGGTTAGTGTTGCAGAAGAAAAATTTAAGAGTAACTTAGTCGATTGGGTTAATCAGCTCTGTAATTCAGGTCGATCTAAGGATGCAATCGACAAGGCTCTTTGTGGAAAGGGACATGATGAAGAAATCTTGCAATTCTTAGTAATTGCATGTAATTGTGTGGTTGCTAGGCCTAATGATAGGTGGTCTATGTACCAGGTTTACCAATCACTAAAGAACATTGCTGAGGATCAAGGGTGGTCATCTGAACAGTTTGATGAATTTCCACTTCTTTTCCAGAAGCAAGAAAATGAATCAATTGAGCTATGAAGCAAGATGAGAGAGCGCGACGGGGGTAGGGATTTTTGATTGATTTTGTGCAGCTGGCAGTAAGTTCTCAATGTCACCTGATGTAAATGTGTCTCAGTTTCTATTTTTGAGCTGCCTTGTCCATATGTTGTATACTTGTGTATTGCTATCAACTCCTTAAAACTGTAGGCTCTTGAAAATTGTTGATCTTTATATCCGCTGCGTTTTTGGCAAGCAAGATAAAATGAAGCATGACAAAGTGGTAATCAATATTGGAATGTTACTCATGCAGTTTTGATTTCTACTTTTAGTTGCATTGCCCATTTGTTATCTATTGCTAAATGTCACTGTAAATTCTTTGAAATCTTTGTTCTCGAGTAGTAAGAATTCTATATATTCAACAATTTGACGATAGTATAGTTGGTTATCTCTCCGGACATAGGGCTTACTACGTTCAAGGTTGGGAGTTGGAATCAACTAATTGGGATATTTCTTTGTGGCATCCTAGTTCGGTGGGCTTATCCAATCATCGGTCCCTACTTGCATGAACTTCGGTGTGGGCTTGGGCTGTTATGGCGGCCTGAGATTAGTTACCGAGAAAAACTTTCCCCCAATATCTCCATGATATCTGTAATCTTGTCCTAATCATGGAGTCCCAGAATTTTATTGGATAAAAGATGATGAAAAGCCTGAGAATACCTACATTAGAACTTCCTTGACCTCTATTATGTGGTTTAGGACTGTTAACATTGAAGGATGTTCTAGGCATTTTTGTCCTAAATAGCGAAATACACTGCTATGACATTTGAATTCCACTCTCCACATATGCAGTGGCTCATGGTTAACCATCGCCAATCGGCCTCAGACACATGAGATGGTCTATTTTGAAGTCTTTCTTCATTTGTATCACAAACGTTACAGTAACCCCTCTTTAAATCACTAAAGTCAATGGATAAATTAACGACATTTCTTAAAAGTATCCTAATATGTAGTGACATTGTAAAATTGGAACGCCATAAACGATTTTAAGTACTGACACTTTCTTTTATTGAATGCCATATTATGTTACCAACGTTGGCGCCTTTTTTTTAAGTGCCGGTAAAGAAGTTGTTTCTTGTAGCTTGCCGTATTCGTGTCCTGCAAATTGAAATCCCTGTGTTGAAATATTCATGCCGTGTCATGTGTCCGTGCTTCATAGGCTTAACTACTACTACTGTTCTGACCAAATGGCATGATCTTATTTTGATTTTTGGTACAAGCATTGATCATATTAATCTGCTTTTGTTTCAAGTATTACTGCGCGGCAGCCATGGGGGTAGACATACAATCAAAAGAGCAGCACGAGACGGGAATCTGTCTACCATGCAACATAAAGTCCGTCCCTGATTTTACTCCAAAAAAGAGTCCTTATTCTGCATCTCAGTTACCATGGACCCAGTCTTCGCTTCTCGAACTAATCAAAATCAAACCAGAAAAAGAAGGAAAGTAGAGAGAGAGAAAAAAAAGTGAAAGAAAAAGCAGCTGTGGCCACCCTTTCTTAAGTGAGAAATCAAAAGAAAACATAATACTGAGTGAATCAACTTGTCCTGAAGATCAGCAGGATATTATACTTGCAGTGCTTTAAGTTGAGAGCAAAATCTAGTACATTACAGCACTGTAGCATCAGTCAAAGGTATTCAGAGACATGGAGATGCTTTATGATTGGTGGGTATTGCTTTACTGGGGAAAGGGGAACATAAGATGAAAAAGAACAAGAAATAATTCAAGAAAAAAAGGCAAATTTAGTAATTTATTGTAGTTTTATACACATAACAAGCTTTAGTTACTCATCTTGTACGGAGACCAGAAGAAGCTTTCTTGGAATTCATACCCTTACAATGCCTGCTTGGTAGAGTATTTTCATGCAAAGTGAACCCTATCCATGAAGCTTTCTCTCTCTCTCAAAATCATTATGGAGGGGGAACTATATTTAAAAAAAATGTATAACAGAACAAGTGAATACCATAGAAGCTGCAAGAATGGCATGATCACCATTAACTGACAAAGAAAATATGTGCCCTCTAACACATTTTCAACCAAAAATTTTCTAGTGGTTGACAGGGAATTAATTAAAACATTTAACAAATCACCTCACACATTGCTTTCTTCAGTAGTTTGAGGCTTTCCATGGTCTCCTTGGCACTTTTTAGGCTCGACCAGGGGGTTGCCTAAACTTGCCTGCTCTCCTGTAAATATATCACAAGCAAATAGTTATAATTTGAGAGCGTCAGAAACAGGAAGGAGAGTAGTGCCAGAGATTACGAGCTTTAGCGAATCAATAGTTGATCCACTAATAGTTTTCAGATTTTAAACAGAGAACAAGGCAAGCATAAATCCAAACAATTCAGGGTTGGTGTCTGTTGCACAATCTAAATCACAAAAAGCAGCTTTGATTTTTTTTTGGGGACATTTTACAACAAAAAAGAAGGTTAACTATCAACATAATAAATCCAGTTTTCATTGGGCGTTGCGAAAATTGTGCTAAATTTATTTGAATTCATATAGAAAGGAAAGGAGTTGTTTCCTCCTCATAGCTAAAGTGTCCTAGTTCTTTTCCCCAATGACTTTATTTGATCCCATAAAAATAAGAGAGATTGATAGCTAAAGAAGCTTTTGTTAAAGAGAGAAACCATCATCACATATCCACGCCTCTCAAATATACAGAGATGATATTTTATAGAGGATAGTTAAACACATCAATCTGGCCTTTTCTCCTTAACACCCTGATTCTCCCAAGGAAAAAAAAATTAAAGCAAAGGAAAAATAGAGTAAATCAATCAATCATCACTTCATATTATTATGTTTAAGGAAATACATGGCATGGCATAGACTGAATTCAATAAAACCACTGACTGTACACAAACCAATTCAAATCAGCTCCCAAGAGTAAGTATGATCTGTTGTAGAAATATCACATACCAAGAAGAAATTAGTACCTGTTGTGGATAGGATCAGGACCGTTAGGTACTTTTCTCTTGCTCACGAAATGGAAATCCAGATTATGACGACGACCACCAGGATTAATCTCCCTTCCAGTCAAACTCAGATGCTCAAAATCACCAGTTGGTGGTGTTGTCATAGTCATCATCGCTACAATACCATTATCTGTTATTATTCCAACACAAAGTAACCAAATGACTCCCACTAATACAGAAGCTCCAAAAAGAACCCTCGGAACCCTGCTGCCTCTCCCCATAGTACTTCCTGTTTCCCTCTTCTGCTTCTACAACTTTAAGCTAAAGGATAATTGCAAGCCATTGATGGTGTCAATGAAAGAAGTCACAACAGCCATGTTAATGTGAAGAGAAGAAACGTGCATAATCAGCTTTCTGAAGATGAGTATACCAGGAACAAAGAAAGGGGTGAGTGAGCAGGGCAGACAAGTATTTTTTTGGTAAATCTAAGCTTGGCGGGTAAGGAGTGGAAGGTCCTATTTAAGGGGATTGGTTTGTCCTATTTGAAGGTGAAGATTGGAATGTTGAGAGAGAGAGAGAGAGAGAGCATAAGCAACAAGACAGAAAAGTTTGTTACCCTTGTTGCTTTAGTATATCTTATATGGGTCCATTCTAGCTCTTTTTCTTTGCTTTGATTTGTGCATTTTCATGCACCTACCATGTGGACCTCACTACAACCCTCCAAAAGAAAATAAGAACTCTAAAATGCGTACTCAGTTTTCAAAGCAAATGAATATTGAGGAAGTAAGCATTATTGGTCCAGCAAAATCCGAAAAGAAAAACAAAGGAGAATTTTTGTTTGTAGGAAATTATCTTCATTTCTTGAGAAAAAAAAGCTTTAGACCCAACTCTATAAGTTGAAGAAAAATTTAAAGAGTCAAGCATTAAATAGAAAGTCACAGAAGTAATAAGCAATATCTGTCTTAAGCACTTTCACAGTTTCACCAGTCCCGGTTTTTCCAAGTGAGGTATAAATTGTATCGGAATGTCTAAATACGACTGCAGGGATCCACCCAATAAAAAAAAGAGATATAAAAACGTCAATTTAACCAGGGAACTAACAAACAAATAAGTGCAACATTGCTTGCAGCAGAAATACTAAGGCATGAAAAACATCTAAACTAGACAGCAAGAATTTGAAAATACAATAAGAATTGTTACCAAAGAATATGCTACTCAAGTCCTTTAGAGAAAGAAGACAGTTCTCAGCCTTTGAATACTTTCGTTCTCAAGCAATGAATCTTGAAGAACTGGAAAGCGCTTTTGTAGAATAAGAATATTCACATTGAAATGTTCTACAACTATGCTGCTAAACTGAATCTGAACTACACAAAACAAGTGATGTAAGTTTAAAAAACAAAAACCAACATAAACAAAACAAGATGGTCTCACTCTCACATACTAAAAATATTCATATCAAGCAATTTCCCATTGATCAAGAACCTGAGGTCCTGAACTCAAAGTCCAGCTTGCCCTACTAAATTGATAAACGGGTGAACAAACTTCCAAATAATGCGCTAAGAACAATTTCTTTCTCACAGTAACTTCTCAATCAGCTTTGAGAATAATAAATCCAAATTCGTCACTGCATCTCGAGGCTGGCATTAAGCAATGTACTTTTCAAAGTAGAAATGATATGAACAAATCTGTGGCACTTTAGTTAAAGATCCCCTTCAGAGGTTCACAGTTCAGTCATCAGTGGCAACTGTAGTAAACCTTTTTTAATGATGTGGGGAAGGGAATAAACATGACCCATAAATGGTTATTTACTCAATCATCATGTCCCATCATTGGGAATTCCATCAACAAGATTGATGCAATTGTCCCACTCTCAATAAAGAGTTGTTTAAAGTACTAGAGAAGGATGAGGTTAAGAAAACAAGAGTACAAACAAGGAAGAAGACTATAGATATTGTGGGTGTTTGGCAGTGCGTTCCCACTGCGTTCAGTTGCACCGCACCTCACAGCACCACAGCTTTTTACCTCACAGCACCTCACCACACCTCACATCACTCTCAAACGCTTACAATATATGTTGAATTGTCCTACGTAATCAAATTAGGTCAATTATTTTATTTTAGATTAATGTACAATGCAAACATTAAGTGATTTTATATTAATATTATTAGTCATCTAATATAACCGTAATTTAGATACGCCAAACGCACCTCACAGCACCGCACCACAGTTTTAAAAGTGATGCGCCCAACAGCTTTTTGCGTTCCAACTCACCTCACAGCACCACAGTTTTATAACTCACAGCACCGCACACCTCACAACAGTTGACAACACTCCCAAAAAGGCCCATTGCGTTCAACGCAAATTTAATATAAGTGATCAGAAGAGGAAAAACATAATAACAAGAGAGAAAATTCAAAACAGATTTATGTGATAAAAAAAATTACCTCGAACCACACTGCCTGGTATGCTCTGCTCTGCTCACTCCGACAACTAGCCTTTGCCTGTTTACCCATTCTACTTTCCTATTCATAGCACTTCAATATGATTCACTAATATTGACATTAAAAAAACAGTAAATTGGGTCTCATAATAGAGTTGTAACACAACTTCAAAAAGAGAACTCATCAAAGAGTTTAGATGACTACCACTTTTGAAAAAACTTCAGTCTTTTCCAGACTAAAGATTTAGAGAATGAAACGGTAACACTGAATGTGAGAAACTTAATCCACAACCAATACCCAGAACAAAGTCATTACTTGCATCTTGGACAATAATTGAGCTGTCCAGATTGAGCCAGTCAAGGTTTGTTCGTAACTCCCATCTTTATCAAAGTTATTTGCATCGTATGCACAAAGCTATTTAGACACTCATGGTAACTATATGGATTAACACATAACATTAAGAACATTAAGCAACTTCCCTTACTCATCCACAACAAGGATGAAGAGATCTACTAATCTCATGTGCACTGATCAAGGGAATGAAAACTCCAATGTAACTCAAACTAAAGAGAATTATTCTGGAATAAGGATAAAGATATTTTCTGTAGAACTTAAATGTACTGATCAAGGTGGGCCACTATTCCCAGTTAAATCAGAATCCTCTTTTGGAATTTGTACTGTCCCCAAGTAATTTTACTCAGTTCTCCAGGCCTATTATCGATGAATGCTACAGAAACAAACAGAAAACAGATTCTGGTTAAAAAACATGTGCTTTAGCCAAGCTCCTGAGCCTTAAAAGAGTAGCAGGTGGGGTTGGCTAGTACATCTTGGACATGCTTTCTACTACAAACTCTAAAGGGTGTCATTCAAATAAGAAAAGCAATATCATGCAGTGTTTGGGCCAATTCACTTGAGTTCAATCATTCTCCAACAAAAAAGAGCTTTGGGATTTAATATAACTCCAGAAGTATGCCTTTCACAACCGAAACTAATTTTATAGCACGCAACCAAGTTCTCATCTGAGACTCAAACAGAATACATGCAAGGATGCAGTTTAATAGCTCCAATTAATGTGAAAAATCAAATGGCATATATTGAAAAGTTCAAAAAACAGCTTTTAGCATCTTCATAGTGTCAAAGCAAGCTATCATTGTCAGCATCCATGCATGATTTTATGGAAATGATAGCTTGCTTTGACACAACAGCATAAGAATTATTGAGCTGGTACTCATAGTCTCATACTTTTTTTGACTGGAAGTTAATTACACAAACATGCTGACCTGAAACACTCTGAGTCCATTTCAATCTGCTACTGCCAATTATCATTATCAGACAGCAAGGGCTGAAATACCATTAGAAATTTAAGCACAATACTTTTTCAAGATGCAGATAATACATACCAATTGGACCGTATCATTACAAAATTTGCAGATACAATGATTATGATAACAAAAAATTACCAACAAGATCTCTTAGTACTTATGTTGCATGTCCAAAAGTTAGGGGTGGTTATTTCAACACCTATTAATAGAACTTGGAGATGTGACAGCATCCATGAAAAAAGGTGTCACTTCCTTCCAATCACATGAGTATGCAAACTTTCTGCTACCATTTTAAGAGGCTTTTCCCATTCTATTCTTCTGGGCCCACTTGGGTCCATATATTGCCAAATGAGTACGACCAAATCACCGATCTTTTGTCTGCAATCCATGTCAAACAATTAGTAGGTATCTTCTTACCTATATATGAATGTATCTAAGAAATCAAATAATTGGCTTCAATTATCTTGAATAAGAGTTGTAAAGCAAACGAAATGAATAACATGCTATCATATCTCATCCATAAGAGGCGTGGAATTTGTTTTAGGCATGCTCCAGGCTTTGCCACCAGCACCAGACAAACACTTTTTCTGAATCTTTAACTTGACTTTCATACTAAGAATTCCATAATAGTTTGCAGTGAAGGTGTTATATTACTTAGGTTTTATCAAGTACGGAATGAGGCACCTAGCACTGTAATCGAGGATCTATTCTTGCTGATAGAAAGAAATGAAATGGGGTGCACAAGGATCCAGTGGAGGTGGGGTACAAATAGCAGATGTAAGTAGATTTACCCTGTAATGGAGAGGCTATTGCTGTAGTTGAATCAATGACCTCTAAATTGCTGTGAAACAACTTTACCACTAGGTCAAGGTTTGTCCTAAGTGCTAATGCAAACCAAAAATGGAAGTGTGCGACACTTACATGCATCCCTGAGTGAGAGCACATGATTCTGGGAAGTTCAATGCCAAAGTTCATACTGGCTGGCACCAACCTTTTCAAGACAACCGCATGAATCTGACATATCAGTTCTTAAAGGATACTCCACGACCTGGGCCATGAAAGTCGAATATATATTAACCATATTTGGACAAAAACCAAATCACTATAAAACCATGATAACAACCAGCTCCAAAATGAAGAAATCACACTACTTACAACAAAGGTGTCTTCTCCAATTATGGCTGACTGAGAAATTTATTTCATCAGTACCCCATAATCAACTTCCATGTATGGAAGTGTAACACTAACATAGTCGAATGGTCCATTACCACTTATGTAAAAACTGGATTAAAGACGAACTCAACATTTATCAAAGTGTTAGAATTGCCTTAAATCTGAACTTTATAACCATCTTACACATGAAATTCAAATTTTCATATTTCTTTGTTATATATGATTTGATAGTTACAAGCGAGCATGTGGCCTAGTGGTAGAGTTGCAAGGGTGCAAGGTAGAGGTCACATATTCTATTCTTGAAATCAACCTCTGACATATTATGTAGGGGTAAGGCCTGTATACATCTTGCTTGTCCCCGACCCCGCCTACTACGGGAGCCTTGGGCACGATAATTTTTTTATATATGATTTAATAGTTGCAATAAACCAAACATACACAAGTTGGATTCACACCATTTTTACTCACACCATCTTTACACTTCCTCCAGCAGCCCAAAATGCAGTGTGTAAGATAATAACATTTGAAAGAAAAGGGATACCAACAGGGCACTGGAGGAGGTGGTCAAGTGGACATACCTACAAATTGGTCTGCACGCTCTAAAAAACATTCAACAGAGATAGTATGTATAACTGAAACATTATGAAACACATTCCACTCCAGATTTTGTCGTAGAACATTTGAAACAACCCAGGGATCCATCTCAACAAAATGCACCTGATATTTGACGAGAGGAGAAATTAGGAATCTCGACCAAAAATAGAAAATCAAAGCATAAATATAGTTATGCCATATGAGATTTAAATGAAATGAAATTCTCGTTGACGATATCTAATAAGTTATTGTACCTCAGAACATCCTCGGCTGCTAGCTGCTATACCGACAGAACCTGTTCCACTATACAAGTCTAACCAGACCAGGCCTTACAGATGCAGGACCCCCACCAGCTGCCTAATGCCTATATAACAGCAGGAAAAAATTATTCCACCAAGGAGTATAAAAAAAGAAAGATTTCCGGATAATATTGAGAGCCAGGGTTGAGACAAATACAAAGAGAAATATCAGTAAATTTTGACATTATCACGGATTAATACAGCTGCCCATTTGAGGTTAAGATACGACTAAGACCTGCAAGATGTCAAATGCTGCACCTTTTGCAACTTCCATCATTGGTCGCACATTCATGCCTTTCAGTGACAACAACTTCTTGCTTTTAGCCTTTCCTCCAAGCACCTACAATGTTCAATATACTATTGGTGGAATTAAATTCTTTTGGATGGGAAAACAATTCCTTAGATTAAAATAAAACAAAAGTAAAATTTAAATTGGTGAAGAGAAAAATAAACCTATGTATGGTTTTTCAACATTTCTTATAATTCACCAAGTGAAAGGGGTCATGCCATTTGACGGCCATAAACTTTGTAGACCAATGAAACAGCATCCTTACATTAATATCCAATTATTAAACAGCTTGATCAGAAATAAAGACAAGGCCAAATGTGCTAGGTAAAGTAGGAAGCCATTAGGATTCTGCAAGATATATCTTAATTTGCTCTCTGGTCGTTTGCTTTCACTTCTGCTCCTTGTCTATTAAATCAAATCAAAAGGCAAAATCACTTTAAATGAGTCACAATTAAATATTCACTAAAGAATGCAGGGAATATTATCATTGAAAGGATTCATAATTTGTAAACCCAATAGCATAGGATACGAATAAGTAAATAGCACCAACAAGACACAGTAATCGGAATAATTAGGCTAATTTTTTGATATGAATATGCATAAAAAAAATTGGTTTTTGTCTTCCTCGGTTTTGTTAGAAATAACCTCTGTGTGGGCATTAGAAATACAAAATGCCTCAAACTTTTACCATTTGTAACTGTAAAACATTCACCTCCAATTAATCCAAAGTTTCTAACTTCTCATTCTTGAGTGCCATTGAATTTCTTTCTAAGTTTAACATACTAGCAAGGAAACAGACATACTATGTACGCAGCGACCACCGTCCCACCCACAAAGAGAGAGCAAAAGTGAGAACCTTAGGAGAAGTCTCCGGTAAGTAGTCATTAGGATCAAGACCGTATCGCTCGAATATGATAGGATCCAGTATATAGGATGTTGACACGCATACTGTATGGGGTCTTCATCCAAAGGTGGTTGTGGTGCCACCTGTCCAGGATAGTTGGTGGGTTTAGGAAGTATATTAGCGGGAAGTTAGTCTTGTATGGGCAGACTTGATAATAAACAATTGTTCTTTCTCTTCTTCTTCCCTCTTTACCATTTCTTGTTATACAAGGTCCAGGACGCAAGAGTGTATCAATTGGTATCGAAGCCCGTTGTTCCTCGAATTCCCTGCCGGTATATGACTCGTAAGAATACCAGATCAGCAATGGATAATCGCATGTCTGCAATGGAAGCTAATATGGAGAAATTATCAGCAACTTTGGATACCATTCTTGGAGAAATCGCTAAGTTTCCGGCCATGGTCGATGCAAAGATGGATGCGCGATTGCCAGTCAAGGAGCCAAAAGGAAAGATGGATTTGAACAAACAAGATCCACTTCTTGTTGAAGATGACGAACGCAGTGAGTTAGGGTTGGCACGTGCTAACAAGAAGAGTGAAACCCAAGAACCACGAGGAATACAACCGAGAGGAAATTGGCACAAACTCGATTTCCCTCATTTTTCAGAAGGAGATGACCCAGTTGTGTGGATCTACAGAGCTGAGCAATATTTCAATTTCTATGGGACTCCTGAACAACAGAAGGTATTGGTCTGCTCTTTTAATCTTGAAAATGAGGTGCTTCAGTGGTTTCATTGGGTTGACTGCATACATACTACTCCTCGGTGGGAAGATTTTACAAAATTTTTTTGTAGAGAGTATGGTCCTACTGAATTTGATAATAGTATGGAAGCATTGTTCAAACTTCAACAAACTGGCAGTTTAAAAGATTATGTGAGAGAATTTAGGAGGTTAGCTACTAGAACTGTTGGTCTCAGTCCTGAAATGTTGAAGAATTGTTTCTTGGGTGGTTTGAAGGATGAGCTTAGATATGATGTGAAATTGTGGAAACCAGAGTCTGTTCATGATGCTATTGCTATTGCATTACAGATTGATTCTAAGTTGAATAGTAATAGTCGAAATTTGTTGCCTAAAACAGTACATTCAACAAATCAAACAATATCTACTGTTTTACCAAAACATGCTGATGTGCCACTTAAGAGATTCAATCCAGATAGTTCTGTTAAAAAATTATCTTCAGAAGAATATCAGGAGAAGAGGTTGAAAGGTCTTTGTTTCTATTGTAATGAAAAATATGACAGAGGGCATCAGTGTGCTAAGAAACAATTGTTGTTGTTGGAAGTTAATTTTGAAGATGAAAATGATGAAAGGGAGACAAATGTAGTTGAGGAGTTACAGCCTACTGCTATGCAAATGGAACTCAGTGTTTGTGCCTATTATGGAATAGCTGATTTCCAGGAAGTTAAAACTATGAAGGTTGAAGGAACTGTAAAGACTCATCCAGTCATAGTTTTAATAGATTCAGGTAGTACTCATAATTTTGTGAGTTCAAAATTAGTTAAGCAAATGGGATGGCAATTGGAAAAAACTGCAGAATTCAAGGTAATGATAGCTGATGGAGGGCAAGTGTTGAGTATGGGCTGCTGCACGTCAGTACCCTTAATGATGGGAAGTTACAGTTGTATGATGAATTTGTTTGTGTTACCATTAGGAGGCTGTGATATAGTACTAGGGGTTCAATGGTTACAAACTGTGAGTCCTGTTTTATGGGATTTCCAAGAATTAACAATGCAGTTCACAGTGAACCATATACCATTTCAGTTAGTGAGCATCAATCAAAATCAACCATTTGTGCAACAGATATCACTCCACCAGATGGAAAGGGTGATCCAAGATTCTAGCTTGGGAATGTTATTATATTCACAAGAAGTTGTTGGGGTACAGCCTGTTAATACATCCTTGTCTACCACACAGTTAGCTGAATTGGAAGCTTTGTTGCTCACCTATGATCATATTTTTCAAATGCCTTCTACTTTACCTCCAGAAAGATTACATGACCATAGGATACCTCTTTTACCAAATGCTAAACCTCCTAGTAAAAGGCCCTATCATTATGGACCTTTACAAAAAGATGAAATAGAAAAGGCTGTTAGTGAGCTGAAACAGTCTGGTTTTATAAGGGACAGTCACAGCCCTTTTTCATCACCTGTGCTATTAGTCAAAAAGAAAGAAGGAACATGGCGCATGTGTATGGATTACAGAGAATTAAATCAGTTGACTATCAAGGACAAGTACCCTATTCCTTTGATAGATGACTTACTAGATGAATTGCATGGAGCTCAATATTTTTCAAAGTTGGATTTGAGATCAGGTTATCATCAGATTAGAATGCATCCTGATGATGTGGAGAAGACGGCATTTCGTACTCATGAAGGTCATTACGAGTTCTTAGTGATGCCATTTGGTCTCACTAATGCTCCTGCTACATTCCAGAGTTTGATGAATGATATTTTCAGGAATTTTCTAAGGAAATTTGTTTTAGTATTCTTCGATGACATTCTGATTTACAGTGCCAGCTGGAAGAAACATTTGGAGGATTTGAAGAATACTTTTGCTTTACTTCAGCAACATCATCTGTTGGTTAAAAAGTCCAAGTGTGCTTTTGGTCAAGATAGGGTGGAATATTTGGGGCATGTGGTTTCAAGGGAAGGGGTTTCTGCAGATCCTAGTAAAATCAAAGCAATTATGGATTGGCCTCTACCTGAAAATGTTAAGGAGTTGAGAGGATTCCTTGGTTTGACAGGGTATTATAGGAAATTTGTTAAAGACTATGGAAAGGTTTGCCACCCTTTGTATCAATTAACCAAGAAGAATTGTTTTGTTTGGACATCTATAGCTACTGAGGCATTTGAGAAGCTTAAGTCTCTTATGGTGTCTCCTCAGGTGTTAGCACTACCTGACTTCAATATTCCTTTTACAATGGAATGTGATGCATCTGGTTTAGGCGTGGGAGCAGTTTTGCAACAAGCTGGTAAACCAATTGCCTTTTATAGTCAAACTTTGGGACCTAGAAATCAATCCCTGTCAACATATGAGAAGGAGTTGATTGCTTTGGTCTCTGCTGTCAAGAAATGGCAAAATTATCTCCAAGGAAGGCATTTTATTATTAAGACTGACCATAGCAGTCTCAAATACTTCCTGGACCAGAGGGCGAATACCACATTTCAACAGAAATGGGTATCTAAGTTGTTAGGGTTTGACTATGAGATTCAGTACAGGAAAGGTGTAGAAAATGTGGTTGCAGATGCCTTATCAAGAAAAGGTGGATCTACTTCTTTGCCTGAACTACCAATTGAATCTGTTGCTTACCAGAGTCCAAATGAATGTTTGGCTATTACCTACCCTTATTTTGGGTGGTTAGATGATCTGAGGAGGCATTTGGAGCAGGATGAATGGATTAAGACAAAATGTAAAGAACTGAAGTAAGTTAATGCTGATGTCTCTACCTCTCTCAATAAATATGTTGTGGATAATGGGTTCTTAAAGTATAATAACAAAATAGTGGTCAGTCCTACTTCACCTTGGAGGGCTAAATTGTTTGCTGAGTTCCATGAGACTCCATCCGCAGGTCATCCTGGGGTGTTAAAGACTTATCACAGATTGAAGAGAGGTTTTTACTGGATTGGTATGAAGAAGGATGTGAGGAAAATGGTGGCTGAATGTGGTACTTGTCAACAGAATAAATATGAGACTTTATCTCCTGCTGGACTTTTACAGCCTTTACCTGTTCCAAAACAGAATTGGCAAGACATTAGCATGGATTTCATTACCTCTTTTCCTTCTTGCAAGGGTAAATCAGTGATAATGGTGGTGGTGGATAGGTTAACTAAATATGGGCATTTCATTGCTATGGCTCATCCTTATACTGCAGTCACAGTAGCTCATTTATTCATTGAACATGTGTTCAAGCTACATGGAATGCCTTCTACAATTGTGAGTGACAGGGATCCAGTATTTCTGAGTGATTTCTGGAAGGAGTTTTTCAAATTACAAGGTTCCAAGCTTTGCATGAGCTCAGGTTATCACCCTCAAACTGATGGGCAAACTGAGGTAGTTAACAGGTGTGTTGAGACTTATTTGAGATGTTTTGCTGGACTTCAGCCGAGGAAATGGGTGAATTATCTACCTTGGGCAGAATGGAGTTATAATACTGCATATCATTCAGCAGCTCAGGCCACCCCTTTTGAGTTGGTCTATGGTCATCAACCTCCACATTTAATTACATATGAATTGGGCTCAGCAAAGTTGGATGTTTTGGAAAAAGCCTTAATGGACAGAGATGGAATGTTGGCATTATTGAGGCATAATCTGTTATTGGCACAGGAAAGAATGCAGCTCCAAGCAAATAAGCATAGAATTGACAGACAATTTGAGGTGGGGGTTTTGGTTTATCTCAAGCTCATTCCTTACCAGTACCCTGCTTTGAATAAACACTCATTTTCTAAACTTCACCCTAAGTTTTATGGCCCCTATGAAGTCTTGGAAAGAGTTGGAAAGGCTGCTTACAGACTTAAGTTACCTCCAGAGACTAAAATTCATCCTGTCTTTCATGTGAGTAATCTGAAAAGGCATTTGGGACCAGCAGTATGTCCTGCAACCAAGCTGCCAATGGTGACAGATGAGGGTCTTGTTCAACAACAGCCTATAGCAGTCTTAGAGAGGAGGCTTTATAAGAAAGGTGACATTGCAGGAACACAACTATTAGTACAATGGGAGGGCCATACTGCAGAGGAATCAACTTGGGAGGACTATGAGGAGTTTGTGAAGAAATTTTCTGATTTTGTTTTTTAATTTGGAATCTGTACTTGTTCTGTAGTTTTCATTTTGAACTGTTGATAATCAGTATTTTGTATTGCTATGTTTCTAGTGTCCTTGTGGACAAGGAGTATTTTGACTGGGAGGGAGTTGATAGGATCCAGTATATAGGATGTTGACACGCATACTGTATGGGGTCTTCATCCAAAGGTGGTTGTGGTGCCACCTGTCCAGGATAGTTGGTGGGTTTAGGAAGTATATTAGCGGGAAGTTAGTCTTGTATGGGCAGACTTGATAATAAACAATTGTTCTTTCTCTTCTTCTTCCCTCTTTACCATTTCTTGTTATACAAGGTCCAGGACGCAAGAGTGTATCAGAATAACCCCTTCTTCTTCGCACTCAACAATCCACTATCCGATTCTGCTACCAGCACACAAAAGAAGAATTCCAGTTCTTCAAACTCTACATCAAACAGAAGTTCATAAATTGAATAAAAGAGTTCCTCACTTTGTGAGAAGACGACGATGGACGGTCGGTGACCGGAATTTGTGGAGGGAAAGTTATTTAAAAGAGGTAGAGTATAAGAAGACAAGAAGATTTTGGTATTGATGTCTGCGCTCAACGGTAAGAGACAATCGGCAACGATGAGAGCGCCATGGTTGGAGAGAGAGAAGGCTGAACAAAATGCAAGTGCTTGACGTGGGCCTTTTTCGGCCATTCAAGAACTTGAAGTTGAACGGCTCAGAAAGCCGAAGCCCATCAAAGCTGGAATTGGGCTTAAGGCTAATTAGAAAGCCCAGCAACTCAGTAAATGCATATAATTCTTCTAAAAAATTTGTGCAAATAACAAGAAACACGTGTCCGGGATTCTTCAATCAGTGGTTCGGACCTCCACTTAGTTTTCGCCCAAGCTTCATCGTCATGGTCATGGATAGATCACATAGGTTTGGATTCAATTCATAAATAGTGACGGCTCTGGTGGGTTTCCTTAACCAAGCTACTACCTATGAATCGTCAGCTCATTCTTGAACAGGCATACAATCAAAGCCCTTGCTTGAGAGCTTATGTTTTATGTTCTATTTCACACTTAGGTTCTTTCACTCTTTCCTCACAGTATAACTTCGCTATGGGTTACCGGGAGTATTTAGTTTTGTAAGGTGGTCCTTTCTGATTCACATGGGTTTTCACGTGCCTCGTGCTCCTCGGGTCAAAGCGTAAATTAGTGATGCTTTCGGCTATTGGACTATCACCATCTAAGGAGGTACGTGTCTAATGTGGTTGTATATTAGATGAGTTCCTTGTAAAAAAAAAAGACATTACCTCAAGTGGCTGCCTGATATTATAAGGCTTGTCAAGTGTCAACTACTAGGAGTGGTAAAAATTCAATTCCAGGTCGGTCCTAAATCAAACAACAAAAATTTATGGCCCAACTCTCATCCCGGTTTTCACTCGAGGATCTCGGGCCATTCCACTATTTTCTTGGAGCAGAAACCCATCGGACTCGGGCTGGACTTCATTTGTCCCAATGCAAATACACTCTTGATCCTTAAAAAAACCAGCATGCATGAAGCTAAGGAAACTAGTACTCCACTATCCTTTTCGGAAACTCTCAAATTAGATGATGGCTCACCTCCTCATGATCCCACGGAATATAGACAAGTTCGTTTGTAATTTGTGTTTTGCGTTATAATGACACTATTAGATAACTAGAAATCATATATTAATTCCATACTAACTGAAAAAACAGGAAAAAAAATCTGTCTGTTAGTTTACTTGAAACATACTTATAATACTCTGACATAAGACACTATGTCCATTAGTAATCAAAAGAAGCATCTAAAAGTTCAGGGAATTGCGAACACAATTCTCTGTCATGATCCAATATTGCATCCACAAATGAACTTGCAGAAGATGAAGTGCTATCAGCACAGTTATTAACTCCAGAACCACCAAATCCAACTCCGTTGAAGCACTGGGACAACTCATTAGGAGTCACAGTCGACGAATCGCTTGACAATAGCATTCCAGAAGGGTTGTGCTCTTGCTCCTGCCGCGGAGGATCAACGCACGAAGCTGGATCGCTGAGGAGAAATTCGTTCCAAGTAAACGAATTAGAGTTCCGCGGAATGTGAGCAGCCTCTGGCGGTGGCCTGTGAGAAAAGGACTGTGGAGAGGTAAATTGTGAAAATGCAGTAGTAGATGGTGATGAACATGAAGAGGTGGCTTCACCAAAGAAATGTGACTGGACATTTTTCGGGTTATCGACATGAAACCCCACAAAATCCCAAGAAGGGTTAGGGTTGTTGCTGATACTGATCATATTATCATTCACTTGCTCCATCACAGGGTTTCTGATCATCAGCTTAGAATAACTAGAAGAAAGTCCTGTGAGGACAGAACAAGTTGGTTCTGGTTTAGACATAATTGTGGCATTAGAGGTTCCAATGCTGATATTTCCATACTCTGATAGAATCTGTAAGAATGGTTTGTGAGTCACAGGATCAATTCCCATCTTTGAAAGCTTCTTCTTCAGTTTTGTGTTCCAATAGTTCTTCACATCATTGTCTGTTCTCCCTGGTAGCTGTTTAGCAATCAAAGACCACCTGAGACCAAGCAATTAAGCAACTGAATTAGTAACTAATCAGAAGTAAAACGAAGCGGATTTAGCTAAAAACAGTAGAAAAACTTCACCTGCTACCAATAACTTTGTGAAGATTAATTATGTGCTCTTCTTCTTGAGGCGTAAAGCCGTCGTGTTTAAGGTCCGGTCTCAAGTAATTAGTCCACCTAAGTCTGCAGCTCTTACCACATCTGTTAAGTCCTGTACTCAAAAAACTCATTTTAACATAAATTATAAGCTGTTGATCTTAATTAACTAACAAGATTAATGTACAGTAAGCTTATAAGATGTAAATTTAAATTATAACCTGCTTTTTTAGGGACCAAAGTCCAGTTACCAACTCCATGGTTGGATACATAAGCAAGAATCTTTGCATCTTCTTCTGCAGTCCAAGGTCCCCTCTTGACATTCAGTTTGTCACAACAAGGAGGTCTCCCCATTGATTCTATTACGGCGGCCGCGAGAAAGAGAGAGAGAGTATGAATTACTGGTGATGCAATTTCTGTTCCAGTTCCAGTACAGTTTTATGGAGAGCTGGCTAGGAAAGGAAACGTTTAACAAATGAGGAAGCAAGAAAAGCATGCAATTGGCTCTCCCCAATTAACATCATTTGCATGATTGTTTTCTATCTTCTCAAAGAAAAAAATAACGGTTTTACATGACATCATCCCAAATGCACCCCTCTTATTGGTAACTAAGAACAACAAATTTGCCCTTTGAACATTGGATATGGATCTAAATTCGGATTACCAGGTCCGCGCGCACAAAAATTTTCCACCTGATGACCATGTAAGTTTGGCAAAAACCTAGTGCGAGGCCAGCGGAATCGGATTCAGGATCCCATGAGTTCATACGGGTTGGCCCCAGAGAGATTTACCAACTAGGCTATCACCTAAATAGTTTCTTACACACATACACTCTCACTCTCTCTCTCACACACACACACAAGCTTGATTCCATTAGCTGTTAATTCAGGTACATTATGGGTGAGTACAAATTTAGTTAGTTAATTTGAATAGTTGGTGCTTGCATAATGCAATTGTCATGTGTTTTAGGCATCAGGTACTCTCTATCTCTTGCTTCTGAGTATTGGGTTAAGATTCTCATGTAAGTTAGGGCAAACATCATCATTCCAAGATTCCAAGACGTGCACCAGAAAACTCCCACCTAAAAATATTGCACTAAAAATGGCTATCTGCCAGCTTTTCTTTATTTATAGTCATCTTCAACTAAATTTACGTATGGTTAAAGACGTACAATTACCTCCCATATATATAGAGCCGACCCAAATTGTTCCTCGCAGTGTGCTCGACCTAACTCACCCCTTGGCCGACCGGAGAAGCTGCTGAAAACAAATACAAAGAGAGACAGAAAGAGGAGAGGGACGGGAAGGAGAGAGATGAGGAGAGAGAAGGGTGAACTTTCCGCACCTGAGAATTCTCGTGTGTGTATATACGTATATTTGTTTAATGGACTCTGGCATAGCATGCAGATAGATTTGGATTTATTTGCATCCCTGATACCCAATAGTAGTAATGACTAAATGAAGTTTCTGTTAAACTGCATTCAAAAATTAGTGTATTCGCACGACAGCTCCAATGTGATAACTTCCGTTATGTTGAGTGCTCGGAAACATATTCAATCAGGGTATATCTGATTATATTTATACGTAGGCCCCCAAGACGGCAAAGATCAACGTATGTACATCCTATGCATGAAACTCTGTATACAATTATGAATCAATGAAGGGAGAGGACGTCTATGAAGAGCAGACGTTGCAACTCTTCCTACAATTTCCACTATATCCCTCGGAACCCACCATATAGCGAGGGTTCTTCTCACACTCACCCAATTTTGCCCAAGTAGGGCAGTTGTCATTCTTATCTACACAATCCCCATCGTCCGATGCTACTGCTTTGTCAAACGACCTGACGTGGATCCACTTTGTCGCAGACCACTTCTCGCCCTCAATGACTGGGCAGCTCCCATGCAAGCTGTTTTCATCTGTAGTTGCATCAGGAAAAAGACTGAAGAACAGCAATGCATCACCCTTCCTGGTTTTCACTGCAAAAAACGAAACATTACTCGCTATCAAATACCAGAAACAGTATAGTGGAAGATTAAAAATGTTATACTTGTTTCACTCCATCAATAAGAATATGATATGACGTTGCAGTAACATAACAGTTAGATACCCAAGAAGGCATGGAAATAGTTCACTTGTCCATCCATTCCAACAAGGCAATTAAAAATAGAGAATAATTCGACAATATGCGGCAATGAAGGTTGAGAAAACCTCCAGTGTTTAATACGCGTAGCTTAGATATGATTAATCAAGAGAAAAAGACTGAAAAATAGTACGTAATACCATAACCATCAAGGTTGCTAAACAGAACAACTACAACTACAGGAGTTTGATATCATCTTTAAATATTAAGTACAGAAAAAACCTCCAATCCAACGTTTGACCCAAAGAGGGAAAACACAGAGAATCTACATTCTACAAGTATAATATCTAAATCCAAGAAGACGAAGACACAGAAGAAAAAGAAGATATGTACCGTTCTCAGAAAGCAGATAAAGCCCTTACTGTGTCCCAGACCTACTTAATTTCGCATGTTTAACTCGTTTGAGAAGTCAGAGAACTTAAAAGAAATTTTCCCAAATAAGATCATTAAAGACCTTGAATAAATTACTTAATTAATGACATATATAAGTCAATAAGACTACATATCAGTAACAATACCTGCATAGCCAGATTTAGCACAGTCAGACCAGCTATCATCCTTTGATTGAGACATTTTTTCCTATAGAAGTCACGTAAGTATGGTCACAGTAAGATGCAATAGAAATTGAACGACATAAAATAAAAAGCAAACAGCAAATAATTGACACATGGCTACCATTTACCTCTGAGTTGGGAAAGACCGTTTCTCCACCCTTCTCAACATTAGACAAATACATCAAGACGGTGGCAACTCGGTGGCCACCCAGCGCTTGATTCACCTTGTCTTGAAAGAAATCATGATGTGGCTCATACTTTTGACCGTGCTCATAATGCAGTATTTGAATGGACTCCCCATTTTCTGCTTAGAATCCAAGGTTCAAGAACATAAAATAAGTTTCGTTTTATATGCAAAATAATAGCCCGTCTTCGGGAAAACCACGTTACATATATACCTACTGGAAGGAAGGTCCAAGCTGCAATCCTTGCCTCAATACTAGCTACTACATCATCCTTCAAAATTAAGCACAAAGTGTTCCCTTTAGAGTCAACAAATTGGAAAACATATAGCCACAGAACATCAATGAATGACAAGTGTCATGATTCTTACCAATGAGAAGTGCAGAGATATACATTAACCAACGTGTTACTTATACAATAAACCAAAACCCTAAACAGCTCAAGGGTTTTGGTCCAAATGACAGATTTTGAAAAATCCAGGGTTGTACGATATTCTAACACAAGGGACTCAGGTGTTTGCTTGGAGAGCTGAAGAATTAACCAGTAGCAGCTTTGGATTGGTAATGTTCATACCATCCTAGCTTCATGGTGGAAAAAAAGAAAGAAAGATGGCATTATAACAAAGGAACCAGAGCAAAAAAACACATGGTTCTTTTCTTGATATAAAATTCTAAGAGATATTTACAGAAAACTATATACACACACTCACATTGGTCAATTACATGAGAATACAAAGAGATGCGCAAAGTCTTCCTCCCTCACAAATATTGATTTAACAAAATGGGTGTTGTCTTGATTAAATTTGACGGATTGATCATAAATGATCATAAACGAATGAACTCAGGAAGGTACGAACAGGAAACTCCAACAACACTATCAGAAGCTGTTTAAAGTTCAAATTACACCTAATTCGGCAGATCCAGTCTGCCGAAAACATGCCTCCTACTGATGCAATGCTAAAGAGCTTGTTTACTGAAAAACAAAATTACAAATCATTATATAAATGATTTGATCTTATTACGTCTCCTCAAGAAAATATTGTTTACAACATTTCTTTGTACAATAAGGTTAAGGAAATGCTAGTGAAGATCAGGCATTCACAAATTCTTGTGGGATTACAAGAAACCAAAAGGAATATATTTAGCTGATGATCTATTTTTCCGGCACGACTCTTTACCGCTTGCCAGTTGTCACAACTTATCCAAAACCACTAATTTCGTTACCACATAACACAGACAGCAAAAAATTTCCTATAGTCCCAGGGGAAGCAAGACTTTGGTTTTGGAATTTGTGAAAAATAAAACTTAACAACACTAAATGGACAAAATTATTGATGGAAATTTTCTGTCCAACCAATCAAAGACACCAACCAAGGATATTAGCAATACACCAACACCGCCTTGGATTCTAAAAGTCCATAGAAACTGAATCATGCCCAAATTAATGACTAAATTACTCAAATATTGCATTGTGAAATTCTAGTTGTCAAGGCATTGCCAATCCTAATTAAATGAAATTGAAATCGAAATCGAAATCGACGCACCTGAGCACTCAATGGATGCTTTCATTTTACAAAATAAAGTGAAATGAAACGACAGCACTAGCGTGGATACACTAACATAAATTTACTAACTTCATGTTCACGTCATATAATTGACAACCATGTAGTCAAAAGTTCAAGATGGGAGAAATTTATACACACCTGAGCTTTTTCAAGAAACATGCCAGAGCTTGTTCGCACTTTGCTCTCTATACTTTTACCCGACTCGTTATCTGCCACCATAGATTTCTCCAGTTTATCCCTAGCCTAAATCCCCCAAATCAACACAGAATCGACAAACAAAATAATTAATTAAACTGCAACATCAATTCCATTCAAATCAAATAAGAAAGCGACTGATCAAAACAAATATAGCGTACCAGATTGATGAGATGATCACACTCCTCATCTGTTAAAAAGCCCTTGTACAGAAAAGCCCTGTAAAGTAAGAAAAATATTGAAAGAACCCAAAAAGAAAAAAGAAAAAAGAATTAAAGCCACTCTGAGAACCAATGAAATGTCAACAAAATAGATGCGTACATAATCCATACCTAGGACGCCACGAGAGCTGAGTGACCCTCGTGGGGTCAAATGCGGCAGAAAAGCCTCCATTTTTCAATCTAAGCAACGATCCGGGCCTGCCAAATAGTAGCAAACAATAAAGGAATTGAATCTTGAGGCTCAAATGTGTAAAAATTAGAGGGAGAGATGGATATATACCTCTTCTGGTCGCCGAACCAGGAAGAATGGGAAGGTCGAGGGAGGAGGAGGAGGAGGAAGAAACACAGAGAAAATGAGAGAGAAAAGCGAGTCTTCATAGGAAAATTCTCCAATGCCTGAATCTCTGACAAAGAGAGAAGCGAGTCTTCATACGAATTACAGATTAAACAGAAATGGTGGGGCTGTGAACTTGTGACTAAAAGATTATTGGTTCTAATGGCTTCCAAATCAACCCGCAGTTGCCATCCCATCACGTTTCTGTTGTTCCGACTTCCGAGTCGTTGATTTTCTATTTTCCCTCTCATTCATATCAATGGTCAATGAGCGCCCACGGTTTCTTTTGGGCAAATCCGTAAATGTCTTTTTTTTTCTTTGGCATAAATAATAATCTCTCTTTTTTTTCTTTTCTAAATGGACTGAATCAAATAACCAGTTAGAAAATCATTAAAAGGCAACGAGTATAAAAGGGTCTCTTATATAGGGTTAGGTAGAGTTTTGACCACTTGAAAAGACATTTAATATTTCATTTTGATCAAAGATTAAATGTTCCTAGTCAATCACCTGAAAATTATTTTTACTACACTTTGGCCACTCAAGTATATCATGAGGATTTTGGACAGTCAATGTGTTTACATGGCATATAAAAATCAACTAGAAACTTATGTGGCTTGACAACTAAGCTAAAGACAATTGCTAACCTATAAAATAAAATTAATTTAAAGAAAAACAACAGTGCCAGGTCGATTTCAGGCGACCACTCATCCAATTACTCCGACCACCATCACTTTACGAGAACCTCATCATGCCGGAATAGATTTTTCTCATCCCTTGATTCAAAATTGAAGGACTACGAGACTCACTGTGACAAGAAAAGTGCCTCTCCATAAACCCCCAAATTTTAAGAACTTTCTTTCCTCATCAGCCACAAATCTCGTATGCCTCAACAACCACAAAGGCCAATCACTTTAAAAAAGGAGAACTCATTCTAGAGATTGATTAAGTCCTTGCTTTCATTTCAACCACTCATCACTTTAAAAAAATAAAAGACCAATCACTCATTTTTAAAAAATCAAAGACCAGATAGTGACGAAATGGGCATTTGAAGTTTCAAACATGACTCTTTCAAAAAGAGGAACTTTTCTTTTGAGCTTGACCAAACACATCATTGACACATACTTATCAGAGTAGTGGCATCCGCGAAGATCCCTCCGACGAGCCTTCTCTTCAGGATAAGCGAATGGGCACGACCCCCCATTAGAAACCATCTATGTCTGTCAAAGACGAAATCAAAGGAGGAGGGAGTGCTTTGAGCAAAGATAGAAGATTGTGAAAACATCTCTGTGTTGAAAATTGTAAAAAAATTGGTAATTTTTAAATTAAAAAGTTTGATTTTCCACCTTTCAAATTGGCAGGCCACATTTGTAAAAAAAAATTTTATTGATTTTTTAATGCCACCTAGACAAGTTGACTGCCCGAAAGAGTCAAAATATGCTCGAGTGATCAAAATGTAGCAAAAAAATTTTTTTGGTTACTGATTTGGAACGTTTGATCTTTGGGTGACCAAAGTGAAACCTTGAATATCTTTCAATGGCCAAAAGTTGACTTAACCCCTCTTATATAGGACCTCTTGACGATGGTCTAGTGGTAAAGAGCCCAAGCCTCTAGTAGCTCTAGCCATCCTAGGTCTAGGTGACATGTCCAACTCAGCAATCCTATGTAGATAAATTTTAAAAATTTCACACAAATATCCACTCTCTCTTGCCCCTCACACTCACGCTCTCTCCTTCCATCTCTTTCTCCCTTATTGTCGGAACCCAAGGTCCATCGTCTTGCCATCAATCAAAAGAGGGGAAGTTGTGCAAGAGGGGAGCAAAGCTTATCACTGTTCTTTTCTGTTAGTATGTTGACCAGGATGTGAGGGCAGAGCCCCCGTGTTATGGTACGATATTACTGATGAGTGTTAGTTATTTTTAGTATGAGGTATAATTGTATTTTTTTGGTACCTAGGTAGCGCTAGCTATAAAGAGAAAACCCTAACTCAATTGTACACGCTCATGAGTTTGACCGCCTCGGGCTTGGACGCCCAATAATGAGCCACATGTGGGCTTTGGACATCTATGGACTTGTTCAACTTTTGGTCTATTCCGTCCAACTCCATTGACGGGTTGCGCGTCTACTGACGTTTCGTCCAACTTTGCTGACTGGGTCGTGCATTGACTGAGGGGAACATGGAGTAAGTTGTCATTTGGCTCGGCCGTCCGAAGGGCAGTGTTGTTGGGCTTGGACGCCCAATTCGTTCACAGGCTTGGTCGCTTATGAGCTTTGTCGAACAAATTGGTGTTCTCTACTCTATAAATCATGCCTAATTTCTTTTGCTTCTTTACTTGGATAGATTCTTTAAACCCTTTGAAAGAGTTACATGTCGATAGGTCAAAGACCTGCACTTATTACGAGTTGCATTTTCAGTGAGTGTGTCTTGGTTTACCAAACGTGATGTGGTACATATGGCTTCGGTAATAATCTCCCTAATCTGAAGCAATGCCACGTTTATGTTTTTCTTTAAGCTTGTTTTAGGTTTGCTTAAAGATTGCTTTTCCAAAACCTTGGAGTACAATCGAAGAAGAAGCACCCTTTTAAAATGAATTACTTCTGCTATAAATTAATTCAATACCTGACCAAGTATTGCCTTGAGTCTGTTGCATCCAAAATGGAGTTCTTTCCGGCTATGTTATGGCTTTTTATCTTATTTGGTAACTTGATTTCATAGTTATACTTGTTAATTATAGTACATTTACGGTTTAAGGTTATGTTGTAGCTTTTTAGGATTCAGAGTTTCGGGCTATGTTATGCCTTTTATCTTATGTGGTAACTTGATTTCGTAGTAATTTAGGTTTTACGGCTATGTTATGGCTTCTTAAGGTTTAGGGTTTCGGGCTGTGTTATGACTTTTTATCTTATCTGGTTATAACTTGATTTCATGGTAATACTTGTTATGGTATATTACTATTGTGTTTGTAGTACTAAAATGGGTGGAGATCTAACAACATTAATGCAGGGCATGGATTAGCACATCAAGTAACATTTTATGTGCACAACAAATGCCCCTTCCCAATTTGGCCAGGGACAGCCTCTAACACAGGCCAACCGGTCATTGCTGATGGTGGCTTCTACCTCGCCTCAGGCGACACCGCGCGAATTTCTGCACCGTGGACTTGGAGTGGCCGAATTTGGGCACGGACCGGCTGCAATTTCAATTCTAATTGGAAACCTACGTGTGAGACTGGAGACTGCGACGGGCGACTAGCGTGTAATGGACTAGTAGGCACTCCACCAGTCACATTAGTACAATTTGCCCTACAAGGAAACACCGGGAAGCCCGATTTCTACGACGTAAGCTTGGTCGATGGCTACAACATCCCCGTCTTCGTCTCGAACAGACAATTAACACCAAAATGTACCATAAATGGTTGCAACAAGAACCTGAAGAACTCGTGTCCGCCGGAGCTACAAGTCGTGAACGCTAACTGGGAAGTCGTGGCGTGCAAAAGCGCTTGCTTGGCCTTCAATCTTGACTCGTTTTGTTGCAGAAATGAGTATGGAACGCCTGAGAAATGCAAGCCAAGTGTGTACTCCAAGCTGTTTAGGGATGCTTGTCCTTCTTATTACAGTTATGCTTATGACAAACAAGCTCCATTGGTTACTTGTCCTTCTTCTAACGAGTATGTCATCACCTTCTGTCCTTCATCTTGGGGTGCTGGTGGTTCTCACTCGTCTGTGTAGGTTTGTGAAACTTTGTTATGTACCCACTAATTGTTTGAGATTCATTTACACACAAAATTTATTACAAATCATAATAAATATATCACTGTACTATATTAATTAATTTCATTATGGAAGTTTGTATTAAGTTCATCAACGACTCATGTTATTTCTATTTTTTTTTTGGTGGGTCTTACTATTAAGAAGGGATAAATATCATTTTTGATAACTGAAAGATAATCCATGCTACAATTCAATCACTAAAGGTCAAACATTCTAAATTGGTCCAAAGTGGGTTAGGCCTAACGAGTATTGATCAGAAACATTTTAATTGGGCCCATTGCGAGTATTGATCAGAAATGGGTTGGACTTGGGCCTCATCATCTTTTCAAGATGAAATACTTGCCGTTGTTGAAGTCCAAACACAATGCATGAAAATCAAACGTTGGAATGTTGCAGTTCTATCACCTTGACACCTTTACACGTAGCAAGTATATATATTATAATCAATCACTCCGAATAAAGTTTGATTTGTCTCCTTTAATTATTCATTTGTTGAAAAGTGGTTTAATTAGCAAGAAAATAATTAAGGTCACAACTTCTTCGCACATGCCCTGAATTTGTCGTTGGTTGTGAATGAAAATCCAAGGAAAAGTCGATACACATGCATGAGGAATTTCTTTGATGTTTAACAGATTGTGTAAACAGGATCTTGTGTTTCAAACAATAATACACACACACAAGACAACACCAAGAGCGACAGCCGACATGCGTGCATGCCTTAATTCACCAATCAATATTGTGCACGATACTTCCTAGCTAGCTAGTTCACTTTTTTTAGAGGTTTGAAATTTATATACATATCTTTTCTTATGTAAGGACGGCCGGTAGTAAAAAGAAATTTTACGGACTTTTAATCTCAGTCGTTGAATTTGACTGACGATTGAAATTAAAATTGAATAAAATGAATCATAATTGGGCTTGCAGTACCCATATGGGTTAAAACGGTTGACAACTGAGTCTTCAATTTTCGACGACCATTTGAGCAGGCGAAGACCACTCTGAAGTTTTTTGGGTGGTCAATTGTCTGAAAGATGGCTAAATGACGATTTGTCGTGTTGGGGATGTGTATCTTCTTTGAACAGTTATTTGTACGTAAGTTTTCAATATAATTCTTTTTGTCACTTTTAATCTTAATCGTTGGTGAGATCTAACGTTCGAGATTAAGAGTTCATAGATTTTTTTTATTACGAACGTCCGTATTAGAGAAGCACTGACATATAATACTTTTTCTTGGCAAAATTGTATCAGTCAATAAGGTCCATATTCTTCATGATTGACAGGAAATCCTCAATTAGTTTCCTATAAATATCATAGAAATTACATGCATGTTTCGAAAAGACCTTCAAAGTCATTATTTGTTTGAAATATTAAACACAAGTCATGATGCTCTTTTCAGTTTTATACAATCATAGATAAAAATGATGAAGTTAGCTGGCTTTCGATGTGTTATATGTGTGAATTTGTCTCATATTCCATTAATTAATTGGTCCGACTACCATCCAATAATGACTCTACCATCCAATAATGACTCGGCCGATGTCAAAATAAGACTATAAAGAATTAATTTCACATTCAATTTAATTAATTATTGCCGTAATACCTAACACTTTTAGGGTTTGTATTCCACCATTTGGTGATACGAGTGCCTTGCCTTGTTTTAGGCTTCCAATTCACCTATATAGGTATTGGGTACATGAATATATATTATGGTCTATGACATTTTCATAACATAACGAATTTCGTGGAATTAGACTATACCCACCTACCCACTAAACTAATTAAAGATCTTCGTTTAATTTTGATGAATTAAGACCAAAAGTCTTGACTTTCTCAAGTCTCAACATGAACCTATAACATATGTAAATTACGAAAGCTTATGACTAGTCAAGGTATTCAATATAGTGCGACAATTCAAGTATTCGGGATTTATTTTGACTAAAGACCCAACAATATTTTCATCAAAAAAAGGTTTACATATTGAGCCCTTAGTCCGTATGTAGTCATTCACATATTCGCACATATTCATCGCTAGACCTAAATTAGGTTACGAAAATGTTAACATAGACATAAAACTAAATTAGGTTTCCTATGATCAGAAAGATAAAACTAAATCTTTTGCTTCTCGTTTGTTGATACAATTCCATCTAGACAATTTAGGGTTTGCAAGAATAAACTTTTCACACAAGATTGCCAAGACCCCTAAACTTCATTTATTTTTCCATCCAATTTGTATTGTAATTTTTCGTTTGTTCTATGTTTTATTTTCCGCACTATAAATCTTCCCCAACTTTCAATCTGAATAAATTATTAATACGTTTTATACTCTTTCCCATATATTGATGGAACATTTCTTATATTATGTACTACCGTCTATATTTGGATTGTAATTTTTTTTTTCGAATTCTGATTTGTGATTTCTTAAGGAATTAATCAGTGAGTTAAATTTCAAACCTGAAAACTCTGCAAAGTGATATGAAACTAAAATGAACTGAATTGTACAAGTGATATGAAGCTAATTACTTTTAGCTATTTTTACTTTCTTTTTTTTGCTCAGACTCAATAGAGTACACAAAACTAATATTAGTAAATCTTACACATGAGCTCTTTGCATATTGCGCGTGCACCCGAATAGTTATCCTTGATTGTTTGAAAACATGCATGGACCAACAAAATAATACTTTTCAATCGCAATTGACAAATATTTCTTAAAAAAGAAACACCCTAATTAACATGTTTATTTGGAACCCCAGAAGTCAGGTTTCATTTGAAGGCAAACCTAAAATATATCAAGTGGACAAAAAAGTGCCGGCTGGCCTTGTATATATATATATATATATATTATCACCTGTTCATATTTTTCTCTTATGCATCCACGTGCTTGAATTGATGCATTCACATATTCGACGAAAAATCTAAGACCAGCTGGACCTTAATTAATCTTTGGTCATATATGTCACCTGCTTTGGTAGCTCCAAATTAACAGGGCATTTCCTTGTAAATGTGTGCCTGTCTATATATATATATATATATATATATATATATAATGAAGGTAAATTTCACATTGGTAAATTGCTAGTAAACTTCAAATGTGAAACCTAAAATATCATTTTCATTCTCTCTCTTAATTCTAGAAGATATTATTGACTTTGTGGAGAAAGAATGACACCTGTGTCGTCCTTATATATATATGTGTGTGTGTGTGTGTGCAGATTATGAAGCATTATGAATTGAAGCCATAGATGTTGCAGGGGTTTAGGGATTCTTGTCGCAGGAGGAATGGCACTGGCGCCTCTAACACACACAGACACAGACACAGACACAGACACAGACACAGACACACACTTATTAGTTTCTACTACACACACACACATATATATATTGTAAGTAGTAATTAGTTAATGTATGTATGTGAACAAGCAGCAAGTGCAATTCCCCTGCGACAAGAGTCTCTTCAACTTCTTCACTGCTCTTTTGTTTCCAGATTCAGGTAAGTATTAATCTCTTTAATTATTCCATTTGAGCAAAATAAATAAGGAATGATATGCTTGATGATGATGGTCTTGTTGCCTCTTAATTAATAGCTAGCTAGGCACTTGCTGTTGCACTTATTATTTGTTTTCCTAGCTTTTTGCTCTTTTACATACTGTAAACTGCTATGATCAACCCAGCCAGCATCAAAGCATAGAATGGGATAAAGTTTTCACGATTAATGCATTTCTATGATCAATTGCTTTCGTTGATGTCATGGACAGCAGTTTTTGTTTTGTTGATAAATCTGATTGTTTGTTAATGAGGAAGAAGATTACAAAGAAAGGGGAACAACTAAAGAAAACAACACCAGACTAACAACCCCATCGAGGAATGAACGGGGGGCCGGCAGACTGTGAAGATTAGATTCATCAATTTTAATCTTTCTTAACCTAAAAATCTGATTTCCAAAAGACTGTGGAGTCAAATTCAGAGAGCATACAGCCAAAACCCTAAGCTCCCAAGAGCTAGCCCCATAACCAAAAAACCAGAAGCCCAACAACAAAAGCCTTCAATAACCAAACCTGCAAACTTCAAGCAGCCAGTCAAGAGACCTTAATCTTCAAGGAACCAGACCACCATCATACTTTGCCTTTCAAGTTCTTTTTTGGCCGAAAAATCTACGTACAACCCCATTAGTTTCCCTCCACACATGATTAAAACTGACAGGTGCTAATATTTCTTTAACAGGGCATTTGGTTGGCATTTTGACGGTGAATAAGGCGAGTCGAGGGTGAGAATAATTCATTCCCTCGTTTGATTGAGCTTGGGAGGGTGTAATCCCAAACTCATCCCACTCTCATTCCCTCCTTATGGAGATTAGCCAAACTCACCAAAATGGTGAGATTGACTAATCTCCACAAGGGAGAATAAGTTTGATACTCAGAAGACTATAATTATACCCCTTATTAAGAAGTAATCACAACCATTAAATTAATCTATTTTTATTTTCATGTACAAAAAATTAGGTAGTATGAAAATTGTACAATTAAAGTTCTAACACTCATGCTCACTCTTCATTTCATACCAAACATGATAATGTTCATCTCACATTCATCTCATACTCGCCTCACGCTCATTGGATTAGCAACCAAATGCCCCGTAAAGTTGATAATTGCATTGAAGTTCTGGTCCAAAATCCTTGGATTCTGCACACCTTTTAAGAGCCAAACCACTGAGTCTAGAGTGTCTCAACTATAATATTACCCCTCTCAGCTAACCCAAACTACTCAGAAATTTCTAAAGCCTTCTGATAGCTATAATTAATAATTCAGCTGAGTTTGAATCCATATTATTACCTGATGGACTTGAGAACATACAAGGAAAATTACTTGCACTGTCTCTCAAGACACCACCTATACCATCTCCACTTAGTTGGGATGAGCCATCCGTATTCCACTTCACAGAGCCCGCAGAAGGTGCTTGCCATTCACAAACTGGCCTGATAGACTTCCTAAGATTGGCCTTAAATTTCAAGCCATTCTCAGTATTCATGATCTCTCGAGTCTGGCCCACTGTAGGGGAGTTGGATGTTCACAGCTTGAAGCTAAAGTCCATACCTTATTATAAAGACTAGCTAGGTATAGAATATTTTCTCATCCGGAATCCATCTGGAATGGGCCTAACTAAGCACTGAAAAACCGGCTTATGTTAGGTTTCTCCACGCATATAAAACACATTACTCAACCACATCCTTCCGATGTGGGATACACGTACCTCCATCCCACTCGTTTACTTTCAAAAGTGAAATTGTTTCTTTCTGTCCAAATGGTAGCTGCAAACATCATGCACTACGCTTTTTTCTGCAATTTTCCTGAAGCAAAAGCATTCAACTCTTGAAACAATGTAGATATATTTCCTGGAATGCACCAAACTGAACCCCACCAATTCAAAATTCTATACAAGATCATACAAAGACCTTCACATGGTAAGAAGAGACGATCAATAAACTCTGGATGCCTATTGTACAAGGGACAATGGAGATTCTCAGTGTCTACAATACCAAGTTGTCCAAGTCTGTGCAGCCTTGCTCTTGGTATTAACTTAGCAATTATTGGGAAGACCCCTTTTCGCTCCATTGCGTGATAGTGCCTGAACTCAATTGCATATAATAACTCTTCAGTCTCTTTATTTCATCGAACACAAAGAATGCAAGAAATGAAGAGGCTTCACAAGACAGGGAGGAGGCAATGAACATATAGGGTTGGCCGGCCGGTTGGGTCTGACGCGTACCGATAAAAAAGGATTCGGGTCGGCCTGATAAGCAGTGGCGGAAGACATGTGAGGACTGGAGGCCACGGCCCTCCCTAAATTTTTTTGAAATTTTCTTTAATATATATATACATACATATAAATAATATACCTTTCTAAAAATACATGTATTTTTGCACCACTATGAATTCTTGCAAACCCATCTTTCCAATAATTTCAGTTAATTTTTGTCCAAACATGGCAAGAAGATGGGCCGAGTCAACCAACCCACTTACAAGCCTTTTCCAAAATGGGCCCTAAAGGAGGTCCACGCTTCAGTTCCCTTCTTGTTCATTTGCAGTTTGAACACATTATTCATTTTTTTTCCCCTTGGGACCCATTATTCATTCAAGCCTTTTAGGTTTTCCATGCCTATCATTAGCCCCTGGTCAACCCTCCCTCCTGTGGAATTGTGGATCCATGATTTTTTTAAATATCGATTTGGACCGGCGGATTCATATTAGCTGGTCCATCAATATGATTCAATTTAAAATATTAGGTTGAACCATGTCAATTAAATACCGATCAAAAATGATGAATCGATCGATTGTACCGATATTGAATCAGTTATAATGCATATTAGTCTTCTGACTATTATGATTCCTGTACCGATATTTAAAATTCTGTATCTCATACATTTAATAATTTTTCAGAATAACTTAGTAAAATGAATAATTAAATAAAATTGAAATTTTTTTTCTTTAGGAGAACTGGGAATATTATTTATCTACAAAATGTCCTATAAACGGGGGCAGCCTACCCAACCGTCACCCTCCCTGATAATTCATGAGGATAAGGACATGCTTAACACAAGCCACGTGTAAGGACAGTGGGACACCACCGTCTAATTAATTGGGCAATTAATGATGATTGAATGAGTTAATTATACTTTTCATCGATAGGGGTCGTTCACTTTTAGTGTCCAAAAATTTTTTGTTACAAAGTCATTACCCATTAATTCAAAATGATACTTTTCATGGATTCGGTCAAATTTGCTATAGTAAGTAGTAACGGGCAAGAATCTTGCTGAATTTGATTCAAATCTGACCAAGTGTCTAAAAAATCTCATTTTGGAAAAAAAGGGTGATGATTTTGTAAAAAAAATCTTTGGGTGTTAAAAATGAATGATCCATATCTTTTAGTGATGAAAATTATAATTAACCCATGATTGAATGCATTATTAGTCATAATTAAATTATCTTAATTATTAATTAAGAGTATTGATAGTGTATGTCCTTAGGACACATGTTAAAGATTGATTAAAACAAATCATAGTATACCATGTGTGATAAAACCATTGTTTCGTCTAATTTTAAACTTAAAATACATACATTTTTCAAATTTCAATGCACATTTTTCATCCTTATCTAGTGCTCTAAGAGCAACTCCAATGGTACTTGTAAAACAAGATTTAAAACACCTTACACAAGATTACCAGCACTACATGCCTATAATGGGATCAAAACAACACTTGATAGTATCTTTAAATTTAATGGACTCTTGACATATCAAGAGTCAATTAAGATGAAAAATTGGACCCACAAATCCACTCTTTGATTGACATGTGGCAAACAATCCACTAGACTTTGATAAATGTTACAAAGCATTTCAAATTCACTCACTCTTGTCCATTGCTCGAATTCACAAACCACCTTGATCGAGTGTATATTTGATCAACACAGTAAGAATCCACCTTTATTGTAGGTTACCTTGGAATCCACCAAAGATCTTCACGGTGTAGGTCTTCGAATATGGAATCCATCAAAAATTATCACAGGTATATTTGGTGTTTTAACTCACAATGAAACTCTCTCTTGATTACGACCTATACATTGATCTATTTCTTCACTCAAGTACAAGAGGGCATAAAACGGAAAAAAGAAAAAAGAAAAAAAAGGTCTTGAAGTTGTATTAATCTTGAGATAATTTTTACTTGCTTCGATAACCTTCTTGAGGTGCTTTGCCGTGTATTTATCAAACACGCAGATAAGAGTAATCATATTATGATTGCTATTTGTTTGTTGAAGCTGAAATATTTCCATTATTCGGTTAAAAAATAAACCATCTCCGTCATTGAAATCAGTAACTTATGGGCACATTGTAAAAGAAATTACCATAAGAAATTAACCATTAGAAAGATAAGGAATTAACTTACATAAATTAAATTGGTGGAGACTCAAGTGTTTCTCAACAACCTAATGCTAACTCGGAAGGCTAAAGAAATTACTAATCTTAAAGATCAAACCAAAGGTGTATTGTCATCATCTTGAAAATCCGGCAGCATGCAACATCCAATTAAAAGCATGGCGACGACCATGAAAATAATACATCTAATGATGCGTTTGGTACAGGGGTAATGGGGTGTAATGGTTACAAGGGTAATTAAATTTTAAGTTTACTTGTGTTTATTATGTCAGTATAACTTTTACTCTTGTAATAAATTTTAGTAATTAAGCTTATTTTTTACACATAAAGTTTACTAGTGGGGGACTTGGGTAATAAAAAGTAATGAGAAGTTTTACTCCAACCTATTACCCCTTTAAATAAAAATTTCTAAAAGCTCATAAGTTATATATACACATATGTATTATATATTATATATATGTATATATATATACACATATACACAGACACACACACATATATATATGCACTGTATGTGTATACATATACATATACATATATATGTGTGTGTATGTATAGGTATATGTATATATATATATCTATGTGTATATATATGTATATATATATATGTATATATATATATATACACAGTGCATATATATATATATATATACACACACGCAGATAGTGCGACAGTACATGTCTGCATATATATATATATAATACACATACATATATATATGTATATATGTGTATATATATATATAGATAAATATTATATTATATATATATATAATACATATATATATGTATATATATATATAAAAATAAATATTATATTATATATAAATATTATATCTGTGTATATACACATATACACAGATAGTGCATGCATTGTCTATGTATGTGTGTGTATTATATATATATATATATATATATATATATATATATATAATACACACACATACATAGACAATGCATGCACTATCTGTGTATATGTGTGTATATATATATATATATGCAAAAAATGGAGTCCATGCCCGTCCAAGGGGATCGGGCAGGGCCGGGCTCGGACCTAGGCCCGCGGGCCAAATGGTGACCCCTACTATTGTGTTACGTCTTTGTCATGGATTTGAATGTTATCAGATTATTTTGTTGAAATTGTTAACAATCGTTGTTATATATATATATATATATATATATATATATATGTCTGGCTGTGTGTGTATATATATGCATATGTATCTATATTTTTAAAATTTTGGTACATGATAGTCGTAACAATAAAAAACATAATCTCACTTTTTTCTAGTTTGGTTTATTACAATAATAACAAATAAGGGTAATGGTATTACACCAATAATGTACAGTCGTAACAAACAAGAGTAATGAATATTTGGGTAAATTTTATCCTTCTTTACCAAACAAGGGTAACACTTATTCTCCATAATTGTTATTACCCTTGTAACATTTACATGGGTAATATAAATTATACCCCTAAATTCTTACCCCCATACCAAACGCACCCCAAGAAGTATTGCAACCACAATCCAGCCCTTTTTTATATCGCCTATAACTCTTACCTTACAAGAGTTGCAATCATAACAGAGTTTGGTTTGATCGTTGCTCCATCTGATACAATCACTATTACTCGAAATTGGACCCGACTTCCTCGTCGTATTTTGGTATTGAAATCCACATTCAATTGGTGGTCTACAACAATCCAACTTGCATATAGGATAACATCGATCAACATCAAATAGATAAAAATAAATAAATTAAAATCAGTCTTAACACATATATACCTGGGTAGGAGAGAGAGGCTCGATCTTGTTGCCACTTCCAAGACTTGAGCAAATTGAAGATTCAGTTTCAATGTGACAAACCTCTTTAATCTCATTCCAATTGTAGTGGTGATTGAGATTGTACGTTTTAGTGAGAGCAAAGGCAAAGGAGATGAGAACCGTTAGAGTCACTAACACCACCTGAGGTAAATAGAGACACCTCCTATTCGGAGAAATTGCTCCGGCAGTAGCAGTGTTCAATCCAACCAGTGAAAAAAAGCACACGAAAAACCCTAAAATTGATGGACTATCAAGGATTCTTCCACACCTGGTGACACTATGCGCTTCATTCAAGCACCTGAAAATAAAGAAGATTAAGCAACTGGATATAAGGATGATATTTAACCCCCGGAGCCCCACGAACCCTAGGAGCCCCACAGAAGCCATAATTAATTTTGTGTGTGACGTATCATTATCACGTCTTATATATTGATAATTTCTTATGGGTTTATAAATGAAAGTTACGTTACCGAATAACTGTTTTGCATTCCTAATCTATCTATATATCTATCTATCTATAAGAAATCTGTATACGTTTGGATCAGGAACACGGCAGTAGGGGTTGGATTTTTCCTAATTCTCTAGGGGTAATTTCGTAATTCAGTTGGTTTAGATTTCTGAGGCATGTTAATTTGAAGTTCTATTGGTTCTAAGGCATATATGCGAATTCGACACCTTAAAGTCTCCGACGGTAGAAGAGGAGGAAGAGTACCTAGAAGCTGTTGATTACATGGACGGTGGCTGTCAGAGAATGCAAATGGATCATCTTCTTCGTCATCATAAACCGGTCTACCGGTGGAAGCCGTAATTGCAATTTCTGATGTGCTTTCTGGGTCAGTGTCTTGAGCAGTTGTCATACTTGTTCAATTTGCTGAGTCTGATTCGTAAAATTATTTACAGGATAAGCAGAATACGAGACGTGATATCAGAGAAGCACACGTTAGAGATTTGGGTTGGAGGAGGGAGGCATTTGTTGGGGGGTTTTAAGAGTTTTTTGAACGCAGAGAGTGCGAAATAGTAAGCTAATAAGCAAGAGAGCAAGTAGACTGTTAACGAACAGACATAAGGAGGATTCATTCAGGTTTCTAAATGGGCCAGATCTTACATCATGATTCACCCAAGAGTTGACGGTAGTTGGGCCTTATCTCAAATTAGATAAGTTATGGGCTAATCAACGATCCAAAGGATTCATGTGCATCATGAAGCCCATAAAGCTCTTGTTTCAGGCTCAGCAGAGATTCTCTTCTCGGCAATCTTACAAGTCACAATCTATACAGTTCAGGCGAGGAGGAAAAAGATTACTAGAATTGCTACTGAACCAAATACCTTAAAAGGGAATTGAAAAGGAATTTTTTTTTTTGGTTGGAGCTTGGTTAGACCCAAATTCGCCATGCCTTTTCTTTGTACATTTCCTGGATTTTACTTAGAAATTGCGTCAGAATATGTTCTTTAGGTTGTAATCTTTCTTTGAATTCAATCAATTAAGAGAATTTTGTATGATCTTGGGGACGACGCGTTACGTGAGCCCAAATACCTGTCTTATTATCCAGAGAGTTGGTCCTGATCTGAGCCATAATTATCATACTTGCACACCCTACAACTACAATGGCTGGCTTTGTTAGCTAGGTTTACACTATTAACTCATGGGAATCTGCATCTTCTTTGGATAAACACAATTTTGCATCTCTAATACCCAAATCATGCTTCAACCTCTTGTGTCTGTTAAGGAAAATAAAAGAAAGAATCACAAAGCAAAATAATGCAAGGGATCCAACACAAGGAAGTAAAAGTCGTATTTATGAATTGAGCAGAAGGAATTTTAGATCTTTCATCTCGACTGAGTGATGTCATATTTGGGAGTCTTAATTGATTTATTGGACAAGCAGCAGAGTGAATCCAATATGGACAGTCGAGGTGCAGAGAGGTAGCAAGGTGACAGACATAACCACCTTGGGAGACTTGACGAGGATGATAGAATTGCTATCATATCCTGTGAAAATTGAAGGGGAAGAATCTGAGATGAAGGAAGAACAGTGTGGTCTTATCAATATATATAGTGTCCAGATTTTACAAACTTTTACGGTGCTGTTCTACTGGTTGGTTTACCTTGATAGGACGTTGCTCTTCTTAACCACTGAACCCTAGTAAATATATTGAAACCATTTGAGTCACTGTGAGGTTACCTCAGTCATGTCAACACATCATTATTTGCCCACTCCGATTATAATTATGGGACACCTGTTCAGTGAACTGAGAACTTGGAATCCTGTGTGTGAATGAACATGAGCCTTTCATATTATATCTGGACAATGTTTTGCACATATAATTAATGTATTAGTAAATCTTGGGCTTATCCACTTGTATCGAATGTATCAGAGTCATCTCCAAGCAACGATGTTTCGAGTTGTAGAAAGTACGATATCAGAATCCGTGCATTGCAGCCTTCATCTGTTCAGAATTCTGGCACTCGGCTTTACGCGTGATATGCATACCAAGATTGTTAAGTTATTTGAAAGATGGAATTGCAGCAATAACAACAGCCAAAATTTCATTGTTAAGTTTTTTTTTCACATTTCTTTTTGTATCTTCCTGCTTAATTCCATGGTCTGTTAGATAGTGACTTGTATAGTCTGCAAGATCAAATTACACGAAAGCTTAAAATGCAACTATTATTGAGTAGAGATATTGTATATTAACATTATGTTATCTAATTATCATTGTCCTTGGAGAGTTATTTATATATTAAAAGACAGATTCAAGAAAGTTGTGGATCTATGGATATCCAGTTTAAGCATATCTTCAGGGAAATCAATGGTTGTGCAGATTTTCTTGCCACAAAGGCTTCCCAAGATAAGCAATCTAGCTACTTCTACAGGTACAACGACCTTCCAGCTCAAGTTAAAGGTATGATACACATTGACTCGATGGGGGTCCCTGCCATGAGACAGATTAACTGCTAATGTTCTATTTTTGGGCTATTGTCTGCCTTTTTGGTTTGCTGTTGTTATGGTTTGTTATTTTCCTTCTTGGTGCTTGTTCTCTTGTTCTTTTTATCAATGGGTTAGGTTTAGTTCCCCCATTGTGAGCCACCGGATAAGGACTCTTCTTCTCCTTCTTATGAAATAAAATTTCTGGTTTCTTAAAAAAAATAAAAATCATGATGACAGAATGTTATTTGAGTAGGTAAATTAAGTAGATAATCGATTAGGAGATAAGAGATCATTGAAATAACATGATCATGATTACATCCGTCTTATCAAATAACTAGTTAAATCTCTTTAAAATATGTTTATATATATTCAATTACCGAGTGATAATTAAGAGAATAACTTATCTAGGAAGTTCTTGGGTAACTTAAACCACGTGTCTAAATAAATCATTTATGTATTGGGTAAAAACTCGTTAGTTTAGACTCGATCAGAGTAACCTACCACAAGGTTACTTCCCTCTAGACACACAATAATATTAGACAAAATTCTGAATGACAATGTAATTGTCATATAGGATATTTAAAAATCCTACATACATGTATAGAGCTGGTTTTATCTCTAACTTTTTCCATCTCTTGTGAAATATGTATATCCCATTTTAGTTAGTCTAGGCTCTTTTATTGTATACAGAAGATATAAACTTTAAATTGTTTGGAATATGTGTGTACGTATCTAACTTTGACTCCAAATTATAAATTGCGTAACCTTTTTTATAACCAATTATCACTACCTTTCATAAGTAGATTAGTATAAATTCATCATACCCCATAAATAGTATTACACAAATTATGAATGTTAGGCAACCCTAACGATTAGCATGGGCTAATGACTTTTGAGGCATATCATTGTAGAAGTAATTTTAATATATGGTCCATATCATCCAACAAACCTGTAGTCTCCATATCAGCCAATCGTCAAGAATCAGACATTAGTTTATCACTTGCAGTAGAAAGTATTTCCAACAAAACACAGCGTACCACAACATTAATCTTCTCGTAATGGAACCAGACAATGAGCAAAGTCAGCAATTTTCATGTTGACTTAAACAGTGTTCTGTTGTAATAAAGCCAGCAAAACACTACTATTTTGATCAATCTATATATGTGGACGCAGTAACACCTCCCACTTTGGGGAAAAAGAAAGAAAACTTTTTGGTCTATCAAAACTTGCATGACTTTGCTTGGCTAGCTGTAACAGATCCTAGAAAATCTATTTGAAAGTTCTGCATCTGCCTAACTTATTAAATGTAGGAGGCTGCGTGTAGAAATGTGTCATCGCTCTTCACGTATAAAATGATGCTTCGGCAAGGCAATTCGACACATTCTCAATCTCAAAACCTACATTTTCAGTTACCAGTTTCGGGATAGGTCGACGATGGATTTTCCATGCATGAACAACTTCCTCTGTGTATTATTCCTTTGTATAACTTGCATCTTGAATCCCACCTTCACGTATAACGTGTTCACTTTTTTATCATAAAACTTAACACAGAGAAATAGAGATATATTCATGCATACTTTAAGCACTAATGGTTTGATTTTCTTTTCTTGGTGTGACGATAAAGCACAAAGTTTTGGCCTGCCATTTCTGCACGGATATCTTGATTCTTTGGGGGCTAACTTCTCCCATGGTACAAATTTTGCCACGGGAGGAGCCGCCATCAATGGAGGACTACTGAAGGTGGGAGGATTCAGCTTCTATCGCAATATACAGTACGACGAATTCAAACAATTCAAACTCAGATCGCAAAGGATCAGAGAAAAAGGTATATATCATTTACATTAACATGAATCAAAATTGTGGCCTATTTGTTTCTATTGTTCCTTTTGTTTCAAAATTGTGCCCTAAACCTATGTATAGGAGAGAGGACGAGGTGATGAGGAAGACCTAAAAAAACATGGCTAGAAGTAGTAAGAAATGATATGAGTTAATGGGAGTGAATGAATGTATGATCCATGATAAAAATGAATGGAGAAAATGAATACTCATGGTGGATTCCCACTGATGTTCTCATAAACTCATTGAGTCGACTCCAAACTTTTGGAATAAAGACTTTCATGATGATGATGATGATGCATATAAGAAGTTCTACATGCGAACATGTAGTCAAATGATAGAGTTAGTGAGGTGCAATCTAGAGATTACATGTTTAATTTCTAAAAACAGTCTATCCACATATTATGTTGGGGTAATATTTGCGTACAGTCTATTTGTCCCCGCCAACCACAGGAGTCTTGTGCACGGGAACTGTTTAACTTTTATCATTTAAGAAGATCTAAATGCAAGGCACTAAAACGATATTCTCTGGATTTGTAGGTGGAATATTTGTGACTCTTGCGACTCTAATGCCGAAAGAGGAGTATTTTTCAAATGCATTGTATACATTTGACATCGGCCAGAATGATCTTTTTGGACCATTTCTGGCTAACTTCTCTGTACAAGAAGTTAACGCTTCTGTTCCTAATATCATCAATGACTTTGTTACTAATGTGAAGGTAACTTTGAAATTGAGTTTTAAGTTCATAAAGTGGAATTTTAGTATCTAATCATGAGTTGAATCACTGACAGTTTCAATTTTGCAGAACACATACAAGTTAGGAGGTCGATCGTTTTGGATTCATAACACAGGACCATTAGGTTGCTTAGCTTACAGTTTGGCGATCTTTCCCCCGGCTGAGAGGGACGATGCTGGTTGCATAAAACCTTACAACCAAGTGGCTCAGTATTTTAACTACTTGTTGAGAGAAGCTGTATTGCAACTAAGGCAGGATTTTCCGCAGGCTGCATTCACATATGTTGATGTCTACTCTGTCAAGTACTCTCTCTTTGAGCAACCAGAAAGATACGGTATAAGCAACACACACTACTCAAGTTATATATATATATATAGTTAAGGAAAGAGATCGTAATCAACCTTAAGTTCGAATTCAATGAAAAAACTTTCATATTTTTGGATTGTAGGCTTTGAGCATCCACTTGTAGTATGTTGTGGCTACGGAGGCAAGTACAATTTTACTATTGAAGCTTCCTGTGGAGACACAATAACAGTTAATGGCACCCAAATATTTGTTGGTTCATGTGAGCGTCCTAATGTTCGGGTAGATTGGGACGGCGCACACTATACAGATGCAGCTAACAAGTTTGTTTTTGATCAAATCTCAACTGGAGCTTTCTCAGACCCTCGCATTCCCTTGAGAATGGCATGCCACAGAAACACAAGCTTCTTCGGCGACCATATGCACTAAATTGCCGATCTGAGAATATTTTCATAATATAAATCGCGCATGCATGTACTGAACATGGCATTCTATGAATAAAATTGTATCAAGCATTATGCAAGGTGTGGTAATTAAAGAGGAAATTCATTGAAACGAAAAGTTTATACTAATTTCAAATATTCACCAAGAACTAAACAAATTAGGGTGAATCCGATTGTTATTATAATTCTCTAAACTACTCAAACGAAGAGTCTTAACTTATATCAAGATAGGCCTTCAAGATTGGCCTCAACTAGGCTTTCAAGATTTTTTTTTTTGTTTTTACTAGGCTTTCAAGATTGTTCCTGCTTTTTTGGAAAAAGGTTTTGCAAGCTTGGTGTCTTCCAAAGTTGTTTCGGGGGGGTTTAACGATTGTCCTTATTTCTATGTTTAGTCTCCAATTTCTTCTTCTCTCACATTTTCTCCATGCATGCATGACATCATTAGTTATGACTTTTTTTTTTCTTTCTGTCAAATGAAACTTCAAAACAATTTATACCTCAAAATATTTGACGGATTTTGAAAAAAAAATGTATATTCTAAATCGGTGTGAAATTTTTTTTTCAAATAAGAATCATTGTTGATATATTATGAGATAAAAAAAGATCTTGTATATTGATGCAATATGGGTATTCAAGAAGCACACAGACCTTTGGAGATTACAAAGAGCCTATGAAAGATAAGACCCAATTCAATACACTAGCTGCAATAGTTGCATGGAAGGTGTAGTATGAACTCAATCTTGATATGGAGGTAACAAAGTCTTGATCAAGGTAGCTAACAAGGCAGCTTCGATCGTAAAGAGCTAATTATGCAAGAGACCGAATTCCACCAGCTATGATGATGGAGAGTTTAAGGGCTAGCATTGAGCATTAATTACATTCCATTTAGAATTCTATTTAAACTAGCATTTCCCTATAGGAAGGCATCTTATTCAGTATTCAAAATTGAGAGATACTTATAGAGGAGTGATTCCTGATTGTATAATCAGAGAGTGATTCTCTGTTTGTTCTTCAATTCCCAATCGGAGCTCAAACGCTTGAGTAGTTATATATGTCTATTTGAAAACACTGATGTCAAAAACAGCGTTGATGTGCACAAAATTCGTCTCCAAATATGCATTAGAAACAACTATGTAGATCTTAGAGGCTTCAATATAATATTTATAGAGATTAACAGGAAAAAATAAAAAAATTATATCTAAATTAATATGGGAACATTAGATTAAAATAATATTTCATGAATGACAAAAAGTTATAAACATTTGTTTTATTGACAGAAATACTCTCATCGTCCTCATTTGATACCCAAATTGAATCTTCCTCCTTCGGTGGCTTTTGTTGCCAACCAATGGGTGGGGATGGTGTGCCTAAGTCTAGGGAACACTCCCGTGGTGATTGCTTACAAGGAGTTGTCTCTAGCGGTTGAATTTGGCTGTATTTTACATGGTTGGCCAAGACTTCAAAGTCAGATTTCGGCGGAACCAATAGCTGATGGCGGCGAATGATGACTACGGATTGGTCGTGGTGCTCCGACGTTTCTATTTGGTTGGTCAATGACATAGACCGGTGGCCAGATGGAGGGAATCCATTCTATCCATGGGATCTGCTGATATATTATCTGTTTCTACTTGCTGATATGATATATGTTTTTATTATATTTGTTTGAAGACTGAAACAAGAGAATTTAATTTATTAATGTCGCCACAATGAAGGTCAAAACACACGAATGTCATTTCAACTGATATAATATCATCATATCGAAAACAAATATAATATCAGTAGATTCGAAACATATATAATATCGAAATATCTAAAACATACATAATATTAATAGATCTAGAAACAAGAACCAATTTCACTCTTGTTACAAGATGCAATTCCAAATGATGCACTTTGGTTTGGTGAGTTGATTGGTGGTGGTGATGGTCGTGATATTGGTCGGATCGAACTGTTTTCCAAATGGTGGTATGCGATTTCACCATGCTTTTCCACGACTCAAGCGATCATTGACGGTCAGTGATGATTGGGTTTTGGTCGAACTGCCATGGAGCTTCATTTTGGTAGTTCATTTCTCGAGCAAGATGGTCGGATGACAAACTTACTCTTTAGAGGCACAAGGAAGAAGAAATCGGAAGAAGAAGGACGAAGATGAAATATGTTTTACAATGTAAGGGCATTTTGATAAATTTGTGACTTTTGTTCTTATTTCTAACGTTTTTTTTGACTAGCATTGATTGGAACACAAATCTCACATTTTGTCATTCTGTGCTTAAAACAAAGCAAAACTACCAAAAAAAATTATAAAATGCAGATATGAAGATCTAAATTTCCAAATGAACCATAATTTAAAATGCCATATTATTGAAACGATTATTTCTTTTTACATGCATCACTTGTGTCTTATAGCGAGTATAGGCATTATAGTTCCATTATTTTTAGGAAAAAAATAATATTGATTACAAAATAAAAATTAGTTATTAATAAAAAAAAAATATTAATTAATAATAAAGTAAAATAAAATATTCATACTGGTTTACAGATAGCAGTACGAGTCAATTGTGTAACTGGAAGAGGAATACAATGACTCTCCTCTAGTTACAGAGATTGGAGAGGTTGTGTCATGCCCCGACCCTCAAAGCATGAGGAGAAGGAAAGAGGAATGACACTACGACACCACTAACCCCACACAACTCCAATAGAGTTGAGAGAAAATCGAGCAGAAAATCGGACAGCCCATCGTGCACATATACAAAAAACTCAACCAGTTCATAATAATCTAATAACATTCAGAAACAATTAGAATCAATCCAGTCAAGACCCTCAGGGTCCACTACCACAACCATATTACCAGACACTGGAGTCCCAATATTCCGGAGCACCCTCTTGCAGGTCATCCAACACAAATTTCGAAAACAATCTCATAATGTGTGTGTATATATATATATATATAATTCCAAACCAACAGAGGACATCCAAAGTCCAACACATAAGCTAATCACTCGTTCAGGCCACCACAGTCACGCCCCCTCCTACTGATCCGCAGTACCGACCTCAGAAACAAACTCACCTGAAATGATAGAAAAGAAGGAATGAGCCGAATGCCCAGTAGGGATATAAATAGAGGGTAATGAAAGGCTGAATTTAAAGATAGTAAATGCAACAACTTGTCAATGCAAAAATATGCACCCAGTCACCCATCCGAACCTCCAAACTCACCTCCAATGACTCCTCAATCATTATCACAATGCTACCATGCCAATCTCATAATGCCACACTAGAGCCGCCACGCAATTCTCTAGTACCTGACAATCTCATAAGACCCCACTAGAGCTGCCACGCAGTTCTCTAGTACCGAGTTGATCACATAAAGCCACACTAGAGCCGCCATGTAGTTCTCTAGTACTTGACTATCTCATATATCCGGCACATGAGTCCCGATCTCAGGGAGCACACTCTTGGCCCAAAAACCATAGGAACCTCCAATCCACCAACATCTAACGTGAACCACCCAAGTCCATACTCGGTGATCCACCATGCCACTAATAATGTACAAAAGAGTGCAATGCCCACATACACACATGTTTCATGAAAAGCATTTTAAACATGTCAATCAAACTTGACATTTCCAAGGTTTAATATACAAAGAATAATCGATTGTAGAATTGACAAATAACATGGATAAAATAGGGGCTTGGCCCTCTTTGGAACAAACAAAGAGTAGCCCAAATGAATTTATCAACCAAACAATGGTAAGATATCAAAGAAGAGGAAATTCAAGATATTTTTATGAAACTTGAAAAATTCAACAAAAATGGGGAAAATTCCCTACCTCAAAGCGAATTGTAAGTTCTTATCACAAAGCAACGTATACTCAGTCCAAATTCCCTAACCTATTCAATGAAATAAGCTCCATCAATATTTTCATGTTCACCAATCACTCAAGTCTCACATTCCATACTCTAAAATCCAACTCATTTCTTAGAAATCCACATTCACCTTAAATTCAAAGGTTAAACAGTTAAAATTCTATCATAAAAATATTTTCATCCCAACTCAATCTTAATTTAAACAATTTGAGTCAAAAAATCTTACATTGGAACTTGTTAGTTTTCATCAACTCAAGAATTCCAAGTCTCCTCTTGAATTGGTTCAAGAACCACACTTGAATCTAGTAATATAAGAAGATTATAACCTACTTTTGAGTTATTGAACAAAGAAAACTCTCATTGAATATAAATCCCCAAAACCCATTAAACCCACAAACCCTAGGTTCAAAAATTACCTTAATCCTTCTCTTTTCTTTAAGCAAGTGAAATGTGGGTGTAGTTTTAACTTTGGAGAACCCTTGGCCGGCCAGAAAACTCGCCGGAATGTCGTTGAAAGTGGCTGCCAAAAGTGGTGGAGAGAAAAGGGAAACCCTTTTGTCTTTCTGTAAAAAATGAGAATCGGGTGCTACTGCACCCTTTTCTCTTCTATTATTTTTTTTAAAAAACAAATCTCCCTCTCTTTTTTTTTTAATTGTGAGAATCGGGTGCTAGTGCACCCTTTTCTCTTCATTGATTTTTTTTAATTAAATATCACTATTGTCCCTCTTTCTACTTTTGACCCTAAATTGATTTTTTTAAAATATCCTTTAAGCCCTTTTGAACTTTCTTTCTATCCTCATTTTATTTATTTCATAAACTAAGTCCCTATTTATTTTTATTTTTATTTTATATTCTTTTATAGAGACGGGGTATTACATCCTCCATCCCTTATAAAATTTCGTCCTCGAATTTAAAACGTATCTATAGACGCTAACAAGAACGGATACTTCCCCCTCATTTTGGGGCTCTAACTCTTACGTAGCCTACTCCACTCCGTGGGGTTGCCACAACACCTTCACGAGAGGTATGACACTGGATCGAGTGACTGCCTCTCACCTATCCAGGATCCTCAACGGCTGCACAATGTAAGTCACGTCCAACGTTGCGTCTAATGTGAATCAATCCAGTTCGACTCGTACTTCTGAAGCATCGACACATAAAATACATTATGTACGTTGGATAATCGCAATAGAATAACTAAACAATAAGCGACCGGTCCTACTCGCTCTAGAATCTCAAACGTCCAATTAACCAAGTAATAAATAAGAGAATAAAGCCAAGTGATGTCAGTGGAGCCTTTCACAAGTATTTTACTAAGCTGTTCACTGCAGGCCCTTTAGTTGATGATTATTCTTTTCTAGATGCACTAACTACAGTGGTTGACCCAATTATGAATGAAGCTTTATGTCGTAAGGCAACTAAAGAAGAGGTTTGGAATGCAGTGCAGAGTATAAATCTCAAAGGTCCTACTCGCTCTAGAATCTCAAATGTCCAATTAACCAAGTAATAAATAAGAGAATAAAGCCAAGTGATAAATAAGAGAATAACTTATCTAGGATAGATCCATTTCTTATCCTTATCCCTTACAGAGATTTTAACTCAAGAGAATAAAGCCAAGTGATAAATAAGAGAATAACTTATCTAGGATAGATCCATTTTTTATCCTTATCATTTTTACTCAAGGAAAAGCAGATATATAGATGACTTTTATGTTAACAAAAATATGTTTTCATGATTTAGCCAATTTTGAAGATAAGTTCTATCTATATTCACATTAGCAGTACACGGTAATTGGATAGCATATGCATATATGAGATATAAATATGTCCAAACAAAATCTAAACCACGTGCCTAAATAAATCATCTACGTATTGGGTAAAAACTGGTTAGTTTAGGCTGATCAGAGTAACCTATCACAAGGTTACTTCCCTCCAGACACACAATACTATTAGAAAAAATTATGAATGACCATGCAATTGTCATATAGGCTCTTTTATTGTATACAGAAGACAAAAACTTTAAATTGTTTGGAATATGTGTGTACGTATCTAACTTTGACTCCAAATTATAAATTGCGTTACTTTTTTTTATAAACCACAACCACAACAATCTCCTCGTAACGGAACCAGACAATGAGAAATAGAGAAATAGAGCGCAGTGCAAGCAATAACACAAAGCCAGCGTTGCTGACTAGACAATTCTTTCATAAATTCATGCCATATATTTAACGCGATGTCAAAGCCAAGTCAGCGCCATTCTAATTAATGGAGCTTGTTTAGCCTGAAACGTAAAGTAGAAGGGATTGTTTAGTCTGAAAAATTATAAAATGAGCTTGCTTGATCTAATTAGGGAAACAAATAAAACACCGGAGTGTAGGCAATTTTCAAGTTGACTTAAACGGTATTTTAATGTAATAAAGCCAATAATCTATATATGTGCACGCAGTAACACCTCCCACTTTGGGGAAAAAGAAAGAAGAAAACTTTTTGGTATATCAAAACTTGCATGACTTGGCTTGGCTAGATGTAACAGATCCTAGAAAGTTAATCTATTTGAAAGTTCTGCATCTGCCTAACTTATTAAATATAGGAGGCTGAGTGTAGAACTGTGCCCTCGCTCTTCACGTATAAAATGATGCCTCGGCAAGGCAATTCGGCGCATTCTCAATCTCAAAACCTACATTTTCAGTTACAAGTTTCGGGATAGGTCGACGATGGATTTTCCTTGCATGAACATCTTCCTCTGTGTATTATTCCTTTGTATAGCTTGCATCTTGAATCCCACCTTCTCTTTGGAAAGTTGCGTCTTCCCAGCCATATTTAACTTTGGTGACTCCAATTCCGACACCGGTGGTCTATCTGCAACTTCCCTAATCACTCTCCCTCCTCCCTATGGAGAGACATTTTTTCACAAGCCTGCGGGGAGGGGATCCGATGGTCGCCACATCATCGATTTCATCGGTATATATGCGTGTGTGCTCACTTTTTTATCAAATAACTTAACACAGAGAAATAGAGATATATTCATGCATACTTTAAGCACTGATAGTTTGATTTTCTTTTCTTGGTGTGATGATAAAGCACAAAGTTTTGGCCTGCCATTTCTGCATGGATATCTTGATTCTTTGGGGGCTAACTTCTCCCATGGTGCAAATTTTGCCACGGGAGGAGCCTCCATCAATGGAGGACTACTGAAGGTGGGAGGATTCAGCTTCTATCTCAATATACAGTACGAAGAATTCAAACAATTCAAATTCAGATCGGAAAGGATCAGAGAAAAAGGTAGATATCATTTACATTAACATGAATCAAAATTGTGGCCTATTTGTTTCTATTGTTCCTTTTGTTTCAAAATTGTGCCCTAAACCTATGTATAGGAGAGAGGAGGATGCGATGAGGAAGACCTAAAAAAAAGCATGGCTAGAAGTAGCAAGAAAAGATATGGAGTTAATGGGAGTGAATGTATGTATGATCCATGATAACAATGAATGGAGAAAATGAATACTCATGGTGGATTCCTATTAATATTCTCATAAACTCATGTAGCCGGTCCCAAACTTTTGGAATAAAGACTTTGATGATGATGATGTATATAAGAAATTCTATAGGCGAACATGTAGTCAAATGATAGAGTTAGTGAGGTGCAACATGGAGATTACATGTTTAATTTCTAAAAACAGTCTATTCACATATTATGTTGGAGTAATATTTGCGTACATCCTATTTGTCCATGCCAACCGCAAGAGTCTTGTGCACGGGAACTGTTTAACTTTTACCATTTAAGAAGATCTAAATGCAATGGTACTAAAACGATATTCTCTGGATTTGTAGGTGGAATATTTGCGACTCTAATGCCGAAAGAGGAATATTTTTCAAATGCCTTGTATACATTTGACATCGGTCAAAATGATCTTATTGGGCCATTTCTGTTCAACTTTTCTGTACACGAAGTTAACGCTTCTGTTATTAATATCATCAATGACTTTATTACTAATGTGAAGGTAACTTTGAAACTAAGTTTTAAGTTCATCAAGTGAAATTTTAGTATCTGATCATGACAGTTTCAATTTTGCAGAATACATACAAGTTAGGCGGTAGATCGTTTTGGATTCATAACACAGGACCATTAGGTTGCTTTGCTAGCAGTTTGGCGATCTTTCCCTTAGGTGAGAGGGACGATGCTGGTTGCGTAAAACCTTACAACCAAGTGGCTCAGTATTTTAACTACTTGTTGAGAGAAGCTGTATTGCAACTAAGGCACGATTTTCCACAGGCTGCATTCACATATGTTGATGTCTACTCTGTCAAGTACTCTCTCTTTGAACAATCAGAAAGATACGGTATAAGCAACACATATTACTCAAGTTATATATATATATATATATATATATATAGTTAAGGAAAGAGTACGTAATCAACCTTAAGTTGGAATTCAATGAAAAAACTTTTATATTTCTGGATTGTAGGCTTTGAGCATCCACTTGTAGTATGTTGTGGCTACGGAGGCAAGTACAATTTTACTATTGGAGCTTTCTGTGGAGACACTATAACAGTTAATGGCACCCAAATATTTGTTGGTTCGTGTGAGCGTCCTGATGTTCAAGTAGATTGGGATGGCGCACACTATACAGATGCAGCTAACAAGTTTGTTTTTGATCAAATCTCAACTGGAGCTTTCTCTGACCCTCCCATTCCCTTGAGAATGGCATGCCACAGAAACACAAGCTTCTTCAACGACCATATGCACTAAATTGCCGATATGAGAATATTTTTATAGTATAAATCGCGCATGCATGTACTTAACATGACATTCTATGAATAAAATTGTATCAAACATTATGCAGGGTGTGGTAAATAATCACGCGTCCTTATTTCTATGTTTAGTCTCTGATTTCTTCTTCTCCCACATTTTCTCCATGCATGCATGATATCATTAGTTATGACTTTTCTTTTTCCCTTAAATGAAACTTCAAAATAATTTATACCTCAAAATACTTGACGTATTTTGAAAAAAAAAATGTATATTTTAAATCGGTGTGAATTTTTCTTTTTCAAATAAGAACCATTGCTGATATATTCTGAGATAAAAAAGATTTCGCATATTGATGCAAGAATAATGTTTGAGACCTCCAAAAAGTGACTTTCAAAAGACCCTCATTTAATGTGGATGTAAAGTGGGCTCTACATGTTTGTTTTTAATCAATGACTATTTTAATACGATATAGATTTGAGGGTCTTTTGGGGTCACAAAATGAGGGATCTAGTATTGTCCAAGATTAGACTCAATACAATACACTAGCTGCATTAATGCTTGGAAAGTGCAGTGTGAACTCAAACTTGATATGAAGGCAACAAAGTCTTGATCAAGGTAGCAATCAAGGCAGCTTTGACCGTAAAGAGCTAATTATGCAAGAGACTTAATTCCACCAGCTATGATGATGGAGAGTTTTGGGGCTACCATTGAGCATTAATTATATTCCATTTAGAATTCTATTTATATAGACTAGCATTTCCCTATAGGAAGGCATCTTATTCAGTATTCAAATTTGAGAGATAATTGAACATTCTGAATTGTAGGATTTGATTATCCACTTGTAGTATGTTGTGGCTACGGAGCGAAGTACAATTTTACTGTTGGTGTTTTCTACGGAGACACAATAACAGTTAATGGCACCCAAATATTTGCTGGTTTGTGCAAGCGTCTTGATGTTCGGGTAATGTGGGATGGCGGACACTATACAAATGCAACTAACAAGTTTGTTTTTGATCAAATCTCAACTGGAGCTTTCTCGGACCCTCCCATTTCCTTGAGAATGGCATGCCATAGAAACACAAGCTTCTTCAACAACCATCCTGAGCCCAGATAATACGGACTTATGGGTAGGGCTTCGGGCTCAGGTTTATGTAGTATAATTGAAACCCTATGCTCTTTTGCTTTGGTTGAATCTGTCTGTAATTGGTGGGGAAATATTCCAAGAAAACAAAGCAATCATTGGCCAAGATATATATATATATAAAAAGCCATCCTTGTGCTCATTTCGTGTCCAGTTCCTCTAATGATCACTATATATGATTGGATGGATTTAATGATCACTATATACATGTTTGTGATCAAGAATATATATTTATATTATTGTAATTATATCGGACCATTGTTTTGGGCTTGGGACGAGCCTTGGTCAACGGGTTTGGGCCGGGCCTCGGTTCGCAGGTCGTTTGGTGACCCCTAAAGAAGAGGCGTTAAGTGGGAGTGGAGACTTTTTACTGCTTTACCATTCATGTCAGACTTTTTTTTGCTACCCGAGAATAAAATCATACAAGTTTGTACTTTGAACATCCGATATGAGTTGTATAATATTAAGGGAAAATTAAAGATTAGTCTCTTATTGAAGAGTTTTATTCCAAGAATGACACTCTTAAAAGTCTTATTCCGTAAAATCCATCTAATTTGAACTAATATTCCAAAAAAGATAAAAAGTTAAAATATATGGTTTTATTGTCTAAAATACCCTCATTTTCATCCTCAAATATGTCACATGCCTCCTGCATATGATTCATCTCTAACCTCAGTCGGAAGCTTCTTCTCCGCCCCTCTTGGTTTATTCGAGAGTTCTATGACATTTTTTAATGATTTTTCATCCCCATTTTTGTTATATTTGAATTTGATTTACTCATACTCACTACGGGACCTATAGATATTGTTGTTTTCCTTTGATCTATCATCACATCATTATTTTCGGCATTTTCTGTGGTGATTTTCGTGATTTTTTGGGATTTGCAGACTGCAGGTGATATGTTATCTGTTTTGATTAATTCATAATGTTATCTGTCTTATTAAATATTATTTGTCTTGCTAAATATTATCTGTCTTGTTAAAATGTTATCTGTCTTTAATTAAATGTTATCTATTTGAAGTTTCGAAACAAATAACATATTATAACATATCCAAAACAGATATAATATCTGTAGATTTAGATCCGATTTCAGAAGAAAAAAAAGAGTTCGAAAAAGCAATAAAACCTCAAAAGTGATGTGCATTGATATGTGGAATTGATTGGGAGCGTTCATAGTAGCCAGCGTTGGCCATATTGGTCGGATTTAGCTTTTTTTCAAATAGTGACTGTAAAATCACAAAGCTTTTTTGGCAACTCGAGTGATAATCGATTGTGGGTGATGGTTGAGTTTTAATCGGGCTAATGTAGAGCTTCTTTTCGGTAGGTGGTTCGTCGAAAATGATGGCCGGATGGCCAACTTCCTATATGGTGGAGCAAAGAAGAAGAAGAAAGAAGGAAGGAGGGAGGGTAATTTGGTAAGTTAGTAAGTTTTGTCATTTTTTCTAAAGTTTTTTTTAAATTGTCCTTATTGTAATATAACTTTTAGTTTTTGTCCTTATGAGTAAAAATCCCTAATATTAATACATGATCATTACGTTGCTTAGCTTACAATTAATTTGGACATCTTTCCATCCGGCGAGAGGGACAAATGAATGACAAGATTGGGCCCGCTAGGGGTTTGCTGTGTACACCATTTCTAGGGCAATTGGGCTTCTTCCCAATCTCCGGTAATCAAAATGCAAATTTTTTGTTGGTATGTCTCCATCAGAGGAGGATCATATAGGTGGAGCACATGGAGGGCTCAAAGCAGTCCAAGCTGGAGCTTTGGGCACCAATCGAACTGGCAGAACAATTAAAATAGAAAAAAAATTTACAACCCACGCAGCCAAAAATCAATTGGAAAATCAGCTCAAAAGAACCCTACCAATGCCAATGGAGGGACCAGATATTGAAAGCTCTGAATTCTCTAACTTGTCGCCGAGAGAGATGATGGATCACGCATGCAGTCATTTCCTTAATTCCATCCACTCAAATTGCTGTGGACGTAAGAACTAATGCCGTATCCAACTATCCATTGTCATTTCTAGCCACTCAAATTAATTAATAAATTTATCCACCAGATATTTTGATTCATGCGACAACGTGTTGTTCGTTTCTGAAAAACAAAAAAAACATAGTATTTTCAAAACAAGTATAAAGCCACATCTCAATTATTGTGAACACTCCAGCTCGAGTTGCTCGACTGGTCGGGTCACAAACTTATACACCATAAGTTTAATGGTGTTGAGCAATATATCGAGTGGCAATAAGATTAGTGTCCTAAATCTCGCATCGCTAAGGATAAAAAGTGAAGTGCATCTGCCTAACTTCTTAGATAAGGGAGGCTTCGTGAAGGACTGTGTCCTCATTATTCTTGTATAAACGATACTTCGGCATTTCACTTCGACAAATTCTCAATAACAAAACCTACATTTTGAGTTCCCAGTTTCCGGATAGGTCGACGATGGAGGCTAATTTCTGCACGGATATCTTGATTCTTTGGGGGCTAATTTCTCCCATGGTGCAAATTTTGCCACTGGAGGAGCCTCCATTAATGGAGGACTATTGAAGGTGAATGGATTTAGCTTCTATCTTAATATACAGTACGACGAATTCAGACAATTCAAACTCAGATCGCAAATGATCAGAGAACAAGATATGTATTATTTATAGTAACGTGAATCAAAATTGCGACCTATTTGTTGCTATTGTTCCCTTTTTTGAAAAAAAAATGTATATAAGAAGCTCTATACGCCAACATTTTGCCCAATGATAGGAATATTGGTGAGGTACAACATAGAGGTTACAAGTTCAATTCGTGAAAATAGTCTCTCCACATATTATGTGGGATCGGATAAGTTATATGTACATCTTGACTATCCCCACCCACTATAGGAGTCTTGTGCACTGGACTGCAATAATACTAAAACCAATTCTCTTTATTTGTAGGTGGAATATTCGCAACTCTAATGTCGAAAAAGGAATATTTTTCAAATGCCTTGTATACGTTTGACATCGACCAAAATGATCTTTTTGGACCATTTCTGTTTAACTTTTCTGTATAACAAGTTAACGCTTCTATCCCTAATATCATCAATGACTTTGTTACAAATGTGGAGGTAATTCTTTGAAACTGAGTGTCAAGTTCATAAAGTGGAATTTTACTATCAGATGATCATGAGCTGAATCAGTGGTAGTTTCAATTTTGCAAAATATATGTAAGTTAGGAGGTAGATCGTTTTGGATTCATAACGCAGGACCTATAGGTTGCCCAGCTTATAGTTTGGAGATCTTTCCCTCGAGCGAGACGGACAATGATGGTTGCATAAAACCTTACAACGAAGTAGCTCAGTATTTTAACTACATGTTGAGAGAAGTCGTATTGCAACTAAGGCGGGATTTTCCGGAGGCTGCATTCACATATGTTGACATCTACTCTGTCAAGTACTTTCTCTTCGAAGAACCAGAAATATACGGTATAAGCAACACACTTATATGTTATTTTATTAATAGTTGATGAAAATACAATCGTAAGTTGTAATTCAACATTCTGGATTGTAGGATTTGAGCATCACTTAGTATGTTGTGGCTATGGAGGCAAGTACAATTTTACTGTTGGTGTTTTGTGCGGAGACACAATAACAGTTAATGGCACCCAAATATTTGTTGGTTCATGCGAGCGCTCCGCTGTTCGGGTAATCTGGGATGACACACACTACACAGATGCAGCTAACAAGTTTGTTTTTGATCAAATCTCGACCGGAGCTTTCTCATACCCTCCTATTCCCTTGAGAATGGCATGCCACTGAAACACAAGCTTCTTCAACGACCATATGCACTAAATTGCTGATCCGAGAATATTTCATCATTAATTTCGAGCATGCATGTATTTAACTTTGCATTCTATGAATGACATTGTATCAAATTATTAGTTGAATCATATATCATCATCATTAGTCAGATCATTATCTTTTAGGCTTACATATTAAGTTGGGCCTTTAGTTTATTAGTGTATTGTCTATGCCCACATTATGTTGTCGGGATTTAACGAAATAAAGCCGAATATATAAAAATTGTGGAAACAAAAAGAGAGAAAGAAAAGACACAATGTTTAACATGGTTCGGCACAGCTTGCCCACGTCCCTGGGCAAAGAACGACGAAGAATTCCACTAGTATCAAGAAAATAACAAAAAATATGAGTTCTTGAACTCCAAAACTAACCAACAAAATCTCTTTACCGAACTCTCTCACACAAACACCCTCGGCGCTGCTCAAAACCAGCTACTCACTAATATTATAAAGGAAAAAAAAATAAGTCACATAAGGAGACGCTTGATAATAGGAAACTAATTGCCACAAAACTACAACCACAATTTGCAAAGACAAAACGTCTTTATGAAATTGCTCCACCTTTTCCTTCTTCCAACGGGTCCCAGGTGGTACCACACATATTCTTGTTATTCAATTCCTTGGAGAATTTGAGCAAAGAAACAACGTTGTAAACCAAACTTTGACTGACATATGTAACTAATCTTTTATTGAGTTAACGGGCATTTATTGCGTGATTCACTTAATCTAATACATATGAATACATAATTTGTTATTAAAAAAATTACAACTAAATTTTTCTTAGGGAGGGGCGGCTAGTAGGGGTGGTTCCGCCCCTGCACGACATAAGTCCTTGCTTGCTGCTTGACACCACTTTATTACGTCGCTTCTGATACTAAAGTAACTAGGTTCGGTTCTTAGAGCGCTTGTAATGGCGCCAATTTAACTAGGCATCGGTGGGGTTTTGACAGAGCATGGATATAAAAGTGTGCCCAATAATGCAATTTTGTTGGGAACAACATGGAGGAAGGGAACATTGATGACCTCCATGTTGGCTGCAATATATGGATCCTACTTGTACCATAATTACAACTACATAAAAAAATTAATACTGCACCTCATCTCTATTACATCAAAAATCAAGCTAACAAATTTATATAATTATATCAATATGTCCAGTCACATTATCAAAATACACAACCACATCAACAAAACACATTCCTCAATACATTTTGTTGTCCCCAACAAAAAATCACACCATTACGGTTGCTATTAGATGTAACCTTTGATGTGATGTCGCTTGCTAGTGAATTACCCAAAAGCTATGACAATGGGGGCGGGGCCAGATATTGAATGCTCTGAATTCTCCAACTTGTCACCGAGAGAGATGATGAATCACGCATGCTGTCATTTCCTTTCGCCATCCACTAAAATACTGTGGACGTACGAGGTGATGTTGTATCTAACTATCCATTGTCATTTCCAGCCACGCGACAACCAAAAAAAAAAAAAAAATAGGAAGTATTTTCAATAGAAGAATAAGCCCACATCTCAATTATTGTGAACTCTCCCGCTCGACCAACTCGAGCAGTCCGGTCACAAAGTTCTGCACAATCAAGTTTATTGGTGCTGAGCGATATATCGAGTGGCAACGAGATTCGTATTCTAAATCTCATATCGTTCAGAAGAAAATGTGAAATGCATCTGCCTAACTTTTTAGATATGGGAGGCTTCGTGAAGGACTGTGTCCTCTTTATTCTTGTATAAACGATACTTCGACATTTCACTTCGACAAATACTCAATAACAAAACCTACACACTACATGTTGAGTTTCCAGTTTCCGGAAAGGTTGACGATGGAGCTCCCTTTCATGAACATCTTCCTCTGTGTGCTCTTCCTTTGTTTAACTTGCACCTTGAATCCCATCTTCTCTTTGGAAAGTTGCAACTTCCCGGACATATTTAACTTCGGTGACTACAATTCAAATCCCACCAGTTCTTTGGAAAGTTGCGACTTCCCGGCCATATTTAACTTTGGTGACTCCAACTCGGACACCGGTGGTCTATCTGCAACTTCCCTAATCACTCTCCCTCCTCCCTATGGAGAGACATTTTTTCACAAGCCTGCGGGGAGGGGATCCGATGGTCGCCACATCATCGATTTCATCGGTATATATGCGTGTGTGCTTACTTTTTTATCATATAACTTGACACAGAGAAATAGAGATATATTCATGCATACTTTAAGCACTAATGGTTTGATTTTATTTTTTTGGTGTGATGATAAGCACAAAGTTTTGGCCTGCCATTTCTGCACGGATATCTTGATTCTTTGGGGGCTAATTTCTCCCATGGTGCAAATTTTGCCACTGGAGGAGCCTCCATCAATGGAGGACTATTGAAGGTGAATGGATTTAGCTTCTATCTTAATATACAGTACGACGAATTCAGACAATTCAAACTCAGATCGCAAATGATCAGAGAAAAAGGTATGTATTATTTATAGTAACATGAATCAAAATTGCGACCTATTTGTTGCTATTGTTCCCTTTTTTCAAAAAAAAAATGTATATAAGAAGCTCTATAGGCCAACATTTTGCCCAATTATAGGAATATTGGTGAGGTGCAACATAGAAGTTACATGTTCAATTCGTGAAAATAGCCTCTCCACATATTATGTGTGATAAGTTATATGTACATCTTGACTATCCCCACCTACTGTAGGAGTCTTGTGCACTGGACTGCAACAGTACTAAAACTAATTCTCTTTATTTGTAGGTGGAATATTTGCAACTCTAATGCCGAAAAAGGAATATTTTTCAAATGCCTTGTATACGTTTGACATCGGCCAGAATGATCTTTTTGGACCATTTCTGTTTAACTTTTCTGTACAAGACGTTAACGCTTCTGTCCCTAATATCATCAATGACTTTGTTACAAATGTGGAGGTAATTCTTTGAAACTGTGTTTCGAGTTCATAAAGTGGAATTTTACTATCAGATCATGAGCTGAATGAGTGGTAGTTTCGATTTTGCAGAATATATATAAGTTAGGAGGTAGATCGTTTTGGATTCATAACGCAGGACCTATAGGTTGCCCAGCTTATAGTTTGGAGATCTTTCCCTCGGGCGAGAGGGACAATGTTGGTTGCATAAAACCTTACAACGAAGTAGCTCAGTATTTTAACTACATGTTGAGAGAAGCCGTATTGCAACTAAGGCAGGATTTTCCGGAGGCTGCATTCACATATGTTGACGTCTACTCTGTCAAGTACTCTCTCTTCGAAGAACCAGAAAGATACGGTATAAGCAACACACTTATATGTTATTTTATTAATAGTTGATGAAAATAAAATCGTAAGTTGTAATTCAACATTCTGGATTGTAGGATTTGAGCATCCACTAGTAGTATGTTGTGGCTATGGAGGCAAGTACAATTTTACTGTTGGAGTTTTGTGCGGAGACACAATAACAGTTAACGGCACCCAAATATTTGTTGGTTCATGCGAGCGCCCCGCTGTTCGGGTAATTTGGGATGGCGCACACTACACAGATGCAGCTAACAAGTTTGTTTTTGATCAAATCTCGACCGGAGCTTTCTCAGACCCTCCTATTCCCTTGAGAATGGCATGTCACAGAAACACAAGCTTCTTCAACGACCATATGCGCTAAATTGCCGATCTGAGAATATTTCATCATTTATGTCGAGCATGCGTGTATTTAACTTTGCATTCTATGACTGACATTGTATCAAGTTACTGGTTGAATCATATATCATCATCATTAGTCAGATCATTATCTTTTAGGCTTACATATTAAGTTGAGCCTTTAGTTTGTTAGTGTATTGTCTATGCCCACATTATGTTGTCCGGATTTAAGGAAACAAGACCGAATATATAAAACTTGAGGAAACAAAACGAGAGAAAGAAGACACAATGTTTATCGAGGTTCGACACAACTTGCCTAAGTCCCTGTGCGAAGAACAACGAAGAATTTCACTAATATGAAGAAGATTACAAAATAGATGAATTTTTGAACTCCAAAACTAACCATCAAAATCTCTATACCGGACTCTCTCACACAAATACCTTTGGCACTGCTCAAAACCAGCAACTCACTAATATTAATAAAGGAAAAAAATTAGTCACATAAAGAGACGTGTGATAATAGGAAACTAATTGCCACAAAACTACAGACACAATTTGCAAAGACAACACGTCTTTATCAAATTGCTCCACCTTTTCCTTCTTCCAACAAGTCCCAGGTGGTCCCACACATATTCTTGTCCTTCAATTCATTGGAGACTTTGAGCAAAGAAACAATAAACCAAACTTTGACTAACATATGTACTAATATTTTATTGAGTTAAGGGGCATTTATTGCGTGATTCCCTTAATCTAATACGTATGAATACATAATTTGTTATTAAAAAAATTACTACTAAATTTTTTTTAGGGAGGGCCGGCTAGTAGGGGTGGTTCCGCCCCTCCAAGACATGAGTCCTTGCTTGCTGTTTTTTTTCCCTTAAATAAGACACCACTTTATTACGCCGCTTTTGATACTAAAGTAAGTAGGTTCGGTTCTTAGAGCACTTATAATGGTGTTGATTTAACGGAATATGGGTGGGGTTTTGACGGGACATGGATACAAAAGTATACACGACAATGCAATTTTATTGGGAACAACATGGGGGAAGGGAACATTGGCGACCTCCATGTTCACTCCAACATATGGGGTCCATTTGTACCACACTCACAACTATGCAAAATATTAATACTGGACTCCATCTTTATTACATCAAAAATCAAGTTAACAAATTTACATAATTGTATCAATATATTTTGTTGGTCCAATCACATCATCAAAATACAAAACCACGCCGAGAAAACACATTTCTCATTATAGTTTGTCGTCCCAAAAAAAATACACCATGTGGTTGTTATTAGATGTAACCTTTGATGTGATGTCGCTTGCTAGTGAATTACCCAAAAGCTATGACAATGGGGGCGGGGCCAGATATTGAATGCTCTGAATTCTCCAACTTGTCACCGAGAGAGATGATGAATCACGCATGCTGTCATTTCCTTTTGCCATCCACTAAAATACTGTGGACGTACGAGGTGATGTTGTATCTAACTATCCATTGTCATTTCCAGCCACGCGACAACCAAAAAAAAAAAAAAGAAGTGTTTTCAATAGAAGAATAAGCCCACATCTCAATTATTGTGAACACTCCCGCTCGAGTTGCTCGAGCGGTCCGGTCACAAACTTGTGCACAATCAAGTTTATTGTGCTGAGCGATATATCGAGTGGCAATGAGATTAGTATTCTAAATCTCATATCGTTCAGGAGAAAATGTGAAATGGATCTGCCTAACTTTTTAGATATGGGAGGCTTAGTGAAGGACTGTGTCCTCTTTATTCTTGCATAAACGATACTTCGCATTTCACTTGGACAAATACTCAATAACAAAACCTAAACACTACATGTTGAGTTTCCAGTTTCCGGATAGGTCGACGATGGAGCTCCCTTTCATGAACATCTTCCTCTGTGTGCTCTTCCTTTGTTTAACTTGCACCTTGAATCCCATCTTCTCTTTGGAAAGTTGCAACTTCCCGGACATAATTAACTTCGGTGACTCCAATTCAAATCCCACCTGTTCTTTGGAAAGTTGCAACTTCCCAGCCATATTTAACTTCGGGGACTCCAATTCGGACACTGGTAGCCTAGCTGCAACTTCCCTAATCACTCTCCCTACTCCCAATGGAGAGACATACTTTCACATGCCTGCGGGGAGGGGATCCGATGGTCGACACATCATCGATTTCATTGGTATATATATGTGTGTGTTCACTTTTTTATCATATAACTTAATACAGAGAAATATAGATACATTCATGCATACTTTAAGCACTAATGGTTTGATTTAACTTAATACAGAGAAATATAGATACATTCATGCATACTTTAAGCATTAATGGTTTGATTTTCATTTTTCTTTCTTTTTTTTTGATGTGATGATAAGCACAAAGTTTTGGCCTGCCATTTCTGCACGGATTTCTTGATTCTTTGGAGGCTAACTTCTCCCATGGTGCAAATTTTGCCACGGGAGGGGCCATCATCAATGGAGGACCACTGAAGCTGGGAGGATTCAACTTCTATCTTAAAATACAGTACGACCAATTCAGACAATTAAAACTCAGATCGCAAATAATTAGAGAAAAAGGTATATATTGTTATGAATCAAAACTATGGCTTATTTGTAGCTATTGTCCCCTGTTTAAAAAAAAAAATTATTTATGAAGCTACAAGCGAACATATAGTCCAGCGAGCGAGCGAATTGCAAAGGTGCAACATAAACGTTACATGCTCAATTTCTCGAAACAATCTCTCCACATATTTTGTTACATCTTGTCTGTCGCTACCTACTACGGAAGTCTTATACATGGTAGTTATTTACCTTCATTCTCAACTGCAATGGTACTGAAACGAGATTCTTTGTATTTGTAGGTGGAATATTTGCAGATCTAATGCCGAAACAAGAGTATTTTTCAAATGCCTTGTATACTTTTGACATCGGCCATAATGATCTTCTTGGACCATTTCTGTTCAACTTTTCTGTACAAGAAGTTAACGCTTCTGTCCCTAATATCATCAATGACTTTGTTACAAATGTGGAGGTAATTCTTTGAAATTGAGTGTCAAGTTCATAAAGTGGAATTTTACTATCAGATCATGAGCTGAATTAGTGGTAGTTTCAATTTTGCAGGATATATATAAGTTAGGAGGTAGATCGTTTTGGATTCATAACGCAGGACCTATAGGTTGCCTAGCTTACATTTTGGAGATGTTTCCCTCGGGCGAGAGGGATAATGCTGGTTGCATAAAACCTTACAACGAAGTAGCTCAGTATTTTAACTACATGTTGAGAGAAGTTGTATTGCAACTAAGGGAGGATTTTCCAGAGGCTGCATTCACATATGTTGACATCTACTCTGTCAAGTACTCTCTCTTCGAAGAACCAGAGAGATATGGTATAAGCGACACACTTATCTGTTATATATATTATTAATAGTTGATGAAAATACAACCTTAAGTTTTTATTCAACATTCTGGCCGGATTGTAGGATTTGAGCATCCACTTGTAGTATGTTGTGGGTACGGAGGCACATACAATGTTACTGTTGGTGTCTATTGCGGAGACACGATAACAGTTAATGACACCCAAATATTTGTCGGTTCGTGCGAGCGCCCTGATGTTCGGGTAATTTGGGATGGCGGACACTACACTGATGCAGCTAACAAGTTTGTTTTTGATCAAATCTCGACCGGAGCTTTCTCAGACCCTCCCATTCCCTTGAGAATGGCATGCCACAGAAACACAAGCTTCTTCTACGACCATATGCATTAAACTTGGCTTGCCGAGAATATTTTCATTATTTATATCAAGCAGCATGCATGTAAATATTTAACTTGTCTTTCTATGAATGAAATTATATCAACCATTCTGCCTTTCCTATTATTGAATTTGTGCTAGTATTCCCATTACTTTAGTGGAGCTCTTTATGACTATTGTGGTTTTTTTGTGGGTTATTACAACTAAAAATGCTCAATTTTTCACAGTAATTATTTTATGATGGTGAACAACTTGACTTGTTTCCGCACAACAATCATCAGACTACCCAATATTTCAGATTCGATTCTGCGAGAAAATAAATAAATAACAACAAAACGTGTTACGTGATATGTACCCTAGTTTGATTTTCTTACATTTCTTTTTAGTTTTGTGGTTTTGATGTGCAAGTAGGACCCAGACAGATGGACCACGGAGATTTTTTTAACCAATATAGCAATCTTGGTGTAATTATATAACACTGTCTTTCAATCGCGCCATTGAGATTGGTGTGATTGAAATTTTGCTCAATCTTGTCACTTTGAATGGTGTTACTAATCAAAAAGGGTATTGATTCCACTGTTAATGGCGTCACTACAAATCTTGTCCAATCACGCCATTTGTAACGGCGCGATTACGCTGCTTCACAGATGTCGATTTGGACGCTTTCCATTGCCACCGATGCCTGTTCCAAATAGCTTTGAGTTCTGTCTAACTAACAGGAAATTCGGTCGAGCCAACAACGAAGCCTTGTGCAGTCTTTAGAAAGGTGAACCTGGAAATCGCTAAATCGGAGGCGGGAGGCGATCCTGGTTGGAAGGGAGAATTGAGAGGGAGGAGGAGAGGAGTCAGGGCAAATCAAATCTAGTGAGCTCCAGCCCAGATCCAACGGTGTCACAAAGGTGTGGCAGAATCAATTCCATCTCGACGGCGTCACAAACGCTAAATTTCTTCTATTCCGAAAATGGGTTTCTTTGAAAATGAATCTCTGAAGGTGAAATATTAATCACGTCACCAACAATGACGTAATTAGCATTTTTATAATAATAATGTCATCATCATTGGCATGACTAGCATTTTTACACTTATCACGTCACCGATATTGGTGTGATTGGCATTTTTACAGTTATCACGTCATCGACAATGATGTGATTGTGTAAAAAATTATAACGCCAATGACATTGGTGTGACTGTAAAATCACAGCACTAGTCACGCCAATGACACTGACGTTGAGTGCTATTTTGGTAAAAAAAAAAAAAAAATTATGCGCAACAAGTGTTATATATGTATGAAGAAAAGGAAGATATGGAAGAATAAGTGTTTTTGTATTCTTAACATTTATGGAATTACAACCCTAGTATATATAGTAACAAGATCATATGCATCTCCGCACTTCTAGCTATGTTACTGACTAATGATATGTGAACACAATTAATGACTAATGAACACATTCAAAGTTGGCAGCCATCAAGGTTGAAGATTGGCAACCATCAAAGTTGACTAATGACTAATGAACACATTCAAAGTTGGCAGCCATCAAGGTTGAAGGTTGGCAGCCATCAAAGTTGACTAATGACATCCAATACTAATGAACACATTCAAAGTTGGCAGCCATCAAGGTTGAAGATTGGCAACCATCAAAGTTGACTAATGACTAATGAACACATTCAAAGTTGGCAGCCATCAAAGTTGAAGGTTGGCAGCCATCAAAGTTGACTAATGACATCCAATACTCCCCCTCAAGCTGGAGCAAGGATATTGATTGATCCAAGCTTGGAAAGTAACCAATGAAATTGAGCTGAAGAAAGAGCCTTAGTGAACATGTCCGCAAGTTGGTCTTGACTTCGAGTATATTTGGTAGAAATTAACTGAGACTGAACTTTTTCGCGGACGTAATGACAATCGACTTCAATATGTTTGGTTCTCTCATGAAATACTGGATTGGAGGCAATATGCATGGCGGCTTGATTATCGCAGCAGAGAGTCATTGGTTGAGGATGAAGAAAACCAAGATCGACCAACAATGCCTTTAGCCAGATAAGTTCAGAAGCAGTGGAAGCCATTGCACGATATTCGGCTTCAGCGCTAGAACGAGCAACCACGAGCTGTTTTTTACTCTTCCACGAAACAAGATTGCCACCAACAAATATACAATAGCCAGTAGTGGATTTACGATCAAGAGAGTTGCCGGCCCAATCAGCGTCGGTGTAGCCGATTATTTGTGTATGACCATTGTTCTTCATAAGTAGACCACGACCAATAGACCCCTTCAAATATCTAAGAATTCGTTTAACAATTCCCATATGAACAATGGTTGGAGAGTGCATAAATTGACTCACAATACTGACTGCATGACTAATATCGGGTCGAGTAATGGTGAGGTAAATAAGCTTACCTACCAACCTTTGATAAATTTGAGGCGACCGAAGAGATTCACCATCTACAGCCAAGTTTAGTTTACTGTCCAACGGTGTATTTGCAGGCTTGCAATCGAGCATGTCAACTTCACACAACAAATCTAACACATACTTTCTTTGATTCAAAACAAGACCTTTGTGAGATGTAGCCATTTCGATTCCCAAAAAATATTTAAGGACCCCAAGATCTTTAATGGCAAACTTTTGATGAAGAACTTTTTTAATATTGGAGATGGCTGCAATATTATCACCAGTAATAATAAGGTCATCGACATAAATTAAAACTACTAATCGTACCCCATTCTTGATGAGAACAAACAAAGAGTGATCAGCGTTACTCCTTTTGAACTCAAGTTCCTCAAGTACCATACTCAACTTGGCATACCAGGCACGGGGTGACTGTTTCAATCCATAGATGGATTTATGAAGCTTACAAACCAATTGTCGATTACTGCTTTGAGGGTGACCCGGCGGTAGTTTCATATAAACTTCCTCGAGGAGATTGCCATGTAAGAATGCGTTTTTCACGTCCATTTGAGATAAAGACCAGCCATGATTTATAGCAATCGATAGCAAAGTACGAACAGTTGTCATTTTTGCCACCGGTGCAAAAGTCTCCGTGTAGTCGACTCCATAAGTTTGGGTAAAGCCTTGTGCAACCAATCTTGCCTTATGCCTTTCAATAGAACCATCGGATTTGAATTTGGTTTTGTATACCCAACGACTGCCGACAGCTTTCTTATTCTTTGGAAGTTGAACAATACTCCAAGTATGATTATCAGCTAGAGCCTGAAGCTCCTCTTGCATTGCCTTTTGCCAAACCTCTTTTTGATTAGCTTCAGAAAAGCTTTGAGGTTCAGTTTTGTCAAGGATGTTGCTAAGATAGGCTGCATGAGAAGAGGACAGTTTATGATAGCCAAGAACATTAGTGACTGGGTGTCTTACCGAGTATGACACATAGTCCTGAAGCTTTGATGGTGGTCGTCGGTCACGAGTAGGATTACGTCGAATAGACAGATCAGAATTTTGCATATTAGTTTCCACATTAGTCTCTAGAACCGACTCAGTGGGAGTTACTACGACTGGTGTTGGAGTGGATATTTGTTCACTGTCAGATGTTGCATGTGGATCAACAAAATCCACCCGTGGAACAATAGATAACCAATCATGAGACATATCCAGAGTTGGTAGTGGAATTAAAGTTGACTCCCCCTGACTTGAACTGCCACGAGACTGAGAATAATATGGAGTGTTTTCGTCGAACCTAACATCCCTTGTTACAATGAGCTTTTTAGAGATGGGATCATAACACTTGTATCCCTTCTTTGTAGATGAATATCCCAAGAAAACACACTTGGCTGCCCTTGGATCTAACTTGTCACGGTGAATTGCTTGAATATGCACATAACAAGTACACCCAAAGATTTTAAGATGAGATAAATTCGGCTGCTTTCCTGTCAACAACTCAGATGGAGAAGTGAAATTCAAAATTCTACTAGGCAAGCGATTTATGAGATAAGTAGCGGTGAGTACACCTTGGGACCAAAATTGTTTGGGAACATTCATTTGAAACATTAGAGATCTTGTTTTCTCAAGCAAGTCGCGATTTTTTCTTTCAGCAATACCATTTTGTTGTGGAGTACCAACACAGCTAGTTTGATGAATGATGCCATGCATGCTCAAGTATTGTGTCATGATATGAGACATATATTCTGTGCCATTATCTGATCGAAGAATCTTAATTTTAGAAGAGAATTGAGTGTTGATCAGACTATGAAAATCTTGAAAAACACTAGCAACCTCACTTTTTGATCTCAAGAGATACAACCAGGTGAATCTAGAAAAGTCATCAACAAAGGTGACAAAATATTTGTAACCATCAAAGGACTCAAGAACAGGACCCCAGACATCCGAATGTACCAATTCAAATAATTTATTTGAACGAGAATTAGAAGAAGGAAATGATAATCGTGTAGATTTTGACAAGTGACAAATGTCACAATCAACTGAATTTTTATTAATATTTGGAAAAATCTTTGCCAAAATTGACTCAGAGGGATGTGCTAGACGTTGATGCCATAATTTGTGTTTGGAAGCTAAACAGGCATTTACATGAAATCCCTTGTGAAAATCTTTGAGAAGATAATATAAGCCTTGAAAAAAAAATCCCTCACCAATCGTCTTCTTGGTGACCAAATCCTGGAATACAACATTGTGAGGAGAGAAAATAGCACAACAATTTAGTTGAGTTACGAGTTTGCCAACCGAAAGAAGTTGAAAAGGAAAAGAAGGAACACACAAAGCTGGTGATGCAATGTGCTTAGAAAGTAAGTTTACCTTTCCCTGTCCAACAACAGATACAGTATTACCATTAGCAACACATATTTGGGAAGGTGGAGATAAGAACTTAAACTCAAACAGATTTGTAGGATTATTTGTGATGTGATCAGTGGCACCTGAATCTATGACCCAAAAATCATGCACATTACTTAAATTCAGCGCAATTGAGAAAGCTTTCAAAATACCTGATGTGTCATCAGTTGCACCATTTTTATCTTCAGATAGAAATCCAGCAAATTGACCAAGTAAGGCAGCTGACTTCCCATTGTTATCAGATTCACCTTGCTTTGCTTGAAGATAAGAAGCAAACTCATTAATAAGAGTTATTGGACTTGAGGAGAACCTTGACAATCCATCTCCAGCCATGGTTGTAACATGATTAGCCTTATATCCCGAAGGTTGAGTCCGTTTCTGAGGCATTTTCTCTCTCGGAAACTTAGGCTTCAATTCAGGATGAAGTACCCAACATCGGTCCACTGTATGACCAAGATTATGACAATGATTGCACTTCAACTCAGGTCTCTTTCCCTTGTAACTTCTTTCTTCAGATCGTTTATGATTGAACATATATGCTCGGGCTTCAGATACCTCAGTTTTGAGGTTACAATTCATGACCTTTCTTCGGACTTCTTCCCGTTGAATAGTAGCACAAACACTCCCTAGAGAAGGAAGCTCAGAATTCATAAGTATATGACTACGAAGATCTTCGTAATCAGGAGCAAGATTAGCCAAAAGCTGAAATATTTTATCCTCTTCAGCCCGTTTTAGCAAGACAGCAGAATCAGTAGTATGTGGACGATAAACAGACAACTCATTCCACATACTTTTCATGCTACCAAGAAATTGAATAAATGGTTTACCTTCCTGTTGAAGACATGCAATGTCTCTTTTGAGTTGAAAAACTCGTGCCGCGTTATTTTGATTTCCATACATCTCTTTAACAGCATCCCATAAATCTGCAGAAGATTCATAATAACTGAAAATTTCAGCAACATGTAATTCCATAGAATTAAGTAGCCATGTCTGCACCATCTTATCTTGGGCAATCCAAGATTTATACTGAGAAGAATTGACATCAGGAACAACAGTACTTTTGTCAATAAACTCAAGCTTTGATCTTCCACCAAGAGCTAACTGCACAGATCTTGACCAAGGAAGATAATTGAACTCATTCAACAAAACCGAACATAATCGTTGGTTTGTATGAACATCAAAAGTATTTGAAGGTAGAGAGGCCGAGGGACTGCCTGAGTCGGACATGATTGGAGTGATTTCGGCCATTTAGAAAACAAAACGAAGAATAAAAAAGACCTCCTCTGATACCATGAAGAAAAGGAAGATATGGAAGAATAAGTGTTTTTGTATTCTTAACATTTATGGAATTACAACCCTAGTATATATAGTAACAAGATCATATGCATCTCCGCACTTCTAGCTATGTTACTGACTAATGATATGTGAACACAATTAATGACTAATGAACACATTCAAAGTTGGCAGCCATCAAGGTTGAAGATTGGCAACCATCAAAGTTGACTAATGACTAATGAACACATTCAAAGTTGGCAGCCATCAAGGTTGAAGGTTGGCAGCCATCAAAGTTGACTAATGACATCCAATAATGTATTTAATTATAGCTAGAGTGCTAAATGGGTAAAGAAACTCTGTACCACGTTCAATCTTTGATGACTGATATGATATGACTTGCTAGTTACTAGTGTATTAGTCAACGAAAATGATAAAGATCTCAAAAGTTATACAGTTTCTAAATTGACACACAAGATTCAAGTGAATTCATGAGTTTCACAAGTACCACACATAATACACATAAAATTTTATACATACAATTGGAATAACTAGAATATCTTTTGTTGGGATCCCTATCATATCATTATTGAATTCATGAGTTATGATGATGGTTCATGGATCACGAATGCATAATATGCATTGTCCTTTCCTTTGTCCATCCAATCAAATTACTGTGGAAGTAGAGTCATTTCCAGCCACTCAAATTGGAATTGATAATTCACTAAAATTGTGGAGGTCAATAGAGCTGCTTCAACACTCATTTCATGTGACATTATCCACAACAGCACATAGATATTTTAAGTAAATTCTTAAGAGAAAAATGGTCGGGCTAGACTTGGACAAGGAAATAGGCCGAAGGTATTGGATCCAGCCCAGCCCGACACCTTGGGTTTATAAAATTTTATGAAACCCGGCTCAAGTTTGGCCCCGGCTTGATACTTGACACTTGTGGGCCAGGAATAAATTGAAACTTCAAACTAACTTTTTCAACGGTCTTCTTCTCACACTAAAATCCTTCTTCAACGGTCTTTTCATCTCATTCACTCTCTCTCTCTAACCACTCTTAGGATTCTCTCAACTTCAGCAGTTTAAGTGGATGTTCACTATTCTCGAATTCGACAAACCCTAAATTCCCATATCTAACACCTCCACCCAAACATATAGATCAACGGTCATGAGTTCATTCCCTCCCATGTAAGCTGTTCCTAGCAACAACACGTGTGACACACATGTCATTTGTTGGTTTGATAAAGAAATAATGTGCCAACTTTCTATTATCTAAGATAGATAAATCACACATGTCATTTTGTGTGTCAACTTCCTATTGGCATATAAGATAGATCAGTATGTAGATATCTCTTGTTTTGATGGAACAAGGGACTCAAAGTAAACTAAGAAAGACAGCAGCAAGCTCTCGATCCTCTCTTCACCCTCTCATGAACTCAAGTTATCATCAAGTTCAATCAAGTTTAAAAGTAAAGAATGGAGAAACTGAGTATTGAAGTATCAAGTCTCGTCTTCATGGATTCAGGTACGCTTTTCTCACATTAATATTGTTGGAGTTTTGTTTGGAAGGTTGATGGTGGATTGTCTGTTGTTATTGTTGTTTACATTTCTAGCTCAATTATTGAGTCAAGGGGACATTTATTGAGTGACTCACTTAATCTAATTCATATGAATACATAATTTGTTATTAAATTATTACTATTTTTTTTTTTTAAGGGAGGGGCGGCCAGTAAGGTGGTTCCGCCCCTTCACGACATGAGTCCTTGCTTGCTGTTTTTTTTTTCCCTAAATAGGACACCACTTTATGACGCCACTTTTGATACTAAAGTAACTAGGTTTGGTTCTTAGAGCACTTGTAATGGTGTCAATTTAATGCGGTATAGATGAGGTTTTGACGGGGCATGGATACAAAAGTGTACACAACAATGCAATTTTGTTAAGAACATGGAGGAAGGGAACATTGGTGACCTCCATATTGGCTTCAACATATAAGACCCACTTGTACCACACTCATAATTACGTCAAAAATTAATATTGTGCATCATCTCTATTACATCAAAAATCAATATATTTGCGTGCATCCCATTTGTCCCCACCAACTACAGGAGTCTTGTGCATGGGAACTGTTTAAGAAGCTTTAAATGCAATGGTACTAAAATGATATTCTCTGGATTTGAAGGTGGAATATTTGCAACTCTAATGTCGAAAAAGGGATATTTTTCAAATGCCTTGTATACATTTGACATCGGCTAGAATGATCTTGTTGGACCATTTCTGGCTAACCTCTCTATACAAGAAGTTAACACTTCTGTTCCTAATATCATCAATGACTTTGTTACTAATGTGAAGGTAACTTTGAAACTGAGTTTTAAGGTCGTAAAGTGGAATTTTAGTATCTAATCATGAGTTGAATCATTGATAGTTCCTATGTTGCAGAATACATACAAGTTAGGATTAGATCGTTTTGGATTCACAACACAGGACCATTAGGTTGCTTAGCTTACAGTTTGGCGATCTTTCCCTCGGGTGAGAGGGACGATGCTGGTTACATAAAACCTTACAACCAAGTGGCTCAGTATTTTAATTACATGTTGAGAGAAGCAGTATTGCAACTAAGACAAGATTTTCAGGAGGCTCCATTCACATATGTTGATGTCTACTCTGTCAAGTACTCTCTCTTTGAACAACCAGAAAGATACGGTATATATAAGCAACACATAATACTCAAGTTTTATATATATATATATATATAATGAAAGAGTACGTAATCAACCTTAAGTTGGAATTCAATGAAAAACAATTTATATTTCTGGATTGTAGGATTTGAGCATCCACTCGTAATATGTTGTGGCTATGAAGGGACGTACAATTTTACTGTTGGAGCTTTCTGCGGAGACACAATAACAATTAATGACATCCAAATATTTGTTGGTATGTGTGAGCGCCCTGATGTTCGGGTAGATTGGGATGACGCACACTATACAGATGCAGCTAACAAGTTTGTTTTTGATCAAATCTCAACTGGAGCTTTCTCATACCCTCCCACTCCCTTGAGAATGGCATGCCACAGAAACACAAGCTTCTTCAACGACCATATGCACTAAATTGCCGATCTGAGAATATTTTTATAATATAAATCGCGCATGCATGTACTTAAAATGGCATTTTATGAATAAAATTAATGTATCAAGCGCTATGCAGGGTGTGGTAAATAAATCGTGCATCCTTATTTCTTCTTCTCCCAGATTTTCTTCATGCATGAAATCATCAGTTATGATTTTTTTTCCTTCAATGAAATTTCAAAATAATTTATATCTCAAAATACTTGACGTATTTTGAAAAAAAAAAAATTATATTTTGAATCGGTGTGAAAGTTTTTTTTTAAAATATGAACCATTGTTGATATATTATGAGAAAAAAAAGATCTCGCCTATGAAAAAACCAAAATGATATTTGTCCATAATTTTAGTGTCTATAATTTAGGTGGCATGAGGAGAAATGTGGGGAACCATTTAATACAAAATGATCCCCCACACTTCTCATGTCATCTAGATTATGGATAATTATGGATATCAAAATTACGGATATATAGTGCTTCCGATAAAAAAACTCTTGATTCTGATTGCATAAAAAACTATAGAAATGAAAATAACATAGGGAACGTGAAACACTTTTAATTACTCTGACAAGAAGAAAGTAAGAAAGAAAAAACAAACACCAGTACAAACATCATGTACCTGTGCCTAAAACAAAAGTAGTCAATGGAAATTAAACAGAATTTAATAATAATAATAATAATAATAATAATAGTTATATTTAAAGTTTCAGAACTAAGAAAACAAAACAATAACACCGTAAACAGTGGCTTAAATCTGTTCTTAAGTACTTTTAACAACCATCACTTGTGTCTTGTAGCGAGTAGAGGCATCTTCATCGCCAACCATTGGAGTTCTCTTTTTTTATAAAATTTGATGCCCGTCTAGTCGCTTTGATATTGACTTGCATGACTTTGCTTGGCTAGCCGTACGTAAGAGAACTTGGATAGTTAATCTATTTGAAAGCTCTGCATCTACCATTTTTAATTACTTTCACAAATTACTCTGACAAGAAAGAAAGAAAGAAAGAAAGAAAAAAAAAAAAGAAAAAGAGTACAAACATCATGTGCCTGTACTAATGAATAGCCGGATCTTGTGGGATTCTCATTATAAAATGCAGATATTGAACTTCCTTGACTTTGCTTGGCCGGCCGTAAGAAAGCTTAGATAGTTCATCTATTTCCAGTTTCCGGATAGGTTGTTAAGCAACAAAACGGTGCCGTAATTTCGTTTAATTTGGTTCTCTTCTAGGTTTACTTTGGGTGGGTCTTTTGTGCGCCCTTTTCTTATAGTCTCTGTCAATGTTGTACGATTCTTTATTTGTTTATTCTTCTTGGTTAACCTAGTTAGAGTTGGTGTATATCTTAGTCTGTACTAGGCTGTAGAGTTAAGTTTATATATACAACAGAGTTCTTCATCACTGCATTTTCTCTGCAACTTCTCTGTTCATTTCACCTTTGTTTTCATAGTTCGACAATGGATCTCCCTTTCATGAACATCTTCCTCTTCCTTAGTTTAATTTGCACCTTGAATCCCATCTTCTCTTTAGAAAGTTGCGACTTGCCGGACATATTTAACTTCGGTGACTCCAATTCAAATCCCACCTGCTCTTTGGAAGGTTGCAACTTCCCAGCCATATTTAACTTCGGTGACTCCAATTCGGACACCGGTGGTCTATCTGCAACTTCCCTAATCACGGTCCCTCCTCCCTTTGGAAACACGTATTTTCACATGCCTGCGGGGAGGGGATCCGATGGTCGACACATCATCGATTTCATTGGTATATATATGTGTGTTCACTTTTTTATCATATAACTTAATACATAGAAATATAGATACATTCATATGCATACTTTTGCACTACTTGTTTGATTTTCTTTTCTTTTTTTTTCGGTGTGATGATAAGCTCAAAGTTTTGGCCTGCCATTTCTGCACGGATATCTTGATTCTTTGGAGGCTAACTTCTCCCATGGTGCAAATTTTGCCACGGGAGGAGCCGCCATCAATGGAGGACTACTGAAGCTGGGAGGATTCAACTTCTATCTTAATATACAGTACGACCAATTCAGACAATTCAAGCTCAGATCGCAAATAATCAAAGAAAAAGGTATGTATTATTTCAATAACATGAATGATGAATCAAAACGGCGGCTTATTTGTTACTATTGTTCCCTTTTTTATAAAAAAATAATAATTTATATATGAAGCTCTACAAGCGAACATATAGTCCAGCGATCAAATTGCTAGTGTGCAATATAGAAGTCACATGTCCAATTTCTCAAAACAGTTTCACCACATATTTCATTACATCCTGCCTATCGCTGCTCACAACGAAAGTCTTGTGCACGGTAGTTATTTACCTTCCTTCTCAACTGCAATGGTATTGAAACGAGATTCTCTGTCCGTATTGTAGGTAGAATATTTGCAGCTCTAGTGCCGAAACAAGAATATTTTTCAAATGCCTTGTATACGTTTGACATCGGCATGAATGATCTTTTCCGACCATTACTGGCTAACTTTTCAGTACAAGAGGTTAACGCTTCTATTCCTAATATCATCAATGACTTTGTTACAAATGTTAAGGTAATTCTTCAAAAATAAGTTTCTAGTTCATCAAGTAGAATCTTATAGTATCTAACTATGAGCATAATCATTGATGGTTCCAATGTTGCAGAATGCATACAATTTAGGAGGTAGATCGTTTTGGATTCATAACACAGGACCATTAGGTTGCTTAGCTTACAGTTTGGAGATCTTTCCCTCGGGCAAGAAGGATGATGCTGGTTGCGTAAAACTTTATAACGAAGTAGCTCAGTATTTTAACTACATGTTGAGAGAAGTTGTACTGCAACTAAGGCAGGATTTTCCAGAGGCTGCATTCACATACGTTGACATCTACTCCGTCAAGTACTCTCTCTTTAAACAACCAGAAAGATACGGTATAAGTAACTCATGCTGCTCAAGCTTTATACAACCTTAAGTTTGAATTTAATGAAAAAACACTTTACATTGTGGATTAATTGTAGGATTCGAGCTGCCACTTGTAGCATGTTGTGGCCACGGAGGCAAGTACAATTTTACTGTCGGTGTTTTTTGCGGAGACACGATAACAATTAATGGCACCCAAATATCTGTTGATTCGTGCGAGCGACCTGATGTTCGGGTAATTTGGGATGGCGTACACTACACAGATGCAACTAACAAGTTTGTTTTTGATCAAATCTCGACCGGAGCTTTCTCAGACCCTCCTATTCCCTTAAGAATGGCATGCCACAGAAACACAAGCTTCTTCTACAACCATATCCACTAAATCGCGGATGTGAGAATATTTTCATTATTTATATCGAGCAGCATGCATGTACTTAACTTGGCTTTCTATGAATTAAATTATATCAACCATTCTGCCTTTCCTATTTATTGAATTTGTGCTAGTATTCCCATTACTTTTTTTTAATCCAAAGGAGAAAAAACTTTATTCATGAATCAGTTTAGGGTTACATAATTAGCCCTCACTTGGAGGGAAACACCGTGGGAAAGACCTCCCGCTTCATTGCCCTCAAACCAGGGGCTCCGGGTTTAGGGTTGAGATCGCGCAGGAAAGCCCTTGAGATCTCAGTAGCTCGTGGCTCAAGTAATGGGGTGAAACTCATTGTGGAATCTGATTCTCGCAATTCTGTCTCCTGGCTCAAGAAGGGTTCCTCCAAGCCATGGTCTATGGATCAGGATTGTAATGCAATTACTAATCTCACTATGGTCTTTGCTGCAGTGAATTTTGTCCATATTTGGAGAGAGACAAATGGTGTGGCAGATTTCTTAGCCAAGAAAGGGGTTGATAGACAAGATTTGATGGTGTCATGGCTTCTCTAATGTCCTTGAATCTTTCCCTTCTGTTGTGTCTTTCTTTTCTCCAGTGTTAGTGCTTTTTTTGTTAAGGTTATTGGTGGTTGTAAAAGGAGATGAGTCGTTGTCCTATGTAATTTCTATTCTTTCTAATAAATTCTGATTTATCAAAAAGAAAAAAAAACATAATTAGCCCTCATGAAAGGAATACAAGAAGCTGGAGGAAACATATAATAATGGGTTTGTCCTATGTAATTTCTATTCTTTCTAATAAATTCTGATTTATCAAAAAGAAAAAAAAACATAATTAGCCCTCATGAAAGGAATACAAGAAGCTGGAGGAAACATATAATAATGGGTACTCCTAGATAAACTGAAAGTGAGAGAAGCCATGTTATAAGCACATTGATTCGCCTCGCGATAGACATGTCAGACAACTACACGCCAATCAAACCTGTGAAGAAGCTCCTGGATGCAACCCACTAAGTGAAATAAAGCATTCACTGAAACCTGATGACTATTGAGCATGTTTGACACCAACTTAGAGTCCACCTCAACAACAACCCTCCTATAACCCAAATCCCCCAAACCTGGCTTAAACCCATCAAAACACCCATCATAACTCGACGCAAGGCACAAAACACAACCCTATATTCATAGTGAAATCAACTAACCAATTTCCGACACTATCACGAATAACAACTCCGTTGGAAGCACAGTTTAGGTTAGCCCGAAAAACACTATCAATATTAACTTTCACCCAACCATGCATCATCCGGGGGAATCCACCTAACCAACTTATCAACCTTAAGCCTGTTCATACCAGCCAATCTTCCTGTTCATACCAGCCAATCTTCCCACCACGTTGTCCGTCAACATGAAGCTCTTCACATTATGCGAAATAATATATATGGGATTTACAGACACAACAAAATCCTCCTCAAAAAAGACACTTATAACTATTGTGGTTTTTTGTGGGTTATTACAACTAAAAAATGCTCAATTTTTCACATTAATTATTTGATGATGGTGAACAACTTGAGCTATTTCCGCATAACAATGATCAGACTACCCAATGTTTTAGATTCGATTCTAAAAGAAAATAAATAAATAACGACAAAACCCTAGTTTGATAATCTTCTCTTTCTTTTTTGTCTTTTGTTTTTTTGTTTTCTGTGATGTGCAAATAGTTCCCCATAGATGGATCACGTGCAATCTTTGATGACTGATATGATATGACTTGCTAGTTGCTAGTGTTTTAGTGAACGAAAATGATAAACGTCCCAAAAATTATATCTTGAATTCGTGAGTTTCACATGTATCGATCATATAATACACATAAAATCATATACGCACAATTGAGATACTGTAATATCCGTTATTGAGATCCTTATCATAAACTGATTAGTCAATTGCCAATGGATGTCCAGTGAAATGGGGGGCCCAGATACTGACTGCTCTCTGAATTCTAAATCTTGTCGTCGAGATCTACGATGAAGGTTGATGGATCACAAATGCATTGTCCTTTCCTTTTTCCATCCACTCAAATTACTGTGGACGTAGAGTCATTTCCAGCCACTCAAAACTAATAATAATATATCTCCACACCTTGTTTCAAAGGACAACGTCTTGCTCGTTTCTTTTTTAATAATATCTCCACTCTAGAATAAAATGATTCTTATCGACTCTAGGTCATAGTTTTTAAATCCAGACCGGTCCGTCAGTTCAATCGCAAAATCTGTGAACCGATGATCTCACGGTTTATTTTCTACAAAAGACCGTTTACGTGGTGAACCGCGAATTAACTTGTCAAACCATAGAACCCATGACCCGACGGTTTTGATGAAAAACCGTTTGATTGCAAAATTACCTTAAAACCATAAAACATTTTTTTAATGTTAATAATTTATAAGCCCTAATATGTAATTCCAAAATAATATGTGTCCATAATTATCCATAATCTATGTGGCATGCTAACTCTAAATGGTCTCCACACTTTTCCTCATGCCACTTAGTTATGGTCCCCACATTTTCCCCATTTCACCTAGTTATGGACACATTATGGATGCATAAATTATGGACATGTAGTGCTTTCGTATGTAATTTTACCTTCATGAGAGAAAAGTATAAGTTTATATTATACATATAATATATTATATATTGTAATATTATATACTTATATCTTAATATCTATTATTAGTTTATTAGTTTATTAGTGTTTTTTTATTAAATACCGTTCAGAAATTTGCTTATCATTGGAATCGAACATTGGACACAAATATATCTAACCCAATCGATTGTCAACTGAGCTACCTCTCATTGGTTTATTAGTTTATTAGTTATTACTTGGTACACACATAAAAAGAGTCAAGTGTATATTGTATATAAAATATATTATATACTGTAAACTATATATTATATATTATATATTATATATCTAAATATATTATTTATTATTTATTAAAAACATTCAGTTCAATCTTCATCGTAACGGTCGAACCTTGAAAACCTTGAACCTTCCGCCTTGACGGTTCGATGCACGGGTCGAGTTTAAAAACTATGCTCTACCTGCATCACAAGAGACAAAATCTATTTGGAACTGACTTCTAAAAAGTCTACAAGACTGACTAATACCTAATTCCCGCACAGTTTTGTCTTTAAAAAGATTCTTTTAGTTAAAAAAATTAAAATTTTATTTATAAATCACATTGGTGACTTATATCTAACCGATGTGGGCTAGAAGTCTTAACAATTTTCATACCATCTTTAATCATGGTGGGTCGAATTCGGACGCATTATCATCGATTTCATTGGTACGTTGATTTTTTCACCATGATATATATACCTGGGTAAACGTAGAAAGTATTTTAGGAGTGCATTAGATATGTTGTACAATTGGAATTGATAATTCACTAAAATTGTAGAGGTCAATAGAGCCTTCTTGAACACTCATTTCATGTGACATTATCCACAACATTACACAGATATTTTAAGTAAATTCTTAATAGAAAAATGCTCGGGCTAGACTTGGACAAGGAAATAGGCCGAAGGTATTGGATCCAGGCCCAGCCCAACACCTTGGGTTCATAAAATTATATGAAACCCAGCTCAAGTTTGGACCCGGCTTGAAACTTGACACTTGTGGGCCAGGAATAAATTGAAACTTCAAATTCACTTTCCCAACGGTCATCTTCTCACACTACAATCCTTTCTCACACTAAAATCTTTTCATCCCATTCTCTCTCTCTCTCTCTCTAACCACTCATAGGATTCTCTCAACTTCAGCAGTTTAAGTTGATGTTCACTATTCTCGAATTCGACAAACCCTAAATTCCCATATCTAACACCTCCACCCAAACATATAATTCAGCGATCATGTGTTCAATCCCTCCCATCTCCTAGTAACAACACATGTGTGGCACACATGTCATTTCATTTGTTGGTTTAATAAATAAATAATGTGCCAACTTTCTATTGATCTAAGATAGATCAATATAGAGAGAGATCTCTTGTTTTGATGGAACAATGGACTCGCGGTAAACAAAGAAAGACAGCAACAAGCTCTCGATCCTCTCTTTACCCTCTCTTGAACTCTAAGTTATCATCAAATTCAAAGAAGCTTAAAGGGAAATAATGGAGACACTGAGTATTGAAGTATCAAGTCTCGTCTTCATGGATTCAGTTACGCTCTCATGTTAATATTTTTGGAGTTTTGTTTGTAGAGATTATGAAATTTCACAATCTATGATAACCATAATGATGTGTATGTCTAGGTTGTTTATGTTAATTCACAATTTCATAACAGACGTGCACAGCACGATCAACGATGGAATCGGAGTTCATCGCTTTGGATAAAGCTGGTGAAGAAGCAGAGTGGCTTCGTCACTTTTTAGAGGATATTCCAGTATGGCCGAAACTCATGCCTGCAATTTGCATTCACTGTGATAATCAAGCTGCAATTGCAAGGGCACAGAATATGATATATAACGATAAGTCTAGACATATTCATCATAGACATAATACCATTAGGCAATTGCTCTCAAATGGGATAATTTCCATAGACTTTGTGAAGTCTAAAGAGAATTTAGCGGATTCGTTTACCAAGGGGTTGAGTAGAGAGCAAATAGACTGCGCATCGAGGGGAATGGGCTTGAAAGCCTTGATTCAATGAGTTACCTTGATGGAAACCTAACCTAGCGATTGAAGATCCCAGGGACTAGGTTCAATAGGACAACACAAGTTGGGTGTAACTTAAGTGTGAGCAGTACGGAGTTTTACTCCAACCCATTCCCAAGACACACAAAGTGTTGTTAGAATGTGTGTATAAGGTTAAGCTATGCTTTTAATAATTCATATATCTTGTGATAAACAAGTGAAGTATTAGAGGATACTTCTGATAGGAAATCACCTATGTGAGTGAAGAGTATGGCCGGCTCTATGAAAATATTTTTAAGGCAATATTTTCTAAAACACTCACTGAACCCAAGAAGTTCATGGCCGAAATAATGAACACAACCGAGAATCAATTGTGAATTGGATCAGTGCTGTGTGAGGTCTGTTGACTAGGCTTACACAAACAACTGAAAGTTCAAGGAGTCAGTCCACTGACTAGTTAAGTAAGTCCGATGGATTTTCACTAGGGAAGGTTCAAAGCCAAAAGCTACCTATCTCGATGCAGTATTGATTCTACTGCACTCTAAGATGTATTCCCATGTCAGTATAGTCGTTTGTTCACATTCAATGTGGGGGATTGTTGGAAAATGTTGGTCAACTATAGTTTGACCATTATTAATTGAAAGCTCAATAATAATTATTGAATGAAATTTATGGGCAATTGATCCTTGTTATAAGGACAATAAATTGGAGCACTTAGTGTGACCAAATCATTTCTTGGTTGAATGTAAAAAGACTCCAAAGTGACCATGATGAGCATGGTGAACAAAGTGCAATAAGTGTGTGTATGGAAATCCCACATTGGAAAAATATCATGTGGATATGTAGTTTATAAACTCAAGTGTTGTAGTAAGACTTTGGGCCCAATGGCACCCAAGCTTTTGTAGGAGTGAGAGGCTCCACATTATGAGCTTGGACTAAAACACACACGGGCATGCGCCCGCCGGTCGGGTGTGGCGAGGCGAGCGTGCGTGTGGGCCAAACCCATACTCGAACTTGGGCTTGGGCTTACTTGACCCAACCATTTCTTATATTTTTACACTCTGTTGCAAGCTCATAAAAGAGAGGCCCATTAACCCAGATACATTGAATATGGACATGAGACTTTTTCAATGTCATAACCAGTTTTGTAGCCAGCCCACTCTCATGACTTGGTCAAGTCTGTTGCAAGGTATGGGCTGGTGGTTGCACTTTACTGGCCTGAAAAATCTGTGATAGTCTCACTGATTTTTTGGCCATTTGGTTGCATGCCCTCCTATATAAGGAGATCATTACACCAAGCTCAAAATACGAAAATTCTCTTTTTCCTCTGTTGCCATGAAATTCCTTTCTTTCTCCCCTGTTGAAACCCTACCAAAATTCTAGTCTAAGAGTGAGAGGCTCCACATTATGAGCTTGGACTAAAACACACACGGGCATGCGCCCGCCGGTCGGGTGTGGCGAGGCGAGCGTGCGTGTGGGCCAAACCCATACTCGAACTTGGGCTTGGGCTTACTTGACCCAACCATTTCTTATATTTTTACACTCTGTTGCAAGCTCATAAAAGAGAGGCCCATTAACCCAGATACATTGAATATGGACATGAGACTTTTTCAATGTCATAACCAGTTTTGTAGCCAGCCCACTCTCATGACTTGGTCAAGTCTGTTGCAAGGTATGGGCTGGTGGTTGCACTTTACTGGCCTGAAAAATCTGTGATAGGCTCACTGATTTTTTGACCATTTGGTTGCATGCCCTCCTATATAAGGAGATCATTACACCAAGCTCAAAATACGAAAATTCTCTTTTTCCTCTGTTACCATGAAATTCCTTTCTTTCTCCCCTGTTGAAACCCTACCAAAATTCTAGTCTAAGAGTGCTATTCTTAATTGGTTCATTTGTGCTACCTGTTTTGGAGTGTCACTAACAAGGTGGTGAAAGGAGCGTTGTATCTTGGGAGGTGATTGCTCGGACTTGCTAGACACCGATAGGCAGGAGCAAATTCACTTTAAGGAGATTCGTGTTAGCGTACCTCGCTCCCTCATCTAATTCCGGTTTTGGTATTTTAATTCCAGTTTTTATTCTTGTATGTGATATTGTTTTGAATACTGTTTATGCATGCAATTTGTTATTGTTATGGTATATGATACTGTTTTGATCAATATATGATACTGTTTATGCATGCAATTTGTTATTGTTATTGCTACTGTTAATTAATTAATTATATGCATGCATGTTTATTCCAACAAGTCTTACATATGGTATCGGAGCATGGTTTAAGGAATTCATGATCTCTCAGTCAAATTTTGAAACTCTAAGATTTTATGATTTAGCATTATTTTCGTTGCAATAATTGATAAATTTGTGTTTTATGTGATGGATCTTGTATCTACGTGCATGATATTAAGTGATTAAATTCATATCATGAATTTATGGATCAAGACAAGCTGAAAGTTGCGAAAAAGGAAAAAAAAAAAAAAAACTTAAATACCCATCTGGACAGTGGGCTAGCTATCCGGATAGCGGGCTAGCTATTCGGACAACCTTACTCAAACCTTTTTCGTGGGCTCAAACTAGTATGAGCTGGTGTTGGGCTTGGGAAGACAAAACCGTGCAGGCCAGTATAGACTGGTTCAAAGAGAACGAAGTGTTATTAGTGCTGGAGCACACCTCTAACTCAAAAAAGAGTCCTTTCTAAGATAGCGAGCTTGCTGAGCAAATCGGTCATCTCATCTGGTATGGGCTAGGAAATGGGTTCTGAGCCTCTCCGTCTCCTACTCCCCCTTATCTCAATTCTCAACTAGAAATTCGTTTCATTTGCGAAACCATTTTGATTGTTAGGTTAACAAGGAATAGGCTTCTACTTGGAAGAAGCCCGGACTTAGGGATGACCTATTATAGACACTAGTATGGGTTGGCTCAAAAAGAATAAAATTTTACTAGTGCGGAGGAATGGGCTGTTACAAATGGAGCCCGAAACAAAGGACCCTTGAAGTTCACTTTTTCAAAACATACAATACAATAAAGAGGAAGTTACAGACGTACGCAACTGAAAATTTATAATTCTAATTTATAATTCTTTTTAAAGTGGTCATGTGGAGAAGAAAGAAAGATTTGTTGACACAAGACAACTATAAGACAAGTTGTAATGCCATACACAATTTTGGGCCACTCCCAATGTTTCCCATTGTGGGCACCTAACATGGGGGGGTATGGTCTAGCAATGAAAAAAGGTTCCTTTTTCCTTCTCTCTTAAAGCAAACCAGCAAGCAAGTCAGAACACATTTGTAATGTAGAAATCTCTCTTTACAGCCTGTACTGTTTTATAATGAATAATAATAATGTAGAAAAATCAGCCAAAAAGGAAAAGCAATTTTGACTCATAACATCTCAATAATAATAAATCAAGAATAATAAACAGATCTCTCTCCCTCTCTCTCTCTCTTATTTCTTCTTATGTCTTTCTCTTTGTCAGACTTCTTATCCAGCTCTTCCTCATTTTGACCCCTTCAACCTTACTGCCCACGTGGCACACATTCCCGCCGTTGGATCTACTCTTCCATCTGATGAGCTGGAACAATCGACCAATCCGCTTTCGCCACCTAAGAGGTTTGGCATGCTCTATCATTGCAGTATTAGTAGTTGTTGTAGTAGTAGAAGTAGTATTGGTGTCCTTAGTATTATTATTATTATTATTAGCTTCCTTGGTCAAATTGTGGTGGCTCCAGGAGATGCTGCAGTGATCAAGTGAGACCTTTGAAACTGTGCCCTTCTCCCATGATGCATTCCCATTGTCTTCAAACTTTATTGATATAAAGGAGTCTGCAAAAGTTTCAATTTTTTTGATCAGTGGATTATGGGATCCAATGCAAGAAAACAAAATGCTACATTTGAAGTTAATTCCAAACAAATGGGTTTATGAGGATTAAACATTGACTAGCTCGCCCGAGTTTGGGTTTAATGTGTTGTCCAAAGGATATTAACGTCTCATGAGTTGTTCTCAGTTACACTAGTTTGATGGATAGTATTAAACAATTAATCACAAACAAGAGACATGATTAGCAAGAAATGACATTAAATTGATACCTGAAGGGATCTATCTTAGATACTCTTGTTGAATTAATCATTTTTTCCCCTAAAAGATGTTCCCTCTTAAGAATCACTCCTTGATTCACAATTTTCACTCAAATCTTGAGACAAGAAATTTTTATTTTTTTAAAAACAAAAGAGAGATCAAGGAGGGAAACAATGGAAAATCAAGCAAAAGCCAGAAAATAAAAAATTAAAACATATCCATTTTGGCATGTACAGTTACTCTTTGACCATAATTTTGGCATTATATGAGAATCATTTTCAAGAAACAAACACAAAATCAAGCTAGCCATGTAGAGCTTCTTCTTCTTCTTCTTCTTCTTCTTAATTTTTTTTTTCTACAGTTGCTGATGCATATGCAGTGACTACAATTAATAATGCCAACCACCAACATCATCATTGAATTGGTAATCTGAAGCAAAAGTGATTATTGCAAAACTTGCTTCTGCTATACTCCCCAAATCATTTGTGTATAGAGAAAGGAATTCCCATTGTTGGTAATGTGAGATAAATAGAGAGAAAGTAGAGAACTTTTTTCCACATCGTGGGTTATGAAGGAAAAAACAAACAATTAATTGAAGGAGAGAAGCAGTACCTTCTGGACTGGTGGAGGCATCATGATCAGAAACATCAGATTTCCAGTTCCGGAACTCGAATCGACTAAGGAAAGAACCAAAAGCAAAGATCTTTGGAAGGTTGATGGTGGATTGTCTGTTGTTATTGTTGTTTACATTTCTAGCTCTATGAGTTCCTCCTGATCTTGTTGAAGAAGTAGTACTGGTGAGGCCTTGCTTTGCAGCCAAAATGAGCAGCCTCTCATTCAAACACAGTGCACATACACCTACAACCACCTCTTTTGGGTGGAAGTAACAGCACAAGTTGTCTTCTCTAGCCATTCATGATAATTCTTCACTCACAAGACCTAATACAGAAGAAGACTAAAAGAGAGAGAGGACAAGTACAGAAGAATGTGAAGAAAAAGCTTCAGAGACAAAGATATAGGAATATAGTATATAGTATATAGAATGTAAAAGCAAGATGCATTACCATAGATGGGCCCATAAGAACATATTGGTTAGGAAAAAAAAAAGGTTATAGGTGGGTAGTTTCTATTGGGATGGGAAATCAATCAAGAGGAGTTGTAACTGCCAGGTTTTACTTTTTAATAATTAAATCATGGTTAAGTTATCAATATTGTTGAGATTAAACTTTGCTTCCTTTGTAAATATTCTTCCTTGTTGTGGTTAAATTAAGATTTGGTCATTGGTTTGGGTGGTTGGTGCTTAGTTACAAATTAAGATTTGTCTTTGTATAGTGTTGTAATCATTACTTGCTGTTGGAATTTTCCTGGAATTTGCATGAATCACTTGACTTTGCTCCCCTTTTTTATCTTTTTTTTTTCTTTGGGTTCGTTGAAAAGGAAAAAAGAGAGAAATTTTTCTGTTTTGAGATCGTCCAAGGCGAATAAAAGAGGGGGAAAAAGGAAAAAGAAAAGAATGTGAGGGGTTGCTTCTTAACTTCTTTTACTTTGCTTTCTGGGTTCATGAGTTGAATTTGGTATGCAAAAATTTGTCTGTTTTTTAATAGGGAGAAGAAGTAGTATGAGGGAGATTAAAGGATTTCATTGTTTTTTATCACAGTTATCTAAAATATTTAGATGGACATACATGATTTATGTGAAATCAAGAGCCTCACATGATCCATATATATAAAATCATATGCGTTCATTTCAGTATTTTGAAAAGTTGGCACAAAAAATACTTGAATACGTAAGACTGCTACAAAGAATATATGTAGCTCAGAATTCATTTTCATGTTTTTCAAACCACAAAATTAAAACTTAATGAAGAAAAAGGGGAGTCCAAGAATTGATTTGATTCAACTACTTGTGTGCTGGTATTTGGTGAAAAGAAGATATCAGCCATTGAGTGCATGTTATCATGTCCCTAAAGGCTTAAAAGTCAAATTTTGCAACTCCAACAACTTTGTGTTGGAACTATAAAAGCCAAAGGCACTCCCTCCCCTCCCCTCCCCTCCCCTCCTCTTGTAGGTTATTGGTTTTTGGATTTATCACAGATGGCTTTGAAATTTTCTGTTCATGAAATACATCTTTGTTTGTTTGTTGGTAACTCTCAATGCATCAAAAGATTAGGGGGGGTGAATGAGTGGTGCATTTTCATCTCATAACAAAGGAGCTCGTGGTTTGATGGTAGTCACTCATTTAATATTTTGATTAAGTTGAATGTTCCCAATTGGAGTATTTCATACGTTAAGAACTGTAGTGATATCTACCCAAACAGATCAAGTAAATACAAGTATGTAGCATTTTTTTTTTTGATAAGTAAGAAATATATTACAAGAGTAAAGTACATTTTTTATCACTGACAGATAGCCCTTGTTACAACTCAGTCCCTCGCATTTCATTTGTTTCACTTTAACCACTCATTTTACACCAGTGTTTCACGGGCAGAATTTCTATATAATCAGACAGAAATTCACCCCGTGAAACACTGGTGTAAAATGAGTGGTTAAAGTGAAACAAATGAAACGCGAGGGACTGAGTTGTAACAATGGCTATCTGTCAGTGACCAAAAGTGTACTTTACTCGGGGTATGTAGTAGCAAAATATATAGAGAAAAGTAGGAAAGAATAACAATACAGAATTTATCCTGGGTCAGACTCAATTCGAGATTCTACGTCCAACAATATTACCCTATTATCTTTTGAGATGATTACACAAGATGAGTTTACAAGAGCATTTTCGCTCTATCTCATGTCATTTTCACTCTCTTTCGCAACTTTGTTCTAATTTTTACAATTATATTGTGAAACCGTTCAAGCGCGACTAAAATCGCTTGAGCGGATAACTCCCTAGAGATTGTAGCATTATGCTTCGTTCGAGCGACAAGCTCTCTAGAATCATCTCACCAGACTTAATTTTAGGATAATGAATTTTGCAATATTATTCTTCTCTCAATCGGAGGTATATATAACATGTACATATCTCTTAAACACAAGAAAACGAAGTAAATCTTTAATAAAATCTTTGACTCCCTAACTAAATCTTGAGTAAATCTTCTAACACTCTATTCAACATAAATCTTTGACTCCCTAACTAAATCTTGAGTAAATCTTCTAACACTCTATTCAATAAAATCTTTGACTCCCTAACTAAATCTTGGGTAAATCTTCTAACACTCTATTCAACACTCCCCCTCAAGGTGGTGCATAGACATCGTACATGCCCAGCTTGACAAGTGAATCAGCAAACACTGAATTTGACACTGTCTTGGTTAACACATCAGCCAACTGATCTTCAGTCTTCATATACGGAACTTCAATTATTTTTTCTTCTAGCTTTTCATACACGAAATTCCTATCAATTTCCACATGTTTAGTCCGATCATGTTGCACTGGGTTCTCAGCAATTTTAATTGCTGACTGATTATCACAATACAATTTCATTGGTCTTTTAATGGACAAACTCAGCTCCCCCATAAGCTGTTTGAGCCATAACAACTCACAAATACCTTTCACCATTGCTCTGTATTCGGCTTCTGCACTAGACAATGAGACAACTTTTTGCCTTTTACTTCTCCAAGTAACCAGATTTCCTCCAACAAAAGTTAAATACCCGTTGGTTGATCTTCTTCGGTCTCCTTTACCTGCCCAATCTGAGTCGGTATAGCCCCATACGTCTGCATGCCCATTCTTAGAAAATAGTAAGCCTTTTCCCGGTGCAGATTTTAAATATCTCAGAATTCTAATAACTGCATCCATATGTTGTTTACCAGGATTGTGCATAAATCTACTCACAACACTGACCACATATGCAATATCTGGCCTCGTATGAGACAAATAGATTAAACGCCCAACTAACCTTTGATATCGTAATTTGTCTATTGAAGTTTGATTCGAAGACTCTTCCAATCCATGATTTTGTTCCATAGGAGATCCAATTGGCTGACATCCAAGCATACCAGTTTCTGTTAATAAGTCAAGCACATACTTTCGTTGGGACAAAAATATGCCTTGCTCAGAACGAGCAACTTCAATTCCGAAAAAATATTTTAATCCTCCCAAATCCTTCATATCAAATTCAGTTGACAAATAGTCTCTCAGTTTACGCATGTCACTACCATGTCGTCAACATAAATAATGAGAGCTGTTAATTTATCACCAACTCTTTTCAAAAATAAAGTGTGATCTGCATCACTTTGTTTATAGCCGAATCTTCTCATAGCAAGTCGGAATCGACCAAACCAAGCTCGAGGAGATTGTTTCAACCCATATAAGGCTTTCTTCAGTTTACACACGACACTTTGATCACCTGGAGCTTCATATCCCGGGGGCAGAGACATATAAACTTCTTCTTGTAGGTCACCATGTAAAAAAGCATTTTTTACATCATATTGTTGTAGAGGCCAATCAAAATTTGCTGCTAGGGATATTAGGACTCGAACCGTATTAATTTTTGCAACAGGAGCAAACGTTTCCTTATAATCAACCCCATACGTCTGGGTGAATCCTTTAGCCACAAGCCTAGCTTTATACCTATCAACCGAACCGTCAGGCTTGCACTTGACGGTGTACACCCACCTACAACCAACAACTTTTTTTCCTTTTTGCAACTCCACCAATTCCCAAGTTTGATTTTTCTCAAGTGTTGTCATCTCCTCAGTCATTGCAGTTGCCCATTTTGGATCCAACAACGCCAACAACGCCTCTTGCACTTTAGTAGGAATATCTATGCAGTCATATTACTGACAAAGCTTCGGCATTCCTTTGACAGTCGGTGAGTGGATGCATACTGAGCAATAGGATATTTCACTTTTCGCACAACCTCTGGTGAAAATCTATCTGGTGGTACACCACGAGTACTTCTTGGTGGGAGTACGTATCTGTCAGTTTCAATCGAGACACAAGTATTATCACAAATATTGTTAGTATTAACATCAGACTCAATGCTTACCTCAGGAGGATCTGTACGAGGAGTATCGGGAGTGGGTACTAACGAAGATGAGAGAGAGGGAGCTTCAGCAACAGTATCGGGAATTTCAGAATTAGGAACTTCAACACACAGTGGATCAGGAAACAACTCCATCCAATTCGGAGCTTCAGCAACAGTATCACCACTCGGGCCCGGAAGCGTGGATTTGGGTGAAGAAAAAAACATTTCATGTTCAGAAAAGGTGACATTCATAGTAACATAGAACTTACTTGTAGGAGGATGAAAACACCGGTAACCCTTTTGTGAAGGATGATAACCGACAAATACACACTTGAGGGCACAAGGATCAAGTTTCGTGCGGAGATGTTTCTGTAAATGTACAAACACAACGCAACCAAACACCCGGGGAGGAAGTGTGAGGTGCGATGGCAGTGTTACATAGGATGCCAATTTATCAAGTGGTGTCTGAAATTGTAGAACACGAGTGGGTACCCTATTCAAAAGATATACAGCTGTGGTAACAGCTTCTTCCCAAAAACGTGGTGCCATGTGGGCAGCACGTGTAATCTCCAAAATTTGTCTGTTTCGGCGCTCAGCAACACCATTCTGTTGTGGTGTATAAGGACAAGTGGTTTCATGCAAAATTCCATGAGTCTGAAAATAAGCTTGTAACTCCTGATTTACAAATTCACCACTATTATCAGATCGAAGAACTTGTAAATTAGCAGAGAATTATGTTTTGATCATGGTATGAAACGTGCGGAAGCAAGCAGCCACATCACTCTTATGACGCATAAGGTAAAGCCAAGTCATACGAGTGCAATCATCAATAAATAATACAAACCATCTAAAGCCAGTAGAAGTAGTAACAGGGGCAGGTCCCCAAACATCCGAATGAACCAACGCAAAAGGCACAACTCTGTTATTAGAACTATCAGAATAAGTAGCACGATGACTCTTGGCCAAAACACATGTATCACACTGAAAATTGGAAGGTTCACATGTAGAAAATAAAGTAGGAAATAAATATTTCAAGTAACCAAAGGAGACATGACCCAAACGATGATGCCATAACCGAATCTGATCTTCTGATGCCCGAGATGACCCTTTTGCTGATAGAGATCGTCCCATACTGACATCTTCCACATAATATAATCCCTCTCTCTTAGTACCACGCCCAATTATCTCCCCGCTGCAGAGATCCTGAAGGAAACAAAAAGTAGGATATATTAATACTAAACAATTTAGTTGTGTAGTAACTTGTGGCACAGATAAAAGATTATTGGAAAGAGCAGGAATCAATAAAGTGTGCTCCAAGGATAATGAAGGAGTTAAGTTAACCCTTCCAGCGCCCGTAACCGGATATGAGACACCATTGACATTGGTGACACTAGAGCAATTTGGTAAACAAGTATCATGTAATAAGGACGCATCAAAGGTCATATGATTAGTCGCACCAGAGTCAAGAATCCAACCGGGATCTTTTTCAGAATTTGTTGCAAGAAGGGCTAGACCAACACTACCTGACTGTTGGAGAAGAGTAGGATCTACCACAGAGTGAGTGATATCAACTGGGGTAGTGGAAGCCATGGTATCCATTGAAGAAGGAGTCGGTGCCACTGGGACTGTAGATGAGGATGAAACAGTTACGGGAGACAGTGAGGTGCATAGCGTAACTTTACCACCTTTTCGAGCCTGTAATCGCTCTTTGTGAGCCTGCCACCACTCGGGATATCCATGCTTTTTGAAGCAAGTATCTACAGTATGTTTGGTGCTGCCGCAATGAGTACATTTACCACCAGTAGGTACTGAAAGTGACAAAGAACTTGTTGGAGTTCCATATTTTCGAACTGCCATAGTCATCTGAAGAACTTCTGAAGACATCATTGTATTCCGACGAAGTTCTTCACGTCTCACAGTTGAGAAAGCATTATCAGGTCCAGGTAGAGGATTAGTACGAAGAATATCTCCTCGAACAGAATCATATATATCATCAAGCCCAGCCAAAAAAGAATAGACTCGATCTTCATCAATTTCAGCCATTCGAGTCTTAATCACATCTAGCTGAGTAAAGGTAATTGGAGGACGATGATCAAGCTCCTGCCAAATAACCTTAAGATCGGAATAGTATGCAGCCACAGGTCGCCCTGCCTGCTTAGTTGTCATAGCTTTTCGAGACAGATCATACAAAATAGATTTATCAGCACCCTCAAAATATGTTTGAGACACAGCATCCCAAACATCATTCGCAGTGGGTAAACGAATAAAAAGATTCATTATATCGGCCTCCATAGAGCCAATAAGCCAGCCTTTTACAGTAGCATCCTCCATCATCCACTTGTTATATGTAGAGTCACTAACAGTAGGTTTCAAGGTCGTACCTTTGAGATATTCCATCTTTCCCCGTCCAGCAACGAACATAGTAACCACCTGAGACCAAAGAGTGAAATTTGAGCCATTCAGTTTGATCCCATAAGGAATAAAGGTTGGTTCTTGAGTTGGCGTCACCACAGGTGGAACTATAAGAGCACCGGATTCAGCCATGAGTTGTTTGTAATTTCTGGATGAGATTCTGGTTCAATGGTGCAATCGGCACCTGTTATGGAAGAAGCAATCGGCTTCTAGCGGATAGTCAGACCTGGTTGGAGCAGTCGGCCCCTAGTAGCTACGGTGATGGTGAGGTAGTATGTTAAGAGAACCTACTCCGATACCAACTTAATTTTAGGAGAACGAATTTTGCAATATTATTCTTCTCTCAATCGGAGGTATATATAACATGTACATATCTCTTAAACACAAGAAAAAGAAGTAAATCTTTGACTCCCTAACTAAATCTTGGGTAAATCTTCTAACACTCTATTCAACAACCAGTATATGCACATGTTCGCTCGAGAGCGAATGTCTCTGCCAGACTCTGCAACTAGCTTCGCTAGAGTGACAATTCCTCTGATCTAATTCTCAGCAGCTTCAACATTGAGCCATGTGAACAATATCACTTGGTATCTACATCTCATGCAGCTATATAAAAATTCCCTTAGATTTAAACCCAGCTGTCAAGAGCAAGGAATGTTACACTATTTGCCCACAGTTCCAAATTTGATTTGGTCTGCCCATCTCTCTATTTCTTTCTTTCTTTCTTCCTAGCTTTTCAAGGCTGTTGCACCCACACTGGTTTGTCGCAAGGTGAGCAAAGTACACGCATTCTCTGGTGGGCATATATCTTATGTGTTGGTGAGAGGGGAAGAGAATCTAATGTAACTCTATATATTTTCCAAATGAGAAAAGGGAGGATAGAGTGCATTCATTGTGTGGAACATCTATAATTAAAAAGTGATGGAAACAAACGAACTAATGCTCACATGGGAGGGGAGAAGAGGGGGTGGTACTGTTGTTGTTGTTGTTGTTTCCATATCCACTGGATTTATGTCAAGTTCACATCATTAACCAAACCTTTGTTTTTTTTTTGTGTGGATCTCCTACCCCTTACTTTCTTTTCTACTTCCTTGCAATAAACATCTCTCACAACTCTCAAAGGGATTGCCTCTGCGATAAGAGTGAATACTCGGAAGACGAAGAGCATTTGTGATGTAGGACTAGTTTTGTTATATATTTACAATAAAATCGCTTAGTAGCATTGAAAAAATGTCACATTGTCAGAATTGCACGAAATTCGACAGAGTGACTTAGATCGATGTGGTGAATAAGACTACGAGCGACGCCCCTAGTCCCACCCTATTTTTTGTAAAATTTCATTGTTTAGGGTCTTAAATGGACCGTTTTATGTTCTAGGGGTATTGTAGTAATTTTATATTTTTCACATTTTCATCCTTTTTATGATTGTAACCTGTCCTAATGGTCATCAATTTTGTTTTTGAGAAATATATTGAAAAATCTAGAAAGTTTTCTCTCAAATCTAGTGGATTTCAATGTTCTTTTGTTGATTAAATGTTGATTTGATCTTCTTTATTGTTTCAGCTTGCATTAATTTGTTAGGGGTGCCCGAGATCCCTTTAGTCAAGAATTGATATGTCTTTTTCATATTGAATTTGATATTTGTTTCAAAAAAAATACACATATTTATAATTTTTTTAAAAAATAAAAAATTACCATGTAAGAAGTGTGAACCGTCTCTTTGAAAGATTCTCATCAAGAAAATTAAAACCTCTCACAAATTAAATTCTCCTCTAATAAATTGTTGGGCCCTTGTTGAGTTACACAATGGGTTGAAAAAGAGATGGAAGTCATGAACACGTGGTCCTGAAAAAGAGCGAATTGATTGAGCATGTGGTTTAGTTTGACCTCTGTTGGAGCTTGGAATTTTTAGTCCAAAAGTGTAAAAGAAAGTTTATCAATTAATAATGTTGGAATTGAAATATGATTTTGATTTCACTTCTTATCCAAGCTTCAACGTTTTAGATAGACTTTTGCTTATGATTCAGTCTGTTTAGGGATGATAACGGATCGAGTACCCTTCCAATTATGGAATATGAAAACCGTTTTCATTTAAGGTACTCTATATCAAAACCTTTCCAAAGTCATTTAAAAAACTATTTAAATTTTCAAAACCGGAGTCGTTCCATAACCATTTACCATCAAGTACCCGTTTATCGTTTAACTTTTAATTTTTTTTAAAAAAAATTCATTAATGGTTGGATAATCGTTTCTAAATCAGCAAATCCAAACCCTAATCCACCCCAAAGTCAAACGCGAAGTCCGAATAATGCATTAAAAATAAAATAAAGTAACAAAAGCATTAATTAGCTAATACTAAGTATAATTTATCTTGTAATGCTATAGCATTTGAGCAATTCAAATTAGTGTATGAGGCAACTTTGCTCTAAAAGAAAGGGTGATCCATTTCGATACGAAAAAGACCAACAACCGACTACGGGAAAGAACTGCAGAAACTGCAGAAGAAGGTGGACGTAGGAGCTTCAAACCTAGCCTCTACTCCCCTTTTAGTAGAGCTCACGCTAAATCGTTTGAGCAATTCAAATTAATGTAACTAGAAGTGTTTTTTTTTTTTTTTTGAAACGAATGTAACTAGAAGTTTTATTAGTACGATTCTTTAAATGTATATGCTTTCATATGTTATATCATGTTATAATTTAATAAACTAGTAATATACATGTATATATAACACGTGATATTATTGAAGAAAAACAACATTTGTGAATTTTAAACAAAAAATATGTAAAATCTTAAAAAAAGGACGCACATAAAAGTAATAGAGGAAAAGACAAAAAAAAACAAGAACAAGAACAAAAACTTCCATTCCTCCAAGTAGCTAAACCTTTCATCAAAAAGCTATGAGCCTATGATGCATATAACTTGGAGAGGTCTTCAGAAAATGCCTTCCTAATGACATCTCTCTTAAGCTTGAGAGCCGCAGTTACTAGGCCAGATTCGGGAGTCCACGGGGTAGAAACCAATTTTACCTTTGCAGGGATCTCAAACTTCTCCAAGCGTGCCTTCTTAGCTTCCTGTAGATTAAGTAGAATAATAAGAAAAAATGAATCAGATTATACAAGTTACTCTGTCATGCAAAGTTTTGTTATGCTGTTGTTCTTTTCTTTTCCTTATCTAATGTATTCCCCCATTGCTTTTGTGGCAACGTAGGACTTCAGAGGGAAAGGCTGAAGATGGCTTAGGGAACAAACAGTGCATCCGCGCAAGTTGGCGAGTCTTGACCAAAAGATCAATTCCACGAGAGATACTTTAAAATTTCACGAACAGGCATAGCATATCATTCTTCCAATAAACTGTTAAAGAAATATAATTGACATACCTTGATGAGTGAAGCATGCACCTCCTTAACCGTTTCTTCTGTCTCACACAAGTCTGCAAAATCATTGAAGGCGATACCTTGCTTTGAGGCCCAATCTTCAACTGCATGCTGTGCAACCACCACAAGGGCGACAGCATAACTATTATATGGATCAGCATGCAACATGATATTGTCGACGTAAGGACTCCCGCTGAGAGCAGCTTCAACCTGAAGGGGAAACATCAGTAGCGAGCCATGAGGGAAGGTCAATGAGAAGTAAGATCTTGCCTCCGGAAGTTCTTACCTTTCCTAGGGATACATATTCTCCATGCTGAAGTTTGACTATGTCCTTCTTGCGATCAATTACCTCAAGGCAACCATCAGAATGAAAGCGACCTATGTCGCCAGTGTAGAACCATCGCATCCCTCTCTCATCAACCTGTCCACAAAAGGTTGGCAGAATTAACACCTCTCAGAACACTTTCCTTAAGGAGGCAGTCACACAGAATAGACAAGGAATAGGAATTTACAACTCTACCTTGTATACTTCCTTTGTTTTCTCTTCGTTCTTGTAATATCCAACTGTAACATTTGGACCACCAATAACTATTTCTCCACGAGGCATGGGTTTATCAGTAGTCAAATATCCACCTTCAGGCCAATCAATTAACTAAATACAGAAGAGAATGGGTTAATTAGGGCAAATTTATAAGGTATCCTCTATTACGAGATGGTGGGATTGAACAGATACTAAGTTGTTAAGAGATTATCTAAAAGCAAAGTCTTCTTTTGTTTTCTGTGGAGGAACATCATTTTTTTCTAAATAATCCTGATACTGAGGAAGCCTCACAAAAAGGGCATTGTAAAAACTCGAATGAAGCTAATAATTGAGAGTTCAAGGCTAGTGAGGAAGGAAGGATCACAGACAGACAGACAGACATGTACAAAAGAATTTGCACACATGCACTGGCGCTTGATCTACACAAGCATATTATGAGCAATGGTTCTACAATGAGGAGAACTACAAGCACACGAGTAAGATGAGGGTCAAAGTGAGTTGACAGCCAAAAGCCCAAAACAAGAACACACTAGAACATTCACCATTGCAAGGATGACACTAGGTGCTGGTACATGAACTACAATCACTATCTTCATGTTCATTGTGCAATATTGAATTCTGCACAGAACACATTCAGTATGACGTCAAAGTTAATGTCTGAAAGTTACCTTAGTCTTAATAGAAAGTTTAAAAATTAGACGCAATAACGTTTGGCCATGAGCTAAGATTAATCCAATCAGCAAAGGAGTAATGCAACAAAAAATTAATGGGAAATCAGAATGACTAATGAAAGATTTAACGATGACTGTATCAACAAAAGCATTTTATGAGCCGTTTCTTAAACATAACATGGAAACCACAAAGGAAATACGGAGAAACAAATAATGTTTCATAGGATGTCTACAATAAGCTTCAGTTAATTTTTCTTATTGTTTAGCTAGGAAATATCATAGAATGAGAAACAACAATGACCACCAACAAGCAACACAGTTGTCAGAAATACAGATAAAGAACATGTAAGATCAACAGTGAAGAGCAAACCAACATGAGAACTTAAGAAAGTCAACGACAAAAGGTTTAAGTTGCATGATTGGCACAACACTATTCATTATAGCATTAATGCATCCTGTCGACAATGATACTCATCAGGCACCAGGTAGGCCCATGTATGGAGAGTTCCTTGCCCCAAGTATTAAGCCCTTCGCAGAATCTCCTCTACGATGGATAGAAATTGATATTAATTCAACCCGTAATGTAGTGAAGAACAGATTCAAGTCTCGATACTTCAATGTCAATTCTCAGAACCTCAACAACAAAAATTTTCAGGAAATGCAATTTGAAAACATAGGCAAAAGCAGACAAACCCATGCAGCAGAAAAGCGATGGTTTACAACTAAATCAATTCCCCGGAAAAGTAATCATTCATCACGTAAAGCATTTTATGAGCCGTTTCTTAAACATAACATGGAAACCACAAAGGAAATATGGAGAAACAAATAATGTTTCATAGGATGTCTACAATAAGCTACAGTTAATTTTTCTTATTGTTTAGCTAGGAAATATCATAGAATGAGAACCAACGATGACCACCACCAAGCAACACAGTTGTCAGAAATACAGAGAAAGAACATGTAAGATCAACAGTGAAGAGCAAACCAACGTGAGAATTTAAGAAAGTCAACGACGAAAGGTTTAAGTTGCATGATTGGCACAACACTATTCATTATAGCATTAATGCATCCTGTGGACAATGATACTCATCAGGCACCAGGTAGGCCCTTGTATGGAGTGTTCCTTGCCCCAAATATTAAGCCCTTCGCAGAATCTCCTCTACGATGGATAGAAATTGATATTAGTTCAACCCGTAATGTAGTGAAGAACAGATTCAAGTCTCGATACTTCAATGTCAATTCTCAGAACCTCGACAACAAAAATTTTCAGGCAATGCAATTTGAAAACATAGGCAAAAGCAGACAAACCCATGCAGCAGAAAAGCAATGGTTTACAACTAAATCAATTCCCCGGAAAAGTAATCATTCATCACGTAAACAGACCAGAGATTTTCCATTCAAACTGAGACATAGAAGAAATTGAATCACTTCTTACCTTGACAAATGAGCAAGGAAGTGGAGCACCAACTCGGCCCACAGATAAATCGTCAAACTCAGAGAAGGTCCCACCAGCACACGTCTCTGTAAGACCATACCCTTGACCTATTGGAGCACTGTAGAAAGCCATCTGGTTAAAGCAAACAGAGTGCAAGAAAAGCAAACTGAAAAGAAATAGTGCCACATAAAATAGAGATCCATGGTAAAATAATATACAAATCTTGCATGGATGGCACAATTTTGTCTTTGCTGAATTAGTTTCACAATGACGGCGAAATTCATCTATACTGAGGCTGTGTACATATGACTAATCTTTTCCTTATATGTGTGGAGTCATTTTGTATCATTTGAATTTTGGTGCATGTGAATAATCAGAGTGTCCTAGGCTTATTTCATTCCACCATCAAAAAACCTAACCTCTAGCTTGGATGCATTTTGGTGCATCTGACCAAGGGCGGAGCCTGGAAGTCATGATGGGGTGGGCTGCCACATTTTTATTTGTTTGAAAAAATTTAGCAGGGATTCCCCCGAAATTTTTTTTAGGGCTATTTTACAACAATGCAACTTATTCATGATATATCGATGAACATTCATCTTAATGTTTAGTCTCGTAATCCAAAAGATTAACATAAATACATATTAAAATTGACGAAAATTAATTAGAGACCATGTAAGATGAAATAATATATTGATGTATATCTAGAACGCATTACATATTGTTATGTATTGTTGTTTAATTTTAGTAATAATATAATGGATAATTTTAAGGTTACTATTGTTATGTATTGTTCATTATTATTAGGCAATACGTAAAAGGAAACTTTTCAAATATCATAGTCTAAATATACAAACATATACAAACACTTGCTAAAAAATACACATACAAAATATATATACATATAAAAAGATTTATACAAACTTTATATATAAACATATATATGTATATATAAACATATATATGTATGTATATAAACATATATATATATACACATATATATAGTACTATTTTTTTATTTTTTTTTGATTGGTATTTTTTTTCCGCCATTGCATCTGACTAATTTACTTAACCCTCTGCTGTAAGCAGATATACCATTTGGATTCTTACGCATTTTAAGGATCAATTCCTTTGAAGATGAGAACATGAATGGACCAAATTTACAGAAAAAGTGCTATCAGGAAATTACCAATCAAAGACTCCTGGAATGAAAAGAACGCCTAGTTTCCATACTCTTTCAATTAAAATTGTGACAAAGTGCCAAGTTTATAGATTGAATTGAATATAAAAAGATAGGCTACAATTTGGTAAGGATGGCCACTAACCCGAGACAAATGTTGATGAATCTCTGAGTGTCACCAGAAAGAGGAGCACCTCCAGAAAGCAAAAAACGAATTTGACCTCCCAAAACTGCTCGAACTTTACTAAACACGAGAAAGTTCCACAGAAATTTTTCCAAGCCCCAGGCCCCCAACCAGCTACCATTCATAGCAGATAATCTACGATCATAGGCCAAGTAGAACAATGTTTTGGATAATCCACCCTTTGCTTCTACCTGGTTTATTGGGAGTAGTCAATATCCATGGATCTAACTTGGTTTTCATTTGTGAAAATTTCACATAATTGCATGTGCGTGCATGCAAAAAATCACTAACCTTCTTACAGACACCATCTCGAACACGATCAAGAATAGCAGGGACTGCAGTCATAACAGTTGGTCTCAATACGGTGGCATCCCCCTTTGTTCCCTTTTTTATCTTGTTTGATGTATCAGTAAGAGTCATAGGGGTTCCATATCCTATGGCACATCCAACTGCTGCCATTACACTCTAAAATGAGAAGGAGTAGAACTGATTAAACACACTGAAGAAAGACAAGTGTGGATATAAGTTCATATATTTATAAAATCATGAATGGGAGCAAGTAGTAGTTACGTGACAATTGTTTTGTAACCCAGCTACTAAATGAATGCTCTACCTCTGCAGCTAATTCAAGGATATGAGCCAATGGAAGATACGCCATGTAAATGTCCTTGCTTCCAAGGCCAGGAACAATTGTCATGACAGCAGAAACTGTAGCTAGGACATTGGCATGTGTCATCATCACCCCCTGTACAAAGTGGAGAAAACGGAAGTTACAGATATGATTTAGATGAAGATTTGAAATATAAAAAATAAGCATCATGCAAATAATTGTACTCTCTAACACTTTACAGTTCAATGTCTCAAAATAACTTGTTACACCCAGTTAAACAGACATTTTTAGGCTCACAAAGACATCATGATCCCTGATTAGTTAGTAGAACTTCAAGCATTACTTGCTCGCTCGAAATTTCCATCATAAAAAATTAAATAAATAAAAAATCACATAACTAGTACATTCTTCAATAACTAAATGCTAATATGCCAAATATCCAAACTTTAGATTACTGAAAGCACCGGCAGGACAGAAAATCTAAAAGTCTGTCCTGCATCATCTAGCTTTTGATATGAGAACACTAGATATCATAAGATCCATACATCTAAAATCTGAACACTGAGACTCAATCCTCATGTGGCCAATCTTTTGCACAAAAACTCTAACGAACCAATGAAAGAATTCTCATACTACACCTCCTGCGCAGATGTGCTGAGAAATTAGGGCAATATTGACCTTGTGGCCCCAATAGATGTCTCACATCACACTCCAACATTTCCCAAGGAATAAATGGAAAGTAAACACACTAACACTGTAGTTTCTGCAGAGTAGTTATCAATATAGCATCCGGCCTATAAGCAAACATGTCTAGATTACCAAATCAAATGCACAGAAGATTGGATAATCAAACTGACATCTTCCATAATTTTATAAAAAATAAAAAAGCAAGATGAGCACATCAGTGGATTTGGTTTTAAAGATTGATGATGAGGAGAACACAGATTCCAATCCAGTAGATTTTATAAGAAGTTAACGATTTACAGTTTGAAATGGTGTTGTACAAATGGAAGTGTCCTCCCTCAACAAAATAAGGTCGTAGGTGAAGTGGTTGGTTTAAGAATCTACTTTGGAGCATCAATATGATTACCAATATAGTCCCAGAAATAAAGAATCTAAGACGATAGAGTAAGCAAACTATAAATGTCAATTAGATAATTCTGAGCAAAACTACTATGTAGTACACCATAAGATAAACAACTCCCGTGCACAAGGCACTCGCAGTGAGCAAGGTCGGGGACACACATATGTTACCCCACATAATATGTGGAGAGACTGTTCTAGGAATTGAACAAGTGACCTCTAGGTTGCACCACTACTACCACTGGACCACATATTCGCATGTACTGCGTAGTACACTGTTTTTAGATTATGAGAAAGCACTATTTTTAACTAGTCCTTCAACCTTCAAAGAGATCCGCCCACATCTGGATATAATAAAAAGAATAAAAGTATGACCAACCGTTCATTTTTGCACTCAGGAATGGGTAGGCAACACACGACAACTAAGTTGCAAAACCTAGGCCAATTGAGCCTGCATGGCCACCTAAAAATGCTTCTTGCAGCTGAAACATAAATTTATAAGAAAGGATTCCAACCTTCGGCAAACCGGTACTTCCACTAGTGTACATTATAACTGCAATATCAGCAGAGAGGGGTAAATCAGCATCAACGGGGCTTTCTCTGCCAAGTGTCTCTACGTCAGCAAATGAAGTGATTATCCAGTTTCCAGCTCCTCCTACCGATGATGTATTGGATGTGACATCATCATCCATGCATATCACACGTTTCACTGTGTCAAGCTGCCCCCTTATGCCCTCAAGTTTTTTAAGTTCACTGTTCCCACATATCACAGTAGTAACCTCCGTCTGCATGGAGAAATGAGAATTAACTAAAATAAATGTAGAAGAAACAAAGAAAATGAGAAAACAATTTGTACCAACAAACAACTCCAGACACTCATTTTAACTCGCAATCAGTAATAAAAAAAAGTAACTAGTGAGGTACGGCAGCAAGGATGGCCTTTAGATAAAAATGGAAACAATACAAAATCTAAGCATTCAATATGGAGTAGTTCTCTCATAAATAAATTTGCAACGAGGTTTTTCTTTAGCCCAGAGATTTTAATTATGTTCTGAAATGATGAGATAATCCTATAAGTTCAACAAGATACTTCTGCATATTGAGGGCTAATGAAAATAAAATATAATGCAAATGCAATACCAAATATTATAAAATTGAGAACTTATTGCATCACTTGTAGGCTTGTAGCCAGTATATCACAAAGACTGCTCACAATAAATATATGTTGCTCGATGAGTCCAAGTCTAAAAGTCATTAAGTGTTACATTGCACGATGATGCAAAGGGACTGGTCTCTAAGCATCAAAAATAGACCCAGGGTCATAAATTTGGACATTAACATACGCAAATACTACACATAAGAATTTCCCAATTAAGAAACAATTGACTATCAAGAACAAGAGACGTTTCTTTCTCTAGTCCTTCAATGCTAAGTGGGTAAGGTAGAAAAAAGTTGAAGAAATGTCGCCATCATTTGTTTAAGAAGCTCTGGGAGAAAAAAATAAGGCTTTATTACATGATTGAAGTCCAGAATTTGGAGGGATATGTTTCTTGACCATCAAAATCAACTAAGTTCAAAGATTACAGTCCTTTTGAGTAGCTTTTGAGCGTATTGAATTTATGTTTTCACCCCATATTGGTAATTTGGTACTTCTCTTGCATGCCTCCCGCATACTAGAGTTGCAACACCTTTTTCCATTTTGTAGTAGATGTCATCCAGAAAAAGACGACTATAATGCATATGAGAGAGAAGAGAGACAGAGAGAGAGAGAGAGAACCTCATTCAGTGAATGACATAAAGCCTCCTCTCCCAAAGATGCATATATGGTAACCACGGTGATATTGCGCCTAAAGCAACCCTGATAAGAAAGACATTAGCTATATTATGCAATTACAAAAGTAATAGGAATTATTTGGCCTTGCATTTTTTTCCTAGAAAGCTGATGAATTAGAAAATAAAAACATAAAATTCCACAGCATTAATGAATTCAATAGGTTCAGATTCAATTCTATATACTGCAAAAAGTGCTTCAGAAAGAATTATTGGATATACAAATGTATGTAATCCTTTATGCTTAGGCACCTGCAATGCAATGAACCATTCTTCTCTTGTATCAGCAAAAATTGCTGCCCGTTCTTCCCTTTTATGACCAAGTTGAGCTAATCCAGAAGAAAAATTGCACACTGATACAAACGCTTCCCCATAGGTTAGCCACTCATAGTCTCCCAAATGAAGCTTCTCGAAGGACCTTCCATCCGCACTCACTTCAAGCTCCCTTGTAATCAACTTCCGAGTTCCAAGCAAGTATTTATTTCCATGCTGCTTGCATGACTGCTCAAACAGTTCAGCAAGAGTAGAGATACCTTCCCATGCTGTTGCCACAGGGGACGTGAATCGAGAGTTTCGAATTGCATACCCAGGTTCCCCACCAACATCAGCTACATCAGCCGGTACTCCCCGTTTCTTTTCATTCTTAGAATTCCGAAAAAGAAGAGTAATTACAAGAGGTACAAGAACACCCACAATGTAGGCACTCATCTCCAGACAAAATAAAACCACAAATACAATCCTGAAAACAAAAGAGAGTCAAGCCTTTTACAACAATCTACAGGAAGCCCAGCTGTAAATTAGTACTTTTCTTTCTTTCCTGTATCACAGAATGTAACAGAATTAAGTATAAAAGGATTCACAAATATATAATCAGATAGAATGAGGAGTACACATAAATGTCATGGCTTACAGACCCTACAAACAGGTAATACCTTAACACAATTGCAATTGTGAAAACTTGGTTCAAATAGCAAGTACATAAGACATTGATGTTGGCATCCAGAGTATAAAATCAAAATCATTCACAAATGACATTGTCATTTTTCGAGCTATTCGTGAATAAACTACAGAGAAGTACCATGTAACAACAAGATGGACATCATCAATACTTTCACTCTCTATTTTTCTATCATCTGCAAAGTCCCTAAACAGTCAAGCTGATTTTTGGGAAGAAAACGTCACTTGTTCATCACTAATAAAGTAATAGGACATAAGTTGCAAGAGAAACAATTGCTTCACTTTTCAATTTTCTGCTAAAAGAAGATGACTAGTTGCAAGAAACTAACTCAAACTAAGGCAAGTGGGTAGTCCATATCTGCCCCTTCCATTGCCAGACAACATCATATGTACTTTCAACGATAAAAAAACTTTTCAAGTACAATTTCTTTGCCTAGAAACTGATCTTATTTAGACATACTTTACAAGAAACCATAAACCTTCAAGACAGTTGGCTGCAAGACAAGAAGTGAGGGATATGAAAATCAATCGTCTGGCACCAATTACAAGGAGGAAGTGATACAAACAAAAATGACAGACCTACAGTAACAATCTAGCCATTACAAGTAGGCCATATAGCATTCAACATGATAGACTTGCAGCAATTCAATTACCCACTTTCAGAAAATGTGAAGAATCGACTGCCATCATTCAGAAGAGCTCAGTTTCTCTCTTTTTATATTTTTTAGTTAAAATTTAAATATGGACATTGTATCTTTTCATCATAATTATACAAAAATTAAAAGAAAAAAAAAAGTTCAGCGGATGAGTATGAACTTTCCCTTACAATAACAATGACAAATAGAAGGCAAACATATCCAATCCAAGTCCTCTAATCACAAATGAGGTGATAAAAAAAATCCAGCATCGATCCTCCCAACATTATAAGAACGGATACACCTAAGAATTAGCATCAGCTTCAACAACAGAAACTAGAGTTCTAGTGAGTTTTCTTGAACATGAGTTTCACACATTCAGACAGTCAAATCAATCAAAGTGAAAACGAATTACAAGTAGCTAGCACACAAACACATTTCAAGAGAACCGATTACAGGATCCAGTGATAAGCTTTAGAGAATCAAACCTGTATGAAAAGAGTAATCTGAGAACAGAAACAATTTCAGATGGTCAGAATTACCAAGAAATGGATTAGATACAGAGAGACAGTAGGATCGAAACGAAACGACGGCGGAGAAACCGAGAGGGGAGGAGTTGGAGTCTCAGGAAGTAGTCCGCTTGTACCTCAATGGTATTGCTGTTATTTTTGTTTTCTTTCAAAATATTCATTTCTTTTTCTTTTGTCTTTTTTGTTTGGGTTTGTTGTGGTTGCCAAATGTGTGGAAGTCCAAGAGGACTAGTCAATGCTACTTCTACAACCGCACACGTAGAGATTCTAGAAGCATATAGGCGTCACAAATTTTTGTTGGTCCGGATGAACGAATTTGTCTGACTTAAATTAAACCAATTTTTGTCCGGTTTAAAACAAGGTTGGGGTCTAAACACTATAATTTTGTCCAATTTATTTGTCCGGATCATAATCCGGATTAGGTTATTGTCGTTATTGTCTGATTTAGTTGTCCGAGTTTAAACCAATATGGGTTAGGTCGATTAACTACGTTCGAAATCCAATTCGAATTAAGATTCGGACATGTAAATATTTCATAAACATGTGTTATTGTCCGACCTCGAACCGATATGGAATCAAATTTTTACCACCCCTAGAACTAGAACCATACACGTGGAGCCCGTAATTTTTAGCCCAAATGCCGAAAGGGGTTTCAGAACATTTGGGCTTTATTTATTATGGGCCGAAGCCCGCTACAATCTGGAAGAGCTTTCACCTAAAGACACCCCCCACTGCAAGAAGCCAAAACCTCGAGTTCAGTCCGGCGGGCGAAGAAATGGAGTTCGCCAGCAGAGTGGTAAACCTTGCAGGGAGGGCGGCCAACAACAATACAGTGATCGACGTGTTCCTGGTAGGCTCCTTTGCTGGACTAATGGTTAGATCGGCGAACCAGCAAAAGAAAGTCGAAGCTCTCGAGGCCGAGAAGGACTCTCTGGTCAAATCCATCAAGGCCATGAAGAAGACCATGTGGGACTGGAAGCAGCAGCTCTTCGCTGAAGCCACCGCGGAATCCGCCTTGGTCCCTCTCGCCAGACTCAGGGCCATCTATGGTGAAGTCCCAGCTGCTCCACAAATTGGTACTCTACTCTCTCCTCCATCTCTATATATGCGATTGGGGTTTTGCGGTTTTCCCTCTGCTGTTTGGAAGTTAGTCGTTCTTGGCTTTTGAAAAATAAATTGATATGAATTTAGAGTATCAGCTACCGGTTAATAGCTTAAATGATTAGTATTCTGGAGAAAGAAATTTGTATGTATTGCTTGCAAGGTGTATATGCTTGTGAAATGATTATTGATTGGTAGAATTTGATAACTAGGCCTTGCTGCTGTTCTTTCTAAATTCAAAAATAAAAGAAAAGGTAAGAGAAGACAGAAATTATAGTTTAGGTGGTTATCTTTTGGTTATAATTCATTGGAAGTGTTGGGGTATTTGGTGGCATTTTGGAAACTTGCTCCTTTTTGTAAAAGGAACATTCACAAGCAATCCAGATTTGCAAGCCTAGATGAAAGACAGTTTTACCGGTCTGGTATCTTTATGTCTTAGGACATGAATGAAGAAAGGTTGTTATTCAACAATAAGTTGTTTGTCCATATGTTTGAAAACAATAGATTTTTAGAATCTAGCTTCATTGGTCTACCAGACAAGATGCTTACTGATTTTGTTTCTCTGTGTATGGGAGAATATGTAGCTTCATTTGCTTATGCTGTACAATTGCATTAGCTTCTACACTCTACAGGGGTGAATTTTAGGTTTTGACATGAATCTCATTTGGACAAGTGAGATGATGTGTGTGGATGAGAAGAATGGTGAGAGATGAAGAAAAAGAATACCTACCGTATAACTAGAGCCATTATCAATCACTTTGAGATGTGTGGCAATGGGCAAGTAGTGAACCTTTTACCTTTGTACTTAGTTACCAAATTTTTTATTTTGCTTTCTTGGAAAAGAACCCAAAAGATGCTTTATTTTAGTTTGTGGTTGTACCACCTTTCCATGGAAGATTTTCTGAGATAATACCTTTCCAATGCTGATATAGAAAAGTACGTACAAGAACTGATGAAGGAAAAAGTTTTAAGGTAGCATACAAATATGCAATACACAATCATGAAGTATAATCAGCCTTTGGAGTGTTGGTTTGAGATGACAAACGTGTAGTCAAAGAAAAAATGTAGTTTTTGTTCACATGAAGGTGGTCATAGACGAAAAATTAATGACTTTCAAAATTACATAGCATTAATGCAGGAAATGGGAAATTACTTAAGAGGAAAAAGAAAAGGGAAAACAGTGGATACGGCCCTGTAAGAGTGGCAGGGTCTGGGAAGGGTTAGGGCCTGGGATTTTATCTTGTTCTTAAATTATCCTTTTAAGTTGAGGTTGTTAATATTTTTCAATCTTAATTTGTGTTCTAAACTCTTTTATGTAGACTCATAGACATAATATTTACAATGACATCAACATACACATGTCTCCACTTTTCCACTGTAACTAATGTTGTATATGTTTGAAGGGAATGTGTTACCATTAGAAAACATATTCTGCTAACTAATTCTATCCAGTTGGCTGTGGGAAAGAATTTATGTGCATGTTTGTGTATGTTGTTCCATTTTTGTGGATCATCTGATCTCTAATTTCCTGTACCCTGTCGGTTTTTCAGTAGATGCTGCTGATGAAAATGCGAAATCACCAGCCTCCAAGTTGGTAATCTGAATTTTTTTTCCCAGTGATTGAAGGGGCAAGTATTCTGCAAGTTTGGGTGAGATTCCATTTGAGACGTAAAGTATGTCACTGCATCACTTTTTATCAGCATGTAAATCAGAATTCAGACAAGGGGTAGAGTCATTCATCTCGATCCATCTATTGGGAAGAAGAAAAAACCATTAGCCTTTTGGGTTTTGTTTGAGGGAACTCGAACCCTGTGATTTGATTAGGAATTCTGTTAAACTGTCATTGTATGGGAAAGAAAATGAGCAGAAGCTTTGTTTAGTAAAATACTTTGAACATTGTTCATGTATTAGATTATGAGCTCGTCCCTGGTTCACTTAACTAAGAAATTATGTAAGGCCTTACACAGGTCTCTCTTCGCCCATTTTGGGTGCGTTTGGCAGTTTGTGCACGTGCCAAATGTACTGTTTTGGCTTGAACGCATCGTGTTCATTTGGCCTAGCAGTGCATTACAGTGTCACTGCACCGCAGTGAATTCAAAGTTGAAGTTGCTTTCACATCCTATGCAATGCGGTTGATCGTATTTTTTGCTTGAAAACAAAAGATTTGTTTCCTCTATTAATTTTATTATTTCATTTATATTTTTAAAAAATAAATTCATCAAATATTAATTGATATCAATAGAAAATATTCAATTTTACCCTATCTCACCAGAGCATGTGTTTTTAGTGTTGTGACAAATACCTTTTGTTATCGCAATTTATCTCACCACACCACGGTTTCGGATTTCGCCTCATCTCATCGCAAATGTCAAAAACACACTCTCTCAAACGGACTTAAAAGTTGCAGCTGACTTATACTTCAAGAGTTAAAGTTCTGATACATCGGTTAGATTAGTTCCTCTGGAGTAGTATATACGTTTCCACTACAACACACTTTTTTGCCTGGATGTAATACTCTGGGTAGTGTGTTGTAGTATAGCATTATATCTACTTTAGTTGTATCTCAAAAAAACAAATGTAGCTCACGTGAGAATGTGAGTGGAGTGTGTGTGTTGGTTCGATAGTGGTTGAAGTACTGTTGTCTACCTCCTGTGTACTCCCACATCGGTTAGATTAGTTCCTCTGGAGTAGTATATACGTTTCCACTACAACACACTTTTTTGCCTGGATGTAATACTCTGGGTAGTGTGTTGTAGTATAGCATTATATCTACTTTAGTTGTATCTCAAAAAACAAATGTAGCTCACGTGAGAATGTGAGTGGAGTGTGTGTGTTGGTTCGATAGTGGTTGAAGTACTGTTGTCTACCTCCTGTGTACTCCCACATCGGTTAGATTAGTTCCTCTGGAGTAGTATATACGTTTCCACTACAACACACTTTTTTGCCTGGATGTAATACTCTGGGTAGTGTGTTGTAGTATAGCATTATATCTACTTTAGTTGTATCTCAAAAAAAAAAGTTCTGATACAAAATTGGGCTTTCCCACATATGGGACGACTATTGCACTCTGGATTGATTCTTTCTACTCTTGGGGCTGGACATTGCAATAATACTTTAGAAAAGTAATTTGAAGTCATTTGCTGATCTATATAACTTGGGAGTAATCAACGCCATGATCCTTGTAGCCTTGGGTGTTAGAGAGACAGAGTAATTATTGTGAGAAATCTGATGGGTTGGACAAACGAGTTTTCAAAGAATTGGATTCAATACTGTAATCCTGGGACTCTGGTGTACCGTCATTTTCGGCTTGCAATTTGCAAATCAACAGACTCCTTATTATTCGGGGGAAATTTTCAATCAATTGCTGCATTATATCTATGATAGATTATGTTAACATATATATAACTTCAGTTCATAACCATCAGCAATGCGTTAACAACGCGTTTTTTGGAGAAAAACATCTCGTAATAACTATACAATTAATCGTGTTTCTCTAGAACACTATTGGGATGGGGTGACCTCCTGGAAAGGCAAAACCGTGCAAGCTCGATATATGCATGGGAATCGAATAATCAAAAGCGGACAATATTGTTAATGTATATTGAGCTGGAAATTCTAATAGATAAGGTTTTATGTATTAGATAAACTCATCCGACTCGTACAACAGCCACAGCATGAGTAAACAGGTTAAGAGTTAGTGATGAATCTCTCTGGGCCAAAACTGTATGGACTCGGAAGATCTTGAGTTTGATACCCACTCAGAGCAATACTTTCATGGCCACGCGTTAGGCTTTAACTCAAACTTATCATGTCGTCAGTTGGAAAACTTCTGTACGCGTAGATCTAAGGGCCTTGTTTAGTTTTACATCGAATGTTCAAAACGCTAACTATTAAAGAAAAAGGCGTGACCTGGTTGGCTGAGATTGAATACTATCCGTTGGGAGAACTAGAACTCAAAAGTATGAATTTATCCCCCCCCCCCACCCAAAACTCAATTCGTTTTTCTTCTTTGGTCATTTTCCTCAACAATAATTTGATTGCAACATAGCCCAACTTTTACTGATTCTTTCAGTTTTCATTGTCAACTTGAGTGCCTGCAATGGAATCTTCACAACACTAATGATGAGGAGCTATGAAGTAAGACAAAGTGAGACGGCAAACAATCAATTGTTGCCAAACTTTACCACAGTTTTGAGCCTTTCAAGCCTATATTCTTAAACCCCATTGATTGTGATATGCTTTGTCCATTTGTTTCCACATATTAACTTTAATAAAATACAAAATCTATAGAAATAAATATTGATTAATCTCAATTGATTGTCATTTAGGATGTTATAATTTTAAAAAAAATTCAGAGTGATGAGAAGAAGAAGGTTCGGAATTTAAGAAGAAGATGAGAATTTTTTAACATAATCCATTCCGCTTGAGATATTGTCAACTCTAGATCCAAGATCCACACGATTTTATCATTTAAAGGGGTTCTCGAATGTTTGAGATTGGATTCCATCTTATAAACCACTTCATCTCAAACGAAATATGATCGGGGTGAGATTTTTAGTGGACTTTTTTTTTATAATTTTACACAAACCAACTTTAACAATCTCCATAAACTTAGAATTTCATACAAGAAAATGTAGTTGGCCTATTTTTACAATAATGGTCCAATTGATCAATAGCTAACCCTAACCCCATGTGAGATGCCACATTAAATTTCCCCCAATATAGGTGACATTATTGGATAATAACTTCAATACACACATTTTTACTTTCAATTGCTTCAATCAAACGTTTGCAAATTCCAATGCTATATATATATATATATCTTGTTTTATACACCTCCATATGTGACTTTATTTTTTGGAAGTTTTATGATGCTTTGTTTAATTGTTTCAGGAAGACTACCGTAATTGATTCGCAATAATCTACATTTTTTTTTTCAATTTTTAAATGACTGTTTTCTACATCGCATCTTCAAAAAATAAACATAAATTTGTGTAAATTTTTTTTTAAAAAAAAACATATATATGAAATGGGTTTTTTTAAAGCATTTTGGCATATCATTACCACTAAATAGTATATGCGGATTTTTTTCCCCTTAATATAGGGAAACTCAAAACCAATTGTCTTAATTAATGGTCACTCTCACAATATAAATAAAATTAGGTACCTCCAACCTATAATACATTAATAATAATTCTCTTTTTTTGTTAATAATATATTTTTATCGTTGACTCATAAAATATGATATAGATTAATTTTATGGGCATATATATATATATATATATATATCACAAAAGATTTGTCAATTTTCAACTTAGTCACCGAATGTTCAAACATTCTAATTTGAGAGTCTAAAGTTAAAAAATGTTTTAATATGCACACACGAACATATTTTTCACTGTTCAGGTAGATTTTTTACATTGATTTTTATGCAAGTTTACTATCCGAATAATGAGAAATCTGCCCATGTGTGTAAATTGAAACAATTTTCAACTTTTGATTACCAAATTGGAATGTTTGAAAATTCAGTGATTGAGTTATACCTGGTTAACTATTTCAGTGGTAAAAATTGCATGGCCCTTACATATACGAGTTATGTGTGTGTGCGCGCAAGGGAGTGAATTTTGTAATATTTACTTTTCATAGAGAAGGGAAAACAAAGAAAATAAAAATGTTCAAACTCTAAAAAACAAAACATATATTTATTTTAGAGTAATGATACACACACTCATATTTTACCCTAAAATATATTTGACATATGAAATAATCATTATTATAAACATACATATTAAAACTATTATTATACGTACATGATATAAATTCTAAACAGTTGAGAAATCATCGTAATTAATTACTTAATTGAGACTTTTGAAGAGTTATATCTTAATCTTACCACTATAAATACACATTAAACATCCTAATAATGGTCCGTAATAAATACTAATTTATAAAAACCACCCCTCTTGTAAAGTCTAAAAAGTCCTACTGTAACTCGCACGGTTTTGGTTTAATTTATTCTGTTGTTAAGTGGGAAGTAGAAAATTTCTTTGTGCATGAGAGTGAGGGTCCGAATTTAGACCTATATATCATATGTTAAATAATAAACTTGTATGTTATCGTTCTTGGTTACATAAAAAATCACTAAAACTAAATATTTTATATTTATTAAGTGAGAAACGTTATGATATTAAATAAATGACGCAAAAGTATTTTAGAGTATAAAAAAATTATATCCGAATTTATATTTTTAATTTTAAAAATTAAGTAGGATAGTGTTCATTTGTGATGAATCATTAACTATTAATTTTAAGAGAAAATATAATTTAATTTAATTGAAGTTATTTTTTGTGAGAATATAACAGAGAGAAGGGTCAATGCCAGGGACTTTCTTTGCCTACAAAAAGCGAACATAAAATTTTCATGGCATCATAGAGAGAGAGAGAGAGAGAGAGAGAGAGAGAGACGTTTAGGATTACCAAGACCATCACATGTAAGAAGAGTTGCCTCCACCGTTACACCCTCCCTCACGTCTGTGCTCTCCTTCAAATTAGGACGTTTTTGTGTCTTCAATTCTGTTCGGTGGCCCAGCTTTCCTTCAACTCTCTCTCTTTCTTTGTTTTGTTTCCTTTTCGGAGTTTTAACAGAAAGGGAAAGAAGAAAAAGTGTGGAAGTTGTGAAATTGAGGTGAGTTGGAGGTCTGTCTGATCTGGGTCTTTGGTGATTTGGATTCTTGCGGGGGAAAGAGAGATGGAGGAGAGTGTATTGTGTCAGTGGACCGTGTTCAGATCCCTACTCGCGATTCTCCAATGGTGGGCTTTCAATGTTACTGTGATTGTCATGAACAAATGGATCTTTCAGGTCTGTAATTTGCGTCGCTGCTCTTTCTTGTTTGTTCTAATCTGTCTTTTCCGTTGGTCTTGGTTGATGGCGTTGCTTAATTTTGATGTACTTTTCCTTCTTTGTTGATATTGTTCGATGGGTCTGTTTGGTTTTGCTATGAATCTGAATTTTCTGCTGATTTTATTCAATGGGGTACTTTAATTTTGCTATTTTCGCTCGTGAACTGTTGGCTATTTTGCTTCTTTTGTTTGAGTTGTTGCCGTGCATGCAAGTGAACCAGGTTTTTTTTGGACAAGTTGGGAAATCTTGCAATCTTATTTTGGCCGATTATCTGTCAATTTTGTTCTGCTTGTGTGACAAGTAGATTTAATTTACAGTAGGGATCTTTTGGATAAGCTTGATGATATGATGTCTGATATTTTGTAATGAGGTTTTATCCTTTCATCATACTTCTACTCATTAAATAAGATCAATGTGATAGATCAGTTTTCCCAAAAGGAAACTAAAAAGGCCAATGGTAAATAGGATTACAAATTTAAGATGTTAAAATTTCCTGATAATATTGTGCTGTTCCTAACTTTCCTCTGTTTTTTCAAGTCTGTAGTATGTACAAACAGTTTTTATATGACCATGAATTGCCAATTGCTATGCTGCCTTAAGTTGGCATTTCTCCACTCTTTTGTGCTTCTCCATGGGTCTACTCTCCATGTAAACTTTGTGTGTATATACATTATCAGTGGGTAGGTATATATACTCCTTTTGACCAAAAATTTTATGGGTCTCGATATCAGATAGTATAGCTCATATTTTGTAGTAGGAATATGGGAAACGTTAGTTTCCTAATATTCCAAGCTGCTGCTTTTCACTTCGGTTTTATTTTGTTTTCAAGCCAACTTATTACCTGTCGAGCATTCCCAAAAACTAGTTATTGATTAATATGTTCAGTTTCATCCATTTTGAAGTCCCAACATTTAGTAGGTGAGGGATTTCCTAGTATCTATGGGTCATATCTGAGTTGGGATTAAAACAGTTAATTCTCCTATTTTTTTCACAGAAATTGGATTTCAAATTTCCTCTATCAGTATCATGTGTTCACTTCATATGTTCGTCGATTGGAGCATATTTGGTAATCAAGGTTCTGAAGCTCAAACCGCTGATATCAGTTGATCCTGAAGATCGATGGCGAAGGATTTTTCCCATGTCGTTTGTATTTTGTATCAACATAGTGTTGGGGAATGTGAGCTTACGTTACATTCCTGTTTCCTTTATGCAAACAATAAAGTCATTCACTCCCGCAACTACAGGTTTGACTCAAAATTCACTAACATTTTGTTATTCCGTCTATGCCTTCCACTCATTTTATTTGTAAGATTATGTCCTAATTGCGTATTGTCTCAACAAATTTGGACAGTGTTTCTGCAGTGGCTGGTATGGAGAAAATACTTTGACTGGCGAATTTGGGCTTCTTTAGTGCCTATTGTTGGAGGGATACTGTTCACATCTATGACGGAGCTTAGCTTTAATATTTTTGGATTTTGTGCAGCCTTGTTTGGTTGTTTGGCCACTTCAACAAAGACTATCCTGGCAGAATCTCTGTTGCATGGATATAAATTTGACAGGTATTCTCTTCACTTTTGCTCACTTTCCTCTTCAGCTAATATTTCTTCCTTTCTTTCCATTCTATGATCTCTTAAGTTTCTACGAAAAACCCTCTGCATGAAGCTCTTTTGTGTGGTTAGTTTTTGCTTGTTTAAGAATGTTGCTCAAGAAAAAAAAAACCTTTGTTTGATTTGTCTAATTTTTCTATTAAAAATAGTTATTCTCAATTTTAGGAGTTGAAGGCTACCCACCTAGGCATGATTGAAAGCCCTGCATACAGAACCTAAATATTTAGTTCCTTTGTCCATATAAGGAGGAACTCTTCTTGACGTGCTCTGAGTTGTATTCAGTACCATGCCTGGTCTGGCATTAACAATGAAACTGTTTTGTCCTGATAGTAAATGCAACATGTGTTTTGTTTGAAAAAGGCCGTCCAAAAAGTGCCAAATTCTGCTGCTTATTATCATTACACTATTTGTGGCTGATTAGTGTGTGAATTTTCATGCCCCCGAGTACCTCTTGTGTCTTGAATCTTCATTCAATGTCATATTGCTCTAGTAGCCACAGGCCCACCGCATGGTAGTTCGTTAGCACAACTTCTTTTGACATGATCCATGGGCGCTCTTCCGCACCCTTCCTCTCTTCTTCATCCCTTTATGCAATATTCTATTGCATCATAATATCATATATTACTTTCTTATATTGATATTTGTAGCAATTTCATAATAGGTTATTTGTCTTTAAACATGACATGGGCTACCATTGCAAGTACGCATACTTTTTTTAGCTATCTCAACACATATCCCTACCTTAGGCACGGTAGGTAAATGCATAAAGTGTCTAGGGTTTGATTTTATATACGTTTAGCAGTTTAAACTTGAAAGATAAGTGGGTATAGGAAGATGACAAGTCGGCAGTTCACTTTTGGTGTTTGATGCAATTGAACATGGTTACCTAGTTTATATTTGATTGGATTTAAAATGGTAAACCACTAATTGTACATCCTGTTTTGAGTCTTTTGACATGCATGTGAAATTTTTTTGTGCAACTTTTGCTGCATGACTCGATCTGACATTATATTCAATTTGGTTCTCTCTTTAGCATAAATACGGTGTACTACATGGCACCTTTCGCCACCTTGATTTTGGGAATACCTGCTATGCTGCTTGAAGGCAACGGGATTATAGAGTGGCTTAACACCCACCAGTCTGTCGGCTCCTCCCTCTTCATTATTTTTGCCTCTGGCGTACTGGCCTTCTGTCTCAACTTCTCCATCTTTTACGTGATTCACTCCACAACAGCCGTCACTTTTAATGTTGCTGGGAACCTCAAGGTGAGACTTATAAGTGAATTTTGACTTTTTGCACTTCTGTTCTGTTTGTACTTTATTATAATTTCTCACATCGCTACTCTTGTAATTGGTTTTAATTAATTGCTTAAACGTTATGAATTTCAGTACTCGTTTACTGATGCATTCACAAAACTAGTTACGAGTTTCAGTACTTGTAATTGGTTTTCTCTACTGGGTTTATTTTCATAAAATGGGCATATCACATTTGCCTTCAAACTGGCAGTCCTTTATACTGGCTTCTGACTGTTGTATGATGACATAAAACTGAAACTTACCCAGGTTGCCCGTACTCCAAATGTTTCTTAGCAACTATTTTTTTCCCCCTTCCTTTTACCTCCTTATCATCTCATGGAATGGATGACATTCCATTGGATACATATAATCAAAAGTAATCTCATTATTCCCAAACACCCATGCTCGACCACTTTGATTGATGTTGTGAATTTGACTTTGTACAGGTTGCAGTTGCTGTTTTGGTTTCGTGGCTGATATTCCGCAACCCGATTTCGGGTATGAATGCTGTTGGATGTGCTATTACACTTATAGGATGTACATTCTATGGATATGTGAGGCACCTGCTCTCCCAACAGCCACCAGGAACTCCTCGAACACCACGGACGCCTAGGAATCGGGTGGAGTTACTTCCCCTTGTAAATAATGAAAAGTTAGATGATAAAGTCTGATTAAGAGGCCCTTTCATGAGAGGTTGTTGCCTGTTGGTGGTTAGAGAGACAGAGAGAGAGAGTCTAAGAGAGGACAGACATTGAAAAGGACACATTACAAAATTGATGTAGATCATTCAATTTTTTTTTTTTAACATAAGCCTTTTGTATTTCTTGCTCATATTGGAAAATACCATCCAGAAGAGTCTTCTGTTATGAGGGTGCAATACTTTCTTCGGGTGATCATGAGTAGCTGACAAGTTTCTGGTATACGCCCCTTCTTTTCTGTGGTGAGAAATAGAAAAGCGGTATTTTAGTTTTTTGTTGCCCTTGTAGTTGATACTCTTAATACACTTATACCTAGCAATCCCTTTTGATATAATGGTGGATTGTTTTGGGTTGTTTAGTTTAAACCATTGAATTTTGTCAATGCAGTGGAGAATGGAGATGACGTGTTGAGGTTCAGGTCCATAGCAAGGTCACATGAGTTCATGGGTTTGTGATGGACAGCACATTATAGAGTTAGATTTAACCCGTTGAGACATATGACAGTCAAGACAGACTGTAGAGGGCTTGTTCTTTTTATTTTTCAAAGCTTGTATTATGAGTGGGCGGGGTCCAATTCCCAAGACTATCTCGCCCTATACCCCCACCTGTAGCTTGGTTCAGCGTAGTCCAAACAGCACCATCAATAATGACCTTAATCCAACCATCCTCCGGAGGAATCCATCTAACCAATTTTCTCGTTACATGAAACTTCTGACTTTGAGCAAAGTAATGTGTTGGTGCTAAGTCTAAGTAGACAAAACTGTGCAGGACAATATGGACTGATCCAAACCAAACAATTCTCGATTTTAATGTACAATTCTCTATAAGATGACAATTTTTGTGCACTTTTAAGGTCACAAAAAAGTGAGAGAAAAGCTGTCTTATGGGGTTATTATATTGTGTTCTTTTTAAAATCTTGATGTGCAAGTTAAAAGTTACGGGAATCTATACATAAAAGTTAGAACAATCAATCTCTTAAATCTTAATGGTCAGTTTTGGATGGTGATGGAAGGGATTCTTTGTACTATACCCCCCCACCCTCGTATTCTTTTTGAATAATTTTATATATTGGGGGAATTTTTCAAATCCCACCCCAAAAAGATGGAATGGAAATCTTTAACACCACATTGACCGGTCTTTAAATCTACGACTATGAAAGGAGTGAGGTGGAGGGTGGTATGATATATGGTAGGATTTGGAACTCTCCAACTCATATAAAAGGGGACCTCCACCTCTAGGTAAACGATTTCAAACCCTGCACTCTTGGTTGTTACTTGGGAGAGAGAGTTCCAAGCACCAAGCATTCTCCCACTGATAGCATCGCAAATTGACTTGAGCATTAGAGAGGTCCCTCGAGAACAAACTCGGGACCACCCTTAGCTCAGGGGAATCGAGCATCCAGGGGCGGCCCTGGGCCTGGGCGAGCTGGGCCCTCGCCCAGGGCCCCCAATTTTTTAGGGCCCCAAATTTTGAAATTTTTAGTTATAGCTTTATAGGATAGTTTATTTTAAAACCAATCCCAGCCTATTTCAAAGCCCATAAATATTACTTATAAAGCCCAAAAGGAATTGAGAATTAAAACAAACTAATAAAAGTAGGGGCTCAACCCAATTAGAAAGTAAGAAAGATCACTTTAGGTTTTAGACTTTAGAAGTTAGACCAATCCATAAAGAAATTAAGAAAAAAAATCAAAAGACTCTTCAAAAATCAAAAGACTTTTTGAAGTGTGACATTTTTTAATTTTTATGATATTGATGGAAGAGATTTAGCTTTAGAATTCAAAGTTTTGTGTAACATTTTACCTAAAGAAATAAAAAAGCCTATTGAAATACTAAATCATTTGCAAACAATGGATGGTGATTTTTCAAATGTTTGGATTGTATATAGAATATTGTCAAACTTTTAAGAACTGTATGATAATAACGGGAAAAAAAATTAAGGGACCCGTTTTTTAGAGTTTGCCCAGGGTCCCCATAAACTCAGGTACGCCACTGCGAGCATCTTGAAGGAGACCGAAATTAAAACTCTCCAATTCATATAAAAGGGGACCTCTAGCTCTAGGTAAAGTGGTAAACAATTCCAAATCCTACACTCTTAGTTGTTACATGGGGGGAGAGAGAGTGTGTTTTGAGCACTCTCTAACTAATAGCATCCTAAACTGATTTAAGTGTTGGATAGATCACCCCGAGAACAAACTTAGGGTACCGCTTAATTTATGTTTTCTCCTATGCATGTCATCTTAGCAGATCTGAGGAGACACTCTTTCACATCAGTTCGACCATCTGATACGTCACAAACATCGAGCTAGGTCGTGATCATATGATAAAGAGTGATCATGTATATATTTTCTTTCAATACCCATATATATTAGTGTAAAGTAATGTTCAAAGTGACAAGTGGGCACATGATACATGCTGGGCCCTTCAAACTTGTTCAGTTGTTCACTTGCACCTTAAAACTTGATTCACTTTCAAAGTACCACTACAGGTCCCCATCCCAATCGATACAACACCAAAGAGTTGGTTAGATTCTCAATGAATGGTAAGAGTTTAGATGGATTCCGCACTTTAAATAAAATGTAGGATCCCACACCTGATTAAGCCCTCCTGATATGACTACTCTTAAAGACAGTTACATAGTCCAAGTCCATTACATATTAGGTCTACCTTCTTGGTTAGTGCAAGGAACCATCAAAGAAAGAAAAGAAAAGCACCATCAAAGAAACAAAAGAAAAGCAGAGAAGGCACAAGTATTTCAGCAACCACAAGGAAAGCAGATTTAGGATTTCTATTAACTCTTTACAACATGAAGAGATTTCAACTACTATCCGGCTAAAGTGAAGCTTATTGAACAGCCAGTAAAGCCATTTAGTTACAATATATACAACTTAAAGAATACGATCTGGATTCCTATACCATATACATACCAAAAACTGCTATGAGCTTTACAATGAGGCAATGGGGTTAGAAGCACTTCAAGAATTAGGTCAAGGAAAAAGGAACCTAGTCGATCATTAAAGGAATTGCTTGCGCGCCAATGGTATTGAGAGAAACAATTGAAGCAACCATCAATAATATTAGCTTGATACCAAGGAAACCCAGCTTTGAATCCATGACACCATCTTTTTGCATGTAAGCATTGCAATGAGTCTCTGAACAAATGAAGCAACCACCATGGAAGCTTTGTGTTTGGTTTGAGATTTGAAGCGGTTCCTCTATAGCAATTCCCTGTTAGTCTTCTCTATCTTTAATTAAAGGGCGGCCTACAGCTTTATCTGATATCAGTATCTGTGAACTGGGCTGAAATCTTCCCACAGAATTTATATTCGCCAAGCAGCGAGATTTCTTCTGCAGAAAGCATAAGTGCACCAGTACTCAGATAATGTCGAGCACCTCGGGTCCTGCATCAGAAAGGTACTTAAAACTTGAGACATATTAAGGAATTGCCACGAATAAAGCAAAAGAACAATTAAAAAAAGCATCAACCTTCGTCTTTTTGTCTTGGCATTGCTTTCCGATAGATGATAAACTTCTGATCTTGGAATGTGGCCCAAAGAAGAAAGATAATCATGGAAGGCCTCGTGTTTCAAGGCAAGATAAAACCTTGAAGGAACTATTGACTGAATGATATCAAGGAAACATGACTTCTTGTTACCGCATTACAGAAAAGTGGTGTCATGACAAAATGAGTAACAAGAGGCAGCTGAGCTCCTATATTCAAAATATAGCATAATAGGTGATACATCAGGAGAGCATGCACACAAAATCCGTGTCTATCAAAATCATACTTAGAAAAGATATCATAGCTTGTACCTGTTTAACTCATCAATTTCTCGCAGGCCATCCTCTGTAATCCTTTCAGTTTCAGTTGGCTGTTGGATTAAGTTATCTAAGGTATTTGTTGTGGGAGGCGCCTCCAATGCAATATTTTCCCTGCTCTCAGAGACCATGGTCATCGCTACAGCGGCATTTTGTTTAACATGATAACAAAATCCATGTTGCAAAATTGTCGATGTCATTTGCGACTGCTCATCACACCAGCTGAAAGCATCTGAGGTCTCAGGAAGGATTATACTCGACATTTCTAATAAATCCTACAGAAGAATCAAATCATAATCAAGGACTACACAGGCATACTACAGAAAAACAGGGACTTTCACTCACAAGTGATAGGCATTTGGAAAGCAGAAGATCCGCTTCTGAAATTATATTGGTCATACGATCAGCAAGTTTCGTAATTTGATGAGCATCTGTATGCTCTGAGGCAATGCAATGAGTTAACTCTATTTGGCGGTTATGAATTCTATCCCATGACTCCTCCACTGAAGAAGTCACCACACTGGACCTACGTTTTACTGAGGGCTTGGGTATTTTCTTGAAATCCATGCGACTATACTCGTCCATTGATTGATATTCTCTTGTAACATCCTCTTCATGTTCATTCAATGAATCTTCCAAATCCTCTTCACATGATGTTGCTACTATTACATCAGAGGTTAAGATATCTGAATATGTGCTGAAGATGGGTACAGATTTTTCAAGATTGTCAGCTTCAACTGAAAATGGATTTTGTTTTAACTCAAGGTTCATCGAAACTTCTTCAAAACTAGCAGCATCTTGATCAGCAAACACTGTCATAGATAACATCTCTGTTCCATCGCCAACTTCCGCCTCAGGTACAACTGTTGATTCTGGCACATATGATATATCAATTGATTTGCACTTGTCACCAAAGTGCAAATCTAAGCCTTGATTATGCTTCTCCTTGAGTTTCCCTGTCTCATTACCATCATCTTCAGAATCCAAAGACATTACAACGTTCAGCCTTCTCCCACCTTTTCTCCGAGAGAACAAAACTGGAGTGCCTGGGGAATTGGAAATTTTGCATGGCGAATGCAGAGGAATGGAAAAGTCGTCGCAATTGTGAGAGAAACCATTCCTGCTTAACATCGCTTCCTTTTGGCCTCCATACAATCTATTTCATCAACATGCCTCTCTGGATTACCGTGCACTGCTTTATTATTAAATTCCTCCTCAATGACATCCATGAAGGTGGAATCATCTTCCATTATGGATAATGACTTTGAGATCTCCTTTCAACTAGCTTAGATAACTGAGATGGTAACCCCAGGGGAGTATCTTTGGTAGCAGTTGATGGCCAGCCTTGTGATCAAATGGCAGAGGACGGGCCCTCAGCACTTCTCTACCTGGACATCGAAAGAGAAGGTGAACAAAAGATATAGTGCATGCACATGACATGTTTGAGAATATATTCTGATAATCGCTAATGTGCTAAGCATCCATTTCGGAAAGAAAAAGTTAATCATACAATTGGGATTCAAGAAAAGAAGGAAATGGAAGAATTGCAAAGTACATTGCACATTTTCCCTCAGATTGCATCGAGTGATAAGAGTCCAGGGGCTCGTTAAAAAAAAGAAAGGGTATAGACCATTTGAACCAGCATATTATTAGTTGGCATGCTGCAATTATGGATTACAGTTTTCAACGAGCAAACAAGCAGCAAAATTTAGAAACATAAAATCTATGTACCCCCACTGGTCCAGTGACTAAGAGGAGATTCTTCGCCAGGCTCCATTGATGTTTCCTGAACTAGAGTCACTTGGATACCAATCATCATAATTATCTTCAATGTCACTTTCATCGCCGCCAATGGAGTCCTTGGTTGGTTTATGATCTCTTTCACGCCAAAGACGTAGCCACTCACTCAAAAATTTAACTGATTCCTCATTACCGCAAACCTTCAGGAATGTGGACAGCAACAGTGTTAAAGAAGAAATGTACACAATAAGCAAAGAATAGAACGATATGCAGAAGTAGTTTTTTTTTTTCTGAATTGTCCGACCTCAATGGCCCTTTTTGGTTGATATTTATCTGCCCATATGTGGCCATCAGGTTGATGAGAAGCACTGATGTAGTATGACATCATCCTGCACATGCACTAAAATAATAAAAGACGAAATTTCCAGATAAGTGACTTCAAATTCAGACATGTATCAATAGCATTGTGAAACAATAAGGGCGCAACTTATATGTAAAAGCTGCATGAAGACAAATTTATGGAGAATACGTCACTGTGCAACAAGATTAATACAACTCAAGGGAACACAGGCCATGAACTTTGTGCGGTTCAGTCTAAGCATAAAATCACAAATTGAGGAACCGTATATATGGTTATATATCTGCCTATCTATCTATGTATACACGTGTGTAAGTGTATGTGCATCCTCCTTTGTATGATAATTTTTATGATATTAATAGGTAAGGCATTACCAGCCAAAAACTGCCATCACATCTCAATGCCAAAAATAAAAAAAATAAAAAACAAACTAAGCATTGGAATCGCAAGAAGCATTCAATCAGACAACAATTTTGCCAAGTATATTTATGTAACTTGGTCTAGGTGGTTAATGTGGAACTATTCCTTGGCAAAAGGGAAAGCGCATCCAGTAATGGAAGATTTGATACTGTGCACTTCCTCAGCACAGCCCTCATACAATATTAGGGAGCGTTCTAGCATTAAGAACGTGCAACCTTCCCGGACTACAATGCAGGATTATTAGCAAAATCAGATAAAAACTTAAGGTGATGATTTACACCCAATACATTGGTAGCAAAAAAAATCGGCTTATAAACGCAATTGATACAATAGATAGAAAAATCCGACCTTTCCTGAAAATATTTGCTGATTCTGGCATCTAATTCTTTAACACCGTCAGCATGAGAGGAAAAGAGACCAACTTCTTGTTTCATGTGATCCTGCCAATGGAATAATTAATATGATTCAATATCCATCAAACCCAGTACAATTTCACAAGAAAAATCAAATAATGTTTTTGAATTAAAGTTGTACAATGATCACAAATTTTGTTTTCAGATGCAGCAGGAAGTTAAACTTGAATGAGAAAAGAAAATAAATTATAGTATGGAATCAGATTAAGAGTTGATATACACCATTTCTGCGCCCTTTACAAACAGACAGCAGCCAACAAGCTCATTAGCTGGCATGGCAGAGATTGTTAGTGTTGTCTCACACGTGTCATCTAGTTGAATAAGACACTGATCTAAAGGAGCCTTATCTTGAGGAGCTGAAGCACCAGAGGGAAGAGCAAAAGTGGAAAGTTGATCAATTTGTAACGAGTCAACGGGGGCTTCCAAAATTGATGCGGATTCGCCTTTTCGATCATATGTGGTACTTATAGACGATTTCTCACAAAATGACCAATTTCTCCAATCAAAAGACACATCATCACCCTATAGCAGTATAGAGAGAGTAGCAGTGACATTATAAATAAACATCAAACAAAACTAATGCAACTTATATGGCTGGAAAACCACTTTTAAAGCCTCATATCCAATGCACGTATAGGCAATAAAATGGCACTTACCTGAACCTTATAAAATACATGGATAGGACCAATAGTGAGCCTATTATCATTTCTCTCTTCTTTATTACTCTCTTCACATCTTTTCCCCACCTTCCATGATGAGAAAAATGGGTGTATTTTTCTTCCAGAAAACATTCGTGAATTTTCCTAAATAGCAATAAACAAAAATGACAAGCTTATAGACCGTATATCATAATGCCTAATAACAAAGTAAACGAAACTCAGGGTTGTAAGCCAAATATATATTTAGATGCATCACAATTTTGTGTCCACTGTTCATTCCTTCTCTTTCATTCATTATCTCATACATTCCCGTAAAAAAATTGAAAACTTAGTTCAAGACATCATTACTCGTGAGTGACTTTAGACAACCCCGAACTAGGGACTAGTAGTACTAACTGTACATGAACGGAGTTTTGACCAAGTTATAAGGTTGTTTGTAAGTAAAATAAAAATAGTTGTCATGTAGGTTCTTTTATTGTTAAATAATGTAGGGAAAACTAAATGGGTGAAGGACCAAGAACGGAGCTATTACAGGTACTTTGAACAGTCCAATCGACAGTAACTTTTGGCTCGTCTGCATGTATGTCTGTTTTAAGAGTTCTGATGAATTTTTGAAGTATAGGTTATGGAATAGGATCCCCCAACGAATAAAAAACAGAAAGTAAAGAAAGGCAGGCAATATGAATATAATTAGCAATAGCTACTAAATTTCATCAATTGATATTTATTAATTTACACAACAAGTCATGAGTAGCTTTGTTTGGAGATGAAGGGAGATAGCATTTAATCAACTGATAATTTACTCCACTATCAATGCTCAACGACAGGAGCAAATTTTACAAGGGCAAACACAAGCAACAAACATGCAATAAAACATTGTTACCAACCTCAGCTGTCATCTTTTCTTCTAACCTCAGATTAGGCATAGGTTGTGGCGACCCATCCGCAATCTCAATAGGAGTAGCCAATACTTTCCCATTACTCTTCACATTCTTTTTCGGAGTACCGGCCGGATCTTTTTCCTTTGGCTGTTCATTATTTAAATTAAAATATAAAGAGCACTTAATAATTTATTCAAATAATTTTCTGTCTTCGATTTTTCTCGCTATCCAAATTGAAAATCAATCAAATCAACACAAGAAGACGCTCCATTCTTATAAATTTATATACACAGCAAGAATTCCCTTGCCATGAGAAAACTTTGATCAAAAGGAAGCCAAGTAAAAATCCAGTAACAGACATAAGCGCACAACATAGTTATGAAATTACTTGTAAATTCACCTTCTTAGACGCTTTTGTCGGAGAAGTTGCCTTCCCCTTGCGCTTCTTTTGCTTCTTGCCTTGACTCCCAATAAAATCATTATCTTCAGCACCCTGATCGTCGGCATTGCAATCCTTGTGCCCCTTATGGTCGTCAATTACTTCATTTTCCTGAGGTTTATGCGGCAACAGCGTGGACTGCACCAATCTCCGGCGAACGCTCCTACGCTCCGGTTGCCGAAGTTCGTCCGTAGCATTCTCCACCGCTGGCAGCTCCCCTCTAACAGCTGATTCCTCATAAAATTGAAGCAATTGATTTAGGATTATGAATTTAGATTGGGAATTTAGGTTTTGGGGGCAATTTGGAGATTTCAGTGTTCGGTGAAAGCAGTAAAGTCGTGATCTAGAGGGAGAAAGAATCCCAATAGAGAGTGGAGAAAGAAAGGCAAATGGAGGGAAGGATTCGGTTCCCGCGTCCAGAGATTGGTAACTCTTTTTTTGTTTGAAATACCAGGAATATGCTCAACATTGAAATAACATTAAACGTATATATGTTTAGTTTAACTCAATCGATTATCAATCGAGTCACCTTTCATTCGTAGAGTAAGAACAAACTATATGAATAAAGAAGTAATTGAGTTCAAACTTTTCTAGAATAATATTATTGTGATCATTGGATTTTAGTAACTTATTCAATATTTATGTGAGAAACTAATGTGTACACACTTGACGGCTGAATTTAAACCTATATCGAATATTTAGGGTCCGGGCCTAAAAAATAGAATATTCCCCTATATAGGAAAGAAAAAACGTGAGACAATTTAATGGGCCGCTCAGTGAAATGGGCTAAGTGCAGATTGGGCTATCTCAAATCTGAGTTACCGTAATGGGCCTTCTCAGTCAAATGGACCGCCTACGAAGGATTACATCACACGCTCCCTTGTTTCGCGTGTAAAGCTAATTATTCCGAAAGAAAATCAGTTGTTTCCGCCCATGCCTGAAAAGTAATCGGTGGGCCCGGTCCCAATTCCATGGAAAACCCTAAAACACCCTTATTATTTGCTTGAAAAATCTATCATAGGCAGGGCCAAAAAGGTGAAAACACCATTGCTTTAGGTCAATACGTCGCCGTTGTAATCTGGCAACATCACTTTCAAATTCAAAAAGCGAGGATCTAGAGACAAGGGCAAATTAGTCCAATGAAAAGTTATTCTTCCAGACTCGAAGATCGAGAATCTGACTGGGGTCTGCTCACTCTATGCAACACATTTGTTGTCTTCCTCCCTCCCACCCCACTCTGCAAACTCCCTTTTTAGTGCTTCCTTGCTTTGCGCTCTCTCCCTCTCTCCATTTACTGGAGGGCACTAGTAATAGAAGAAGACGAAACCCACAACATAAATCCCTGCAAACCCAGAGATTCCATGTTTATCGTGCTCAAGTTTGTCATTTGAATGTGTTTTCTGTTCTTATTGGCTTAAGTAGCTAGCACTTCTAGCTGGGATTCAAAACCCTCAATCCCCAAAAAGAAACAACAAATCTTCCACATTCTCTCCAGTGCAGTAACAGCAGAGCCAGAGAAACCCACATGTTGTTTTTGTCAAAACTTCACCTAAAACCCTGAAAACCCCTTTCTCAAAGCCAAAGATCAGTCCTCTTTGCCCTGTCTTTTTCTGTTTTAGAGTGAGAGCAGCTAAAACCCCTGGAAAATGCCACTCAATCGGTGCAGTATATTGATCTTCTTGATTTTCACCAATACGGCTCTGGTATCCTCCAAGTCCACAATCGAGCCATGCTCGAACTCCGATTCGTGTAATGCCTTGCTAGGCTACACCCTTTACACAGACCTGAAGGTTGCGGAGGTTGCTTCGCTCTTCCAAATCGACCCTATCGCCCTCCTCACCGCTAACGCCATCGACATCTCATACCCAGATGTGGAAAACCACATTCTTCCGTCGCAGCTCTTCCTTAAGATCCCCATCACATGTTCCTGTATTGATGGTATCCGCAAATCCACCTCCACCAAGTACAAGACCCGCCCCTCCGATACCCTCACATCCATAGCTGATTCTATATTTGGGGGTTTGGTCTCTGCTGACCAGATTAAGGAGGCTAATTCAGTACAAGATCCGTCGGTTCTTGACGTCGGCCAGTCCCTTGTGGTGCCTCTGCCATGTACTTGCTTCAATGGGACGGATAATGGGTTGCCTGCCATCTATTTGTCGTATGTAGTTAGGCCGGTGGATACCTTGACTGGTATTGCGGCTAGGTATTCCACTACAATTACTGATTTGATGAATGTCAATGCTATGGGCACTACAGCCATTAGTGCTGCTGACATAATTGCTGTGCCATTGCCAGGTAAATTGTTGTGAATTAGAAAATTGTCCTTTAATGTTATCTTTGATATAGTTTTGCTGTTGAGATGCTTTGTGGCTGGTTTTGTTGTCTTTTGTGTTTTCTTGGTAATGGTTATATTATTTGTTCATCTAATTAGTATTGTTCAAGAGGGAATTTTCATTTGTTGATCTTCATACTCAAAACTGGTTTCAGTATGGTATATTACAGCGTTCTTTGGTGATAATTTGTCTAAATTGAAATTAAGTCTTTTATGTTTCAATTTTTACTATTTCCACGCACTGATAACATTGGCCATTCTCTTAAGTTTAAACTCATTGGATGGATAGATGGGAATCTAATTTACTTAGTTTTTTTGTTTTGCAGCTTGTGCATCTAATTTCCCTAGATATGCCTCAGATTTTGGCTTGATTGTGCCAAATGGGAGCTATGCAATTACAGCAAGTCACTGTGTGCAATGCAGTTGTGGACCTGGAAATCTCAAGTACCTGAAAATCTCTGCTTTGCCAATTTTTATCTTATTCTTTCCATGTCCTGTGTTCCATTTTTATCAGTTTTTTTTGTGTTTTTTTATGCAGTTTGTATTGCATGCCTGCTTCACTGGCAGTATCTTGTTCAAGCATGCAATGTAGGAATAGTAACCTCATGGTTGGGAATTATACGGTGCAGCAGGGCAGTGGTGGATGCAAAGTTACTTACTGCAATTATGATGGTTTGGTGAACGGCACCATTTGGACTACGTATGTTTTTAGCTGTGTTGTTTTCAATATGGGCGAACTAGAAGTAGTTTTTATTGATTAGTTATAGACGATTGTTGACCGTGGCATTCCTCTTGTGTTCACCGTGCAGGTTGTCCACATCCCTTCAGCCGCGATGCCCAGGTAAATTCTGTTCATCATGCACATTGTGCATTAGTAAGTGATGTTCTTCCATTTGTTTGTAAAATAGGGCCCAACATTTTAATAATCCTCTCTTGGCAGAGAGTAGTATTACAAACCCAGTTGGCCATGTTACAAAATCCTTTAGATTAATGACAAAAAACATCACAGTAATGTTAAAAATACTACGAAAACTAAACCGACAAAGTTTGAATATATGGGAAACCCAAGTGCCTATGCCAAACATCAGATGTCGTCTAAACAGCATTTGAAATGTTAATCAGTCCTTGCCTTACAGAAAATTCACATTGACATTTCTCAACGTAGATGGAGAACAATCAGTTTAATAGACTTTAGAAAGGCAAACATTTTCCCAATGCTCCCTAAAGTGTCAAGTGGTGCTCCCATTGTTAGCCATATATCTATGACCAGTCACATTCAACAATTTTTCAGGAACTGTCGTTGATTCCCTTCCACTTTCGCCAAAACAGGAAACACAGCACTGTAATCGCTCTCCAAACACTATCTGTTTTTTCAATCAGTTTTCAGAGGGCGCGCATCTACTTTTTTTTTCATAGAATTCTGTTAGAAAATCAATTTTGTTGATGAACTAATTGTGAGAGGTCAGCTTGCAAAATAAAATTCTTTCTACATTGTTATTTTAAACCAGACATTGTAACATGTCTTTTGGTGGATCATATCCAGGAGTTGTCATCCCATTCTCTGCTGTTATGTTGATATTGTAGTTGTGGGTAACGTAGCTAGGTCAAATGGCTAAAAAGTTCGGTTACATTCTTGTTGATTTCTAACCATTTTAGTTGATTAGATACAACTTCAACTTTTTACTAGTCTTGGCTCTGTGTTATGGAAAATGGAAAACTTGATGCAGGTGGGCAGCAATTTCCTCCACTCATAGCTCCACCAAATACAGTAAGTAGGGATACAACATTTGCTCCAGCACCTGCACCTCAGTCTGATGGTACAACACCTGGGACTTCGGTGGTACCAAGAACTGGGTCACTGCCTCAATTGCCTCCGGCAAATGGCCCAGCAGGAAGTGCATCTGGTGCTGCCTCTGGTGCTTCCCGCTTGGTGAACGCGTTAGTCACTTCACCAACCACATTTGTGCTATGTCTGTGTGCCAGCTTCATAGTCTCCTCGCTAAAATTCTGAATATCAACTTTGTGCAAGCATGAAGGGATTTTTCATGCATTTTTTACTTTCTTCGATGGATCCCGATTGTATGTTGTATGTGAACTTTCTGGTATTTATTCATGCGGATAGACTGCTTTGTGGATGGCACAGAATAGAGCTTTTTGGAAGTTGTCTTGTACTTTGGCATTCTCAATTAGAGGTATCAGTAGTTCCCTTCTTGTAACGGATTCGTGTTTATAATTTGCCAAATTGAATCTTTTGAGTACCTTTTGTTTCCATCCATGAAATGATTCTAGCTATTTTTTTCTTTTGGTATCCGAGGGACTATCCATCTTAACATGTCCTTTAGACGGTTGATGACCGCCAGAACACTCTTACCATGCTGTTAAAAGGAAAGTCTGGGTCAAAAACCATGTGGGTAAAGGCCTAGAAGTGAAACGTATCCATGAAACTATGATTCCACAAGGAAATATCTCAGATGGTTGATTTGAATTCTTAATCAAGCATTGTAGGCTCTAAGTTCGGTGATCAGCCTAAGTTCGGTGATATAATCAAGTAGTCTATCGTCAAGCGGTTAAATGATTCTAGTTGGATGTAATTGGAAATGCTTTTTGGTTTGTTGGAACTTCCTTTCTGTGAGACTTTCCTCACACTTCCACAATTATCTGCAGGAATGAACTCTTGTACATTTGTTTCTCAACTAAGACGATGAGCATACAAATCAGTGTCTGAACTTAAGTGGAGGACTGAGGTTAGGCTTCTCGTGTATTTTGATAATTTGTAGAAATGACCGTCAGTATTAGGTTCCCTACCTTATCCAGTCTGCCTGAGGCTCTAGGGATGCTCATGCTTCATTGTACTCGTGTGTATTTCTTGGCAATAGTTTATCATCAACGCCAACGAACTATTAAAAGGTTTCTTAACGAGTCGATTGACCATGTGTGATGAACACTCTCACAACTAATTTTTTAAACTTAAAATACACACTCCAATAGAACTTTTGCACACCCCAAAGTGCATATGTCATTTATCTAATGTTCTAAGGGCACTGGATAGTGTTTCCCGTTATTAAATTTTCTCAAGCTCTGCAAGGCCGGAAAAAACACAAGAATTGGTAACCCTGCTTGCCCATGTAAACTCTCTGTTGACATTAAAGTTGCTGCAGTCATTCTAGATAGTTAAGTCCATCAACAGAACGTTCGGATCATAATCGTGCAGATGCTTCTTACTGTTTCAAAACAGATGCTATCTTCTTTTGGATGAGCTCCACCCCAAGACGAGGTGATAATCTGGGCAGGGTCTCCTGCAATAATGATTGATGTTTGTGAGAGATTGAATTCAAAAGTTAACTTCCAATAATAGCATTATCCAAGTTTTTGAAGACTAGTTCATAACTTCATATGTGACTAGTGGCATGCCACCACAAGTATTCTCATGACTCATAGATGCCATATGCATGCAGAGAGTCAGAAGTTTGACAAGAAAAAGAGCCATAATGTATGATACAGAGGGAAATATCATACAATATACATCAGTGTCTGAGTGTCAACATACATGCTTATTTGTAGTACTGGGAAGCTTAGATATATGATACATATAGATGAGGAAATAGTAGCAGCCACAATGTCATAACTCATAACGTATGAAGGATGGGGCTAAAATATGATAAAAGTCCACCCCAAGAAATGATGAAAGGGAAGCCAAATATGATATTGTGGTACAGTGGTGGGATGAAATATAACATGGTGAAAGCGTAGAGTAAATTCACTACTAAAAGTACAAGCCAAATTTGAAAGGATAATAATACATTAATAATCCTTATATCTATTAGCTTCCCTCAACTGATAGAACGACTTTCAATAAAACATCAACAATGCTCCTAACATGGTTTTGTTTGATCTTTTGTTACTCAAGAAAAAAAGAAGAAGTTCCATTTGATGCTTCATCACGACATCATGGCTTATATGAACAGAAACCCTAATCATAGATCTATTGTGGGGATTGAATAATCACACGTTTATCCCAATATGATGTTTAACCACCAAAATTTGCTCATGCAGCTCAACTCATTTGATTCTTATTTACAAGATGGCAACTGTTCATTGAAGAATAAAACAGCAACATTCGCATTGAGCTAGAATTTTCCAATTCCTTTCTATCATCCTAAGTATGTGGCAATGTATGCCCAATTTGCAAAGGTAATGTCAAGAGGCAAACCAAATAAGTAAAAGTCATCTAAGTGGAAAAACCAGTTAAGTGAGTCAGGCAGCTTTATAACATATCCATTTAACATCGTGAAGCAACAGTGGAGATCCAGATGGGCTCTGCTTCCACACATTTGATGGCCTCTTCTATTATAGGAATTGTAGTTGACTTTCATCAAGGAGCCATAATTGTTAGGTTGTTGGGAGATTGGGTGGGGGATTTGCAAAAATAAAAAAGAAGCAAATAAACTTAATTAGTTCAGATTCATTGCAAGAAGAACAACTCTTAAACACCATATTTGGCCCCAATAGAATGAATAAATTAATTAGTTCTAGACTCATTGCAAGAAGAACAAAAAAAAATAAAATGGTAGTCATCTTAAATTATTCGTGCATTGACTTGTAACAGAAAAAGCACATGAAAACAATGCTGTTTGCTGCACATACGGCTTAGCAGCAAAAAAATCCAACAAAACACACAAAAATGATAATCGGGGAGTGAAGCAATGAAGGGGATAAAATTTATTGAATATTCAGGCACTCTTACCATGAAAATGAAGATGTTTCAAATCATCTCCTATGGATGGGTATTCCAGAGGTAGAGTGCAAGGAGTAGGGGCGGATCTAGAAAATGAATTTTAGGGTGGGCTTGGTTAGTTGGGATGTAGGAATTTATAAGAAGAGAGTTGAAGGTTGATGGGGGTTCGGGGGGCAACGCCCTCGAAATTGTTTTTAGAACATTTATTGAAAAGTGACCGGAGATGAGCAAATATCTATGTAGTTATTACATTAAGTAAATATTTATAGTCATTAAATTACACATCAAAATCTATATATTGAACAATGATCTGGAATAAAGAATCGTTTAAATTGTGCTACATGATTTTTCATTGAGTGGAAATCTTCTATCATGTATGAGTGTGTAGCAATCAATATTTGTTCTCTTGTATGAGTGTGCATGTATCAATCAATAATTATTAAATTAACCATACATATATATGGTTATTAAATAAATATAAATAAGTGAATTTAATTTGAGATTTGGGTATTTAGAAGTATATATGGTAATTTTTTTCCAAAATTTGAGGGTGGGCTCGCCTTAGCTAGATCCACCTCTGGCAAGGAGGAAACTACTAGTAAATGTTTGTGTAGTTGAAAAGTCTCTATGTTCACTAGAGTATGATATATAAATAAAGACAAAAATGTTTATTTTCAGCTATTTATCCTTTCATACTTCTATTCCCAACCTACAGGCTACAATCATATCCTACAGACAGACCAAAAAAAATGATAAGAAAACCCAAGATCCAAACTAGCATTGGATTGCCTCATTAGTGCTCCTATAATGACCAAAATCAAATATGAATCTAATAAACATAAAAACTCAAAGCATATTGCAACTGGAAAATACCATCAAAGCTGACCCTCATTGCAGTGCCCACATGAAGAATTAACCTTAATGTTTCAGCAGCGCCTCAAATTTGTTTTCAACCCTCTTAAAGATGCACAATAATTAGCTTTCGGTAAGACAATTCAAGACCCTCAGTACAACCAACCAGAACAAAAGTTGCTGAGTTGATGCACCCTACTAGAATTCTCATATCCATTTGATGTTCAACACTGGGCGTTTGAAGGCAATTATAAGACCTCTAAGATATTGAAACAATTGTTCATCTCTAATTAGGTAACACAAAGAAAAGACGCAACCCAAAAACACGAAATTCAGAAAAACCCAGAAACACTTGCCTCGGTGCCATCTGAGAGTACGCTGGCCAAAACGGGTATCTCATACTGGTAAGCCCTCTCCCACTCTGGATTACTGGTAATATCCCTCACCTGATAAAACCCAACAACCCAACATTCAATCACACAAAAGACAGACAAAACAAGAAGCGGAAATGGAATTACCTGTAAATCAACATCGTGAAGAGAATCTGGACCAGAGAGCAGGAAAGCGGCATGGAGTTTCTCTTTGAGGCCATCGCACAAACAGCAACCGGGCTTGGAGTAGAGAATCAGCTTTCTTGCCTTGGATGGGGAAGAAGTAGAAGAAGAAGAAGAGAAAGCCGAAGTAATGCATAAGAGGGACCTTTGCTTTTGACTTCGATTTGTGAGCAACGTAAGCGTCGCTGAGGGTAATCTCATTGCCGCCACTCCCGCCATTGCCACAATGTCCTCTACTACAGATGGCAAATTGGCAATATTTCGTATACCATCACGATTTTGACAGGTCACGACGGACCCCATTTATAGGGGTGGAAAACAAAATCGGATCCGAGTCGGTTTGGGGTAGGACGTGTTTTTATGTCCGGATCCTAAATTTCGGACATAATTAATTGATTAAATCTGAATTGATTTAAATTTGAACAAATAAACTAAATAAAATTTATGTGTTTAAATAGAATAATAATTTTATGTTCGGACTCAAATTTCGAATATATAATTTATATCCAAACACAATTTAATTCGGGTGGAACAAATTGAATGATTCCAATAATACAACATTTTGCCAACCCTACCCATGTGGAAGGATTTATAATTTTTGACCTAAATTAAATTGGCTGTGAAAATTGCCAGTTCATCTTTAATTATTCTTATTTCCACTTTCATTCATTTTATTTTCTTTTGATTATTCCACGATATTTGGTAATTAAATGATATTTAAAATTCAACAAAGCTAGAGATCTTAGTAATAACTATTACAGAAACATCCCAATAGTGTGCGGCATGCATTTATTAGGTTTGGTGACATCATAGCAAGGGACCATTGAAAACCACATCCATCACACATTGTTGGGATGTTTCTGGGATGGTTATCATCGGGATCTTTATCATTTTTGTTAAAAATTAAAATGAAATTGAAAACTGAAACTAAACAAAATGAATCTCTTCCTTTCAAAAGGAAAACAAAAATATAATAATTAAACCCTTTCCATGAAAATTGGGGACTGTTTTTTACTTTCTGTTCTCCATGATGTTTTCTAAAATCAACAACCAAACCTTATTTTAGGATTTATTTTCTTTTCCAAAAAATGGAAGACAAAAAAAACGAAAATCTAAAAAATAAACATACTAAACGGACAACATTGCCATAAGAAATCATTTCCCAATGGAATTCGACCAGAAACTTCAATTGAAAGAACTAGTTCAACAATTATTTCCTTTCTCCAGCATTTGGGAGAGCCACACTTTTGATGGCAATCAGTGTATTTCAAGTCACAGTAGTGTTTACAGCCAATCCTCCAGTCTCACTTCTCTGTCTTCCTCTTTCTCCTATTCAGATGATTTCAAAATCATCTGAATACTACCTCCCACCACTCTACCCAGATAGATAACAAGAACAATAAAAGAACTATTGTGAGAATTGTAAGGGTGTGCAATCTTTTCAGTCTTTTAAACCTTCAGCCAGCTTTACGCTGGAAAGGAAGAATATAGAAAGTAAAACTTAGATGAGCTTCTTTTTCTGAAAGTAGCGCTTCAAGTGCCAAACCTGCAAAATCGAAACCAGAATGCAGACACCAAGAGACATGGTACTGAACCATACCACTCTAGCATTAGTCTTTTCACTGACTTCTCTCATCTCCCATTCCCTGCATGAAGAAATCCGGAAACAAATGTTACCATCAACTCTTAACAACACTGTGTCGCGGCTAAATATTGTTGAAACAAATAACCGATGAACTTGTGAGGACCTACAGAATGCTATTTAATTATCTACATTCAAAATAACAATGGTAACTAGAATATTACAATTGGGCGTAACCATACTGCGTAGCTTACGAACCAATTATAGCTTAGAAAATTTGTAAATATCACTGTAGAAATCATACCAATTTAGTTGTTTTCAAGACGCAAAGTTCCACAAGGACCATGACTACTTAATACAAGCAATTTTCTTCACAAGGGCTGTTCATCAAACGAAGAAGGGTTTTCCCAGCCATAAAATTGGGAAGTTCCGTCTGCAGTAGCTCAAAGATGAAGGTCCTATGGGAAGATATTGTTGAGGGGTCAAAAATCATTAGAGTCGTGATATATGGACGGCCAGTATGTAAATGTTGTAAACTCTATTGGGCTGTAGGAGACCACTCAGGTGACCTGGTCTAGTATCCCTGATATGCCCTGCTTTGTCTTCCCTCAACAAATCCATTCCTTTCATAACCTCATAGCCTCAATGGATAACATAGAATTAGCAGATGGTAAGTGAGAATCTATTTCAACAAAGTTAGTTTACTTAAAGGTCTCACAGCATTTCAAATGTATTTTAAAAATATTTTCCAATACTTAGTATGTTTTTGTTTTTATCAACCAGATAGATTTATAAATTTCACTTATTCAATACTATTACGCATTTAGGCTCCCATTTTTCTCTCCGCAAACTCTAAGAGAATGAAATGTGCAAATAACGAACAGACTAATAAGTTCATATGTGCATTGGAGAGTGTGTGTGTATCTGTACATATATTAGGGAGAATGAAAACTCCATCATTCACTTCATTCCAAATGACAGAAATATGTCTTCGATTCATCAATATTCTGATTTACTAGAGACCTCCCAATGCAAAAAGAGCAATAACCAATTCCCCAAATAAATAAGATATAAGTAAAAAGCACACAACTCCCGTGCACAAGGCTCCCGCAAGGGGCGGGGTCGGGAATAGGTAGGATATATGTAGGCTTTAACTCCCCACATAATATCCTAAACATTGCCTTCTACTCCAGTAGCAATATATAGCAGGATAATAACCAAATTGGTTTCATCCCTCTACATATGGTCTTCTCATCTTCCATACCATGGCACGCATTATGGCCGAAAAGCAAAAGAGCAGGGCAATAACCAAGACATGATATGATCCAAAGATAATAGCAAAACCATTTTGCAGGAGGATTAAGAAGTAAAAGGAACAAAAAAATTACAAAAAAAAGGGAGGAGCGAGTGTGAAATCTTCCTTAAAAGATCAGGATGCGAGAAGAGAGAGATACCGTTTCATAAGACTCTGTGTATTTACATGGATGGCTTGCGCAATTGCTTCAAGTCTTGTCAGGTGAAGTTCAACACCCTACATAAATGGATAGATATAACTATATAAGTACAATCACAAGAATATGGGTTGCAGGCCTTGCAGCAATGTATAGAAGCCTCTATCATTTAGGGGAAGAGACCGTCAGATGGTACCTCAATCTTATCTTTCCTTGCAACAGATTCCCAGTCCTTGGCAGCAATTCCAATTTTCCAATCAAGGCTCATAGTTAAGCTTCCATCACCTTGATTGCCATCCATCGAGAAGCATGCCAAGTAGTTGCCAGGCTCCGTGGTTGTAAATGCAAATTGTCCGAAAGTTACATTTTCCTTATGGTGAAGATTGTTCCCGAATGGTGATGTTACCTAATAAATGGCAACTTGACTCGTCAAATACTTGTTTCAAAAGCCATCATTGGGACATACTCATATACCTAGCAGACAAAATCCTTGACATTCAAACTATATGTGCAGTAAAATGTTATACCATACGCAAGGAACAAAAAAATTTAGCAAAATTAAGTTGAGACTGTTATCAAATAGTTGTGATATCATAATGCTTAGTTAGTCGCCTCAGATACAACAAGCAATTTTATAAACAAGATTCCATGTGAATATTTGCAAGCCAGGTGCTGCCTCTCGTATGACGCCAATAAGAATAAGCGTAGAGCATTGGTGTCGAAAACTGGAAAAAAAGATTTATGGTTCCATGAGATATGCTAGACAGCTGACTTAGAGCCGATCGCAGTAGGTAAAATCAGTTATCTATGATGTGTGGTTCTATTTCGAAATCCAATTTCCCCCACAAAGACAAAATTTGAGGCATCTTCAACACAATGAAAAGGTTCAGTGATACGGATTAACTGGGTGCAAAACCTCTGATATAGACCTCTGCAACTTCTGATTATACTCTGTAATCTGTATGGTTGTCACTGGAAATTTCATAGAACTGGCTGATACTGCGAGTCGCTACTTTTTGTGCGGTTAATATTTTATTTCCCATGAAAGTCCATATACAATTTTCTCTCTTTCAATACAAATAAAATCAACTAGGGTTCGGAAACACTACAACAAGACCAGTAGGTATAAACTAATTTGATAAATACAAATTTAACCCCTTTCCTTCCCAATCATCCACGATAGTGCAAGAACACAATCGATCATAGAAGAGCAGCTTCACATACCACAATTAATCATAATAACTAGATATGATTCCTCAAAGCCGATTATTCTCGATTCATCCTACAATTAATCATAATAACCAGGTAAACTATCCTCATAATGAGTTCATCCTACAATGATCATCGAATATCAATCACATTTCACAAACAAAACTAGCTGTACGAAAATAGTTGATCGAATTTTCACATAAGAACAAGATCTAAGGCTCTCCAAGAGCCCAAACCACTGATTCTCGATACGTAAATTGGATATAATTCATGTAATGTAACAAAGAGAGGTGTGAAGACATACCCGGACAGTGATGCCTGGGGTTTCGTGGGGTGCAGTTTCGTTAATAACATAGTAATCGGCCAATACGACGACGTTGTTCTGGATATCCTCCATCACGCACTTGGCTTCAGAAGCCGGAATCGTTAACCATACTGCTTCAGCCACCGGTACCTGATTCTGATTACCGGTTAGAACAATCAGAATCAACGTCAATACCACCACACGAGCGAGTAAGATAAAATTCACAGCCATCAATGAACACTAAAAATGGCTGCGACGGCGGCGAGATTGTTTAGAAGAGAATCGTGACTGGGTCCTCGATCGTCAAGAAAAGGTTTCCCAGAAGTTTTATGTACTATATAGGAGGGAAACTACCGGCGCGTAAGTTGCGGCTGTGTTTATGTTGAACGTGGCAGTTTGTCAGTTTTACTGTTGGTGACGCCGCTTGTCCAATCACAGAAGACCTGAACGGTCCAATTAGGACAAGTTAGGGGATCCAGGAGTCTATCCCACGCGCCTTGGATTTCTTTTAATTTAGACGCGCTCAACTTGGAGCTCGAACAATCGTATACGTTGACCCACAATTTCAAAATCAACGGCTTTGATTAGTTCAAAATCGCCACTTGTCACCTTCGAATGTTAAGACCAAATATAGTACTAATATTTATATACCAAATGGATTGGGTAAATCCCGAGTAATATACATGGGTAAAGCCCACGTCTTACAAACAAAAAGCCCATTGCCATATTATATGGACGTGGTGGTTGTTGAAACTTCATGCCCACATCAAGTCCTGGGAAGTTTCTCCTCTCTTCTTCACATGGATATTGCCTCTTGATGCTCCAAAAACCTTCGAAAATCTTGATCGCAAACTTTAGTTTAAAGCCCCATGAATCTCTTGCAATATTTCAGTCCACGCCAATATATTCATTTTATGGTTGACCATGTTCGGATGGAACCACTTTGTGATATCCTAGTTGGTTATCTCTTAGGATTTAGGGTCTACAGTGCCCGTGATCACGATCAGGAGTTTGAACCAACAATATGGGAATTTCCTTATAGAATCTTGGTTCCGTGAGCTTGTCCCCGAGCACCTATCCACATGGGCTTCGGCCAGTCTTATCTGTCGTCAGCGTGGTCCAGGCTATTCTGGCGGCCCGACGTTTACTCCACTATTCGAAGGACATGTTGAATGGTGTTTTCTCAATTATAAAAAATAAAAAATAAAGGTATGTTAAGAGGAAACACATTATCACATACTACTTTCAATAAAGGTATGAAATACAACAAGATACGATACTGATGTGCCAATTATATATATACATACAATTGTGCACCCTTTTCATTGATCTTTGTGTTGTTTTGAGCCGATTAAGGATAGATTATACCTAATTATTCTTATTTGTGCATTTCAGGTATACAGGCATGAATCGGGAAGAAAGGAGCTTAAAAGGATCAAAATGAGAATAGTTGAAGACAGAGTTGAATTGTGATCAATCGGAGGTCAATCCCGATCTATTCGACTCCTTAAAAGAAAATTGCAATTTTGAACCCGTGAAGAATTTTGATCTATTGGACATCACTTTCGATTGATTGGAACTTACCCAAAGTCGTAATTTTTAGATTTTTGACTTCCTGAAACTATCCCAAACTCAAGTGGGACCAACCCAATATGACAGAAGTTCGTATTATAAATGATATATGGGTTTGGGGAGGTATAAAAGGGTAGGTTTTTAGGGTAGTTTTCGAGGGTTTTAGGGATTCTACAACACTTCTTGGAGGCTAGGGTTTTGATAGTTTTTGGGAAGACAACATAGGAGCAAGAAGAACACATGGATTTTCTTGTATCTCTTCTTATTTCTTATATCTATGACTGTTATTTTAGATTCTATCATGTATTTGAATGATATGAGGAACTAATCCTTTTGCTAGGATCCTAATGGAGCCCCACTTTTGATGATTCTATAAATTTGATTTGTGTTTCTGAAATTCTTATTTATTGTTGATTACTTATGGTTGTTCTTAATACTTTTGGATGCTTAATCACCATCCGAATGATGGAATGCCTAGGATGAGATCGGAAGGAGATTCCTAGGGTTGTTTCTTACCATAGAAAACATATGATGCATGAACTATAGAAATATAGGTGATTATGTTAAGGTTATGGGTCAATACTCCCTAGCCCAACCAACAAGCCCAGCTCAGGCCCAGGCCCGTGGCCCTACCTAGCTGTAACCAACAGGCATAAAACCCGTTGGCTAAGTAAGGAAGGCCTCGCTCTTACAAGCCGACCCCGGCGTCGGCTGCACTCTGTAGGCATCAGACCCGTGGTCCGGATCCACAGGTAGCCCTTTACGCTACGCCAACCTGGTTCAGCCCTACTAGGCACGAAGGTGCTGCATACAAGCCCACAAACACCCAGTTGGGTGGCTTCGATACCAAATGATAAGGTTATGGGCCAATACTCCCTAGCCCAGCCAACAAGCCCAGCTCAGGCCCAGCCCCGGGTCGGTGGCCCTACCCAACTGTAACCAACAGGCATAAAACCTGTTGGCTAAGTAAGGAAGGCTTTAGTCCGCCTTATAAATCGCAATTCACTCCCACATCTAAGCGATGTGGGACAAGTGCACAACAGATTGACATATGCAACCGCTACATGATTGTCCACAATTCTTAATGGGTTTTCGATATTTGAATATGATTGTTAGGAATAACAAAGGTTAATATCGAAAATACTTTCGATATAACCAGGAATTGAGTATTGAGTAGGGAAGGGAAATCGGTTGTCAACGATTGAATAGGGGATTTGGAATTAACAAATCAAAGGAATAGAATTGGGTAGGTGGAGGTGACATTGGACACCCTAGTGTTTGACTCTTGAATTAATTTCCTGCAAATTAGATTGCTTGTTGCTTACTTCACTTCACTCGTTATCACTTAGTTAATTGTTTAATTTCCTGCTTTAGTGTTAATTGAAAAAAAAAAAAACCAACTCTTCGATTTTCTATCTAGCATAACTTAGCTTTAATTGATATGTCAATACATCCTTGTGGAACGATACTCTATATTCATTCTTTATTATTTGAGCAATTTGTATACTTACGAATTTACACCAACAAATTTGATAAGAGAAAGGAATTAACACATACTGCTTTCAATAAAGGTACGGAGGATACAACAGGGTACGGTCGCAGTTAAGATGGCGTTAATTCTATAAGAAGGGAAGAAGCCATGTATGTTCATTATCATCTTTCTTATTTAATACTTACCATTATGGTACTCCATATCCGTTAGTTAGAAGCTCAAATTTATTAGGAATGATTTTTTTTCCCTGCTGAAGAATACGTTGTTTGTCTTGCATAAAATGACAGAGAATAGCTTCCAATTAGAAAATCACATATATAAAAAAAATTTTAAAAAAAACTTTTCATGTAAAAAACTTAGAAAAGAGAAAAAGGTAGCAGCCAAAATCCAGTCAAAATAGAGGGTATTTGATCCAGAACTTAACTATAGTCAGTAGTCAGTAGTCACCATCGATCAAGATGGTTACGTGATTACAGCTTTGCAGTATTTTTCATATCTCTCGTCTTCTTTCTTTCCCATCTGACCTTCTTCACAAGTGCGTCTTTTTTTTGTTCCTTGATTTCTGGCACAGAGAGAATAAACAAGAACCAAAGCAATATTTGTAATTTAAACATGGGAAAGCGTACTGTCTCCCACCTCATGGATATATCATAATAACGTGCCAATTCTTGAGAGATGAGATACCTTGTTACCCCATAATTATATATATATGTATCTATGTACGTATGTATATGTGTGTGTTATAATATGCGTGTATATATGTGCATGTGTGTGAAGATCAACGAACCCAATTGGGAAGGATAGAGGAAGGTGAGGACTTTGTACGGAATGCTGATATTATTATTATTGTTGGGGATTGCAATTCTATCCCTCGTTGTGCTTCCTATTAGCCTCAACTCCCCAAAATTTGAGCTAAATTTCATTGTAGTCCCCATATTTAATTAAACAGTACTAAACAAACTCAAACCTCTTATTTTTAAACAACCCAAAAACGTACAAGTTACCTTTTACGCATCTACAAGAGTCAGCCGCCCCTCTCTCTCCCTCTCTTTCTCTCAAGTATATTTTCGCAAATCCTATGTATATTGTTTTTCACAATTTAAATAGTAAAATAGCGTCAGGCACGAACTCTGCCACAAGTGCCAAATAGGACCCAGTCGAACGGTCAATTCCGTTACACGTACACAGAGGTAGAATTTATCATGAATTAAAATATGTTTTTTAGTATTTTAGTGTTTATAATGTAAGAATATAGTAGATTTTGAAAAAAAAAATAAACTTCAAAATCCTAAATTTTAAACCCTAAACCTTAAATTTTTTGGACAAGTAAGTAAAATTGCATAAAAATAGTTGAAATACATAAACCCCAAACCCTAAATTCTAAAATTTAAACTCTAAACCCTAAACCCTAAACATTAATCCTTAACTCGAAAACTCTAATACGTCATTTTCAAACAAAAGAATCATGATTTAACACGATTTTGGGGAAAATTGTAGCTACAATTGTAGTCCTCCTAGCTCAAGAAATTTAAGAAGAGGACAAAAAAAAAGGCATGAATAAATGATGATTCATGACCACCCTTTCCTTTAGTTTTCCACTAGCCTAGGCAAATATGAAACTGATGAGTGATGAGTATATGTATATGGGGTCAAATTCAAACATCCAACTTAGAAAAGGGTGCGCCCAATGTTTTTGTATTTCCGAAAATAAATTTTGCGCGACATTATTTTCTCATTTTGGTTTTGCTGTACCGTAGAGAATCTCATAGATGATAGATATAACTTCCACTTCCCCCAAAAAAATTGAAGGAAAAAAGTTCATACAAAAAAAAATTGAAAAAATTACTGAGGCAGTCATTCGGCGTAAGCCATTGAACTGTTTCAGATGTGTGTGACTTCAACCATTTTGGGTGGGGTTAATACCACTTTTACACACCGAAAGATAATCAGTGTTTCAATTTGTACACTGTTGTTTAAAATGTTTCAATTTAGTCACTCAATGATAAAATTGTTTTTCGGGCAGATTTTTTCACTTTGGGGCAGTCAAATTGCACATGTGACAATCAATATTTGGACAATAAACGTGCCACATGTGCAGTTTGACTACCCCAAAATGAGAAAATCTGTCCGAGAAACCAAGTTGAAACAATTTTATCATCGGATGATCAAATTGAAACATTTTAAATAACAGTGCGTAAATTGAAACACTGACTATCTTTTGGTGTGAATTTATCAAACCGTATGAATTCAAAAAGTTATAATTTTGATTTTCATTGTGAGTCATATCCTTGTGGTCATGCGTTAGAGTTTTAATTCAACTACTTTGTCGTCAAATGGAAAACTTCCGTGCAGTTAAGTTGTCAAGGCCGACTTGAGATATTTGTCAAACATCAAAGAAGAAATTTATATAACATTATTCTCAGTTATTAAAAAAAATTCGTCACGTCATAATTTATATTAATATATGATAATCTATAATAATCTATAATCTCCTGCATGGGGAGGGTTATATTAGATGACTAATAATATTAATATAAAATCACTTAAAGTTTACATTGTATATTAATCTAAAATAAAATAATTGACCTAATTTGATTACGTAGGACAATTCAACATATATTATAAGCGTTTGGGAGTGCTGTGAGGTGTGGTGAAGTGCTGTGAGGTAAAAAGTTGTGGTGCTGTGAGGTGAGTTGAAACGCAAAAGCTGTTTGACGTGTCACAAAAAACTATGGTGTTGTGAGTTGTGTACAGTTGCAACACACTGCCAAACTCATACATTATTATCATATGCGTATCATATGTGATGCAAGTAACGCGGTTTAAGACAGAGAAGCGCCAGCTGTGTGATGTAATATGTGTGTTATTCTTTCTTTCTTTTTTTTAAATTTAATTCTTTTGTGCTTAAGAAAACTTGATTACTGTAATGTTTAGAGTTAATAAGACTGCTGTAATGTGTTGTTTAATCTACCATCACCTGCAGATCCTGGAAGTTGCCTCTTCTTTATAAACAGAATCCTATGTTGCACTATACATGTATATATGAATAGTTCAATTACTTATACAAAAGCCATAGCACACCAAATTGGCCCAAACCCTACATCTATAAATACCTACTCCTCCACAACCCATTCATTCATTTACACTTTCCATCACATTCCCAAGAAAATTTACAAGAAAGAGAATCACATTTCTGTGCACTTTCCCTTGCAATGGTGAAGACAGAGCAGAGAATCCAATCAGACCCATCAACAAATTCATCACCAGCAACATTGAAGAAGATGAAGAAGAAGTACAAGGGAGTGAGGATGAGGAGTTGGGGTTCATGGGTATCAGAGATTAGGGCACCAAATCAAAAGACAAGAATCTGGTTAGGCTCATATTCAACACCTGAAGCAGCAGCCAGAGCATATGATGCTGCACTCCTCTGCCTCAAAGGCACTTCTGCCAATTTCAACTTCCCAATCACTTCCTCCTCACATTACATTCCTTCAGACAAAATCATGTCTCCCAAATCAATCCAAAGACTTGCTGCTGCTGCTTAATGGCCTAAATAATAACACATCAGACCAACTAAAATACATTCAGTCAAGTTAAATAAAATGGCCCGAAACAATTTTCTGGTCTTAAGTTGTGACTGGGCTGGGCCATCATTTTGGTAAGGCCTCTCCAAAAAGGGCTGTGCGAGCTGGGCTTTTTGTGTCTCTTTGCCCACGATTAGGTCTACTGGCTATCGGGACGACATATTACATGGTCTCATTTGTTATGAATGGGCCAATATCGGCCCAATTAACTAAACATAAAGGTTACGTTTGGTGGAACATATAAGTTATGAAAAATAAGTTAGTGTATAAGGTAAGAAATAGCACTTCCAATGATTGTATTTCTAATGACCCAACAAAAATTAATATTGAGTCTCACCTCTATTACATAAAAAGTCAAGTCAAACACGTCTCTCAATACAGCCACATCAGTAAAACATAAATTTTTATACATTATTCCTTTCCAGCCAACATGGAGGCCAACAATATCTCCATGCCTTCATGTTGTCCACAACAAAACTACACCAAAACACAAAATTTCAATACAACCACATCAACAAAACACGTATCCCTATACAGTCACATCAATAAAACACAAAATCTCATACATTTTTGGGAAATTTATAGCTAATGCTAACTTATAAGTTATGGAAAATATTTTGTTTGTAATTTTTTTAATTTCTTATAGAGATTTATAAGTAAAAATTATAAATTTATAAGCATAATTTATTGTAAGTATAAGTATTTGTTATATTAAATTTAATTTCAAATATCAATTACAAGATTTTTATATAAAATAAATTGAAATTATTATCTAAAAAAGTTTGTAATATTATATTTTATATTTTTTGTAAATTTCATTTTCTTTATTATACATATTTATTATTAATTTTAATTTTAAATTCAAACTAAAAAAACCCAAAATTTTGTCCACTCTCTCATGATTTTACATGATTGTGTAAAATAGATTGTGACTTCTATTTTACAAAAAATTAATACTTTCATTATTCCCCTAATCTCATTATAATTTATGTGTGTGTGTGTGTATGTAGAGCTAAGCTAAGCTAGGGCACAAGTCTACCCTCTCATAATTTCCTAACCAACATGTGTATCTATTACAACTACCGTAGTGTATGTGCTTTTATGATTCCAAGATATTCACATTGATCTGCTCTTCCATGTATAAAAAACAAGTATCTTAATTGACATGTGTTAGGTTACTGGCTTACTGCTACTTCCTCTACTTCTTCACTATTATTATTATTGGTACATAAACCTACATGTTGGAGGTGCACATGGGTCGGGTCTAAAGAGATACTTCCATCCGACCTCATTCGATGTCGGGTCGGATTGGGTTTCGTCAAGCGGGTTAGTTTTGGTATGGGGTTCGGTCGGACTCTGGTCAAATTTAACAGTCCAGTTGCATCTGATGAGATTTTACAAGAACATAATTAGCAAGAAAGACACGACGAGCAAAAGAGGAGCCAAATGATGCATTACAAATAATTAAAACTTATTCGCATAAAAAAAAAAAAAGGATCTTCCAATAAACAGTAGTGTTAGGGTTTTTCTTTTCCCGGAGAGTGTTAGGTTACTGCTACTTCCTAGCTGGTTCCTACTAAAGCCTTTGACTATTTCAAGTATATAATTACTCCTTATTAGTTCATTCAAATTCAAACCTATTAATTTATACACGTTTTTGACATATTATTAGCAAGCCAACCTCATAAATATACACTGTTGAAACATTCCAATTTCCAAACACCAAAATGTTCTCAACAGATGGACCAAATGGTCAACTTATACGGTTCACCATCAGCCTTTCAATCATGAATTTTACTTATATATTGTCTTAATTCCTTTATGGGTCAAGGCTATTTTTTCATGTCGACAAGTGATATATTATATATACGTTGAATCTTTCCATTCATACATCAAAGTTTAAGATAAGTTGTATGGAGCCTGATCATGGACCCAACTGATCGGGAGATCATAGTACTGGTATTGTGACATGTACCTGTTATCTTAAGGTCTATTATTTAGAAAGATCTGAAAATTTTCATTGTATCTTATTCCTGACAATAATAAAAAACCTGGGATTCTCGTGGACATAGCTTGTGTCTATCATGTTTCTTGTTCTTCTAATTTTCTGCTATTCACTATAAGATGAGAAGGTCATTCCCAACAATTAATTGGTTGAAACCTTCGACCAACAACATATAAATTCCTAACTCATAGGAGAGGCCAAAAAAAAGAAACTAATTTATGGTATTAATTTGTCCAACCACATATATGATCAAACCTAAATGTATAGGGTTACTACTCTATCTTCAATCCTACATATATATTCATTCGATTGAATAATTATACAATTATTTCTAGAAATGTGATTTAAGTTTAATTTGGGGCCAATCTAAGGAGGCCACCACTTTTCCTCTCCTACGCATGTATACTACTACATATTGCACTAATTAAAGTCAAAAAAGAAGACTAGATTAGGTAAGTAAAAGCTTGGACATCACGGTGTTTGGTTTTCATATAAAATCACTAAAGAAGAAAGGGACGTACGTGTGATTAAATTAAGAGATAAAAGAGGATACACAAAGCAAGATTAATAAGACTTTGGTCACAAATTTATATGAAATGTGGAGGTAATTGTACTTAGATGTTACGGTCACTTTTGACTTGTGTATTAGATGAACACTTACATGCCCACCAAACCCAAAAGAAAAATGTCTTTTTAAACAAGAACAATGTCGCATTTAAAAGTCAAAATGAGGTGGTTGCTTGTTGAGACCCCTTCAAAACTTAATAAATAAATAAATAAAATAGTGATTTTGGGTGGGCTTTCTGTTTGAGATTTCATAACATTATATCATTAGAAGTCGTATAGGTCAAAATATATGAGGTGGTTGCTTGAGACACAAATAATATTAAGTTACAGAAAATTTACGTTGAGTCAAATTCAAGCGAGTATCTCAATTGAAAGATAATGCTTAACTGGGTAGTCGAGTCGGTAGAGAATGAATATTTCTAACTGGGGAATCCAAGTTCAACTAGCTACATCAATATTTTACGACTTATCAAGCACGTGGAGGGCAATTCAAATACAATAGTGCTAGGTGGGCAATTCAAATACAATAAACAATAATACATTGTTTTTTGTCGATTCAAATACAATAAACAATAAACAATAAGATTCATTGTCGATGAGTTTTATTGGGTGCATCTTAATTCCATTATTTTTTTCCATAGAATTTCAATTTCATCGTTTTTTTCAATGGAATTTCAAAAATAATGAATTCAGAACTAAAACAATGAATTATAGACTGTGCTTTAAAAAAATAATGGAATCTATATTAAAACAATAAATTTTGGACAATAAATTCTGTGATAAAAGAGTTGAATAAAACTATTCCATTGATTATATTAATGGAATAAACATGTTGGGCTACCGATGGCCTACTTGTCATTTTCCATTCAAATATCCTGGGTTTTCCTCATCATAAAAAAAAATTAAATACAGTACTTAAAAAATATATATATTCGTTACCCCCAATACCCAAATTAAAGTTTTCGATTGTATGTACAACAAAAGCATATTGAGAAATTATTTAGGGTCTAGTGGTTTTAGTGTTGAAAGCAACAAGTAGTAGTTGGTGCTTTGCCCAAGAAATTTATTTTGACCAAATCAGAGCCGTCCAAATTGAATGAAACAAAATCCCCAAAAAACTACTTGATTCAAACACCTCTCTCACTGGTCATAACTTGAACCCCACCACCCAAACAAGGTAACTAAATGAAGCAACCTTTCAATTATATATATATATATATATATACAGAGAAATTCTGCAATGAGACCTTAAAATGATATTTTAATTTTTAAGATTCAAGTTCAAAATAATTTTTAAAAATTTAGAAAAAATATATTTACATTTTGATCGGTCTTACGAATTTAACGATATTTTTTTTTCGAAATACAACCTGAAATGTGTATGAAATGTCTTTTATTTTATTTCATAAATCTGATCAAAATACAAGTATATTTTTCCAACTTTTTAAAATAAAATGTTTTGAATGTTAAAAGTTAGAACCTCATTTTAGCATCTTATATATATATAAGAATTCTCTTATGAGGTTCTAAAGTGAGATTCTAAAATGAGATCCTAACTTTTATGGATCAAAACATTTTTTTTAAAATTTGGAAAAAATATATTTGTATTTTGATAGATCTTACGAACACAACGACATATTTTTTGTTCGAAACAAAAATCAAATTCAACATGAAAAGTATATGATAATTTTGGATCGTTAGATATAAAACAAAAGACATTTCATACACTTTTCAACTTTTCAGGTTGCATTTGATTTGTGTTTCGAACAAAAAAATATCATTAGGTTCGTAAGATTGATCAAAGCATAAATATATTTTTTTCAGATTTTTGAAAAATATTTTGAACCTTAATAATGAATCCTAAAAATTAAGACCACATAAGAGAATTTTATATATATGTGTATATATACACACATACACATATACATACAAACAAACAATAATACAAGGTTAGATTTCTCTCTCATTGTATTTCTCGTCAGGGCTGATGCAATCTTAACATTATTGGGATTTTAAAACAAACCAAAAACCCTTCAAGAATTAGACAAAGAAGAAACACCAGAAGGCCATCACATCACACAAACCCATAACAAATCTCACTATGACACTACTTTGTCTTTGTTTGTTTGTTGGACTGTGATGAGACTCGTATTATCAATATGGGGAGTAGTGAATGAGCAAGGCACCTCTGTCGAGGTGGGTCCAACAATGTCTATGCCGAGGCGAGGCAGAACCGTTAAGTTGAGATGAACAGCCAAGTTGAGGCGAGGCGAGACGAGACCGACCCCAGGGTGGCGAAGTGCGGTAAACACCTCAGCCGGCGTGGAGGGCGTTCCAGTCAAATGATTAGGGATATTCATGTCTTTTACCAAAATTAGTCCAAGAGTCAACTTAATTTTAGGATAAATACTTTAATATAATTTATTTAATTTAAGTTAGTATTAAAAAAAATGTTGTCTTTTTAAATTTAGGATATGAAGAAAGTCATTCGAAGAAACGACGTTCTACCTAAGGTTTATTCTTGTTGGAATCGGCTTATGAACACTTTTTACTTTGATTTGCTTGAGCTAGAAAGAATTATTATGTGTGTTCTGCACTAGATTTGTTTAGCTTTTTAGGGTATTCTTGCTCCGACTGACTTGGACTAGGATAAATTCAATTTTGCGATTTCTACTTTAGAGATTGTATTAGGTTCAATCCTGTGAACTCAATCAATCATATTTATCTTCATTCGGTTCATTGATACTTTCATTTAGATTGAATTCAACTTCTTGTTGAATTCTTAACAAGTCTTCCTCAACATACTGTCATTTTGTGAATAAAGCATGTGATGTGTGGTTGGATTCTAAGAACCCTAGAGATCAAAGAAGGTAAAAAAGAATCTACAAATCATATTTTGAGAAAAAAGGTGGTGTTTTGAACTTGTTTTAAAACCAGATGGAACAGAGATTTGTGAATAACTGAATATAGCTTTAATGAAAAGTTCCAAAAACCCACTAGCCTCAGGCCTTCACCACGTGCTTGTACTATATACATATACATATATACATTGTTTTATATCAATAATATGTATGAATCAACCCTACATTATCCTATTTGAAACTAGTCACATGGCTTCCTAACATCAATTTGAGTGTTGCCCCTGTATCTTTATGTGTTTTCAAGTTGGTCACATATAATAAGACAACATGACCACTTGATCATGCATATGAATTTCATTTCATTCTTTCAGCACTACCCCATTTGGGGACATGTGTTGGGACTACTAATAAAAGGAACCAAAGAGTAGTCACGGTACATTTTTTTAATACGGGCAACAGGATCAGAAGATTCGAACTTAAGACCTTTGTAAGATACTATACACATGAGTGCCATCAGAGTTATTCGTGGTTCTCGTAATCACAGTACATTTGGTTTACTCTTTCTATCCAAAAAAAAAAAGACATTTTGTTTTTGATAACTGAAAATGATATCATTTAAGTTTGTCATTTGGACATCCGATATGAGCTTAACTTGGACCTATTGCATATAAAAATTTATCACCTTACAACAGGGTAGGTAAGGCCAAAACCCAATATGTGATCATAAAGATATTGTTTCCGGTGAAAGGAAAAGGAAGAAAGAAAATGAAAAGACAATCGGATAATATAATCGGCAGGGAGAATGTTACTTTCAGTTTGTGGACTTCGTCATTAGCCGTCATGTTTCTTTCCAACTTTATTACCATATTCAGGTATTTCTGATAAGGAACCAAACATTAGAGATAAGGCCTTTCGACCTCCTGTTGATGATGATGATGGTGCTACAATGGAACAGCCTGGAATCAAGCCCTACTCATCAAGTAACCCCAACCAACAATCTACCAGAAGGAGATGCGATTTACAGGGAGAACTCCTCTTGAAAAATTGATTTTCCATCAAATATACATGGTTTATGTACAAGTTACAGTGGTGTGATATCGATTGAACGAAACCCTAAAACTCTCTCTGTCTCTCAACCTCCGATCAGCTTGTGCTCACCGGCTTGTCATCTTTCCAAGCACAGGAAGAGGAAATTAGTAAAATTTACAACTTTAAAACAAAAGTAATCCCATTAGACATTTGTGTCACAAAATCTGCGGTCCATCCGGTTTTGAACAGCTTTGACAGCAGCAACTCTAGCAGCAGTAGCAGCTCGGTTAGCACCCAGAACCGCCTTGTTCACCTGATCGTCAACTCTGCGAAGGTTAATGGCATTCTCTGCTGCTTTCCTTGCAGCCTGCATATCAAACAAGAGATCAATCGGACTGTGCAACAAGGTCAACAGGGAACTTAAACAACATTGCATAAGGTATCAATGTAAATTAGCACCTGAACTGCTCGAAGGACAGCATCGGTTAATGGGGCTAAAGGGTTTTTAAGGGTGCCAGCATCCCATTCACCACATCTGGTGTCGCCATTCCGGAAAGTATACTTGCCATACCCCTGCTTAAGGCCTTCATGCCATGACCCCTCGTAGCAGTGGCCATGCGCAAAGTGATAAACACCGAATCCATGAATTTTGTCTCCAAAATACTCTCCTGCATATCTGTCTCCGTTCCTGGAAAACATGATAAATTTGTATCATCAGTACTGGAAGATGAAAGCAGATATAAGCACAAAATTGTCCAAACTCAAGAAAGATACAACAATCAGTATTAGCTCAATAGTCAATATACATTACACACATTCTAATGGAACAGTAAGTATTAGAAACTCAAGGCTACAATTACCTAGAGCTAAGGATTTCGTCTTTCAAAATGAAAATAGCTAAACCATGTTCCATTGGCCATAAAAGGTTTAGAAAACAGTAACTGCACTAAAGGTAGTCCCATCAAGCTCAATAAGACAAATTTGAGCTAATCCAGTACTGACCTCCACAGGAAATTTTTAAAATGAATCAAAACTCACAAAGACAAGCATCAAAATCTCAAACCCAGAAACAAAAATCTGAAAATTGAGCCAGAAGACCCTATCTGGAAATGATAAACATCGACTTCATAAAAATAGCAAAGAAAGACACCCAAAATTTCGAGAACTCACCGAAAATGATAAGCTCCAAGACCATGCTTGACACCATACTTGAATTCACCCACACAGCAGCTCCCATCAGAACAAGTCTGCACCCCAACCCCATGACTCTGCCCATTGAACCATTCCCCTGAATAAGAATCCCCTGTGTAGAATCTATAAACCCCAAATCCATGCCTCAATCCCTGCCTATGCTGACCCCTATATCTACTCCCTCTCGCCCAGCTCTCAATCCCATACCCATCATATCTCCCATCAACCCAATCGCCCTCGTATCTCCCATTCGCGAAATAGTTATAGACTCCACTCCCATTGCATTTCCCTTTGTGAAATTCCCCTTCGTAGAAATCTCCGTTGCTGTAAAACTCTACTCCTTCGCGTATGATTTGCTTCTCCATACTGGGTTTCCTTGGGATTGAATCCCCAATGAACCATTGGACCGTCTTTGAATTCGTCCGCGAAGTTGACCGAAATTTCTTTGAGTTTTCCTCCCACAATTGCTTGAGGATTGAAAAGCTCTGATTTATCAAATTCTTGTTCTTGTTCGCAAAGAAGAGTGTTATTGCGATGAAAATCAAGGCCAACAACAGATTCTCGGATGAGGGTATCTCTTCCCTTCTCAAATAGAAGAAGAAAAAGAATGAAACAATGAAGAGTGAGAAAAAAGTGAGTGACACTATGATCGCTACCGGAGTCAACCTGGTCGACCCAATCCTTCTCGGAGTTGAACCGGGCTTAAGGGGCTTAATTTCCTTCTCCTCATCGTCTTCTTGTTGTTCTTGGTGGTACGCTCTCACCGCGTCCTCCTCGGTGACCGAGGAAAGGCTATGGATTGATGATCGGATAGTGGGAGACGACCGGAGAAGTGACGAATTGGTTCTAGTAAGCTTGGACTGCGTCATCTGGCCGTCCATTTGAAGGTCTGGGTCCCGCAGAGACTGAATCTTAGCCCGCTTGATCTTGCTCAAAAACCCAACACTACGCCCTCCTGTACCTCGAGATTCTCACAAGTATGGCCGTAGTTGTTATAGCCGGAGACATCTCAGGCGCGCAAGCTAGGCAGCAAGAGAGTGCGCAGGTTAGCACACAAGAAAGAAGAAATGGAAACTCCAAAAAGTTCAAAAAAAAGAAAGATCAAAGACTGATGCGAGAGAGAGACGGACAGAGAGAGAGAAAGAGAGACTCAGAGAGAGTGAGAGAAACGAGAACTGGAGAAACGGACCGGGTTTTGAATCTTTTGATTGTGTAATTTAAGGTGTTAGAACTTAGAAGTAGGGAGAGGGAGAGAGAATCAACGTATGCCGTACGATGTTGATCCGACGGTGGAACTGAAGGTTTGTCTTGTGGCCGTTAGATTTTACTCGGGACGTCCCGGTCTGGACGGGAAGATATATATATAGACTATAGTCGTCGGATCTGAATTCGGCTCTTCTTCGCGTTATCAGGCTGGCACGTGCCACCTAATATTTTTTTTTAAAAAAAAACTTCTCATATAATAGAAAAAAAATTTCGCTGCTTATGGTATCATTTGATGCACTGCTCTCATCACCGTTGATAATTGAAATCATGCTTCGATGGACTATTAGATTCATTCAACATTATGAAAAGTGTCTTCTCAAAAAAAAAAAAAACACACGTTATGAAAAGTGATTTTAGTGAGATTATCCAACTCTTTTTTTTTAAAAAAATTATATTATTTAATAATTTATAAAATTATATTATTACTAATTTTTTATGTGCATGAAACCACAATCATTATTTTTTGCCTTTCGGCATCATAACATTATTATATAAATTCGTGAATGTGTCTAAACTCAGGTTGTCAAGTTCATTTGTATAAAAAAATTTCACTTGATTACGGAGTAAATTGAGTCCAAACTCGGTTTGTAAAAATAATTTTTATGTGCTTCCCTAACAAAGACATTTTACGGAATATTACACCAAACTATGGATTTGGTAATTACGTTTATATACATAAAATTTTAAAAAAAAAAATCGTTAGGGTAGGAGGTCAAACGCTGTGTGTTCAAAATTCAAATACCTTATCAAAAAAGTTAAATTTAAGAAACTTATCACAAAAGGGTGGAAGAATCTCTATCTCAACTTATTCAAGATTTTATCAATAAATGTGAGTCTTAAAACCACATAAAAAAAGGACTATTGGAGAAAACTAATAAGTAATAATACAAATTAAACAGATATATCAAAATCTTTCTCATTTTCTTATTGATATTGGTTCTACTTGCGGAAGCATGCTTGGATCATTCAAAGTATATGCATAAATTCAAAATTCAAACAAAAATATCTAGCATGCAAAAACTCTAGGCACATCCGGATAGAAATTTTCACCAACCTCTTTGCTATCGAGGTCCAAGCTTGTATGGTTGACTTGATCTTCTCACGAGCAACTCCTCTACTACTCAGAAATTTTTCTTGATATTAAACCCTAGATCTCCTTGCACGAGCAAAACAAATATTTCCTCAACTTGATGAAGCTATATCACTCGGCACACACCAATAGCACCAAATTAGGGTTTTCATTTTGGTTTTTTGTTTGTATGATCTCTCTCCTTTGGCCACGAATTTCACACACTAATATGTCTCAATGACTAACAAGAACTAGGAGAAGAGTGGGATATATAAATAAGAAAACAAAGTCTCCACAAAAGATATGATAAGCCCTAAATAAGGTAGGAATCCTACCTTGGAATATATCCTTCCTCCTTTTCTTTTTAGAGGGCTTGTCCTTTCCTTTTTTGGCCATACGTTTGAGCCAACTTTGGACACCTAGGATTTTCCATTCAAGCCTTAGGGACCAACGGTTCCCTTTAGGACCAAGGAAAACCCACGGCAAAAAAAACCAACTTAGGATTTTGGACCATTTTTAGGGTTTGGCTCTACATACTTATTTTCTTTCAATTTTCAAGACATTACTTCTACAATCTAAATTGAAATTTCAAAACTTTTGATTTCCATTTATAATTTTACAAGACTTTCGCATGTCTTAACAAAATAATTTCACTTTAGGATTTACTTTGAAAAACGGAAGACGTAACAATTATACCCTTTTTGTTATATGATTCCTATCCTTTTAAATTTCCATCAGCTGGATAGCGGGGCTTTGCTATAAATTTTTTATGGCGGACCCCGCTGTAAATCAATTTGAGCTTGTTATAAGTTTTTTAAAAAAAAAAAAATTATGATTGTGTTTTGATCGGGATTATGAGTCTAACAGTATTTTTTTTTCAAACAAAAATCAAATTGAACGTGAAAAAGATATGAAAATTCTTGACCGTTGAATACAAACACGAAACATTCTATGTCTTTTTTACATCAAATTTGATTTTTGTTTGGGACAAAAATTATACCGTTGGACTCGTAATTCCCATCAAAACACATCAATGCTTTCTTTAGAAACTTGTTTCTAACCTATGAGATATGTACGATTAGCTCGTCCATACTACATCCGATAAATTGGAGTGAAAGTTCGTGTACTATCAAATAGTCCAAGATATATGTTTTCTTTATGCTCTCAGTTCCTTTATATCTATCCATTGAGTGTATTAAATTAATACATCGATTAACTCATGTACCAATGTCTGATCTTTAAGGATCACTAGGCATGGTTTCTAGATAGGTTAATTTGAACCTCTCGAGGTAGGTTCTTACACTGTCGTTTCCAAAAATACATGAATGAAGATATTGTAAGTGTGTTCTCACTCCCTAATGGCATGCGTCCAACTCATCGAGTATATTGACTCTATATAGTGCGAGTCTCACTCAATGATAATCAAGATGTACACACTATAAGCATGAGTCCAATGACTTACTCAAGTTTGAGAATTAACACACTCCCATAGCTATAGGTTGAACAACTCTGGTGATAGTATTTTACTGGCCGTTCATTCCTATCTAAGTCTTCGGAAGTGCTCTCGAGCAGTAAAGATAAAGTACTCCCCATGTTGGAGATATCTGTGCACTACAACTTAGATTAATGAAGTGTCTAGCTTCATTAATCTGGTTGTGACTATTTGGTTAATTTCGGATGCAATAGCTTTGATGAAGTATCTTTCTATACTCACACATATAGTTTATATGAGTATTCAAGATCTCATTTTTTAATGCAAATGACGATCAACTTTATTCAAAAACCATCCTAGGATAGGCAATCCCTACAATATCATCCCGAATGAGATCATTACAATAAGAAGGAGGTGTAAGATGATGAATGGCCATAGATAAGCTAAAAGCATGAGAAGCAAGATTATCAGCACATTGTTTAGCCTCCGATACACATGACCGATCACTACCTGCCACTCGAGCTTACTTAGAAACCCTCGAATACGGTTCACAAGATGCATCAAAGCATTAGCAGGAGAAGATGAACTAGTAAGAATATCCGCAACCAATTTAGAGTCCACCTCCACCTATAGTTTTCTGCAGCCCAAATCCCAAGCTTGCTTCAAGATCCCTATATTTAGCATCCTACACATTAATAGAACAATCATATAAATACAATATAATATAAAACATTTAGACGTAAATGTAATAATTAATATTTATCTATAAATTTCAAACTTATCATTACACATCCTATGTTTTTAGGACACTATCTCAACACCAACATGAGTTCTACAATACTAATGATAACTAGGGTGGGTGGTGGATGTGAGTGAGTGGTAGACACAGTAAATGATGATTAATCATTAAAAACATTACATAAAAGGTACCTTCATATTTACTCAATTTTTTTCTAGATATTTTTTTTTGCTCTTTTTGAATGCATAATTACTCTCATTTTAAATGAATTTTTTTTATAATAAATTGCTTTGACATTAATGACTGTAAGTTCTTCGTAGTCTCTTCCATTTCATTTTCTACACACTTCACCATCAAAACAGATCCAAGAACCATCCCTTTAAGCAAATTTGTGACATCAAATATCATATTCAATGTTGTCACATTATGTTACGTGCGCGTCCCACATCGCCCAGATGTGGGAGCGAAGTACAGAATATAAGGGGGAGGTATGGGCCTCCCCTTGCAACCAGGGTTTTCTGGGTTCAGGGCAATGGGCTTAGGGCCCCCTGGGCTTCCGGAAGGCTCTGGCTACAGCCGGCCCATTAGGTGGGTGTCGGTTGGGCTTTGGTTGCAAGGAGATCCTTATCACATTAACCTAGAATCACCCATTTCAAGCAATTAAAGAATGATAGTTTTGACTTCTTTAAGCTGGACCTTCCCTTATTTACAGCCAAATCCAAAAGAAATCCGTGTAATTTTTAGAAGGATGTGATTTCAGAGGGAAAAAAATGTATCACAAAAAAATATTATCACAAATAAAAGTAAAATAGCAGTCTTATGGATCCTAGTGGTTTTTTCCTAGCAATCTCAAATAGTGAGATGGACGAACCCGATTTCATATGCATCATGCGGGTTCCATAATTTCACATGAATCATACATGTCTATTTCAACATTTGGGATAACTTGAACAAAAAAAATTGGGATATATACTTAGCATTTTTGAAAGTAAAATTTAAAAAGTTTTTTTTTTTTTATAAAATATGCATGCACACACAATGTTTTTTTTAACTGACAACAGCATCAAACAAACTTATCATTTGGACATCCAATATAGATATTAAATCGAAACGTTAGACCCACGTGTACAAAAGTTTCCCATCTGATGATATAGTAAATTGGGTCAAAGCTCGCTTATCAAAAAATTCTTATGTGACAAACTTTGAAAAACTTCACGTGTCCCTAAACTATAAAAGCATAGTCGCAAGAGTATTCATTATTCTCATAGTAAAAATCAAACTCATGACCTTCAGAATTTGACGTCATTGAGAGTCACCAACTATACTATCATCCAAATTGTAGCACACAAAGTAGATAGATGGTAAGCTTTAATTTGATGCCAGTTTTTTCAGTACCGTTTTATTGTTACAAAGACTAACCACTTCTTGTACTTCTATCTTCAAAATTAAGAAAATATAATATGCTACTAATTCATATAGGTTAATTAACAATTAATTAGTAGACAAAAATCATCGTGTTAGGTGTACTGAACGTGGTTAACAATGTTAAAAGTGCAACAATATTACTTTATGAGGGACCATCGAGTGAGGTAGTCACGACGACTGTGCAATCTGGCTTGATGGTAAGAGGTGCCGGAGTGGTGTGGCTTCGTCGTGCCTGAGTTGTGTGCTTCCGGTGAAGTAGATGACTTGATTTAGGTTGAATCTCTGCTGTGCATGAAACAGATGAGTTGAGCATGAGATACGTAAGGTGTGGTGAGGTGAGGTGAGCTGTATCTTAAGGTTTTTTTTGTCTCAGTCATTGGATCTATTCAACATTAGATATTGAAATCCTCAAGATATACCCTTATTTTAGACCCTTAGAGAATATATATATATATATATATCATACATAAGATACGTATTAATTATGGTTTGAATATATAAAACGTCGTTGGAAGTAACCCACTAGGTTTAAGGTTTGATATGATAATCTACTTGAAAGCTAAATGTAATCAATTTGCAGTTTATCTATTTCGAATGAATGAGAGATTCACAAGTAGTAATTATCTGATGCAGCAGATACACTTTCTAGAAGCTGAAGATTAGGACATTCACCAGTGTAGCTAGTGGTCGTAATCATTAAGCTTTGTTTCTAAGATAACACAACCCTCTCAGTCTCTCACATACATATACAGTAATTCTCTCGTAAGAATCTACTTATTGGACTTCACATAATTACCTTTTCTTTTTTAAGTCCTAGAGCTGACACATATATATACATACAGACTACGAGACAAAGACAAGAGGCTCTCAAATAACCTTTTTGAAACTAATAACTTATATGAATACAACATTTGATTTGATTAGTAGTTCCAGTCAAATTTTAGAGCCTATCAGTTAGCGATACAGACTAGCACGACCGTCTTCAGATCCATGGGCCTGAAGGCCCACATCGAAATTACCAGCCCATACTTGACACTATGAGAAGCAATCCATTAGGATTTCCTTTGGGCCGTAAAGTAACCTTCGGCTATGGAAGCTGCGCCTGGGCTGCCTGACCACCATCTCTACCATCTCCGGTTCATAGAACCGGAGTATGAGGATGAATCATGTGATATTGTCAACCCAAGATCGTTTGGGATGATGAGTTTCTTATTTAAATTTGTACATTTTATTACCATCATGTCAAATTAGCAAAACTAGATTCATTTTCCAATCAAATATACAATTGTTTACATTAGAGAAACCTCAAACATGTTGTCAATAATGGAGTGACAACCTAGTCCTAGTATGCATGTCTCCTTTACAAATCCGTTATTACAAGCTTTATCTGATCTAATCTAGGGCCATTACAAGATAAGGCCCAGTGGGCCAAAAGCTATGTTAAAAGTCGGGCTCGGAGCAGGAAGTCCAAATGGAAGCCGAGAGCAACTGCCTGGATTTCCACCCTAAAACAAGCCTATTACAACCCAACTCCTCCACCTTGTATCCATCGTTGAACAACCCCAACAATAGCTTCGCTTGACAATGATTTGCAAAGCTTATGTTTACTGGATCAAACCCAACACTTCCCAGCCGCTCCCACCAAGAACAACCTTCGTCCTCCCCATGGGTCCGGTATATCCTGGCAACCGACTTGGCTATCCTGGGCCCTAGGAATACTCTTTCAACAAGGGCTCTGGCTCGCGCTTGCATTGGAAATCCAGCCTCTAAAGAATCATACAAGGCCGAGAAATGATGCAATGAGTCCATGAACCGGCCCAAGAAATCGCCATCCGCAGTTGACCCGGTGACCTCTTCAACTAAGGTCAGCAGTCTCGGGTTTATCGTCTTCACTCCCGATAAGAATGAAATAATCGAATCGGGTGTCCGATGATTGAAATGAGGGAGGTGTAGCATGCAATTGATCACCAAAGCTTCTCCCTTAACTAATTTCAAGGCGGAAGGTCGGAATGTGTCGTCGGAGTCCAACCTACATTGGTGGAACGAAAACGGTAGGCCGATGGATGCCGCAAATGCAGTCAATCGGCGACCCGTCTCTTGAACCGTCGCCATTGATCGACGGCCATTCCCGCCTCTTGCTATTGCTGTGATCCTAAGATGTGGGCTTGGTGGGCCGTCCTTCCTGGACACCAAGGCTTGCATGAGTGAGGCCCATTGGATCCCCTCCATGATATCATAGTCCACTATGTGGACCCATCTGTCTTGGGCCACAGCTTCTAGAATAGCCTGATTTGCAGTGAAGTGCCCGAATTTGACACATGGCGACATGTCTTGGAGAAGATGAAACGCCGCAAGCATGTCCGTCGGATGATGCTGATCACGATCACGTTCGCGGTGATGATTATGGTGGTAGGGCCCATTGGATATAGAGTGCTTGCCATGTAAACCCCCGACGCCTTCTAACAAACCTTGGAGGGCGTCGGTAAAATACGCCGCTAGTCTCTCCATGTTGGATCCATCATTCGGGGAAACCAACTCCTTGAGCCGAACCAATATCACACGAGCGAGATCGCGACTCTTGTTAACTCCGGTAAGCGCCTCCGCCGCCGCCATCAATAGGTGGACCAGCCTCAACCCCTTCGTATCCTCGCCGTTGGTCTCTTCATCCACAAACATCGTGTTTGTTGAAACCGAGTCGCAAGTCTCTTGGCTTTCCAGATTCATAAATCCTCCATCGTCGATCATGTTATAATGAATTAGATCTCGAAAATCATTGTGGTAATCACCGGATGAATTCCCCCAATCGAAGACCGGTGACCAGTTGTTCCAGTTACAATCAAGATAGTAGTCGTTTTCTGTGGAACTGGTTTTGATGGTTGTGGTGGTGGTGGTGGTGGTGGTGGTGGTGGCGGCGGAACCGCTATAGCCAGAAATCTCAAGCTCATAGTTTTCATCAATGGCCATCGCCATAGCTAAAATTTGGAGCAGCTATGAGTGTTGTTTGTGGGTGCGAGAGGATGAAGTGGTATATATAGAAACAGAGTGATTTGCAAAGGGAAGAAAGAGGTCATATAAGAGACGGTCTAGGTAGTAAAGGATTGGATTCAAATATTTTATTACGTTTTGCATCGATGCCCTTGTATTTGCAGCATATTTTGCAAAAATGGTGCGGAATATTGAATTAACAATAGTTGCGGTGCATGACTGCAAAACTTCAATGACTAAATGTGAGTGTGACCTCTTCCATACTAACTAATCAGCGTAGAAATCATCAAAGCGAAAGCTCAGTTTATGGCAACTTGTTTTGGACAAAAGGCTATGTAGTTTTAGAATTTTTTGGCATCTGGGTTATGCAATTCGGTGAGTGTTAAAAATTATCAATATAATCAAATTGATTGGTCGGTTAGTTTCAAAAAAAAATTTACATATTTTTTTTTATAGAATGAATCGATAACCAACCAATTGGTAGATTAAATTCATATCAAAAAAATTTTTTTTAAAAAAAAACCTCAATTGTGGAAGAGAAAAATGACTCATGTCAAGTCAGCATGACAAGTGACAAAAAAGCTACATACTACAACTTTCAAGAAGCCATGCTAAGAAAAGTTACACACCGTAGCTTTCAAAAAGTCGTGCTAAAAATGAAAACTGGTAGAGGATAACTCTCAGCTCCTAAAAAATATCTCAAGAGGAAAGCTACATACTACAACTTCCAAGAAGCCGTGCTAAGAAAAACTACATACCATAGCTTTCAAGAAGTCGTGCTAAGAATGAAACTGGTAGAGGATAACTCTCCGATCCTAAGAAATATCTCAAGAGGAGATTTGATCTTATAATGACACTCTAGGGACAATAATATCAAACGCCTCCTCACCCTATCAACCCCTATATAAAGCAGGTTGAGGTTGAGCCAACGTTACATACGTTATTATTAAAACTCCGTGAGTTTGTTACTGACTTGAGCGTCGGAGTGTCTCCGAGTCACGAATGGCTGCCCTCTAACGGAGGTTTGCCGCTGCGTCAATCGTCTCAGCAATTGACGTGTAGATCGTCCAGAAAATTACATCTACATCAACCATAACCGATCGTTTACACCCCAACCCTCATTTTTTAATAGTCGCATTAACGATTCCATTACAACTCACAAGGTCCCATATTTAGTTTTAAATTTCAAAAAAAGGAAAAGAAATAAGAGGTCAGCATTTGATAAGCGGCTTGCCGGCTCCACAGGCACCAAGTGACTGAGAGTTCGCTTTCGGTTGCATCAGGAATGTTTTGTGTTTACTGTTTAGAGCTTTGGGATTACATCAACTGCTGGCTCCACAAACTCCTATAAAAAACATTTGTTGGTCAAATTAAATCTCAAAATGAGCTGCAACTTTTTAGCGATGGAGACTTATTACTACTACTAGTAATATATATATATTAATGGATAGAAGAACTGGACATAAATGCCGGAGCCGGATTGGATTTAGTAAAAGTGAGATCATCCTCTCTCTTGCCCTGTAACTTTCAGTTTCAGCAGTTATTGAGTAGAAGCTTATAAAACAGAAGAAAAAGAAAAGGTTAATAAAGAGAAATCAACCCAATAGAAGGCTAGGATCACATATAATCAAGACGGCAGCAAATGATCCAATGGTACTTCAACAGCGACAGTGAAGTTTTACTACATGATGAAGGAAAGAAACTTCATTTTTTGGTAAGTAATGAAGGAAGGACTCGAAAATACATACATACATATATAAATATACATATACACATATATAAATATACATATATATATATATGAGTTTGAATAAGTTGTTGAAAGGAGCATTAGTAGTTGTTTTTTGGTTAATGCATCAGCCGGCAGCCCGGCATAGTGATGATTCAGACATGTCTGTCCCTCAGATCCAGGCATCCAAGTCTCCAGGTAACGCCCGCCCTCCGTTCCTGTTAATTTGGACGGCAGCGTAAGTACTCCCAACTGAGGCAAATTATCCAAGCACTTTATACAAGTGATTTTGAGATACTGATGTGAATGCTCTTTTACCATACAAAGTTTTAAGATGAAATATTGTGATGAGATCCCAAACAGGGGAAGTAGTCTCAAGTGTGGATAAGGTTGGTTGAGATTCCATGGCACACACAAGTTGTTTCAATCTAAAGAGATTTGTAATGAATCAAGTTGACTAAATTGATACTAGGAACCATTTTAGAGAACCTACTACTATTAGTTTTGTGTCAAATGTCAAGTTAAACGAATCAACTTCAATTTGATATCCATGAATCAAACCACTTAATTAGATTATGATTTCGTGCTTGAGATATGTGAGTTAGGCGTACATACTCAGGTTCGAATCCGTACTTAGAATTATAATCACAATTAAATTGGGACATATACCGAGATATGCCGCTGTCTTTGGAGTTTACTATGCAGGAGTGGGTCACAAGATAGGCCTATTCTTGGGTGAGTTATTCGTCAAAGAAAAAATTAGGTTATGATTTTTGTTTCTTTTTCTTTTTAACAATTAGGCTAGTAGGTGATGAACTCATCATGGGCGCATCCAATTAAACCCTAATATTTTGTAGGACGTGGACCAAATTTCTGGTGGGAAGCAAATATATTTTATTCAAATGTCTCTTTTTTATAGAAGAAGAATTAATTCATGGGGATGACTTTAATTAGACTAGCAGGGTTTAAATGAGAATGTTTAATATAGTTGCTTTCAAACAAGATGACGTGCATTATAATTAAGTTATCTGTTATTATAATTAATTATTATACACATATATAACACAATAATAATGAAAAGAGGTAATGGGTCCATAGGGGACCGAGGATTGGTGGGCCAGTTCATGATTGTTTAGAGGCTGAATTTCTAATACAAGCCCAAGTCCAGGTTGGGCCCAGTCATTAGCGTGAATTAAGGTGATCGCATGATAATTATTTAGATAATAATCTTTTTTTACCTAGAACAAGAGTATAAATTTGTCACTTTGACATACAATAATATGAGTTTAAGCTCGAACCGTAAGATCTACGTGCACATAATTCCCACCTGGTGACAAAATAAGTTGGATCGAAACCCAACACGTAATCACAAGGGTATTCCTTCCAATGATAATCGAACTCAAAGCCTCCCGAGTCCATACAGTTTGGCCCCCGAGAGATTTACTAGCACAATAATAGTTTTGTTAACTGACACACTAATATAACCTCTTACTAACTATAAAATAAAAATTAAAACAAAAACAACTCTACTTGAAAATTGAAGTAGGAATCAAAAATTTATCCAAATTGCCTATTCTCAATCAATTAAGTCACCATCTCCATTCTTAATACCACTGGTGATGCATTCACAAGGCACAAGATAAAACTCAATTATTTTAAAATTAAGCATAAAACTATTACTTTGATTCTGGAACACCTATATATATATATACATATAACTTGTATATATGCATCATCACATATGGATGGTTAGGAAAGCAACATCTTCAAAAAAATAGTTAATCCTTGTCAAAGGCTCTAAGCACCCTATAATTTATTTATTTTTTCCTGGAAAAATAAAAAAAGAACTGGTCTCAATAGATATATTCACAGGTATATACTTATTGTGAGATGGGATACTCTGTTTCTCATGAAAAGAACAAGATTCCCTCCATTAAAAACTAATAGTCTGAACTGGGGAAAGTAGTGCTGAAATAATATTATTTTTGAGGCTTATGTACTGCTGATTATGATCATCAAGCCACTGAATTTTATTAGATTAGAGCAGGCGATGAGGTGATATCTGACGCAAACCCTAGCTACCGCTTGCTAATTTTAGGTCCAATTTGAGTACTTGGAACATAAACTAATATCAGACAAGTAAAACAAATTGAAAACCATACCGAACTTCAGATTCAAAATGGCTCCATTGCATAGCTCGTTTCCACAATCAAAGATTTGTATCGGAGGGCCAGAAACAGTCCTACAAAACTCAAAAGGAGAGGTCAAAGAAGTTCCGACGATCAAGTCAGTAAAATCGAAAGTCCAGAATTAATGTGGATTACCTGACTGCTTTGTTTTTCATAGTGTTGTTGTTGGACTTGCATAGTCTCTAAAATTGTTTCTATGTGATTATTAAAGAACTCATAGCACATCTTTGTCCATCAATGGTGATGAAAGCAACAGCATCAAACATTCTTAAAACTTAAATCTTAATCCTAGTCAAAGCACTCTGTAATTGGTTCTGTTGTATAAAGAAATGTTTAAAGAAACATCTTTGGCCACCCAATTAATTTGTCTAGTCAATAGATATATTCAATCCATAGGTATATACCTAGTTTGAAATGAGATTCTTTGTCTGTCCCAAAGACAACAAAACTCCCTACATTAAAAATAATTTGTGATCTAGCAATATCTGACCCAACCTGAACCTCCGACGGTCCGACAACTTAAAGATCATCCAGCAATTTGATCTCCAAATTTCAGTCAAGGAAGATACAAATTAGACAACCTAATAGAAATATTAGCCTTTATATATGATATAACTACAACCTAATAGTGATTAAATCGATTATTAGAGACAGCTCAAAAGTTATTCTAATTCCAGACTATAAAAAAAAATGCAGGAACGAGTCATTACAAGGGTCCTTTGTGTACGGCTGGTTATGATCATCAAAGCCATTCAATTTTATTAGATTAGAGCAGGTGATGAGGTGATATCTGATGCAAACCCTAGCTACCACTTGCTAGTTAAAGCAATTTTAGAACAGAAACTAATATCAGAAGTCAGAACTATAGAGCTTACCAGTTATTCTATTTCTTTAGTCTCTAAAATTGTTTTTATGTGATATATATATACATATATATATATACATAAGTGACTAGAACTCATAGCACATCTTTGTCAACGTAAAGAAATGTCTAAAGAAACATCTTTGGCTACCCCATTAATTTGTCTACTCCTACAATAAAAAACTGGGATCATTAGATATATCATATATTCAATCCATAGGTATATACCTAGTTTGAAATGAGATTCTTCGTCTTTCCCAAAGACAACAAGATTCCTTACTGACTACTACTCATCATTTTCATCATGCCATCAATTTATATAAGATCTAGCAATATCTGACCCAACCTGAAACTCCGACCACTTAAAAGATCATCCAGCAATTCGACCTCCAAATTTCAATCACGGAAGATACAAATTAGACAACCTAGTAGAGATATTAGCCATTATATATGATATAACTACAACCTAATACTGATTAAATCGATTATTAGAGACAGCTCAAAAGTTATTCTAATTCCAGACTTTGTTAAAAAAAATGCTGGAATGACTCATTACAAGGGTCCTTTATGAACAACCAGCAAATCAGTGCAAGTACCCTGTGGTAGCAAAAAAAAGTTGAAGACGACATTCCACTACCCTACTGCTTTGTTTTTCTCAATGTCTTCCCTTCAATGTTTCCTTCCATAATCTTCAAAGGTTCTTGTTACATATGTTGTCTTCATTTTCCTTTCTAATTATATAGTATTTCTGGTGATTTGACAGCTAAAGCATTTACCTGACTTGCTGCCTGTGCCCTCCTCTCAAAGAATGTTAAGACAAAAACTACAGTGACAATGAAAGTAATACTTGGAAGTATGTTTATGTCATTTAGGAAATTCTAGTCAGATATAGGCCAGAATCACTTGACTTAAGCTTTGTAATTACACTGAAACATCCCTAATTCTATACCAAAATTATTCACAATTATTATTGAAAATGATGCAGTTTGTGAACAAGGGGGGGGAAAGACTAATAGAAAACTAAGTTAAGACAATTACCAAGGGTACTTGTATTTTTGCATTGCCGCGGTAATAAATTCATCCACAATTGTCTTTTTGTCTTCACTAGTTGATGGCCATCCAATCCTGGTTGAGTAAATAAACCTGTCCAGTGTCCAGTCCCTGTTAGAACCCAGATAAGACAATGGAAAATTTAGAAAATTCATACATGTATGCAAAAATAAGTTAAGGCATTACCACATCCTCATCAAGTTAAATATGTACATAAAATTGTCAGACAAAACAAATCATAACTGTGAGCACCACACTATTGTCTTTTACAAGAGAAGGCTTTAATTTAAACTCTTTTGGGTCTTGAAAGCATCATCAGAAGGTTTATTAAATTCTAAAGACAGTGACTATTGTTTTAAGAATGAGCAACTTTAGAGCGTTTGAGATTAGACTCCAGATGCAGGAAAAAGGTTCTGCATTAAAGAGAGAACTGCCACAACATATGATATTGATCTTCGTAACCTGCTGGGGTACACCTCATTAATTTATTCCTCCTTTGTTTGGATTAAGTTACGGTCACCAAAATTTAATTTAATCTACAGAACAAAGAAAATGAACAAAAATACACAATGCAAAATTCTCAACAGTGTAGATCAAAGAAAAATTTGAACTCTAGTATATGGCATACTTTTGTGTTTTTTTCCCCAAGCCCGCACAAGTACTAACAAAGTAGCTCTTTCCTTTGGGCTTAACCTCATTGGGGCCCTGAATAAAAATTCTTATGCATTCAGAAAAAGAGTACAATAAAATAGCTGTCATTTAATAGTTAATTAAGTGGACCTGTTCTGGATTTTCCAGTTGATAGTGTTTTGGATATTTTTGTAACCTAACATCCTAATGCCTATCACAGAGGAGACAACAGGTTTTAGCTTCGAGCAGTAAGGCCCAGAAACACCATGAGATGAGCAGAGCTCTTGATATGGTCTTTCAAGATTAGAACTTGTCAAAACCAAGCTCAAAGAGAACTACTTATTCTTACTAATTGACATGCTTAACCTCAGTATCAGGTGCATGTCTAAGACCAAGTCTGCCAGAAATAGCAAGCAACCTCAGGCACATTCATCACCCTAAAAAAAAGACAAGAGAAGGAAACGACAAAAAAATGGATAAACATTTACATTTCAGGAACTGTTCATTTGAATCAGAGAACAAAAGTTCCCTCGAATTTCCAGGTGATCAAAGCACTTTCAAAAACCCATCAGATCAAATGCAATTCCCCAAACACTCCTTGATAACCATTGTCACGTTTCACATAAGCTTGATATTTCACCAAAAATGAAAGTATACGATAACCTGATATTAAATAATTGACTAGTGGTTAAAAAATGAAAACCAAACATGACTATGTAAATGTTATGTTTATAGTAAGTCGAGGGAGGAATTAACTTTCACTGTGCACTGTTTTGTTTTAAGTGGAGGTACCAAATTAATTATAGTTAACTTTTTTTCTTATTTCTTGTATGTTTATATCCTAAGTGGATATGAGTCCAGTTATCACTCAATTGAATCTGTTGGTACTCAAGTAGTATTTCTGCTATGATCAGCAGAGGGTAACAGTTAATTGAGACTTTCAAATTGAGATCCTAGAAAAGCACTAAGTGATTTTAAATACTCATTAAGAAGCAGTAATTATTGTATATAGGTCGAAACCAAAAACTAGTTGCTAAAATTGCTTTTCCACTCAGGAAGCTACCCGCGAGAAGGATTCTAACATTAGAAACCTTTTATAAAGGTTGGACTCTAGCATATATTTGCTTCCTTTGCAAACGAAAGGAAGAATCAATGATCATATTCTCTTCCATTACAACTGGTCTAGAAGCATGAAAAGTGACTTTTTGACTCATGGGTGCTGTGAAGATGATGAGCAGCTCTTTGAATGATGAATCAAAATCTCTTAAGTAACCACATACCAGATCTGGTCATCTAACACTTGGGACTGCCAATGGACGGTCATTCATTTTGGTTTAGAGAGAGATGGACAGCCTTGGCGGCAGATACAGCTAAATCGCCCCTCTTGAGAATTCCCTCGAGCTCCCCAAACTTCTCAGACAGCAAACTAACATTTGCATTGGTAGACTGGACCAACTTATTTGCAGTTTCCAGAGCACTGCACAACTAAAACAGCCAAAAACAATGAACAATGAGGTCGATACCAATCTATTTCAGGCTAAATCCTAGGACAATTTTCCACTTGGCACACAACCCTGTGAACTATTTGAAAGTAAAAGATAGATGCAAAGCAGATCATATGCCAATACTGATAATTAAACCTTTAGAGTCAGAGCTGTCCATGAGTGGTCTGTACCAGCAAGTGCCTTGTCCAAGCGATCATATGTTCCCCGAAACATCACAATATCTATTAGTTGTTTATCATTGTAACATGTGTGACTCCGACTTTTCATTTACATTTAACACCAAGATATGGTTGATGCAATATATCCTCTGGGAAGTGGGATCAAGTCTAAACTAATATCAAACAAGTAACAACTATTAAAACTTCCTTGGAAAGCTTAAGGCAGAGTGCTAGCTCCATTTCCAGTCACTCCAGTGCATTCTTATACATTTCTTAGAGCTAATGGAAACTTCTCTCAGTGAGCATATCGGAGCAAACGAAATAGGGAACTAAGGAAAGGGTCCAATGACCATTACAAATGCAAGTGGAAGTGCATGGATTATATTTATAGGGCCATGCTCCTTCCTTCTCTGGATTTCACATTTATTTACATTATAATAACCATAATTAAGAAAAAAGAAACAATAAATTCTGCTAGATGGAGTTCATTATCTCTGAACATGAAGTCAGCACAATTGAAGGTCATCAATATCCCTTTAGTTAACCTGGATCAGAAATCTGTCAAGCACACAGTATGCATTCATTCGTGTACATATTGAATTCTGAAGAAACTAACGATAACAAATAGTTCGATAATAGAGAAGATTGATTGAACCTGAAACAGTTCAGTGAGGTCCAAGGAGAATTGACAGACATCTTCCTAACTAGGAATTGGCGAGGATTGACGGTGATCATGTGCTGCAATATCATTGGCTGCTTCTTCTTCTTCTTCTCCAAGATCGCTCAGCAGATCGCCTATGCACAGCAAAGGCCCTCCTACCGCTCTCATCTTCCAATTTCCCTCCGATTTCCGCAGAATCTCCGACTTTTCTCTTTGAGTTTTACGTTCCCGCCTGACTCCGTTTCAACGGGGCTTTTGTCTAACAATTCTCTCTCTGGTTATCCTCTTTGAGGTTGGGCGTGATTGAATTTATGGATTGTGGGCTTCTTCAAAGAGAGATGGAAGCGGACTTCTTTATGTCCGTGATTGAAGAATCTAACTGGGCTCTATGCTCCTCTAAAGACTCTATTCAATATGGGCTTTTCTGTGGGGTACTTGGGGTCTCATTCTGGGCCCCCAGCACTTTCTTCACCGGGAATCCTCCGTTTGAATTCCCCGAGCCTCCATCATTGTAAACATTGCACCTAAAGAAGATTTATATTTTTTTTATGATATGATAGCTTCATATAGTGCGTTTCCAAATAGTATAATTCCAAGTCGTTCCCATTATGTAGTATGTATTTCTAGACATCTAGATCCACCAAAAAATTTTATTCACATTTAAGTATTCGTATAAAGATCAATTATATTTTTACCCTCTATCTTCTTTCTCCCACGAATCTCTATCTTCTTCTTCATCTCTTTTTCTCTTGTTTCTTCGTCTCTTTCTTTTTTTTCTCCTCTTCTCTTTCTTCTCAAAATATGTTCTCTTGTTTAGATGTAGATTTTGGAATGTTAGATTTTCATTCGAAAGCTCTTGAATCTTATGTATGTTTGGATCTGGAAACAATTTGTCCAAGTTCTTGGAAGTGATTTCTTCTATTCTCTCTAGATCTGTTCTTTCACACTTTAAAACTTAAAAAATTTTAGATCTATTCTCTCTTACTTTCGTTCAAGTATAGATGTTGGGTACCGAATCTTCATTCAGGGAAACTCTTGAAGTCTTATGAGTAGATCTAGCAACAATATGTAAGTTCTACCCAAATCATTCATACCTATTAATTATTGTTATAAACAATACCCATGCCATATTTGAAACAACCCGTCCTAGAGGGGGTCTGTGAAATGACTAAATTAGCCTCGGCTACCCAAGAAATTTTTCAAAATCCTTCAAGTGCATTTATTAATAAAATAAAAACTAGAAATATTCAAAATCAAAATTTGCGAAGGCTGAAATGATAAGAACCTAGCAAACACTTCCATAACCTTGCAAGATCCTAGTATTCATGTCACCATGATCACGCCGCTAAAAAATTGGTTGCCCACAACGAACTCACATGAAAGTGAAGGAAACAAGGAAAGGTGAGCTATAAATCCCAATAGGGGTAAGTACCTGACAATAACTCGAATACCTATGTGGTAGGTACCCGAATGGGCAAAATTAAAAAAAAATGAAACGAATGAATACCAAAGCATCAAACAAGATATAGAGTAGATTAAATCTACATGGACAAAAAGCAAGTAATCGAAACAACCACAATAAATATGGTTGACAATAATACATATGATCATGCCATAATCAATACCATCAATGCATTGTATATGAACATGTAAATATATTTATGCAATCATACACATCACAACCCTTCCAATACAACAATCTATCCGACACAATAATCCATTCTAATGACAGCACACGACAGTCTAGAACCACCATAGGAGGTCGTGTCGCTCAAAGCTATCCACAACTATCAGAGGCAACACACGATTGTCCGGAACAACCATCAGAGATTGTGGCGCTCAAAACCATCCACACTTATCAAAGGCGACACACGACAGTCCGGAATAACCATAGAAGGCCGTAGTGCTCAAAACCATTCACAACTATCAAATGTAGCACACCACGGTCCGGAACAACCATAAGACACCGTGGCACTCAAAATCATCCACAACTATCAAAGGTAGCACACGACAGTCCAAAACAACCATCATATACCATGGCGCTCAAAACCATCCACGACTATCAAAGGTAGCACATGGTGGTCTAGAAAAATCATCGGCAGCCATGGCGCTCAGAACACCCACAACTCTCAATCACAATCAATTCATCTAAACACACAGCCAACTACTACTCAAACCACAATCGAACAGACAACAACAACAACGAGGCCATCACAACACCAGGAATCACGTTCAGCCAAATCTTAAACAATATCATGGGGCAATTCTTTATTCAATTGGCCTAACACTTCACGTGCCAAAATTTTGATTTCTTGGTCAACAGTTGAAATGCCAAATTGAGTCAATTCCTCTCCTACATGTCAACTATCTCTACAAGAATGTTCCTTAATTCAATATATTTTTGTCAAGATTCTCACCTGTCATAAGCAAAGCACATGCACAACAATCATTCTAATCCATTCGATGCTCCAACCAAGTGCAGGTGCAAGGAATATTTCATCATCAGTCGATTCCTCCCATTCTTTCAATTAACGCTCGACCCAATTGCAAGATTCATCTGCGAATCTTAATGAGGATTCTCCCAAGTATGATGATGGTGAAGAACTTTCCAAAGCTGGCATTTTCAACAATCCATAGGGTTGCTTGCCTTGGCCACTACTCCCATTATTGATGAAATTCTTGTGGAAGTAGTCACTTTTGATAATCTGTTTTACAAAGAGCTGTTTTATGTGCATATGTTAGCAACCATGGATGATCGTTTTTGTATATGGTTCCAGTTGCCATTGTTCTTTCAGAACTCATGGGCTATTTGATCTTTACTATACATTGGACTATTTGATCTTTACTATACATTTATCTGATGGATCTTCTTATAAATTGGGGGCTCACACCTATATACAACAGTTTGTCCGCTCTGGGCCTATTGAAATTGGACCCTCATAGATTTATCCACACTGGGTTAGGCCAGGGAGGCCCAACCCAACTGATCTCCAAGATATACTTGAAAAACCAATTATTGTAAGTTAAGAGAGTTGACCACCCTTATATATTGGATTATTAGTCCACAAACTACCGATATGATAGTTCTAACATATGTTCATAGTTCATGAAGAAAGGAAGTAGCCAAATTAGAAGTTTTATGTTTGGCAAATTAAATTATTTTGTTTTATCAATTATGACTATTTTGTTAAATATGCCTAATGTCGTTATAGGTAATTTGATATCAAATACTCTATTTTATAATTTCACCGAATACCTAATCAGCGTATACTCTAGCTTATATTGACGGTATACCAAAAGCACACTATACTATTTTTGAAAGGACCATATGGCACATACATGCCATACTTGAAGATCAACGTTGAAACATCAATCTAACCACCACGGATCCCTCTTCGTAAAAGGCCAAAGCACCACCTCGAAAAAGATGCCACAAACATATTTACCTCGTAGAGAGGCAACAAAAACACCTAACGAGTAGGCGTTCACCGGGATAAATCCTTTAACAACTTATAGATTCGAGTTTTTTATCACATTAAAATATATAATTTTTATGGTGAGACAAATACACATATAAACCGTACGGCTTTACGTTGATTTATATTTGATCAATTAAATACGTTTAAAATCTAATATATATTATGATTCAGATAAATAAATATTTTGTAAAATACTTGATGTTGTCAAATTCGAAATTGATTTTTTTTTTGCCACCCCAAATTTATGGACAAATCGTGAGTTGTCATTAAAATTTTTAAAATGATATATATTCATAATTTTTTCATTCATAAACTTATATAATTTAAGTGATAAATCAAATAAATATGTTACATAGATTAAAAAAACAAATTTTATTAAAGAAATCAAATAAACATACTCTATATGTTTATGCAAATTTATGACCCTTTATTACAAATTTACAATCTTGCATAGTAGAGCAACGTTCCCTAGGCAAAAGCCGGCTCATTACATTCTCTCTTCACTTTCTTTTTTATTTTTATTAATTTTTACATTTTTACATTTTTTTGTCAGCTGATGAGCTTCTCTCCAACTTTCTGTCTATCCCATGAAGAACTTTATAGAGAGAGAACAAACAATTATCGCCGGAAATGCTCCTTTCTCCGGCGTCGTTTGCAATCTCTCTGAGGCTGTGTAATACCTAGAATCCAATCCACAAGCAGTCATCACTTATCCCTAGAAATGCAATAACAAGAGGAAGGAAAAACGAGAGAAGAGAGAGGGGGGGAGAGTTTATGAGCGAAAAATGCCTGAAGCAGTTCTGCTTGTGGAGCCTAACGACGTCGTTTCAAACACCAAGCAAAAGCAATCGGAGGAAGAGCAGGGTATCGTGACGGAAAAACAACTGGTGCCAGCAGTTCTCACACCACCATCACCAATAGTCGTTAACCGTAGTCGATCTCAGGCGGACACTCGCCGTGTTACTCCGACCACCATCTCTTTACCTGCCACCACAATAGCCTCCGGGATTGCCGGCTCCGTGGTCGAGAAGTCGTTTCCGAACGGCGATGTCTACACTGGAAGCTTCTCCGGGAACGTCCCGCACGGATCGGGAAAGTATTTATGGACGGACGGGTGCATGTACGAGGGCCACTGGCGGAGGGGGAAGGCCTCGGGGAAAGGGAAGTTCTCGTGGCCGTCCGGTGCCACCTACGAGGGCGAGTTTAAGTCGGGTCGGATGGAGGGATTTGGGACCTTCATCGGATCTGATGGAGATACCTACCGTGGGAACTGGAGTTCGGATCGCAAGCACGGATATGGACAGAAGCGCTACGCCAACGGCGATTTCTACGAAGGAACCTGGAAGAGAAATCTTCAAGAAGGGCAGGGCCGGTATGTGTGGAAGAATGGGAACGAGTATGTCGGTGAATGGAAGAACGGCGTGATTTCAGGTCGCGGAGTCCTGATTTGGTCAAATGGGAATCGCTATGATGGGCAGTGGGAAAACAGAGTTCCTAAGGGAGATGGAGTCTTCACTTGGCCCGATGGCAGCTGCTACGTTGGGACCTGGAACAAGGACGTGAAGGTGCAGCAGCTGACGAAGACATTATTTCCGGGGCACGGGAAGGAGCATTTGAATGAGTACGAGAACAGTCTGGTGAGTAATTTGATGGTGGCCACAAGGAAGAGGTCTTCAGTGGAAGGGGCGAGGGGTAGCTTGACGGAGAGGAATTTTCCGAGGATTTGCATTTGGGAGTCCGATGGGGAAGCTGGTGACATTACTTGTGATATTATCGATAATGTGGAGGCTTCGATGATTTACAGGGAGAGTTTGGGCCTCGATCGCGATGAGATTAGGCAGTTCAGGAGGAATCCATGTTGCTTTAGTGGCGAGGCGAAGAAGCCTGGACAGACAATATTGAAGGGGCACAAGAATTACGTATTGATGCTTAATTTACAATTGGGTATCAGGTAATTTGAGTAGTCATTGGTGGGTCGGTCTATATTTGTGAACATATAATTGTGTCGATTTCTTCTTTTATTTTCTGCCATTGTTCACTTTGAGGTTTCATTGGTGATTCTTCAGGTATTCTGTCGGGAAACATGCTTCCATCATACGGGACCTGAAGCAATGTGATTTTGATCCAAAGGAGAAGTTTTGGACGAGGTTCCCTTCAGATGGGTCAAAGATAACTCCACCTCATCAATCAGGGGAGTTTTGGTGGAAGGACTATTGTCCTGTGGTGTTTAGGTAATTGAAATTGTTTAAGGTACTAGATGTGAGTCTTTTTTCTGATCATAATATCAAGACGTTAAGGCTTGGTATTGGTGGACTTGTGCCTGTTTTTTTCCTCAAGGTCTTCTGTTGATTGGATGTTATCGTTCATTAGTTAGTTTGCAATTGTTGATTCCTGATTGATGCAATTTTGTTGTAGTTATCAGCTATATGGTGTTAACTGGATTTTTTCTGGAAATAATAGGCGATTGAGGGAGCTTTTCCAGGTGGATCCTGCCGATTACATGCTGGCCGTATGTGGAAATGATGCCCTTAGGGAACTTTCTTCTCCGGGGAAGAGTGGAAGCTTCTTTTACCTAACTCAGGATGATAGAATCATGATAAAAACAGTGAAGAAATCAGAAGTCAAGGTCAGTTGACTACCGCATTGACTTCTGTATTGATGATTTTGAAATTTGTATAATCATCATATTTAGCTGGTCTAGTTAGCAATGTATGGATTTTCATTTGTGTTTGTTGCTTGAAGATCTACTATCGTTATTCAAATGATACATACAAATAATGAGACAGCATTGGTTCTTATATTAAGCTAATTGTGATCAGGTGCTCATAAAGATGCTTTCTAGCTACTACCAGCATGTTTGTCGGTATGAGAATTCCCTCGTGACAAAGTTTTATGGTGTACATTGTGTTAAACCTATTGGTGGCCAGAAGGTATGCTTTTGTAACTTGTGAATTGAATTGTGATTGTTGTGCTTCAACTGGTGTGTTCTGTTTTTGCTGCAATATCTAACTGCATATTTTGATTGGGAACCAGACACGATTTATAGTGATGGGTAATTTGTTCTGCTCCGAGTACCAAATACATAGGAGATTTGACTTGAAAGGATCCTCTCATGGACGCACAACTGATAAGCCTGAGGGTGAGATTGATGAAACAACAACACTAAAAGACTTGGACCTCAATTTTGTGTTTCGTCTGCAGCTGAATTGGTTCCAGGAGCTTATGAAGTAAGTTCAGGGAATTCATTTGCTCTTTGTGGTGTTTTCTTAACCGGCTTTGTTGTCTTGGTTTCTAACTTCTTTCATAATGTAATTCAAATAATCTCCAGGCAAATTGAACGGGATTGTGAGTTTTTGGAAGCTGAGAAAATCATGGATTACAGTCTTCTAGTTGGTCTTCATTTTCGTGATGACAACAAGTATGACAAAATGGGCTTGTCGCCTTACCTTTTGCGTACCGGTAATTGAACGTGCCCCCATGGTTTTGCTGCATTTTGTGTTTGAAGTAGATACAATTTCCTTATTGCTGACCATGTATTGTGTGCGATACAGGGAAGAAAGATTCTTTTCAGAATGAGAAGTTCATGCGTGGCTACCGCTTCCTTGAAGCGGAACTGCAAGACATGGATCGAATTTTATCTGGACGGTGAGTTTGTGTTACCTTTTTTTTTTCTTCCATTTGGTCAGCATTATTGCTCTGTGTTGTTGCAAACTTGGTTGCAGCCATATACTTGGGAGGGCGGTGGGGATGGTTGCAATAGGTGATGCGTCCTAGTTGCCATGTGGTATCGTTAGACCTGAGTTTTATAATTTTCTGCGTGACTTACTATTAATTATGCAGAATATTAGTTGTGTGAGCAAGTGAAGAGCATATGATTGAATTTTACTAGTATTTAAAACTAGCCATAGCTTTTGCCAGTCACTTTTGTCATAGTTATTGGAATAGCTGGAACTGGCAGCTAGTTGTATTTACAGGTTTTCGGGTGGCTCAATGGCCAATGGTTGGTTGGGAGGCATATATAAAGCATGTACCTTCCTGTTCTTTTAGATAGAAACTGGCATATCTTAGAGAATTCTTTGCTGTTTCCTGTTTATATTGTTGTACAATTCTTTGCAAAGATCAAAGGGCTTCCCTTGCCCATAAGCATTTAGGTCATCTGAGGAAACATTCTACCAATTTCTTTAGGAAATAAAACGGTTTTTAAAACACAGTTAGATCATATGAAATTATGTGGAAATATTGAAATATCTGAAATACTGCTATGATGGACTGAGACTGAAACAATTTCTTTATCAGGAAGCCTTTGATCAGGTTAGGAGCAAACATGCCAGCAAGGGCAGAGCGGATGACTCGGAGAAGTGACTTTGATCAGTACACCCCTGGTGGATTTAGTGATCTGACCCCTTCGCGCAGTGGTGAAATTTATGAAGTAATTCTTTATTTCGGGATTATTGACATTTTACAAGACTATGATATCAGCAAAAAGTTGGAGCGTGCTTACAAATCCTTGCAAGCAGACCCTGCTTCAATCTCGGCAGTTGATCCCAAACTCTATTCTAAGAGGTTCCGTGACTTCATCGGGAGAATCTTTATAGAAGATAGGTAGCAACGAGGAGAACTGGAGACGAGCATATCTGTATTGTGTTCGAAGGGAATTCAATAGAACCTCAGGTGCACCCTTCTAGAGTTCTAGTACCAGGGCTTGCAGCTTCGCGGAGCAAGAATAACGGATGAAGCAAATAATTTGTGGGTTGCTGGCTGAATTTTGAAAAACAGCCATGGTGTGGTGTTGAGGATTTGGGGTCGGCGCTCCGCCCCAACCCTGGTGTTGAAGGGGTTGCAGATTATTGTACATGGAAAGCCAAGAAAGCATATGGGGATCAGAATATCCTTATTTGGTGTTTTGAAATGCACTGGGTCATGTGAATTGTGAAAAATTTAAAGATAGGTATGGGGAACTAGGAAAACGTTTTTCCCAAGGAAGATCCAGAGTGGTGGGTGGGTGACTGGAATAAGGAAGTGTACAGTCTAGAAAATATGGAGATTGTTTACGAGAGTTTCAGAATATTTTTTGGTGATATTTTTTTTCCAAAGAAAGAAAATATGCTCTCTCTCTCTCTCTCTCTCTCTCTCTCTCTATATATATATATATATATATAAAAGAGGCCCCATGGGATCTCTCTTTTTCATTCTCTCTGTTATATATATATGGTCACTCTGTGTCGTATGGCAATGGGGGGGGGAGGGTCCTTGATTTGCTTTTGCAGTGAAAGGTGTAGGGGGGTTGTCCAGGTAGAGCCAAGCTTGCCATGAAAAGAAGAGAAAGCACGAGAAAGATGCGCTGTTGTTTCTGTACCACCTTACTTTGTTTCACTTGTCCTTTTACTAGCCTTGTACTATCTATAATCTTATTGTGGGAAATCAAAAAAAAAAAAATTAAAAAAATCTATTTGTATTAATTTTATTTTTGAATCAAAACAAGTGAACTATAGTCATTCCAAGTGTTCAACTAAATTGGTACCTGGTCAGTTTGGAAGTTTGTTTTTGTTCTGTGTTGAATTTTTGCGGTGAGTTGTAGAACAAAAAAATGTTTGGCGAGTAAAATTATATATTTTTCATTGATATTAATTATTTTTGATAAATTAATTTTTGTAAAATTATAAATGAAGTAGTAAATTTGATTGAGGGTAGAATTGGAAAAAAAGTCATGTGTTTTGACGAAAAATCCAGCCAATTACATTGTTGTGTCAAGAGTGAAAGCAATTTCATACCGTTTCAGCTTCTAATTTTCTTATGTGGTGTGGTGTGGTGTGGTGATATCGTAATCGAAGCAACGCAATGCAATGCTTTATGCCAAAACACTGGGTTGGATTAAAGTGTGTGTATAGATAATGTCATCGCGAGTCGTGCCATACTGGATAGGTCAAACTCTGGATTGTAGCCCCCCCCCAAACAGTAGTATTTGCTTCTCTTTTTGACCATATTTGCTTTTTTGGGGTGGATCCGATTCACAGTAACCTGTCATTCCTTCTAGGATTGTGCGAGATTTTAACATTTCTTGGCACCTCTTACAAATTCGCGCTTGATTTGTACACCAACTTAGCTTATCGAATTCGATGTGTGTAATGTCTAACACTCTATGGGCCAGTTTGGCAATCAATATACGCTGCAATATATGTTGGGATATAGCATATATGGGCAACCAAACAACAATTACACATCATATATGTTACCAGTAAAAATTGAATCAAACACTATTAACCATTCAAACAACATATATACTATTATGGATGTCAACGGGGAGGGTTTCGGGTGCCCTTGTTAAAAAATCACGCGGGAGTATTTTAGGCCCAAAGTTTGTTGGCGCATGAATAAAATCTTGAGTTAGGAAAAAACCTTGTAATGTTAGTTGTAAAGAATGGGCTTTGCCCTTATTAAGTGGAATATCCACACATTTTTTTATAATGTGGGACTTCTAACATTACACTCAATGTATGTGCGGTGTTGGATATTTTGTGGGGTTTTATATGTTTATTTTTAATCAATAACTGTCACACATATCACATAGAATTGATGGTGAAATGAGGGTCATAAGTTGAAGGTATGTGGCATTGCTCGACATGTATAAGGCATTTCCATCAAAGTACCAATTGGGCCTCAATTGAAATTGGGCTTGCAGTCTCCGAGTGGGCCTCTAGAAATGTCATGGAAAGGACCAAGATCCCGCAATCGACCCACACCAAATCAAGGTACTTGCCTCTACTTGTTATTTTATTTTATTGAAATAAAGGGACTAAAATTAAAATGCCGTGTTAATTTCTTTTTTTCTCATCATCTTCAGTCTTAATGAATTAATGAATTTTTCCTCCATTTATACTTCGCCTTCCATTTTTTTCAAAAAGTGTTAAATTTAGTGACCTACTCACCATCGAGAGTACTATTTTAGCATTATATTTAGCACTTTGCACTCCCCTTGATTTTTGAGCTTCAGATGCTATTTTTCGGGAGCGTTAGGTATCCTTGACAAATTCAGTCATAATCAACCATAACATGTAATGAGACAACGTAATAACAAAAGTCAATTTAATTAGATAACGTAATGATGAAATTCAATATAATTAGATAACATAATACTGTTATGACCCGTTATGAAAGAAATTGTTATGGATATATAGAGTTTTCGGTTATTTTTTGGTAATTAAAATGATATAACACCCCCATTTAGTACTCCACTTTGAGTTGCTATAACAAACTTATAACAAGTTCCAAAATAATACTACAGGGTAAGGTAATAAAACTAGGGTTAGAACTAATTAGAAGTTAGAAGAGTTCATGGACATGCATATAAGTCCTGTACAAATTCTCTGAATAAATTATAATTCTTTCAAATCTAAATTTACATATATATATATAACCCTAAATTACATATTTGACTTGATGATTTCAAACACAATATCACAAAGAATCAACACCTTTATCCACAAACCATACAAGCTTCCCATCTTTTGGTTTCACCATCTGGGCAGGAGGATTTCTCCCTCTCATGGCCTGCAAAGAGGAATAATCGGCCACTATAACCACATTCGCGGCTGAATTTATTACTGGGATTGTCAGAACCACTCTCTCGTTAGGCGATTTCACGTATGCAACCCATTGGGAGGATGACTCCTCCTCCTCTAGCATTGGATGATTCAGGTGGCCGGCCGACTCTGGAGTTAAGATGATGAGGTCGAATCGTGGACAGTCGTTTGATGGAGAGGCCGCAACCGTTCGATTTCTAACTTGTTGTCTGATGGAGAACTCGTATCTATTGGCTGCTTCCTCACCGGGTGTGCCTTGGAGCACCCGAACAACATGCTCTGGGAGTACTGGAACCTGAAACCAAGAAAATTAATGAACAAAAAAAATATAAAAAAAATTCTAACCTTTAAAATGTAAATTATTCATTATGATAATTCAAAGTACAAAAAATCATAAACAAAAACAAAAAAAGTATATATAATTTAAAAAAAGAAAAGAAAAATTAGAATCACTTCGAATGGTGGAAAATAAACATGTCTCGAAGTTACTGATATTTTTATATAGAAAAAAGTTATAGTAAATGTATAATTTTTAAATACTTAAATTAAATATTAATCATTGATTTTATTCATGTAATAATTATATTTAATATCTAATTATCTAAACAAATTAGGATGGAAGAGTCATAATAAAATTAAATTACTTTTAAATATATTAATTTAAAATAATTTTGAGAATAACACTTGTCATGACTTTCGATTCAATAAGAAATTACTCAATACTTTGCTTTATATGGATTGGGATCCCCTCCTTAGATTTATTATGTAATTTATGTTCATTTTGTATGAATTTATTTTTCCACTAAGAGAACAATAGAGAAATGATCATTTATTATTTTTCTAGATTTGTTTTAAAAAAATTTAAACACCAATATATCTATATATATATATATATTCACAAAATGACAAAAAGAAGAGAATTCTAAATCAACTAAAATTCCGATTTCGTGTTCTAATATATTCCCCATCTTTTTGGTGCAAGAAATATTTAGATAAAGTTTTTAAATTCGTTTTTTTTTAAAAAAAAATTCGTTATTGGAAAATGTATCAAAAGGAAACAATTCTGGAAAGTCGGATACCCTGTGTCAACAACCTTAAAATAATATTATATATATATATATATGGGTTTAATTATGTATATAAAAAAAAAAAAAAAAAAAGGTCAAACTCTTTACGTAATAAAACACTACTATTCATGACTCATGACTGAAGAGGGGAGAATATGATGAAATTAATTCAGACCTTGGAAATGAAAGCTTCATTGGCTTGCCTATAGAGGCTATCTGGGTGTCTGTTATTAGCAACCACATTCTCCTCTGCCCAAAACACATGCCATTTCGACCAGTTGTGCTCCAACATTTTCATGTATGCAGGAGTTGTAAGTTTCCTACACCAAAATTACAAATATATATATAGATATGTATTATATTACATTCCTATTCAACTGGACTGATGTGTCTGGTACTTTGAATTATGAGGAGGATCTATTCTATCAAGAATGGGCAATCGGATCTATTTTTCGATTCAATAGAAGTTCAAAGAAATGAATAGAATAGGGTCCTAAATAACGAGATATACAAGTAGAAATGTAAAAAGCTTAGAACCTCAAGCGTTTTGGTATGTCGCCGGAGAGAACAAGAGAGAAAGAACCTCTCGCCATCACCGAAATTTCAGAGATTTGTAGAATATAGTCAGCTAGGGCTGATGAGCGTTCTTCACCACTATCAAACAATCTCAACTCAGCCTCCTCTCTCTTCTCCATTGTTTCTTTCATACAATAACTTATTGGTTGCCAACCTCTTCTATATGTTTATCCTCTATCTATCTATCTATCTATCTATCTATATATATAAACAAAATGTATTTGGGTTGTCAAGGTTACTTGAAGAATTGGAATAAGCATTAATTATACCAAAACTAATTTATTCTCTTCGATAAAGAAAGGAAAAGCGTGGAATGAAAACCCCAGCATGCTATACGAATATTTTTCTTTATTACAAGACTACCCTTTTATTGTTTCCCTAGTCAAATATTTGAAGTTTTTAACCTCGTCGACCCGAAATATTTTGCATATCAATGGTTTAATCCATCATTACTCTCAATTAATGATGCAAACGAACATATTCATTGTAATAATCATTCACATTCCCGATATTATTGTTATCTTTGGCAAACAAACGTGTAACCAAAGTTTGAAATTATTATAGTGCACTTAATGTTAGTTCGGCCTCTCATGCCTTCATCAATAAATCCATTATTCTCGATGGTTAAAACGTAAAAAAATTATTAATCATAAACAACAATATTAATATTAGTGTGTTAACACATTAACACACTAATAATATATATGAAATTAAATTGTGTTAAATTAATTAAAAATAATCTACATTTCCATGAGCATGGGAATAGAATTAGATCAGTTCAGTGTGTTAGGATTTGGTTATAAATTGAAATTGATTTCCAACCTTTGATATGGAGTTATGTGATGATTTATGTGATCATAAAAATTGATTAGCACCTTGTGAAAACTCCTACTGCATGTTTGGCAGAGCATTGGAAACAACGTTTCCGCTTAGCGGAACGCTGACGTCCGATGCTCTGCCATGCCAAACTGCAGAGCGGTGACAGTGGAACCGCTAGCAGAGCTTATTTGATGTTAACGCTATCATATATATATTTTTTAAAAAAATTTAACGTGAGGCCCACACTAGCCCCACATGTTTATTTTAATAATTAATAATTTCATTATTAAATATATTATTATTAAATTTTAAGATATTTTTATACTTAAGATTAATTTTAATAAAAAATAATATTTATTGGATTAAATTTAATAACAAAATTTAATATAAAAATAATAAAATCTAATATTATAATATTTTAAGGTGGAGATTATTTGCACTCCCCAGATTTCCATTGACACCCTATTTTTCAAAATCACCAAACACGTCCATAATAAACTCATTCATACCCCATTTCCCTCTCTCCTCTCACGCGCACCATCGCCGGCCACCACTGCCACTGATTATTCCTACCACTGACCTACCGAAAAGCTTCTCTCGACCCTCACGAGCATAACCCAACCAACCTTGCCTCAAACCGTCGCCCATAGCCTCCAGAATCGTCCTTGGAAGCTCGCGGCCATCGTGAAGAAAAAGCTCTGATCCGGCGAACCACCACCACCAACGAGTTCATCGGGCAGAGACGAACCTGACTCAGCCCTTGGTCGGCCGAAACTGACATTGGAATGCCCCATTCACATCCCATTTCCCTTTCTCCTCTCACCCGCACCATTGCCGGCCACCACTGCCATTGCTTGGTCTGACCACCATTTTCGACCATTCACCTACCGAAAAGTTTATCTCGACCCTCACGAGCATAACCCAACCAACCTCGTCTCAAACCGTGGCTTGTAGCCTTCGAAATCATCCTTGGAAGCTCGCGACCATCGTGAAGAAAAAGCTCTGATCCGGTGACGAAACTACAAACCACCACCACCACCAATGAGTTCATGGGCCATAGACTAACCCGACCCAACTCTTGGCCTGCAGGAACTGACACTGAAATGCCCAACTGGAGTTCACCGACCAGGGACTCGGGGTGGCTAAGGGCCACGTTTGGATTTTGGGGGAAGTGTGGTGTTAATGGGAATCTGGGGAGTGCAAATAGTCTCTACCTATTTTAATTCAATGACATTTCCGTTAGCATCAGCTTTTGATTAACCAAACACCTCACAACAATTTTCACAGCTTTAAGCTCAGCTTTTTTTCCACAGTTTTTTTGCTAGCATTGAAAATTAATCTTTCCGTTCTACCAAACGGACCCCTAATTTAAACAAACCGAATGTGATCGGGACTAGAGTTTTAATTTAGAAAATGTCATGCATACGGTGCGTTTCGATATTGCAATAATCCAAAGACCGACAATGATAATCAAGGCCCAATCTTGTATGACCAAAAGCCCAATTAAAAGATGTCGAGGAAAGCCCAAGACCAAGAAATTCGAAGGCCCGATCCTGACCAAGAAGACCATTGAAGAAAGCTGAGGGCCAAACCGACAATCAAGATTGTGCAGAGATGACGACAAATTGCAGCGCCATAGAAGTTCCACAAAACTTTGCCATCGGTTCAGTTTATCAAGCAGATAGCAGAGAAAACTTGAGTAGAAAGCTAGCCTTGTTGGCTAATTATGAAGCAGAGAGTTGCTTAAAAAGAGGTATTTTGTAATCGATGAAGTTGTTGTGCACATAAATATTCCAACTAAACATTCAGTACAACCAGGATATAGATAGACACAAACTTATGTAGAAGAAAAACTGACAAAAAAGGCCACGCCTATGTAGGAAACTAAGAAGCGTGAACGGCGAAATCGGAGGAACTTCTCCGACTCACATCGGAGAAGAAAAGCTAAGAAGATGTATAAATACTATTGGATCACCAATCGTCGAGCACAAATAGTACAGTAATACTTCCGTTTGTTCTTGAAATAGAGAGGCAAGAAACAGAACCTCCACCGGCTCTGCACGTCCATGGCCTGAATCATCCCTCCACAGTATGGACACGCACCAGGCGCCGGCTGCCTCCCCACGACCCTCTCGTCCTCATCGCACACAAATACCAAACACATCTTCCTCTTCTTAATTAATTCTTCTTCTCAATCACCACTTACAGGTGAAAGGGGCTTTTTGATCTCTGTATATATAGAGCACCAAGAAGTTTCTGTTCTTTGAAGTTTCAAGGAAAGATTCAGAGATGGAACTTGTTCTGGAAGGAAGACTCGAATTTGTAGAACGCGTGAGACTAGAAAATTCTAGAGAGGAGACCAAATGACCAATGCTGTTTTTCATTTGGAATTTTGAAAGGCAGGCGTAGTCTTCAGTCTTCACGCGTATTTTTTTTGCTTCTTCATGTTGGATTGACAACATGCGGGCCTGAATTCTTCAAGGTCCTAGTGTTGAAAATGGGCCCTAATAGCCCAAGAAATAAAATAAGCTAATATATATGCGGCTTTTGCTACTTTTGGGCCCAAGTCTGGATGATGGTTTCATATTCCAATCCAATATACTCAGTACTCAACACCCCTTCACATCTGATCTGCCAAATCTCATTCAAACAGAAGCCACAACACGAGGAAAAGAGTTGACATGATCTAACTTGGTTCCAAATATTCAAACAATTCTAATTTGATAATTCAAAGTTAAAAATTGTTCCTACAATTTAATTTTGAATTTCCAAGTTAGTCTAATGGTATGCCATTAGGAATCTCATGTACTTTCAACTTTATGATTGTATTCCAAGCTAAACACAATATCCTTAATCCTTATGCACCCATCTCACATGCATGTTACGCGTAGCTTGTGTATTCTATGGCTCCCTATCCAATGCTATGCCTGGTTCCTTGGTAACTTTTAGTTTGATCAGGAAAACCACCAAAAATGAATCTGTTAATAAAGATTATAGATTCGGACAAAAAGAAATGAGCAATCGGTGACTGAATTGAAAATTGACAACTCCGTTGGTAGTTAAAAATTGCATTACCCCCCGGTCCCACATGTGCAATGAACAACTTGGGAAACATTTGATCAATGTTGCTGAGTTTTGTGGACATGTAAGAGATTCCAAAGAAAAAAATAGCCCGCTATGGTTCTTCCTCATCGTGCTAGACACCAAAAGAAAAGTAAACGTTACATCAATTATTTTTAAAAAAAAATCACACTACTGAGCGATAGGGTGCTCTTATTACTTACTAATATGCCTCAGTAAAAAAATACAGGCAATGGTTACTTCCTAACATGCCTCCAAACTCTTCAGGTTGAGAGCTCCAACAATTGCTTGATAAACACCATGCACAACCACGAGTAATTTTATTCCTAACATATTTCAAATAGATTACATGCAGGCAAAACATCCCAAATTAAATCTTCAAAAGGCACGAAGTTCATACGCAAATGTCAGCATAATCATGATCCATAAGAAAAAGAGAGGCAGTTATTCCTCTTTCTTCTTATGTTGGGGATGGGGGTTTGGATTTAACTTCGACACTGACATTATTAAAAGAATTTGCTCATCACTATAATCCACTGTTCAAATCACAGTAAATCCCCATCTGAGGTAATTGATCACTAATACCCCTCCCTCGCTCCCCAAAACTAATACCTAAACAATCAAGGGCAATGCCCTCTGAAACAGCTTTCCTTTTAAGTCCATTGAAATTGCTAATCTAATTATCATTCACATTACACCACAAAGAGGTTACACAATGAGCTAGTAACCTCATAATGTGGTGAAAATGTCATGGCAATAGCAAACAAATGAAAAGATACCAATCATATAGCACCCGGGCCCAGTGCTCCCACCCACACCCTATTTTCTAATATTAGTGACATAAGTTAATGATCTCTGTTACCTCCTCTGTGCCTCCTCCGCCTCCTTGTTCCTCCAATAAATATCCTCTGAAAAGCACGACGAGATGCAGCTGCAGAACCAGCTGCCATAGCACGTCGTATCCCAAAATCATCCTCATCAAACGAGTCATGGTCCACTTGATACCTATTACGTGAGTTTGAACCACCATTACATCCTCGCTCAAAGGATTCAAGAGGGTCAAACCCATCGTCCAAAGAGTCATCTGAATCATAGTCTCCATACATGCCATGATAGCCTGGTTCAAGCACAAAATCCCCTAGCACCACTGCTCCCGGTGTTGATGACATAATTGTGCTGATTACATCACTCCTCTCCCTCTCACATTCAAGCTTCTTCCACTTTTCTTCACGTACAGGGTCCACAGCCCGGGGTCGTGCCAATGGGTGCTTTGCCTTAACATGCTTCCTGAGCGCTTTAAAAGTTCCAACAAACGAGCAATTGTCCTGCATGCAGCTTCTTTTCTTGGCATTAAAATACTTTCGAGCTGGTTCCACCACTGTCCAACCTTTCACCTGCCCCCGACAAAGGGGGCACAAAAGTTCAGGAACGTCCACGAACCCACTCAACTGTTCAGCAAATTCACTTACTTTTGGATAGGCTTTCTTGTATTGATCGAGACAATTGGAAAAACGACGGCTGGTGGCGCACATGTAAGGGCGGCAACCCTTGTTGTAAGAGGAACAAAGAAGGAGCACAGCATGATGAGGATACTCCAGACAAACCGAACATGTTACATCATCCCACGCTCTCGTCTCTGAAGTTTTGGAACATTTTTTCTTTGAGCGTCCATCTTTATTAGCCTTACGATCGCAAGAAGGTGACAGATAAGGGGTCACCTTCTGACGTCGAGAATCAAATCTGCATCGCACCTTGTTAACTTTCGCCATTTACAAAAAAACCTGAAATTCATGAGGGAGAGGACAGAATAAGTTTCATCCTCAAGAAAGCATTTCTTTGTCTTATCTGCTTAAATGGAAAATCCAAAACAAGAAAATCGAACCACAGATATAATCCAATAACAAGTGCATTTCATATATCATTCCAGATAGATTCATTCTCACTCAACCTTTTTTATGTAATTCTTTTTTTAGTCTTCTCAGAAAACTACCGTTCTAAAAATCCACTAGGAAAATGGTAGTCAAAAATCTTTCATAAGCGTAACAATGACCTCTCATCGTTCAGGACATAACATATGAAGAAATGAAACACTAATGCATAGTAAGCCCAAAATTAAGGCAACCTTACTCAAGAAGGCAAATCAAAGTTATCATATGATTCATATCCATATATATCAAACTCAAAATTTACATGAAGCTTTACCCAAAAACAAAATTCAAAATTATCATATACAGAGGCTTGAAAATTTGAAAATTTAAAGTTCAGATGAAGCAGGCATGCATAATATCCAGGAGCCATGTCAATACCCAAAAGAGAGACAAGCATTAATTGTGTCCGGCATGTAGTTTCATGCTGACTTCATTTCGCATGGAAAAGACACAATCACTATAAGCAACTACCTATTCTTCATCTATACAGACAGCATGGACCGATTTGATCTAGCATAGCTCCATTCAACCAATCTCATCTATTCTAATGTTTAGCTGGTCTGTTACTATCCTAAAAGAAAATTTTCAGATCTGAGAAGAAAAATTCTAGTTGGTTATGAAACAATTATAGCATTAACAACCCTTCCACACACACACCCTCCCCCTTCCCCCCCCCCCCCAAAGATGCCCACGAGGGAAAAAAAAGCAAGTACACATATACACACAAAGAAGCCTTCATGCAAAAGGGGATGGTCACACCAAAATACCAAAAACTGTCCTGCATGTCTTATGTTAGGAACAGATTTAAATACATCTTCAGAATAGAAGTGTTTAAAAGCCTTTGCTGACATCGCACAACTCATTAATCATAATTAACTTTGAAATGCTTTAGAGAAATAAATACAAAATAAATAGCATCAAGAGATTAGGTTTTCAAAAGCAAAATGATTCCGGATTGAAACGCAGAGTTGCCCATGGGAACAGGATTGAGAGAGAAAAAGACAATTAACTTCATCGATCATCAAACAATAGACTCAAAATAGCACATCAATTCAGCCAATAGGAATTGTAGTTGTTGGCCTTGCCTTGTGAACCTCGATAATCATCAAATAAATAGAAGTTTCAAATTCATCAATTGTAGTGTAACCCAAATATGTGTACACAAAGCTAAGGATATATGAACTATAATTTCTTTTGAGTGAAAAGGATTTATAGTTCCTTAACAAAATGTGTTTCACATTAGCTCACTAGTTTAGTCTTTTAGAGGTCAATTATACAAATTTCAACAAGAATCGTCAAGAGTTCAGCAACTTAGATCTAGATGCAGGAAAAGTAATGAAAAAGGTGCTTCAGGTCTCATAAGAATTCTGCAAATGAGTGTCAATGGTATATAGTCATTCCAGACAAGCTTTAAATGCTTCTGCAAACGGGTTTGGGGCATTTTACCTATTTGAGGCTTAAATCGTTTTTAATAAATTATCAAAAAATAGTAAATGCAAGGTATTTGGTGTATAGATCATCATCATGTGTTTTTTTAGGGCAAAAAAACTAAATCCATTGACAAATAGATGAATAATAAGAAATCAAATAGGTGTTTGATCCAATGATAGAAAATGTTTTGTATTTGTATCAAAAATACAGGTTGATGATCTAAACACTAAAATCATTATATTTATCATTTTGTGGTATTCTTAAAAATCATTTTATAAATAAAATACGCCACATGCAGACCCTGCAGTAGATTGTCTACTACAGGGCCCCCGAACCGTCCGAAAACTAGCCATAACGTCAAAAACCTCTTCTAAAGCCTAAAAAAAATAGAACTTTTCAATAACAATTATTTTCTCAACTCAACTCTATGTACCTGTCAGAAAGTAGGGTACATACTTGCCAACATTTGAGACAAAAAGTATAGCCCGCAGCTAAATGCCTGTTCCATAAGATAGTATATATTTGTTGAATGGGACTGTAGTCTGTAATCTGACCCGTTGCTCAAGAATACAATACAAACTTCGTCCTGTCATGTCACAATATTAAGAATAATTGGAGATGAACTCTTTTTTTTTTGGTAACCGAGAAATACACCATACAAGCATCTATTATAGACCTAAACTCGAGCAATCAAACCCACACGCACAAAAGTTTCCACTTGACGGCATGGTAAGTTTGGCCAAAGCCCAACGCATGGTAACGAGGTTATTGCTCTTTGTGGGAATCGAACTCAAATCTTTCGAGTCCATATTGTTTGGCCTAGAGAGATTCATCACTTGACTATCATCCAAATGGTTATTCAATGCAAGATAAAAGGTAAACAAGCTTTTGCAGTGGACAAGGTTGGGAACAGGCAAAATGTACCTAGACTCACATTATGTGTGACTTCTAGGTTGTATTCCTACAGCTCTAGCACTAGGTTGCATGTAACTCTAGCACTAGGCTGCACGGTAGCTACTAAATTGCTGCCAGTTAGCACTAAATAATTCAAAATATTCCAAATTGGGCTATCACTTTAAATAGAAAAATATTTAGGTCTAGCAAACAATGCGGCCATAGCAGAACCAAAACACATTCGGCAATTTATTCTGGAAAAAAAAGAGAGAGAATAAAACAGTTTCACCACAAAGAGCAGAAAAGTTACGTTATCTGGGAAAAAAAAAACTCCTAGAGGTGATTTAAACAAGAAAATGTTGAAATCTTTCAAATTTTTCTTTATCAAAAAGCCCCTAACACATAATAGAATAGCTGAGATACAATAAAAATACAGAGAAAAATTATTTGTATCATGAACAAACCCTAGGAGTGAAGGCAGTAACTATCGTACTCTCAAACTTCACTTAGATCACCATGAGAACACGCAATGAGTAACAGAATTACAAAATACAAATCCTCAATAAAAATAACGAACTCGTATAGATCAAGATCGGAATCGGAACCGAAGTCTAACGTACCTGGACGGCAATGAGAATCTAAGATCACAAAAAGGAGATGCTAGAGTAAAAACTGCAGCGGGAGAAGATTTGTAATATTTTCAAATTGAAGCGAGACGGACAAGGCGGAAAATGACGGGTAGGAGAGGAGAGAAGGCGATCTTCCCGGACACGATGGGTGTAGGTTGCGTTTCTTTGCGCTCCTGGCACTCCTGCCGATGATGCTACGAGAAATATGAAGCGTCTTTCAGTATATTAATATATACGGAATCGATTCTCTACGCCACAATGACGATATTTTGTCTTCGAAAATATCGAAGATGGGCCTTGTGTAGTTTTAGTAGTAATGGACGGGCTGGATTTTTTGGCCCGTACTTGAAGCCCAAAATATGTTCAACAAATTGCCCATCCAAGCTCAATCGTTCGCTCACCACCATTAAATCCTGTTTCAATTCATGGTATGTAATCTATTCCATTTTACCATAAAGTGTATTTGATAGTTAGACATCCAAGGATTCAGTGGGGGAGGTTTTGGCAGCAAAATCTTATTCTAGGCCTGTAGCTCTTTCTCCCATAGTGGCGGAAGCAGAGGGGGCTCTATCTGTAGTTTTGTTTGCGAAGGAAATGGGTTTTAGAAATATAATTTTGGAAGGGGATTCCCAAATTATTGTCCGTCATATTTTATCTGCGGATGAGTTGTTAACGGTGTGGGGTGGAACTGTCAAGGAGATAAAACAACAGCTTTCAGATGTCCAGTCCTGGCAAGTTGTGTTCATTAGGAGGTCGGGGAATGCAGCAGCACATTGTCTGGCAAAGGTGGCCGTGTTTGTGGAGGTTCCGAGCGTTTGGGTGGGGGTGACCCCCAAGTTCTTAATAGATATGGTTGTGCGGGATAAAGAGTCTAGTGTTTCTATCTAGATAATTTTTTCTTTTTTTGTAGGACTTGGTTTCTTTGATCTTTTGTTTGTCTTTTCTCGAAGACATAGTCTTCGTATTGTATGGTGCACTCTGTTTGCATCATGTATAAGTTCTTGTGGCTAACTATTTTTCTTAATGAAAGTTTTCAGGATTTTTCTAAAAGACATCCAAGCTCAATTGTTCTCTCGCCACCATTAACTCTTGTTTCAATCATTCTCTCGCCATCGTTAAATCATGTTTCAATTTCTGATCTGTAATTTGTTCCGTTTTACCATAAAGTGTATTTGATATTTAGACATCCAAACTCAATCATTCTCTCGCCACCATTAAATCCTGTTTCAATTCCTGATATGTAATCTGTTCCATTTTACCATAGAATGTATTTGATATTTAGATATCCAAGTTCAATTATTCTCTCGCCACCATTAAATCATGTTTCAATTCCTAAACTGTAATTTGTTTCGTTTATCATAGAGTGTATTTGATATGTAGACAGATAAATAAATTAATAGTGTATCAGTAATTTGAATTTTAATGCGTTCGTTTATCTCCAACAGAACGCCATGATTATGGATGAGCAAGCTCATTCGCAATGCACTTCACATCCTGTAGAAATTCAATCATGGGTTTGGTGCCTTTTTGGCATCGAAACAATTGGGATTTGAGCTGAAGAACTCGAGATTTGAAGAGTTTGCAAACAATTTATGTGCTTTGTTCCAGGCAGCAGAGTTTGTAGCAATATCTCCTATAAGCGATAACACAATACCATTAATAAAACGCAATGATTGCATGAAGAATAAACTGGTCTTGGCTGACCCATGTTTGAAGAGGTTTTGCATTAGTATCATCAAATGTTGAAGTGGATGAAGTGGTTGGTGATGGTGGACAGGGATACTTCCCGTATACATATCCTACGAGACCATAGGCTTGTAGTAGTGAAGGAAATTGTAAACGGTAAGAAGTAAAGTTTGTGGTTGTAAGTTTGAGAGGCATGGAAGAGATAGCATGGACAGTAATGAAGGATGATGAAGAACTTGAAATAGGGATAGTTACAGTGGTGGTGACAGGATGCGTGGAGGCCATGGATTGAGTTAGAGTGGTTAACTCGTTTGAGTATTCTTCCGCTCCGATACCATGAAGATAATTTTAAAAATTATTTCATTGATTTACTAGAGTAGTACAATTACAATATAACTAACTGATAAATCTCGGGTCACATGGAAGACGCTACAACACTCATGGACCAGTTGAGACCTGGACTAAGACTCGGTGCAATAAAATAACGCAGGGTGATATCCGTACATGCTGGGCTGAGCAATGGTACATCTCGTAAATTACGATGATGAAAGCACTCGTCGTGAGACTTGAACTCGAGACTTGAACTCAAGACTTTATAATTGTAATAAGAGTTATAATGATCAAGTTCACCATCTCAACTAACAACCCGTTGTTAGGTGTCATTTAACTCGTTCTAAAATAAATCTACGAATCATTAAGGAGTTTTTGGTCTCGACCAAAACGATGCTATCAAAATTTTATTTTTTCAATACACTCTTGTTATGTTAATTAAATTAATCAAAACAGATATGATCTATTAGATAGTAGCTAATAGAATGAAAGGATGCATAAAATTGTGATGGCAAATAGCAATAGTACCTAAAATTGTGCAAGTAGATAGTAGTTCAAGCTTAACATTTAACATAGGCGAGTGAAACTTTTTAAAACGTATTTAATTATAATTTTTCAATATTAATACTCGTGATAATCCGGATAATAAACGTGAGAGCAAGAAGATACAGAAAACGTTTATAGACCTGTATATCTATCTACCGTATACCATATACCACAAGATTGATTTAGAAAAGTAAACGAAACGCACACCAAACAAAACAAAAATAATAGATGACAAATACAACTTATACAAGTGATTTTAACGGTTAAATCTTAAATAAATTTATTTGGAAAATTATTTTAAAATGTTACTTAGAATTCATCCGATGGTTCATATATTTTTTTCTAAAATCACAGAAATATGTTTGTAGTCGGAATCGAACATTGGATACACATATGTCTAATTCAATTGATTGTCAATCAAGCCACCTTTCGTTAGTTCCAATAGTTCATATTTGGTTGAATTAAATTATTTTTTCGAGAAAAAATACTTTATTAAATTCACAATGTTAAAAAAAATTTATCTATTATTTTTTTAAAATTTATAAAAAAATTTTGGTGCACCAATCGTTAGTTCGATGCAAAATACACCGGACTTACCCTGAATTTTCTAGAGAGGGATGCCTGGGCTCTATTGGGGCTTTGCCGTAGATTTTAAAGCCATAAGCTAGTTGTAAATTTAATGTGGCTAAAAAGTTTTTAGAAAATTATATTTATATTTTAATCAATTTTATGAATTCAATTAATTTTTTTTATTTTAAGCTAAAATTAAATTTAATATGAAAAATATATGAAATATTTTTTATTTATATCCAACAAACAACCGAGAATTATCATATATTTTTTATGTTAAGTTGTTAGACTCAACATTACACATTTTATAAATTTCTTTAAAAAAATTTGGTGACGAAAAGGCTACTACAGAGGGGACCTGCTCTATCCGAGCCGTCCTGAAGGACTGGAGAGTCAGACCTAGTGATTTTGAGAGAGAGACCACAAAAAATATAAATACACTAGTAAATTACACATAAATTGAATCTTCACAGTTTTCAGGGTTAAGACGAAGAGCCTGTTCTTCATACGTTTCATTCTCTCGTGGTATCCTAAACTGACAGAAATTGCACTTCGCCTAATTGTTATCTATATTTGTATCGCAACACGAACGAAAACCCTAATTCTGTACTCGTCTCTGATAGAACTCTTAACACTCCCATCTTCATTGAAATCTCTCGCTGTCTTTTTGCTATCTCTGTATCTGTTCGCTCTTCATAGTGAGACTCTCTCTCTGCATTGCTTGGATTGGGGATATTATTGGTCGGCGGTTACGGTTTCCGTGTAGTTATCAATCATAGCGTGTTAGGGTTAGTGTTCTCTCTAATTCGTTCTTTAGACTTTTCCTATATTTTGTGCTGTTCAAACCCTAGGAGTTGGAGGTTGCATACGTAATTGCGGACGTATATGTGTTTGTTCTAGGGTTTGTAGTTTTGCGCATTATTATGCGGTGTTTGACTGTGATTTTTATCTCTTCCTAGGGTTTTTTTGTATTGTTACTGGTGGATGGGCGTGAACTAATTCACAGAATCTTGTGTGTTCCTTCATTGTTGCTTCTTCGTTCTTTAGTTTTTTCGATTTCTATTACAGAGATGATGGTTTCCTAAATGTGTTGTCATCGACTGCAAATCCATCTTTAACAGATGGATTCGTAGAGAGGGAGACAGAAACAGGGAGAGTTTCTATGGTGTTTGTTCCTCATGCCTCTTGTTTCCTTTGTTTTTGCCCTCTGGGTTAAAACTTGTTTCAAAATTTGCTTTTTCTAATTTGGTATATCGTGGTAGACACTCTAGTGCTGAAGGATATGGAACAATAGCCAATAACTTTTTTGATAGAGGTAGTTTGGAGCAAGAGTGTTTTGTTTAGTGAATAACAAGATAGGATTAAGATAGGTTGCGAACGATTTTGTATAGCAGCAAACAATTTTTGGGAGTGGGGGTAACAAGCTGATAGAGGTGTAAGTTTTTATTATATCTGATGGTGCTCTGTACTCCTGATGGAAAGAAGTGAACCAGCTTTAGTTCCAGAATGGTTGAGAAGTACTGGAAGTGTCACTGGGGGTGGCAGTTCAGTCCCCCACTTTTCATCATCATCTTCTCACTCAGGTATTTTTTATTTGCCTTGGATGCTAACTGTTTCAAATTTTCATAAATTTCTTTTCTTTCTTATAGTTAGTTTTAGAATTGCTTCATTGATTAGAAATTTTCTAATGCTAATCATGTTATGGCCTTTGGATTTTGACATAGACGTGCCTTCGTCGGTACATCATACCAGAAATAGGAATCCTAAGAACACAATTGATTTTGATTCCCCAAGGCCGGGTTTCTTTGACCGAACATCGTCCTCCAATTCTCGCAGAGGTTCTAGTTATGGTTCTACAAAACATGCATACAGTAGTTTTGGCAGGAGTCACCGGGATAAAGACCATGAGAGGGATAAGGAGAGGTCGAGCTTTACTGAGCTCTGGGACCCTGATGGTTTTGATTCGTTAGGAAACTTTAACAGTAGAGGTGACAATGCATTGAGGCGTTCTCAGTCGATGGTATCGAGGAAACAGAGTGACATTTTACCCCGGAGAGTTGTTGGGGACTCAAAAAAAAGCAGTGGCAGCCATTATAACAACGGCAATGGTATGTTTTCTGGGGTTAATATAGGTAATAGCATCCCGAAAATGGTGTTTGAGAAAGATTTTCCAACGCTTGGAACTGATGAGAAGCAAGGAATTCCTGATATAGGAAGGGTTTCATCTCCTGGTTTGTGCACGGCTGTCCAGAGCTTGCCCGTTGGAAATGCAACCATGATTGGTGGTGAGGGATGGACCTCTGCTCTGGCAGAGGTGCCTGCTATAGTTGGGAGTAGTACCTTAACTACTACAGCTGCTGCGCAAACTGTTGCTGTTGGTTCTGTCTCTGGGACTTCAACTCCAGTGGCAGGTATGAATATGGCCGGTGCTCTTCAGAATCCATCACGAACTCGTGCTGCGCCCCAGGTAATATTGGAATTCTTTTTTCCCTTTGGTTGGTTTTGTAATTTGTGTATCTGTTATAATGAAGCTTTTCCATTGTTCAGTTATCTGTCCAGACACAAAGGCTTGAGGAATTGGCAATTAAGCAGTCAAGGCAATTAATCCCTGTGACACCCTCAATGCCCAAGGGATCAGTGAGTGAATTACGTATTTCATTCTTGTTATTTCATTTATATTTTAGAGATAATAAACCATGATCAATGTCTTCTCCTGCCTCCTTTTACCCATACAAGCACATGTATGCATATTGTCAAACATTTATAAGCCGGACTTAAAAAACGGTGCAGTGATATGGAGTTTATGAGTTATACTCTATTTTGAATTGGTTTATTTGCCTAGGTCTGGGTAATCGTATGCTTGGCTTTCTTCTGGTACTCATGGCCGAGTTTCTCCTTAGATAGTGGGAGCAGGCAAGAAAAATTTGTAGTTGTAGCCTGCCTTGTGGACAGTAACTTGCTTCGTAACCTTAACCCTTGATGATGGGAAAATAATATGAACTTCGCATGTTCTATGTGATGTTATCTGCTAGAATTCTTTTCCTATCGAGAAGTTTGGATATGTCTATGATGATGGGCTATTATTTATTTCTGTTTTAATTTTTGTTCTATCAATGTGCTGATTGCTTGATTTTATAATGCAAGTACCTACCGATTTTATGCCTTTCTACCCCCTTGCACAGTCAACTCTTCTGCAGGAAAACATGCTTTCATATGTATGTAAATACAATAAACGTGCAAATACATTGCTGTGGTATCAAGTTGATTGCCCAGAACTTTATGTTATCACCTCATTTTTGTTCACTGTGTTCAACTGTCATTTGCATTTCTGGATTTTATGTTTGATGACAGAAGCCCCAGTATTTTTAACTAATTGGGGAGGGTGAGGTTAAGGGATCGCATGATGTCAGGAAGGCCAATTTGTAGATAAATAACCAAGGTGTCAAATTATTACTATTTATTTGAAATTAATGGATTTGGCTGGGTTATGGTCCGGTTGTTGGTATATACTTGCTCTATGAATTAATTTACTTGTAGCGTATTGCTCTAGGAGTTGCATGTAGCAGGTCCTTGTTGGATTTGAGGTACTTTATTATACGTTGTGTGGTGTTGTTAACCACTGTTTCTATCAGGCCTGCAAAATGATCAGCTTCCTAGGTTATCTAAAAGTATTTGGGCTTTTTGCTATGTTCATTTCAAATGTGCGTCATTTGTTGCCTTTTGAATGACTTAGTATTTTGTGTTTCCAATATGCAAGCCTTGCATTACAATTCTAGTTAGAGAGGTTTCAAATGATACTTTCCTTTTTTTGTCTTCATATGTGAAAATTTCTGTTTAGTGTTATCTCCTCTTTCATCAAGTCATGGCAATTTGGTATCTATTTTTATCTGGGTTATTATTTCTTGGATTTTGAAGGAGCACAATTAGAGCTTTTTATGGTTCTGATGGATCGGGGGATGTGCTTCCCAGTATTGTTTAGGATAAGCGATCAATGGGGGGGTCATTGTTTGACAGCTGTTTGGTTTGTTGAAGATATGTTTGACAATTGTGGTTGAAGTCAATTGTGGCAGAGTGTAAACATCATTCCCTTATTATATGATGTTATGGACAAGAAGAAAGGATGAGGGAAAAAAAGAGAGGAAAGGATGAGAAAATATTTATCTCATTACAATCAAGAAGAGACATAGATAAGCTTAACAATAAACAAATAAATTCGGTTAAAAATAATTCAGGCGAATATTTGCAAGTTGCTAGTTTATATTCAAAATCAGTTGTAATGGTATGTTGAGTTATTATGATTTTGCTGAATCTGGAAATGAGGGTTTAGAGGGATACGATGATTTCTAGAATCCGTCTAAATCCTCTGCCATCTAGTCACTCATCTATTTTCCCCCTCTTTTCATATGATCCAAACATAGAGCTAATGGGAGATACTGGCTTTATAAAGTTATGCTTCTGGTGGAAAATAGTGACCGACATTTTTGCATAGTCAAGGTCGTATTTACTATTTAGCATGGAAAAATCCTGTTGGTAATTGTGGTCTTGTGTGGGATTGCTGTCTCATTTCAAACAGCTAGAGAATAGAGACGCAACTCTCCAAACAATCTCAAGTAACTTTTTTTTTCAGTAGTTAAGTGCAATCTGAAATTACTTGTAAGTTATAGCTATTTTTTTTGAAAAGTATAACTATTTAAAAATTAGTATGTGGAATTGGTTCTTCCTAGTCCTCGTTATTTGAAATCTCTAGGATTATGCCTTGAAGGGCATTGAGTTGCTGGGCAGTTTGAATGGGAGATACCAGTTACAAGAAGCAGCTGGGTTCCGAAGCCAGTGCCTGTATTCCATATGTGGTTGAAGGGCATTGAGTTGCTGGGCAGTTTGAAACTTTGAATGGGAGATACCAGTTGCAAGAAGCAGCTGGGTTCTGAGGCCAGTGCCTGTATTCCATGTGGTGCTTTTGGTGATATTTTAGCATTTTGAGCTTCTATCACAGTCTTATGTCATGTATTATATTTGTTCTACACCTCATCTTACTGATTCTTTTAAATTAGCTCATTTTTTATGCTTACCGTGAATAAGAAATATTCATGTGGGATTTTGTGCACTTCAATCTTGTAGAACCCCAATTAGGATGTCAGTCTTTGTTGCCAAAGCAACCTTTTTCCTTTATTGTTTGTGCAAGATCTAGGTGTGATATTTGCTGAAACTTCTTCCTTTTGCAAGGAGTTTCTGTTAAGACCGGCATAGGGTTTATAGAAGATGCTGTGGCTTGTCCAAATGAACCTCAAATTTAAGAAGTTAGTTGGATGATGTTTCTACCTACAAGTGTCCTGCAGTTGCTAATGAGAGGATACATATATTATGTCTTTGCTCCATCCACATAAGCATGCATAATAACTTCTCATAGCTGCATTTATTGGAGCACCCTATATTTTTTGTTACTTTGGAGGATAATTGTTGATAACTCTCTCCAGGTTATCAGTTCTTCTGATAAATCCAAACCAAAGTCATTAGGCAAAGCTAGTGAGACGATTATGGCTGCCAAGAGTGGCCCGCAGCCAAGTGCTTCATTACACCATGTCAATCAATCTTTACATGGTGGGCATGTGAAATCTGATGTGCCAAAGACATCTCAGGGAAAGCTTTTTGTTCTCAAACCAGGTTGGGAAAATGGTCTATCCCCTTCCACTAAGGATACTGGTTTGGCAACTAATGCCAACGGCAGAGTCCCAAATACCCAGGCTGCTGCTGCTCCTTTGGTTGCTTCTGCTTCTTTGAGGAGCCCAAACAACTCAAAACTTCCAACTGGGGATCGGAAATCCAATTCCGTGAATCTGATTTCAGGATTATCTGTGGAAAAGAGATCTTTGCCTCAAAGCCGGCATGATTTTTTGAAAGGTCTGAAGATGAAAACCCAAGGGAACACTTCTGCTATCCTCCCTGATTCACCCACTATTGATACATCTCCTACTGCAGAGAAGCCTCGCGAAATAACTAAGGATCTAGGTAGTGCCCCTGCAACACCTCATGCTGCTAATAATGGTGCTGAGGTAACTAGCAACGGCGATGCCTGTTCAGAGGTTCAGAGGTTTTCTGATGTTGGAGAGAAGAATATGAGCCCCCGCGCGGTAGTGGATTCAGTTGAAGAGGAGTTTGCATTTCTTCGGTCTCTTGGTTGGGAAGAAAATTCTGGTGAGGATGAAGGCCTTACGGAGGAGGAGATCAATGCGTTTTACCAGCAAGTAAATGAGGTAAATGAGTCTTTGGTGTTGGTTAGGCTTGATTGAAATAACCTCCAAAATATTCGACCATGTTAGTTCATTCTTATTTTTTGAGAATTAACTTTGATTTATGATCTGACAAAAGTAGGAGAAATATAAGATTTCCACCTACTTTAAAAAAAAATCTGAGCTTTTACTTTCTTCAGAAGGCTCTATCAGTGGTTTTAATATTAAACCGAGCTTGGTTCTGAGATACTTGTAACCGTGCTTGTTGTTGCTGGCTCACTATAGGTGATACTGTTCCAGATTACAGTGCTCAAAGATTCTTTAACGGTTGATTAGGTCATTTATGAGAATTAATATGGCATTTTTTTTGTTTGGCAGTACATGAAATCGAAGCCAGCCTTGAAACTGTGCCAAGGTGCGCAGCCAAAGATTCCTGAATCACGTACAACTAGTGTTGGGGGAGCTTCCTCTGAGTTTAGGTCATCTGATTCTGGGTCTGAAGATTGATTTAGATCTGTGAAATTCCAAATTTTCGCGACGGTTGGTTAGTTTCTTTTTTCTTTCTCTTAAAAGCTGATCTGATGATTTGGGGTATCAAAGAGGGGGGGGGGGGGTGGGTTTTTGGTTGGAACTGGGCAGTTTGCAGATATTGCAATAAAGATAAGGGCGCCTTAATCCTCTGCCAGGAAATGTCCTTTTGGTTACTAGGTTGGTTTGGGAGGGTAGGTTAAGGGGCTATTTTATATGGGATGAAATTGCATCATTTGGGGCATTTTGTCCTTCACATTTTCCTTAAGAGCGTTTGATTTTACAAGGAAAAAGCTTTTGTTGTTTTTGGTCAATTTCACAAGAAAAGGAAATCAATTAGTGCCATTTTTAGTTGATTTGTACTGTCATTGTTCCTTTCCCCCTCCCTCAGTTACCACATTCTTTAGATTTTTGTTAAGAGCAATCATGTTTGTTTGCCAAGGCAGTAATAACACGTGCAAGATTGAAATTTAAAAATTCATTTTTATTGATTAATTATGGCATTTGCATTGGCTCTGTAAGTGGGATCTCAGTGCTGCTGCTATTTTATTATTCAAAAGTCACTAAAATCTGTAAATGTACAATTTTTGTCATATTCAAAAAGGGTCTAAAACCAAAATATATATGTGATATTCGTATCTTGCTATTTGTGAAAATCTTAAAACTATAAATGGGTAAATATGTTTATGACAAATCTCAATGCATTTTAAAAGTCCTAATTGGATAACTGAAATATTCTTTTGCATTCCTATATCATTTAATTTCGTAACTTATTCATTTTTTTATTATAATTTATTCAAATTTAAAAAACCCATAAAATTGTTATAACAACAAGACCACTAGATTAAAATTGAAGGACAATTAGAGGAACTTTGAATTAGATTCTACCTTTTTGATGTTGACAAACACTCTTCAATAATTAAAAAATAAATAATGTTAAATTAGGTTATAGAAACATGTATAGAAAACATTTATTCTCTTAAGAGATTACTTTTTCGGGCTTTAAAATGTTAATTGAATAGAATTCAATCAACTAACTGAGAATCAATACAAATGGATTTGGGTCGAATTGGAGAACACCGCTTCGTGTAATATAAACTTGTATGAAAAGCATAAATAGGAAATTAACTATTATATCTTAAATTACGTTCCTACCTTATTAAACAAAATCATATATGAAAAAATATTAACATTTTTATTTATTTAATTGAGACTTTTAAAATTTTTATAGCGCGTCATGACCGTTAGGTATTTATTTAGATACCTAACCGACCCAGTAGAATCCGAAAATAAGAAATTGACGTGGCGGATGCTGGTTCCTACATTCGGACGCCACGTACAGGCATCAGCGCTACCACACGAAGTTATTGTATGGCGTCACAACATACCATCCAAACCCAGTATCTTGCTAAAACAATCCGTCCTCTCTGTCTCCAGGAAAAACGCGAATCTCTCTTCCGCCCTCGAAAGCGAAATTGAACTGATCCGAGAGGACGAATCAGAATAACTGAAAAAGGAGCTTATTCTCACTCTCATTCGCCGGTGGACGTGAGGCCTGGAACAATTACATTTGGTTTTTGGAATTAGGGTTAGGTTTAGATTTTCAATTAGGTTTTTTTTGCACCATAGTTGCGAAGAGAATTGGACGATGGAAGGATTTGCAACTAGGGTTCGGCTTAGGGATGAGAGGTCTAGGTTTCGGCGATGAAATGCTCAATTGATGGTTCCAGTAGCTGGTGCCGCTGATGGCTGGATGCCCATGCCACGGACGGACGATTATGATGGGCGCTGGTGGGGACGAAGGTTGTTGCCCCGAGGAAAAGACTTGCCTACCGACTTCTGGGATTCCGGTGACCACTCGGACGAACCAACTAGCAATGAAAAAGCCCATTTCACTGGGGGTCGATTTGTTTTCCCAGGCACGAAAAGCACTAAGCGAGTGTCCCCCTCTCGACTTCCCTGAGGAAGGGTCTGCTTCAGCTTCTAGTGTAATTACTCTGCCTAGTAGGTTGGCCAGCTTTTTGAATCCGTCTAATAGTAGAAAGAGGCGCAAAAAGGGTCACTCTGGTGCCGAGAAGAAGACTTCTCGGGCAGGTGAGCTATCTCGTGGGGCCAATTTTTGGAATGATAAGGACGTGTATTTCAGAGACTTGACATTGCCTGATATTGATGCTTTGTACAAGGTATCTTCACTTAGTTCTCTAGCGCTTAGGAAGTGTTTTTTTATTCCGCATTTAGGGAATGGGAATGCCATGGTTGCAAATGTGGAATGTATTGAAGCAACCAATGTGGGTGATGGTAATGTGGTTAGAACAGAAGAAAATAACCAGGACCAGCAGTCTGTAGAAATCGGCAGTATGTTAGCTGAATCTTTGCCTAATGAAGATGGAAAGAATTGTTCTGCAGGAGACTCAGCTGGCAGTTTAGAGTGGATTTTAGGAAGTAGGAATAGGATTTTGTTGGCATCAGAGCGCCCCTCTAAGAAGAGGAAACTTCTAGGTGGCGATTCAGGGTTGGAGAAGGTTTTGGTTGGTCATCCGGGCACGGGGAACTCATCTTTATGTGACTTCTGCTGCAGTGGGGACATGGGTAATGAGTCAAACCGTTTGATTGTCTGCAGTTCTTGTAAGGTTAGTGTTCATCACAAGTGTTATGGTGTAGAAGAGGTTGTAAATGACTCTTGGCTGTGTTCTTGGTGCAAGTGTAAGGGTGCTAGTAGTGACTCATCAAGACCCTGCGTGCTTTGCCTGAAGCAGGGTGGTGCTTTGAAATCTGTTGATAAGAGGGTAAAAAATGATGGATGTGGGGAGTTCGCTCACTTGTTTTGTTCTCTTTGGATGCCTGAGGTCTATATAGAGGACTTGACGAAGATGGAACCTATTATGAACCTGGAAGAAGTAAAGGAAACCCGGCGGAAATTAGTGTGTAATATATGCAAGGTGAAGTGTGGCACGTGTGTTCGGTGCAGTCATGGTATGTCTTGTGTTTCTTTAATTTCTTTCCATTCTGCATTTCTTCTTTTATTGGTGGTATACTAGTGAGACACTATAGCAATTCGAACTTCTCTTCACTCAGACTAGCATCTATTGCAGTGCCCAGTGTTTGGATGATATGAGTTCTTGGCATCATAATTCATAAAGCACTTTATGCTTTTCCAATTATGGCTGCCTTATGTATTGAATGTTTGCTTTGCATTTTTTAATAGAGCTTTAACAGTTACTTCTCTGGCTTTGTATGGAATTTTTGCTTTGCCTAATACCTTTTATATAGTTGGAAGGGGATTTTTTTTCTTTAGGATGCTATCTATGAGGAATAACAAGTTTGTCAACGATCTTGTGGCAGGTTGGTAATGAACCATCAGTTTTAAGAGTATTAAATATCAGGAGCTTTTGTAAGTTTCTATTTAGCAACAATTCCTTGTTTTCTTCACGCAGTCAACAATCTTGTGGCAGGTTGGTAATGAACCATCAGTTTTAAGAGTATTAAATATCAGGAGCTTTTGTAAGTTTCTTTTTAGCAAAAATTCCTTGTTTTCTTCACGCAAAAGCTAGATTTGGTTAGAACTCTACGAGTAGGATTTTCTCCTTAAAATTTTGACTTCGATGGAAACACTCTATGGCTGCCCAGTGGTAAGGTTGTCTGGCAGCAACCTACAGGTTATGGGTTCAAATCCTTTAAATAGCCTCTCCGCATCAATGTGGGAGTAAGGCTACATCGGTCTTGCTCTTCCCTGTCTGCTTCCGTCACAGGAGCCTTGTGCACATGGGTGGTTTACCCTTTTACTAAATCACATGGGGAAATTTATATGTTAATTACTCTTGATGTGCGTTGAAAATTATGTGGTTTAGAATCTTTTTGAGGCTCTAGCTGATTGCAGACATTGTAAACTGATCACTAAATGTATGTTAAGATAAAAAATGAAATAGCATGTGGTGCACAAGTCTCTCTGATGGAGGCGGAGTTAGGAAAGGTTAGACGTAAGCAACCTTACCCTTGAATTGCGGAGAGGCTATTTTTGTGGTTTGGACCTGGGACCTCTATTTGGGGTGGACAAGGCATTTTTACCATTAGGACAAGGTTCACCTTTTGAAAGGCTACTTAAGATATGTTTGTTCTTATTGACGTCAATATTTCATAAATTTTATCTTTTATGTTTTTATTCAATGGAATTGTTGATATTTGCTATTACTATTAGTTTTATCGTGATGAATTTTATAGGCCTTAGGTCCTTTGGCCCAATGGTAAGTTTACTTAACCGCTATTAGAATATGGTATAAATGATGTGAAATGCCCCAAATCAACAAGTTAACTTATTAGATTGATGACAAAGTAAATAATCTTAATATGGTAACCTTAGCTTCTAAAATTTAACCCCCCCCCCCCTTGTTGTTACCCTAAGTGGCTAAGTGTAGGCCTTTGTGTGTATTTGCCCTAGTGTTGGGCCTCGTGTGTTCAAATCTTGGTAGTAACTTCTCAGCATTGCATAGGTAAGACTATGCTTGTCTGACCATTTTTCCTCCAAGGCGGGAGATTTGTGCACGAGAGTTGTTTACCTTTTATGGATTTTAGAGGGTTCTAGAGCTGAACTTTGCCATTGTGGTGCAATCCTGATGAATCTCACTTTTACTCATTCCATATATGATATATGGTTGAGGTGTATATAAAATTATTATTTGAAATGTTCAATAAGTTTTGGAGTTGGATTTATGTTGAATTGTCGCAACATTATTTTCTTCCTAGGAAACTGGTGGGAATTAAAATTATGCCATATGCAGGATCTCAATAGGAACAGTTTATTGTTTTTATATCAACGAAAAGGGAAAGTTATTTGTATGTGGCTTTTTTGAAGAACGGAGATGTTAAAATGACCCTTTTTAGTGTTTCAGGTTTGGAAGTAATGGTGACATGTGAGGGTCAACCTGCTTGATTGTTTTGGAAAGTAATCAATTTTCAGGATAGTATCATGCATAGATCCAACCTTTATTAGGAGTTTTGGAAGAAATAATCCTCTCAAACGATGATATCAGCATAGTATGCAACAGACATTTATTGAGAATATTCGTGGGGGTTTTTACTGTATAGGAAGCAGTGCTACTAATCTACCTATTATGGAAGTATGATGTCTTGATGGGAGTCTGGCTTGATTCTGACAGCATTTCCATTCGCTACATAAAATTGAAGATGAAGTGAACTTAGTTCAATCATATTCCTTTGTATGTACAAGTTGACATTAATTGTTTTGAACTTTCGATATTTAAACTTTTTGGCTGTAAATTATAATTGGGAAATCCTTTGATGGACTCATATTCAGAGTCTTGTAACATGAACTGTTAGTTGTGGTGGCGGTACTTATCCTTTCTGTAATTCCTGATAACGTGTTAAGATTTTTATTATTGCCTGTGGTTGTGGATTTTTAGTTAGTGTGGATATGAAATGACAATAGTTCTGTGAATGGTCTCTTGGAGGACATGTTCTGTAGTCGCTTCTAGAATATATAGTTATAATTTATAAAAGCACTGTATATAGGCTTCTGTGTTGCACTTTATGGATCAATGAGTCTATTAAGATTAGTTCATTTTAGCTGCTTTTGTTGGTGATCCGATTGTCAACATACCCATTCCCTTATGTAGTTCCTTTACGGTTCTGTAATACCTTAGTTTACTCTCTAGTTTCACTCTATGCTGCGTCAATAGCTGCTTGAGGTTGCCTATGCTCCTGTCATTTTCGATTTATGTGTATTTCTTATTAATGTTTAACTGAGGTGCTTCGTACTGGACTTTTTTTTGTCTTTGGATGTATGTCCTCTTCTGCTGTTCATACTATCGTCTTTGGTTTGTTCACAAGTTAATCATACTTCCAGTTGTAATGTACTCTTTTTTCAGGAGCTTGCAGAACTTCTTTTCATCCTATTTGTGCCAGGGAGGCTAGAAACAGAATGGAGGTCTGGAGAAGATATGGGTGTGATGATGTATTTCTTTTGTCTCTATTTTAGTCATTGTGATTACTTAAAAAGATGCTAACGCTTCTATATCTATTATAACAACTTGAAGCTTTTTTTTTTATAGAATATAACAACTTGAAGCTGTTATGGAGTTTCTGATGAGATTTGCCTATTTATTTTATACTTGTAGGTTGAGCTACGGGCTTTCTGCTCAAAGCACTCTGATGGCCTTGGTAGTTGCAGTATGGCGCAAGGACATTATTCTCTTTCTGTTAATGGTGATGTGTCTGGTACCACTCCTCTTCCATTGTTGTCGACAAACAAGCTGGATAACCACAGAAGTGGAGAAAACATTTCAGTCCACCGAGAAACTTGTCAGTCTCATGATGAATGCAATGATGGAGAATTAGCAGAGTTTGGCCTGTCCGATACCATACTAAAGACTGAAATTGTCTCAGAATGTGCTGATACCCTGCAAGCCAAAAATATTGCTAATATGGCTATGTCAGGGAGGAGAAACAGTGATGATTTTAAGCCATTTGACAGTGTGAATCTTGCTCCGATTCTAAAGAAGGTTTCTATATATGCCTCTCTCTCTCTCTCATATCCAGCATTCTCCCCATGTATTGCACTTATTTGTTCGAGAGTATTTAACCATACTCTTCCATATTTATTAACATTTAGCTGTTTTGCATCTTACATTTTCTAATCTTGCAGTTAATTGAGCGGGGCAAAGTCAATGTGAAAGAAGTGGCATCAGATATTGGCATTCCACCCGATTCATTATCATCTAGACTTGCTGTAATGAATCAACTCCTTTTCTGTTTGATTCGAGCAAGTAAACTCAACCTTTTTTGCCTTTTCTTTTTTATTTTATTCTGATTTCGTGGTTTTTTCTTTTTCAGGATGATACCTTGGCTCCTCAGTTGCGATTTAAAATAGCTAAATGGCTCAGGAATCATGCCTACATGGGTTTTCTGCAGAGAAACTCGAATATTGATGTAAAATTCCCATTGGAAGACGAGAATGGAACAGTTGATTCTCCTGATGATGTAACTGTAACAGAGTCTGATATAACGGTTCCTGGTGCTGTTAAGTGTGTACCTTCTAGGAGAAGAACCAACAGCAATATTAGGTTTTCGAGGAATGACAAAGTAATTCCATTCTATGAGGAATTTTTAATTGAGAATGGGATAGAGACCAATGAGGTTAAAGTAGATAGAGTGGTCAGTGAAGAACAAGAAAATTCAAGTGAATGGACCATCACCAATGCTTCTGAAAAGGTAATCTTTCCATGTCTTTTTTTCTTACTTCGAATCTTTCTTGTTATGTTTTGGGTTGTGTTTTCTTTATTAATTTTTGAATCACCAATGTGGTTATATATTTAGTCTCGTTTGTTGATTGACTGAATTTGCATTCCAGATTTTCAATTGTGTGCTTGCTTATTACTGGGGTTTTTTTAACCACAAAGCGCTTCCATTATTTCGTCACCTGATATTTCTCTTTGTGATTTAAAATTTACCTATCTAGGGTTTTGGGTCTAGGGTCTTGAAACTGACTGGTTATATACAGATGAAACTTGATTGGTTTGCACATAAGAGATCTGTTATAAATTTAAGACACCGAGTCCCCGGTTAGAGAAGCAAAGTTCGTGTTAGTTGAATGCATTTTGGCCTGAAACAGTCAGTTTTCTGTCCTTTCTTTTTCCCTTCAAATGATTTATTCTGTACCTGTTGTTTCAAGTCCTCCAATAAGTGAAAATGGTGAAACACTATAAGGACCTTAGGTTTTGACAAACTATGCATAGTTTGAGCTCAAGGTCCCTTGTGCCAATGTCCATACTCCAGGACACGTGCACCCTTGAGCTCAAGTTCCATTGTGCATGCCTGCTTAATTGTCCTTTATCGGTCAATTTATCTTATTATATGATTTTTTCTCGGTTGTGTTTTTTTTGATAAAATTTTTTCCATTACCAAGTTTTCTGTTTAATGATGTGACTTTTTTTTTTGCTTGTTTAGGGCTCATCTAATACTGATGGATTTCATGATTCTGTGGGTCATTCACTGAAGTCTGAAGGTATGCTTTACTGAAATCATTTTTTGGTTAGATCCTCGTTTGTGTTGTCACCTTCTGGTTACCATATTTTCACTTCTTTTTTTTAAACAAAAGAAAACCTTCACCGTTTGATTTTCATTTTGCATCTAAATGTATTCACCTGATATAAATCTTTCCTGAAACAAGTACAAAATGTCAAATTTCAAATTGTAACTTAGTCATAGCAGCCAATCATAGACTTGCATGCAGCTTGTTCATAATCACATGTTTATCCTATAACCCTTAACTCGTTTCAGTAGATCCCTTGCATTAGTATCGGTGCTGAAATGATCACGTCCATGTTGCAAAATTACAGTGATTATGTTTTATATTTTCTGAAGTTAATAGGAGTGGATTAATGTACGATCCATGATATAAATGAATGGAGAAAACAAATACACAGTGTGGATTCCCGTCGATGTTCTCATAAACTCATGTAGCCGACCCTAAACTTTTGAGGATTTGATGATGATGATGCTTTATATTTTGTCTTATAAATGTACGTCAGAACTGATATTCTAATTGTGGCTTTCCCCACACTTTTGTTTGGAAAACTTCATAGGATGCCGCTAACTCTAATATTCTGGCCCAACTTTTCCGAACCTTCTATTTTTTCTTTTTGTCACGCACGGAGAGAGAAATACTGGTGTTGATGATAGAATCAGTTTTCTAATTTTTCTGCTGTTGGTTTGTTACTGTGTATAATGTGTAAGATAAAGAATCTACAAGAAAACTTTGCTGTTAAAGTATACCAAAGGTTTATATTTAGTTTATCTGAATTTCAATGCTTCATATCAAATTTTCAGTGTAAAGTCAAACTCTATAGATGAAAGAGCTCGACTTAGTACTCTTATTCATGAGCAGAAAATGACACTGAAATAGTTGTTTGCCTTCGAGGATTGAGCTAATAGTCCTTAATGAGTTGGATATTTCTGAAGACTTAGTTTGGGTTAATACTAAATTCTCATATACTATCATATATTGTTCGAAAAGTGTTATGTCATTAGTTAAGTTTTCAGAAGATGTGATTTTCTTGTCTTCATGTTCAAATGCTTGCAATCTAATTTCTGCACCAATTTAGCATCCTTTAATTTAATTGGATGGCAGCCCCTTGGTCCCATGTCTGTAGAACACCTTTAATTTTTAAAAAACGTTGTTTATGTTCTGCAGCCCAATTTTGACTTTTTGTATGATGCCATTATTTTTTTCCTTTAGACAAATGTATGGTATTTCTGCATATCTTTCAGGTGAGCCGTCAAATGGCAACTTACATGCATATAGCCAGCCTGTGGTTTCAGCTTTTCCTCAGCCGGATATTGTAGTGAATGGCAATCAGAGAAGTCTTGCTTGTGCAAATGGAAACTCAGTTGTCGTCGACCTCATGTAAGATTTTTATATTGTGCGGACTTCTCTTTTTCCTTATATTGCATGTTTGAACCTCCAAAAAGATTGTTCTCCTTTTGTCTTTTTTATGTACTTAATATAAAATTGTGGTTCAGTAGTAAATTTTCTAGAATTTCTGCATTTGTGCCACAGAAAAATGGGAGCAGCTTCTAATTGTTATATTCACCTGTGGATCAGTAAGAAGTTGCAGATGCATAGTGAATTGTTTCTAAAGAACACAGACTATGAAGCTGAAGGTAGAAGAGATAGGATGTATGATTTTGATGGCGAACTTTCTTTCTTGCCCCGTCCTTTTTGTATGTTCTTTTGTTGTTTATCTAATATCTAATTGAGATTTCACTCTTGCAGACCCAAAGCAGGAAGGAAGGTCTCATCTGGAAGAATCTTCCCGTGCCAGTGCCTGCTGTAATTGCCAAAATCAATGTCCAGAGTGCAGTGGCTTGATTGGAAAATTAGATAGGGTAAAGTTAGAGGAGCTTGCTGAGGCTAGGAAAGTTGGAGTGCTAGAGCTGTCTCCAAGAGATGAAGTGGAGGGGGAAATTATTTATTTTCAACATAGATTGCTTGGGAATGCAGTTGGAAGAAAGAGCTTTACTGGTCTCTTCTTTTGCTTTTTCTATGACATTTTACGGCTACTACCACTTTACTTGTTTGCGTGTGGGTACATATGAGCCTAATGGTTACCTGTCTATAAATTGTCATTGCAGATGGTTTAATTCATAAGGTTGTTGAGATTATATCACATGAAATTGATGTGGCACATAGCCGAAGTTGGGATGCTGCGCTTGTTAGTCAATATCTCTGTGACCTTAGAGAAGCAAAGAAGCAGGGTAGGAAAGAAAGAAAGCATAAGGAAGCACAGGCTGTGCTAGCTGCTGCAACTGCTGCAGCTGCAACTTCATCTAGGATTTCATCATTTAGGAAAGATGCATTTGATGAGTCTGCTAAGCAGGAGGTACTTATTTTGATGAGTTAGTTTTTATCCCTGATGATAGTTTCCCATGGAATCATTGCTCAACCTCTGTATTGTTGTCATGAATATTATTTAACTTCTTTGCAGAATTTGATGAAATTGAACAACTCTAGTGGATGGATTTGCACTTCTTCTCAGTTGATGCCTCGGCCAAAGCAGACACTTTCAAGGGTGGCTGTCCCAAGAATTTTAACTGAAAAGTATTTTGATTATGTTCAGTCAGTTTCAGATTTTTCCAAAGAGCATCCTAGATCATGTGACATATGCAGAAGATCTGAGACAATTTTGAACCCTATCTTAGTGTGCTCCGGTTGCAAGGTTTTCTAAGCTGTGCATAGTGTCTTTTGGATTTTATGTTAACTTTTTGGTTGTCTGCTTGCAAGGCTAACATACTGTTCTGCTAACAGGTTGCAGTCCATTTGGATTGCTATCATAATATGAAAGAATCTACAGGTCCATGGTACTGTGAATTATGTGAAGCGTTGTTGCCATCTAGATGCCCCGGAGCTCCTACGGTCAATTTTTTGGAGAAACCCTATTTTGTTGCAGAATGTGGTTTATGCGGTGGCACTACTGGTGCTTTTAGGAAATCTTCTGATGGTCAATGGGTCCATGCCCTTTGTGCAGAGGTGAAATATTATATTGTTATTTGTTGGTAATATTAATAGTTTTGATAATATCCTCTTTTCTGAGCATTGAAATGCTATTGACTCTTTGTTTATTTGTTTTCTAGTGGATCTTTGAATCAGCATTCAGAAGAGGACAAGTAAATTCTGTTGAAGGAATGGTATGCACCTGCCATAACTGGTGGCAATTCTGATACTTACTGCTTAGCTAAAATAAATTGCATTAAACTTTTGAATTGTTTAGTTGACTTGTTCTGTTATTTTACTAAATGGATAAATTAATTCGTCGTGAATATGGTACACTTCAATTATCATTTTGTATTTTGAACTTAGAGTAAGATTCAACAGTCCCTTGTAATTTTTTCCTCTATGTTATGGAATGCCAGGAGACAGTTACAAAGGGGGTTGATACTTGTTGTATCTGTCATTGCAAACACGGTGTCTGCATAACGGTGAGGTTTTCCATTATCTGTATTGTTTCATCATATTTAGTTCTTAGCAAAATTCAATTATTAAATTGTCTTTTTTATGAATTCATTCTCTGCAGTGTAACTATGGTCACTGTCAGACCACATTTCATCCATCGTGTGCTAGAAGTGCTGGCTTCTACATGAATATTAAGACTAGTGGTGGCAAGTTGCAACACAAGGCTTACTGTGAAAAACATAGCTTGGAACAGAGGACAAAGGTGTGGCTTTTATATCTACATATGAAGTAGTTTCGATTCTGTAGTTTCTTTCCATTATTTCTTATTGTGGCACTTGACTTGCATATGCTAAGACTCAAAAGCATGGACTTGAGGAGTTGAGGAGTATCAAGCAAATCAGGGTAAGGGTTTTTCTATCATTGTTTATTTACAGATTCAGCTTGGGATATGATTACAATTTGTTGTTAGATAGTACCTATTTGTCATGTTATATATGGTGTCAAAGTTTCTCTGGAAAACCCAAAAACCATGTTAGCATGTCCTATGGACTCGTACTTGACCCCAAATTGTTTGGGAGTAGAGCTTTGACAACAGTGATGATGGTTGGGATTGTCACAGTGGGTGCTTTTTTAGTATGCCCTTAGTAGTGGAATTTTGGCTGAAGTCCTGATTGTGGATCTGTGTTCATGCCTTGTAAAGTGGCTATTATCATATAATCTCTTTTGCATTATGATTGTGAGATTGCTTCCTTGTAACTTCTGGCAATGGGTTATTCTTTGAGGATGACATATACTGAAGTTGAATGCATTTATTATGGTGAAATCTTCTCGTGTATGTGGAAATTCTCCTCTAGTAGTCTTTTTATACATTGTATTTATGGTTCTATTACAGTTATTTTCCCACATTTTGCATTGGCTTGTGCAATTTTAAGGTCTCATTTATATGCCCTTTGGCAGGTCGAGTTGGAGAGATTACGCCTTCTTTGTGAGAGAATTAGCAGACGCGAAAAGATAAAGGTAGATGTTTGGACTAAGTGGTTCATGCCAATGCATCTCAATTTTAATAGCCAATCATGTTAAAATGTTTTTTAGATTTGTGAGAACTTGTCATATGAGAACATCCTTTCTTGCGAATGTTTGCAGAGGGAGCTGGTTTTTTGTTCACATGACATTCTTGCCTACAAAAGAGACCACGTAGCTCGTTCTGTGCTTGTGCATAGTCCCTTTTTTCATCCAGATAGTTCAGAATCAGCTACAACATCCCTCAAAGGCCACACAGATGGTTACAAATCTAGCAGTGAAGCAATCCAACGATCAGATGATATTACCATTGACAGCACACTTTCTTTTAAGAACTTGATCAAGGTTCCTGTATCCATGGACACCGACCAAAAGACAGATGACAGCTCCTCGTCCCAAAATATATTTACAAGACAGGCTACTGAGAGGGTGCCATTTTCTGGCAACCAAATCCTTCATAAACCTTCTGGTTCATCTCTTAATTCTTTGGATGATGGAGAATGGAGTTCAAAATCAAGAAAGGTCAATACTTGTTCTTCTTTCTTGTATGTTCTATATCACTTGATATCTGCGTGAATGTGAATGTAATCTAAAATTCTTGCATGATGTTTCGAGTTACAGCTTATCGAAAGTTTTGAAAAAGAGCTGGTTATGACTTTGGATCAAGCTTCTATGAAGAATCAGCAATTGCCCAAAGGATATGTCTACATCCCGGTGGATTGCCTTTCAAAGGAGAAAAAGGTCATCCAGGATGATTGCTCAAGTGAACCTGTGGAACACGATGGGTAATACTAATATCTGAGTTCGTGATCTGCTTGCTGGAAAGTCAACCACCACCTGCCTGGGAAACTGCTTTCTGCCTGTGGGAGGTTTGCACCGGAGCAAAAGTGATGAATGGCAGAGTTGATGCAGTGACAGAACTCTTCTCTCCTGTGAAACAACTTGAATAGGAATCCCATTCTGGTTTGTGGTCGAAAGTTTTGGCTTCAGTGTTGCATATTCGTTATGATATTAACTGTACAGTGGATGAGGTTTATTCTGCAGCACGTATCGTAAAGGGGCTTGTGGTCAGTTGCAAGGAATTGAGTGGGTATCCCTGCTGTGAGTGGTCTGTAGAGTTGGTGTATATATCCTCATTAGTCATTAGAAATGCACTCAATGTAACATTGATGATGCATTTAGATTACCTTGTTCTGTTGTGACCTTATTTACTCTATGTTTTAGCTAATGGATTACAGATTTAGCAGTTGTGCATATACTCATTTTTTTCCATCAAACTCTGTTCCTGTTGCTAGTTATCATGGATGTCGTGCGGTGGATTGATCAGGGCCGGATCACTGATAATGGAACAAGGCTCTGTTTACGGCTGGGAAATCCTCAATTGGCTTCCTTCGAATGATCTCATCGGATATGGTCATGGTAACGTTTTTACCTAACTTGTATGTAGGCATGAAATAATGAAGATGAATGTTACATATTTATTCTTGCATCGAAAAATCAGTCGATTTATGCTTTTCCTGAAACAGTTAGCAAATAACTGATATGGAAAAATAGAGGAATGGAAAACAAGAGAAACAATTTTATCTGGTTCTGCGAATCTTGTTTACGTTCAAGAGCGTGCTCTCTTTGGGACGGTGGGTTTCACCGGCCGGCCATAATATAGGTCGTGGCCTTAACATGTCAAGTCTATTCTAATATTGGAAGTTGAGGCCATATACAACAATTTATTCTGTTCTTGTGGATTAATGGTGTCTCTTTCATCTAAAGATGTTTAGCCACTGTTGATGAATGTATTTGAATCCATGTTTAAGGGACATTTTTTTTTATGGTGGTACCAGTTATTAAGCCATTATTGTGTAAAAGAAGCTTTGTCCAAGGCCCTATCTAGTTTTTCTTATGATATATATGTGTGTGTGTATTTTACCACAGCCATAATTTTGTTTAGTTTGTGATGCTTAGTTGTCTTATACACGGCCATATGTAGAAAAACACTCTTTAGATACTAGTGATATGCACTGCATTGGTTATGTGAAAATTTTATCCTCTTTAGGTAAGAAACGTAGAGGATGTATCCCAAAATATAACCTCATTTTACCCTCAATTAGTTAATTATTGTGAAGTGTTAAATGAGTCCTACATATGTGTTTATAATCAATGGTTATCTACATGTCACATAAATTAGGGGTAAAATGACAAAAAATATGCTATAACGTGGTGCGAGGCAAGCCTCAAGTGTGCAAAGATTTACAAAAAGGACGTGGAAGATAGGTTAAGTCTGGCTGCATACCGGATAAACCCATTGAACCCACCCGCCTAGAAGTCTATAAACTATGCATATAGGCAAGACTTAAAAATCCATGTTACCTAATCCATGTGTGAGCTCAGCCTCGGGAGAGAATTGAACACGGATGGAAGAGCACGACTAACATGCATTTTATCACCAAGCCAACACCTTCCTTGGCTGACTTCTTGGATTTATTGGAACCAACATAACCAACACGGATAGGGTGGTTATTTTCGCAATTGTCATCCAACCACCCTGACATTCAACAAAAGAAGGCAGCTTTCTGTTCCTATTGTGCAAGATATTCACACATCTCTAGGAATATGACTTCTGATCAAAATAAATTTCTTTCCCAAATGTTGAGATGGACGCACATGATCCATATGAAATTGTGGGTCTCGTATGATTCATATGAAATCGTTTGCGTTCATATTAGAATTTGAAACTGCTGGGATAAAAAAAAAACACTAGAATCCGTAAGACTCTTCTCGATCAAACTATTTGATGTAAAAAATTAGAAATTAAAAATGAATCTATGTAGTACTACTTATATAATTTGTCAACAATATCAAACAGTAGTTGGTTCAATACCATGTCTATTGATTTGAATCTGTTGAAGCCTCAAACTCTGCAATGCAACCCCACCAGATCTCCTCTTCCAAAGACTCTCTGCCGCCGTTTCACCTCCTCCATATGTTGCTGGTTTCACTTTCCTAATCACAGGCAATGGAGGGTCCATCTCAACTATATTGACAAACCCAGAATTCTCCTTACCATCAACAATCTTGGGTTCACTTCCACAATCAAAACTCCCTCCTCTTCTTCTTCTGTTATTATTGGTCGTGGATGTGGCAATACTACTTGTGTTGACACTGTAATTCTTGCCTGAGAAAATCTTCCTGAGCTTAAAGTACTTCACAGGGCTGCTGTTGTTGCTGTTGTTGTTGATGTTTTTAGTTGCTTTGCGAGATGGGTGAAATCCCAAATTGAATTTGTCATTTCGCTTGACCTGACCCATACAACCGATTCTTGGTGACAGGGGATCGTTTGATGATGAAGAAGATCGATCTTCCCATCTGGGTATTGCCACATCTTTGATTGAAGGCCTTGAACACAACAGAGGCAAGAATGTGGTCTTGTGATGAAGATTATGAAGAGTTTGGTGATGATTGTATCCATTACCCATCTTTCAATTTCTCTCTCACACATACAGATAGAGAGAGAGAAAGAGAGAGAAAGAGAGAGAGAAGCAGAGGAGGGAATAACAAAGAAGAAGAAGAGACCAAGAAGTCTTTAGTAGTTTAGTGTGTGTGTGTGGGTGTGCGTTGGTGTTGTCAAATTTTGAACAAAGTGTTGTGGTTTGTGTGATGGCAATGGGAATAGTTAAGGATCCGGGGAAGGACCGGTGCCAAATGGTACATTAAATTTTTTTTTTTATAAAAATTATAAATATTTAGTATTTAACCGAATGAATCCAACGATCTAATTTTTTTTAACAAATTTATCCTGATCGAAATATCGAATTCTTTGAATTTATATCTAACGATATAGAATTGTCGCCTCGTCGATTTTTGTTTAGAATAAAAAAAATCATTGGATTAGTAATGCTAAATACTAGATATTTATGATTTCTGAGAAATTTTTTTTCTACATCAGTGGTCTTAACGATTTAAATAGTGAGTTAATGAGAATTAAAAGGGATAATGGCAAAACTGAGTTAATTAGGCGACCATTAATTTGGTTTGGAGTGTTGACTCTGTCAGTATGAATGTGTGGATTATTTTAGTAAAATTATGCCTAGTTTACACGCTACTGCTTTGTAAAATCATATATGTGATCCATTCTCTGTCCCCTTCTAACTAGCAAAAGCTGAATTAATCTTCATATAAAGTGGAATTTTTTCTTCTTTTAATCATTGACAAGTCAAACCAGATCCAATTTTAGTAATTTACGTGTATTTTGGTCAGTCAAGTCAAATAGTTTAATGGGTTATTATGTTCAACAATTGTCATAAACATTGTTTGGTAATTTCGATTCTCAATAAGAATAATAGTCTCGTGGTCACGCACTGGGTTTTGACTCAGTTTATACCATCTTCAAGTGAGAAATGTCTATGCGCGTGGATCTGATGATCCGAGGTTAGGCCGATACCAAATGTCTAAATGACAAACTTGTATGTATCGTTTTCAGATATAAAAAAAATAAATAAAAAATTTGTCTTTGATGGTTGACTGGAACTACAATTTGCGGAGAAGCAATTATTCCATACATAGACTGTTTACTATTTTTACATAGTTTGACCAAGATTTCAATTTGAAGGTTTGTCCCACATTTCCGGCATCATAAACTAGCAGACTCAACTCTGTCCAAGACCCCCAAATTATGGTCTACAATGAATTGAAGAGCACATATTTGCTCTTCAAGGGTCATTGCGGATGATTTTTAGGCCTAGAAAATGCTTCTACAATGTGAAAAAAGTTGAGAGTTTTGTTTGTAAATAACTTGGTTGGGTTATACCAAACAAATAGACTTTTAGTGTTGACACTCTCTTGTACTTACAAATTGGGTTATGCTAGATCCAATAAATAAACATGTAGAGACTCATCCAGCTGGACTAAGACGTTACTCCGATAACATGTTATAATTCAATCCAATCCAATCCAACTTCATGTATTGTTCTCATGGTCTAATATATGGTCCGACTTCTCAACGGGTGTCCAATATGTGACATCAAGACTCTCTGTTTTTCTTAGGCTCAAAAAAGTGTCTATAATATATGAGAGAAGTTGGGTTTTGCTTATAAACCACTCGGTTGGATTATGTCAAACCGATGTAGTATTTTTATTCATCAATATATATATATACGCACACGTAATTTCCGATAAATAAAAAATATAACGGTAAAAAAGGAACTTTATATGCTTAATTTTACACATCCTATCACCAAAGTGTCTCACACTTTGAGTGGTTGAATAATCAAGAGCCTTAAGGCTTAAGCCCCACCAAAATGATCATCATGACAATTCATTGCAACGTATCGTTTGAGCAACCATGAGATTGAAGCCATTTCTTCAATATCTATTTTATTTTTGTCTTTCTTTCTCAACACTTCTTATCTCACTTGACATAATACAATCAAGTGACATATAAACAAAATTCAAACACTTCTCACACACAAACTCGTTTTTGTGTTTTGATCCTAAATATTACGGAGATTGTTCAAGAGAACAAATCTGTGTGAGTCGTGACTCAAAACGTAAAATATTCGTCAATATGAATTTTGTGTGAACAGTTATTGTTTTGTTTTGTTTTGGATGCATGGCAACGTGTAGTAGGTAGGACTAATCCACCTGAATGGGAACACAACACATGCAGCCCACAATATGAAGAGAAACTTCTAACAACAGCTCAGCAGACACACTTGTGCCTAAGCATGTGACAAGCACGTGAAAAACCCTTTTTGGTCACTCTCTCCTTTTATCCTCATCATTCATAATTTTTTAGAAAAATAAAAAGATTGTTAGTTGAATAATATATATATATAAAGCAAAGATTGATAACTCTTCACCCTCCAATAACTTTCTTTTGTAGTTTGTTAGGGTGCTTACAGCAAAAAAAGCACGAAGAAAAGACACAAGAAAACAAGAGAGAGATGGAGAGAAAAACAGTGTTTGATTTGCCGGATCTCCAGCACAACAAGGGAGTACATAAAAAATGTGTTATGTGTGTATATATATAGGGTGGGGAAGCACGAGAAATAGAGGGAGAGGTTGATGTGTCTGGGTGTGGAGGGGCTAAGACAAAGCAAGTCACGACCAACACCAGTATTAATTTTATTAATTGGGAGTAGATCGAGTACAGATGGGTTGGTTCAGTTTTGGTTCTATGTGTGTGTGTGCAGATCGTACTACACAGTACACGTTATTTTGTTATTTTCTTTCTATCCGTCACTATTATTATCATAACATTATTAGAGTTTATATTTGAGAAAGGGGGAAAAAACAAAAAAAAAAAAAACCCATTGGAATAGTAGTGGACTGTAAGTCTAGGCATTAAGCATGGATTGAACAGGTTGATGATGAGATGGGACTGATCATTGAGAGATGGGAAATGATGAAGTTTTCAAAAGCATTAGCACAGTCAAAAGACTCATCTATCAATTTCAAGCATGACCAGTAAACCAATAATGCATGGAGATCACATCAAAAACCTACCTCACTTTCTAATACATCCCTATCATAACTGAATTGGGTAGCCTGTCTTTTCCCTTTCTTCTAATGATAAACAAAAATAATTGGTCAGGTGAAAATCAAATTCAAAATCTCTTGGATCAATGCGGTTTGGATCACGAGGAATTCAAATATTTGGGTGGTAAAGCTATCACCCACAAGATTGAATTACTTATGCTTATGCCTTAATCCCCTAAATCATAATTTCACATTTGTGGAATCAACATGCAAGTCCACAATAGTTGTATACATAGACATAAACCAGAAAACAAGTCATCTGGTGAAAACGTTGACTCAACAATCCCTTAAATCAGTTCCCGTACGTCTCCTTGCACTCGAATCTTGCGGCAATGTCTCAGTCTTTTGAAGTATTGTATTGGAATCAGTATTTCTTTTTATCTTCAAGGATACACTCATACACCCGTACCTTTTTGCAAACCATCTTTCTCATCTATTGCTCTGAAATCTTCAATTTTCACCCCACTTTCAACATGTAGGATTTTTAGTCTTCACATTCTCCCGAATTTGTGGGTTGACAGATCCAACCTTGTAGGTTGAGTTATGCCAATTTCAATTATTCGACAGATAGAATCACCTCTCTCAACTCAGTCTCCTTGTTGCAAAAGAGTTCTCCCTGCCCCTAGAAAGCTTGATCAAGATATCAATGTCGTAACCAATCTTGTCGAGTCTCTTGAGCGTGTTAATTTTAGTCATACATGGAGAGAAGCTAATGGGGTTGCTGACTTTTTGGCAAATTAAGCAAGGAGTGGACAGGCAGAATCTAATGTTCTCCTGGTTCATCTAATTCTATCTTGTAAGGTTTGGGTTTTCAACTAGTTTTTGTTGGGACTTGTGTGTCTCTCTTTTGGCTTATGGCTATTGTCTTCTCTGGCTTGTTTAAAACCTTATATCAATAATATTTTCTGATTTATAAAAAAAATGTCACGTTCAACTCGACCGAAACTTTGTTCCGATATCATGTTAGAAACAACACTCCAAACCTACAAATCAATATTGTCCGCTTTGGCCGACCATGACCCCTCACGAGGTCACGTCTAATTCGACCGGGACTTTGTTCTGATACCATGTTAGAAACAACACTACAAACACTACAAATTAATATTATATGCTATTGCCACCGCTTTTTTTCCCTTCTGGGCCTTCGCTTATGGTACTTAAACCCAAAAAAAAAAGGACTTGTTTGTGTGAGAAGGAGCGAATCTTTGCTTATAAATCATTCGATTGAGTTATGTCGATTCGATTTAGAATTTTTAGTCTTTGACATCTAGTTATTTAGGAAACTTCTACATTATTAATTGTTAGATCACCAACATGGGCAAACAAGAATGGGTACTCCCGGAAGACTTGCCTGCATAAGTTTAAACATAGGGAAAAAACCATGTTTAATACCACTACAAAGCAGAATGCAGATCATACTCTATATGGAAAAAAGCAAAAGCAAAACCGAGGATATGAGAGCAAATAAACCAGGCTATTTCCTTTAGAAGCAAATGTTAGTTTTCCATACTTCAACGATGGGGTGTAATTCAGATCCCCTCACTCAGAGTCCAGCTTGATAAGGTTGAGAGTGATGAACATTGTAGGTGTTTGAATCTACAATCAAAAAACTACAATCTACAAAATGAGTGAAGGGTGACGATAAACGACCTCGGACACTAGTGGGGGGCCAGCCAAAGGGTCTCCGTCAACGATAAGTCAATGATAATCGCGATGACAAAAAAATAATGTAAGACAGGTTTGTGAGCGCTCTGTGTCTATCATTGCTTGAAAGCCTTTTAGAATCAGTTTATCCAGAAAGGGAAGAGTTAGGAAGGAGAAGAAGGTCCCTTTAACTGTGAATGACTTGGGCTTAAATAATGTCTTAGGGAGGACATGCACGTACGTATCTTTAAACTATAGGAAACTATGGTTTAGGTTATCATTAGAGAGAAAATGTCATTCGTAGCATGGACATATCATTACTAAGGCCGGTCTGATGAAAGGGACATGATAAGAGTAGGTTTCGTGTGTCAAAAGTAAGGTTTGACGTAGTAGGGGATTGACTCAAGTATCGAGGTTGTTTTTGGAGATTTATGAGATAATATGAATGTCAGATCAATCTAAAAGTGCTGGCAGTAGGACCTAAGGTTGAAATGATGAGGGACCGAGAGTCGACGGCAAGGTCACTGTCAAGGTAACAAGGATATCGACATCGAGGTCACATGGGTGTCGACGTTAAGGTGAGTCAAAAGGTTGTAGTGGAGAAGCATGATAAGATCGTGGTTATGAGAATTGTACCTCTCGAACAGTCATGGCCCATATCATATGGGCAGAGGATTTCTAACCATTAAAAACAGTAAAACACCATATTTCCCATCTAGCTCAACTCGAGCTTCTTGATGAAGGCAGTTGAGCACACTCAAGCCTATCATAGGGGAATAAACTAAAAACTATACTGAACCACCAAAAAACAAGTTAGTTATGAGTGATAAATATGTCAGCAATTGGTATCTTAATATCTTACATACTAAGTTGGACGCACATGATTCAAGTGAATATGTGTGCTAGACATGTCCCACAGAATTTTATTACATCCAAATAAAATTGAATTCTTGTCTGGTATATCCAAATAATCGAATTCTCTTAATAGCAGTATATGTTTATCAGAAACAATATAATAAGCGTTTTTGTTTATTGAAAACAATGAATAAGATAATTTGTTAACCAGAAACAATATAACAATTGATATATAAATATTTCGTAAACACTTACTATTATCTTACCCGAAACCAACAAAACACTTTTTGCCATGCCTAGGTAGAGACTGGAAAAAAAATTGAGAATTTGTACTAGGACAAGAGCAATATCATGATTTTATATATTCGCGTTTTTGTTGAAATATGAGAGTAAGAGTTAGCTTACAACAAAACAAAACTCATTTAAAAAACCACATAGGGGAGAAGGAGAAGAAAGAGAAACATAAAAGAGCCAAACCTTCGGTGGCTGACACACTTGTGCCTTTCATGTGTGAGATCAATCGTCAGTTCCCTGAATTCTCATTATCTCCAACGAAACCCTAGTACTTGCCTTCTCTATCCATCCCTTCACCGTCATTCATTAATCCAATTTATTTAAATATTTAATTCAACATTCTAATTATTATTCTGTTGGCAATAAACCTTAATCTTATACACAGCAAGATTTACTCTAGTCCCACATTCACTTTAAAAAGAACGAGCATGATCGATTTTTGGAGGGAAAAAGCTCTATATATGAGAACACATTCGTGTTTCTCCAAGCCAAGCTTTCTTTCTTTCTCTGCAATTGCAATTCAGAATCAATGAAGCATCTGAACGGAAATGATTTTTCAAGAAACGACGATTGGATCGTCGATCCTCGCAATCCTCTTGGTCGACCTCATACACGAGTTTTGTTTGGTTGCCCAACTCTTATATGGAGCGGGAGTGGATAAAGTATATATGTAGCAGGATGGATTGTCGGAGGCTGTGCGAACTGGGAGCATAACAATTGATAATAGAATTTCATGAAGTCCGACTTTTTTGAGTTCCCTTTAAAACATGTCGTCTTATCTAAGCTTTCATATTTTCCGTACATATCCGCCCATTCGAAAAAAAAGAGTTAGGAAACATAATCGTAAAAAAAAGAGTTAGGAAACATAATCGTGTTTTTATTTGCCAAGTTGAAGCATTCAGTGTGGCCGCAAGTTGAGAGTGTACACATTGTTAGGTCTAGTAAATTGATTTTGATCCTTTACCAAGCAACACAAAGTTTGTGGATGTTTAGTATATTTAAAATAAGACAAACATATACAATATTGTAATATCTACTTGACTTCATTATCATGTTGTAAATACCACGAATACGTCGGACTTCACAATTGCAAAAATGAATTAGGTGCTTGATATTTCATGTTAATGACTCCATTTATGTAATGGTGCCCGTGTTGATAATGGATCTTGTGAGATGTGCCGAAGCTATCATTTTTGTAGATTAATTTTCCCTAATGGAGCTGCATTTTGTTCTTGAATACAATTATCATTACTGTTCATAATTTTATGCATGTCTACTCGAATGGATTAGTATGCTTGGAAAATAACAATTGGGAAAATCCTCTGGGCTAATTATGAGTCATCCTAGGGATATAAATTATGAGTCATCCTAGGGATATAATAGTGCTGCATCTCTAAATTGATTTATAACAGAACAATTGTGGAGCTACAGATTCCTTCAATGTTATCCTATTTAAGCTTCACATTTAAAATTAATTTTGCCCCCACTTTTCCTTTGCTTCAAAATTGCAGATCTCTATTTCTACTAAAACCCAACTTCTTGGTAGCATCTTTTTCTACTAAAACCCAACTTCTTGGTAGCATCTTTGTCAAGGTTGAATGACATTGGGCCTGAAAATGCATTATAACTGCCGGAAAATTTCACTATGCATTATGACTGCCATAAAACTTCACGATGCGGCGGATCTCTATCTCCAGCGGACATCATCTTCATCTCTCAAATCTCGGCACTTCCATCTCACACGCTCGGAAAGTTGGCTAGGCACATGTCGGCAAGTCAGCTTGCCTCACTCAGTTTATATACATATAGTATATAGTATATATAGATATAGATATCTATAGAGCTTGCCTCACTCAGTTTATATATATATATATAGTATATAGTATATATAGATATAGATATATATAGACATAGATAGATAGATTGTTATAGACTTTCAATAGGGACTACGCAAATTTTCAATCATCGCTATAAATGTCTGGCTAACTCAAAGACGCCTCCATCAGTTCAAGAGATTACACATGCAGCAGCATCTGCGTGCTAAGAGATGCCTAAATCTAGAACTACATTCAAAGCCAACTCGAAGAATAAAATTACAAAAAAAAGTATAAATTACCTATTGGAAGCTGCGTTAAAATATCATCGTCCCTATTCCAGGCCCGGGCAACAACTATCAGTCCATCTAAGCAGCCGCCACCGGAGTCACCGGAGTGGAAGTCATAGAGGCAACATATTTCATTTTTGACGGGTATTGTATTGGTGGTCAACTATGCCTCAATCTCAACTCTCACTCACCTCTCCCTTCCTTTTCAGTAGTATGTGATTAGCTTCTCTACTGCTTTCTAGCCAAGAACACCCTCCTAATTAATTCCTATAACAGAGCACTCCAAACAGCTCCATCACCTTCACCGCATCTTTCGTGGACAAATTTGATCTTCTCCACTGACTTGCAGATTCCACTGCAGCTCCAATCAAACGATGCAACGCAGACGTTACCAGCCTGTGCCTTCCACTCACAATCTGAGATGGTAGAGCGTAAGATCTTAAGTTAAAAGAGAAAAAAAAAAAACTTTAGGAACTGATAAAATCTCTTTTGTAAAAAGAACGAATTGTTAGAATTTTTATCAGCATTCCAATCCCACAAGATCTAAGGCAGTACGGACAAAGTTTTTGCAAAGTTAAGTTTCTCTAGATGTAATGGAAATCTTCGGGTAGAAATTAAAAGGGAAAACCTCATGAAAGGGTAAAATGCCACCAGCGCAAGTGATTTTCCCACATTAATAGTCTCTTCAGTGAAGCCATGTTGCAATGCAATATCTAGAAGTGGGATGATGCTTCATTTTTTTGTGAGATATCTAAAAGTAAACTTATAAACAAGAAAAGGAGGGTGTCACGGGGGGCCATGGTGCACAAGGTGTCCACACGAAGGAAATCAAAACAGAAGCACAAGTAGCGTAACAACTATAGTTTTATCGCTGAACCATAAGGACTCAAAGATGTCACCCTGTTTTAAAGACAATAAATTAATTACTTATTCAAAAAAATGCCCACATATGTATTCCAGAGCAATACCTGGTGGAGTCCCACAGCACATATTGCGGTCATCAATGTGCTCAACCTCAAGGCCGATAAACCAAGAACCAAGCGAAACGTCCTCATTAGCATATTTATGTAATATGGGCCTACAATTAGAACCAAACACGTCTTAGAAATTTCATTGCCGCTCAATAACCAACTTTTCTGGCCATTAAGGCCAAGAAGTAAACCTAAACACGGATAAAATTAATAAATTCAAAGTTTCTATCAACTACTTTGAAATACTTCCAAAGGTACATTGGACTTTATATTTGTGACTGTTTCCAAACTTTCAAAATTGTGGTGCTCAAAAAATTTGGCACAGTAAGCGCACAGGAAATGTTTCCAACTGAGCAGGTAGATACTGAATAAGACAATCTAGAGAAGTGGAGACTCAGACCCTCATTATTATAGCTTACGACTCACAATATACTAAATTCAGCAATGCAAATAAGGTGAAAATTCCATTTCTTACTGGTTGATGGAGATGTAAGTGGCAAGATCTTTTGAGATTGCATATATCTGGCCAGTCGCATGTCGGAAGTATTTGCTCCCCTCCTCTCCAAACTTCCAATACTCCGGTTCATGATACTTGACATTCCTATAGATGGCCAAGAATTTAAGGTTAAAAGATAGAATACCGTGTGAGATAACGAAAAGGTAATGATTTGTTAACTAATAGGAGCAGAAGGAATACTTTTGAGCAAGAACAGGTCCAGATTTCATGCACCCGATGTACACCCTTGGCTTTGAACGGTGATGGGAAAGAGTAGCCGCTAGCATTCCCAGATTTACATGGACATCATCATCCACCTTGACATAGAAATCAGCATCCCATTTTTCAACTGCAGTGGAGAAGAAAATTTTTGTTTTTGCAGACAATTCATGGTATCCCTCAACATGCTCCTGCAAGATAACACAATAAATAGGCTTAGTAACTTGTAGAATTTCCTAGATCCTCATATATGCTACACATCATGCTTATGTTTACTTTACCAGTCTAAGAAAGTCTTTGTGCTGAGCATCTTCAGAATCAATAGCCCTATCCAAAATACTGTTGGAAGTTGCACTGAACAAATAAATACAAATATCACTTGGATCAGTTCCCTAGTACATAAAATAAAGCAACACTATGTTGCAAAATTGCCTTTCAGTGTCCAATATAACGCCAATATCCGATAAAAATGAGATGTAGTGCATATCAATTTATAGATGTACTACAAGAAATTCCAATTTTCTCAATTTATGATATGCCAAGGCATTTCCAAGTCACTTCCGATTAGACCAAATAGCAACAGAGTGGCAGTATCCAGGTCTCTTTACTTTTCTTTGCTTTTTCCCTTGGCTTTTGGGGAAAGGGAGGTCGACAGGAGCGTCGGGAGGAACAAAGAAAAGATGGATAAGGAATAGAAGATCCGTACCACCAAATAGCGGCAGAGTGGCAGTATCCAGGTCTCTTTACTTTTCTTTGCTTTTTCCCTTGGCTTTTGGGGAAACTGAAAGGGAGGGGGACAGGAGCACCAGGAGGAACAAAGAAAAGATGGATGAGGAATAGAAGATCCATACCACCCAACTCCAATCTTTGTCAGAGTAAACCAAGGATCAAACATTGTTCTTTATCATCTAGAAATTTCTTGGTTTGATCCAAACTCAAATTCATAGGACCTTAACCATAGATTATACTGTTTGGCGGGAAAAACAGCCCAAACATCCAAAAAGATACATCTGTTTAAAAAGACACCAGGACTCTATCAAACATAGTATAAAGAAAAAGCATGTAACTTGCATTGAATTATTAGTACCATTCATGTACCTAACCCTTCGCAATATAAGTTATTAGAAGACAATGTGATCATTTTCCTTTCTACATTAGTCTATAATTTACTTCAACGTGTATCAGATCATCCGCATGATTAATGCAATTCATTTTGAGAATTAACAGCAACAATGTTTTATGACTTTGAAGGCCAAACACATCCTACATTGCAGCACAAAAAAGGTCACAATACAAACTGTTGCTGCTAAAGCTTCAACTAAATTTTTGTCTCAAAATCTCCAGTGCTTTCATTTCTGAACTCCAGTGCTATTTTCGGATATAATGGAGGACAAACTAGAAAACCAGAACTGTCAGAAAAACCTTCATATACCGCCCAACATGCTTCAACAAATAATTAAGTTCGTTTATATTTGGACTTTCTAACCCATTAAGATTCAATATATTAAGGAAGTAAATAGGTTGATTTGCATTGTTAAAAGGTGTTAAAGGAGAACTCATAATCCTACAAAAAAAGTAATGCAAGTGTGACTAAGAAAGCATGGAGGACAAACTATAAGCCATGAACTCTCCATAAAACCTTCAATCTACCGCCCAAATCTGTTAAATGGCCCATAATTATACGGCCCAAATGTACATTTCATAACAATATGCTTTTGGATACTAAATATAGATTTCTTTCCAACTAGGCAAAATAATTATGAGCAGACAATGAATGCACCCCCTGTCGCTTCCCAATTTCATATGAAGGATGAAACGAATAGCATAATCAAAGACTATTAGCATATGAGTTTTTGCAAGGGCGCTTCAGATACACTTGAGTATGTGTTCAAACTGATGGTACACGTGCAAAAGAAAACAAACCACCTCTCGGGGTCAAAGTAGCTACGCAACACATATGCTATAACTAAAATCGAAACACAATTGATAACCCAGAAAAAACTACATTAATTGAAATGGATCATCAATTGCTTACAGTTGCCCCTCGAATCCTATAATATTTTATTGACATATCAGGAACCGCAGATTATTTTGCTACACATGAAAATGCAAAAGAACTGACTACCAGCGATTTCTGAAATCTCTACCCAGTCTTTTCCTTTTTGATTCAATTTTACAAGTTACAACAGTCATTAAATGCATGATTGAAGTATAAGATTTTACCTGTGGCCAATCATGAAACGGATAACAATCCCCTTCTCACGCTCAAGTTGGAGAAGCTTTTCCCCTAATTAGACCCAACCACACATTTGAAACATCACAAAACAAATCAAACAAAAGTATAGAAAAAACAACTAGATCAACATAAAATTCATTCAGAGAGAGAAAGAAACCTTGAGGCATCCAAGTCTCCCTTACAGAGTCACGCCTCTTCCTACTACTAAAAGCAGTGTTAATTCCAATAACCACGAAGACTTTCTCCCTGGGCGGCCCCTCACGAGACAAAGCCGAGCCCTCCAAGCTGAGCATTTCCTGAGAATTACGGTTAGCCGCCAGCTCCATTTGAAGCGTGGAATCTGCCTTGTCCAGCGATCTGTCAAGCCTCCAAAAAAGTACACAGAAGTAACAAACATATTAGCATAACAGTCCAATTGTTCACAAAATGGACAGAAAAAAGGAACCCGATTTGCACTCACTGAATTGCTTTGTGGGTTTTGTGAACTTCCTCCAAGACATCATTGTCAGGCGAATGCTTCTACAACATTATCGAACAATAAACGTTTTGGTATTAATAAATTCATACAAACAAAACAGACAAGAAAAAATAAAGAACTGCAGTGAGACTCGGTTCAGAGAAATACACTCTTGGTATTGCAATCCTCTGCTACGATTTGCAGCTCTTGCTCACGTCGACGCTGCGACATGAGCTGGCCGTTGGATTCGGGTGGCACCCATACCCTGTATTCAAGATCAACGAAACAATCAGCTCACACCAAGATCGGGTACCAATTGATTCACTTCGGGTACCAATTGATTCACTTCACCGTAAAAAGAATCCTCAACTCAGGTTCACTGAATAAATCGCAAAAAAATAAATAGAATTCACGACCGGAAACGCAGAGAGAGAAATCTGAACCTGTTGGAGAAGAGAAGTCCAAGAACGAAGAAAGAGACGCAGAAAAATGGGATCCACTTGGTCGAGATTTTGACACTGCCTCTGCTTTTCATCGTCGACGTGTGTGAGAGAGAGAGCTCAGAGAGGTCGTGACGGAGTTGGGAAATTACTGAGGTCCACCTTCAAGAGTGGACCATCCACCCGATGTGAAAGGGAATTTATAAGAGTGGGAAGTTTTATTTCTGTTCACTGTCCTTGGACCGTCAAGAATAACAAAACACATTAAATGGGGACTATAGTATGATACTTCATTTAATTTCTCATTAAATCACCAACTCCAATCGAAATAACAAAATGAATAATCATTTTTCAAAATTCTCTTGTCTTAATGTATATGAAAACCCCAAAAACGCTTCAAATATCTTTAATTAAATTCTTTCAATGGCCTAATGATCATTTTGCATCTTTCACTTTCTTCATCCTCTTGGATCAGATCTTACATCTAAGAAAGGAGATCATCATTTTCCGCTACCCTATTTGTTACAGTATTAGAAGTTAGATTTTGTGGTTTGAAAGAGCAAAATACTTATAATATCTAATAAATCTCTATGACATTTTTTATTATCAAATATTATCTTATTTAACTTGCACTGTATTGTTTTTTTTAATTAAGAACCACATCATATAAGTTTGTCTTTTGGACATTCGATATGCATCTAGATCAGGGTTATCAGGTCCGCAAGCACGTAAATTTTTCACCGAGGATAGGACAAGTTGGGTCAAATCGCAGCGCGTGGCCACAAGAATATTGTTCTTAATGAGAATCGAACTCAGGAGATCCCGAATCCATACTGTAATATTATATGTTCAAACATGTGTCCAACCCGGTTGTTGTCTACAAAGACTAATTAGGTATCTAAGGTATATTACTTGCCAAATTTAGAGCTTTTGTAAGAAATGAGTTAACTACACGGAAAGTCACACACACCAATCATGTTTTGTTCACTTAGTTATTGCCGTCTGTCTAACATGATCAGCAACTCCTCTTTCATCATCAAGTGACATTAGACAATTTAGATTTCAACTTGCTTAACATGGTTTAGCTTATAAAATTTATATCATATGAGACAAATAATAAAAATCCAAATTCATGTGAATGCTATTTGGAATTTCATTAAAAAAAAAAATCTCATCGCTCAGTTGGTTATAGCACTGTAGTGATAAAAAATCATGGTTCACTTTTGAAGTCCATATGAAGTCCAATCAGCGCATTTGGCCCGCATCAACTCCCTTGACTTTTTATTGATTGTAGATTCGGACGTTTTTTTTTATAAGTGAGAGGTCACAGTAGGTGAGGGGTTGGGCTTCATTTGGGCCCTTGAACGTGATGGACCTGATTCGATTTTTGTACTGTAATTGGGCTTTGTTAATGGAGTCCAAAAAATTAGTTTTTTTTTTATCAAGTATATTAATTTAAACATATAAAACGTTATTTGACATACCTGAAATTTTTTTGATAAATCACCAATCCAATTATGATGTCTGGTAATTTGTTTGTAAACATTGTTGGCTAGTGGTAGGAAAAGAAAAAAAACAATATTATTTGATATGATGAGCTTCATTGCCTATTAAGAATTACAAGTCTTGACATTGCGTACATTGAAAACTATGTCACATGTTACTTGTATGTATGTTTCATGTTTATTGATCTATCGGTATTTATACAATGAAAAGCTTGTTCTATATATATATATATGTATGTATTTATCATTTCCTCAGTATAGTAGGAACTAGGAACTAACCCACAATGCAGAGCAGTTTAGTAGTAATTTTGGGTGTAATAGAGAGAGAGAGAGAGGCTTTTTGATGTGTTACTGTCCATTGAGTTGAGGGACTTTGGTGTCATAATTCCCAGCTATTTGATCATTATCAACCTCTCCATGTGTCGTTCCTGTTACTCGAATCTCCACCTGCTCATGACGTGGCATCATCTCTGTGGGGTCCATCATTCCATGCTGGATATTACAAAGTAAAAAAAAAAAAAACACCATTGAAAATTTTGTCGTCGTTTAATGGGCATTTCAGGAGAGTCAATGTTATGAGTCCTAATGTTTTTTTGTCCCAATTATACCAAATACAGAGATGGACGCACACGATTTCATAAAGATCATGTGAGACCTGTAATTTCATATTAGTTATGTGTATTCATCTCAATATTTAAGATAGCTATAACAAAAAATATGGGGATTCTTAGTATTTTTGTTTCAAGAGGTAAAAAATATTATAAAAAATACCTGAAGTTGACTGTACAAGTCGTCGTGTGCCATGGAGTGATGAGCTGGATGTAATTCTGTGGAGTCATATGGTTGGGACCACGTCGGAAAGTTTGGGTCGTCGGGGTTCGTGACGTGGCACTCTCCCATGCTATTTGGGTCTGCGCTTGTGCTGGGCCCTTGCATTAGCGGATCATAAAGTGTCGACGAAAGATCCCTGTAACAAAGTAAATGGACCAATTAATTCTTAGAACTTGGGCACAACCCACCAAATTCTTATTATTGGGCCTAAAAGTTGATGAGTACTTACCTCAGTGGATTCAAATGGGCCGTGGCATCAAACATTTGGGCCTGAGCGTGACCACTATGATCTGGCAACCAACTCGCTACTTCGTTCTCAAAAGACGTCGGTATTTCCTGCCGCGGATATTTATACGTACAATTAAATATGTTTGTTAATTATGTTAGAAAATCCATCTCAAATTAATCAAAGTGATATTGTGCACGCTCTAGACCAAAAGGTGCACGGATTCATTCTCCTGCGCTGTCTCCGGCATACTTAGGTCCAGAAACACGTCACTTGTGTAAGAGGAGTTCTACATTTTCTTATATATCACTAAATTGGATTATGTCAATTCGATGTAAGACGAGAAGTTTTGAAAATTACCTGTATACTAGATGGATCATAAGATAAATGATGGCTCAACAGATATTCCTGCGAAAATATATTATTCACAACCTTTAAGAACAAATTACAAGATTTAAAAATATATATATAAAAGAAGAGAGATTTGTCAACCTTTCTATGCATGACACGTGTCAAGGTGTCAAGAAGATTTTTCTCGCAGGATTCAAGCTCCCCAGTAGAAGTACATTTGAGTGGGTCAGGCTCATATATCCTATATGTATATATATATACGTTTAGAATTCAGATATCATGTAAATTGTTTTTTTTTTCCAATATTATGATGTAAATAACCTTATCTGGTCTTCTGCCACATGAAGTTGCTGCTGTAATCTTCCAATCTCTTGTTGGAGTTCCTGCAGTATAAAAACAATTCACCAAATTCAGAACACACAAACCAATCATACAAATATATATATATATATATATATAATTGATTTAATTAAGAACACATTTCTTCACCTCAATATCTGTGTTGATAGTTGCAGGACTTTTTTGATTCATCGGTAAGAGAACAAGCAAAGGCACTTTACACAATTAGTTCTTTTGCCATTCAATGAAAAGGACAAAATGTATGTATGTATGTATGTATGTATGTATAGGTAAATATGACAGATCGAGAGAGAGGCACACAAACTTGGCAAGCTGAAGAGCAACATCTTCACTTCTAAGTTGCTGTAAGGTCCTCAGCAAATACTGCACAAAACACACAAAAAAATTCCATAAAATAATTTGTAACTAATTAATGAGCTAGTTAAGGACAACATCTTGGCGAATCTTTCTAAGGCCAAATCGTATGAACTCGGGAGATCCCGAGTTTTTTCCACTAGAAATAATACTTTTGTTGTCATGCATTAGGTTTTAGCCCAATTTACTATATACTTAGGTGAAAAACTGCTATGCGCTCAAGTTTATGTTTATATCAGACGTCTAAAGAACAAATTTGAATAATGTAATTCTCGGTCATCAAAAAAAAGTTTGAGAGAACATCATCAAGTGAGATGGTATATTCTTACCTCTTTGTTTTGGATATCTCTGCAACAATAAAAATAAGGAAAAATAAATAAATAAATAGCTAACTAATTAATTGAAGGGATTTATAAAATAAAATAAATGAAATAATTGTAGAAAAATTCAGAGGGGGATTAAAGAGAGATCATACACATGTCTGCCTTGATCAGAGAAAATTAGAGCGCTGCAACAAAGTAAGGTAAATTTAGCGACAAACACTGTAAATTAATTAAATGTTGAATTGGGCAGAATTTTGAGGGAAAAAAAAACATACTGTTCTCTTTCTTGGTCAGGGAGATTAATGAAACGACTAAATACATCCTCGATCCTGGTTTCAAGGATCACAACAACAAAACACACAGATGTAAGAACAACCAGTTCATCCCCAAATTTCAGTACTGAAATTCACAAAAAGATTTCCCAATCCATGCATGGTTGTTCAGGCCATTTTCAATAAAATAACACATGATTTAGCAATGTAAAAAATTGTTCAAATTCTAAGTCCAAACACATTAAAGATATTGTTCGCTCTGGGCCACGGACTCTCACGGATTTGTTCTTTATGAGCCGTTGTCATCGATACTTAGGTCTAGAAAACGCATCTATAATATGAGAGGTGCAGAGTTTTGTTTATAAAACACTCGTTTGGGTGATACTATCAGAAGACCGATGTGAAATTTTTAGTTTTGACAAAAATGAGGATCTGAAATGAAAATGTGAAGAGGTGTGATTAATAAAAAAAGAACATGCAACTACCTCTTTTTGCCGGAGAAATGACTGAGGCGGCCGGACGGGGAGAACATGATGAGAGCAATATCAATGTCACAGAGGATCGAAAGCTCGTACGCCTTCTTGATGAGTCCATTTCTACGTTTTGAGAATGTAACCTGACGATTGGTTTGGTTTTCTATTCTCTTAATCTCCAGTTTAACGCGACCCATGTTTGATAAAAAAAAGACGAAGAAAAAAGTTATTTATTTTTAGAAGATTTGGTTAAAGAAGTAAGATGAGCTATATATAGGGAATGGCTTGGACAAAGACGAAAGAAGCTTAAAAGGAGGGGTTTGTGGAGAGAAAGAGAGATCGTTACAAATGAGTGGGGGATGAGATTGAAGGAGTCATTGGTTATGGAGGATTTAGTGGTTATTCCATTTTGCATGTACTTTTTGTTTTTGTATAAGTGAAACTTGAAATTTGGTGCCATTAGGCTATCAAAATTCATAACTTTATGATAAAAAATCTAACTCGGCATTCTTCTTTTTTGTTTGATTTGCATTATTATTTTCTTTTTTTCCTTTGTACACATATATATACAGACATACATACATACCAAAAATTTAGAATAATGAGGGCATTGCAGACCTGGGTGCAATGTCCCCGAATTTTTTTTTCCAGTTATTTATATATCGTTTGTTAACATTAGTCTAATAAATACAACTTGGTGTGCAAGAATAGAACCAATTTAATGGAATTATATACATTAGTTTATATTACTAAAAATTTAGAGAATAAGCAAGATAAAATATGTATTTTACAATCACTAGTTTTAATGACTGATGAGTAATCATGAAATAGTAGAGCAATTAATTATAATTTAATTTAATAAAATTAGTTCAATTATCAGTCTATTTTTAAGGCTATTTATATGTTGCTCGCTAAAAGTACCTTGTACAATTACTAGTTTTAATAATTAACTGTGAAATAGTAGAGTAAGTAACTACATGAATCACTAATTAATGGTTGAACTAACTACAATTAATATTTTATTTTAGATATATAGATTAAGTTAATAAATATGAAAATTAAAAGAATATCTAATATCTATTCCATATACAGTTAAACCTCTATAAACTAATACCCTTGGGAGCATAAAGATTTATTAATTAATCGAGATATTATTTAATCTTTAAATTAATAATTTATTAATTTCTACATTAATTAGTTAATAAAAAATTAATTTATTAAGGTACATATTCTTTATTTTTTCAAAACATTAAACATACATCACATATTTATTGGTATCTTCAACAATTGTTGATATCTTTGATTGATATTGACAATATATTTTTATATATTTGATTGATATCTTTAAAATCTACCATTGATATGTTTGACAGAAGTCATGGATCTATCACATTGCATAATTTTCTCTTATAAAGTGAGAACACTACACCGGAGTTTCTTAATGCACTAAAAAAAAAAAATAGAGATGATGTCCAAGGAGACATCAATTTCAAGAGAAAATAAATAACATTGGAGTCATATTTTACACAGACCAGCTAATTGATATATATATATATAAAATTTTGATGTATAAAAATTACTAATTTATATATCAAGTGAGACATGTGTGTTTTTTTTAAATGTATTATCTTATAAATTTAGCGAAATATTAATTTATCACAATGACCCCAAATTGTAACCGGCCAAAAATATTTTTTTTTTGAAATACCACTGATAAATATGTTTCTCATTGAAATCGAAATTTGGACACACATATGCCTAATCCACCGATTGATAATAGAGCCACCTCTCGTTGATGACCGGCCAAAAATATTATTTAATGGAGATTATTAATTTATTGATTTTATATTTGGCATATGTATATTTAAAAAAAAAAACAAAATATCCAGCTGCTGACATGCTTGCTCCGCATCTTGTTGTTTTCTTCATTTTCTATTATCATCTACTCCCAAAGCGGTACGTAGTTTGTCATGGCCAAGTTCCAATTCAAATAAGTACATTTTAAATTTTGTTTCCTAACTTGTGTTGCTCTTCCCTATGACCATAACTATATATCCTTGAGGATTATATATTTACCTTTCGACCGTTCTGGCCTTCTGGGGATCCAAGTTGCCAATAAGGCTGGCGCCGTATCGTTCTTTTTTTGGTAAGTCTGGCGGCGTATACACCAAATTGTTAAATACAACTTGCTAAAAGCCAAAATAAGATTCGTGGTTTGTGGAGGCAGGGAGTGATACATGCATGGCCATGCGGACGTAGCCAGAATTCAGAATAAGGGGAGACATTGTGGGGGGAAAAAAAATTCCTCCTATTTATATGTCGTCTGTTAACAATAACACTAACACTAATAAATGTAACTAGTTATGTAGGATTGGAACCATATCAAACATGATAATGTTACTTATAAAAAATAGTTACAAACATAATTGTTCGTGATGATTTTTAAGCGTGTATATGATATTCGTTGAAGAATGGAAACCTGATAAGGTCGAGATAAGATGAATGAAAAAGAAGAAGAACATGGCTAGTGGCTGGTGATGGTGGTGGTGATAGCATCTCTCAGATAAACTTTTGCTCCTCCGATTGACTTCAGGTGGCATACTTAGCGATCTTCAGTCATTGTACTTCTTCATAATCGCACCTCTAGAACAACTTCGAAGAATCCGTCTGACGTTCGAGAATGTTCTTGAGTCTGACTGTGCGGCTGTGCCCTAGGCTCTAATATTATTCTTCTTGAGTGCTGGGCCTTGGTTTGGTTGGGCTACTTTACTCAATTGGGCTGACTATGTTATTTGATCAATTTTTAGTTACAAGCCCACATACGAGATTGTATCTCAATCAGATACAAACATCTGTTTATTTACTCAATTTGGATGGTCTGAAATTGATATTGGATTGGTTTGATTAAATAATTTGTAAATTATGTAAATAATAATATTGGTAAATATAAGTAATTCTTAAAACTCTGATACCCTTATTGGTAAATTCAATCCCACCAAACACCTAATAGCGTATACTCTGACATATACTCTAGCATAAATCAATAGCATATACACTAACGTATACTCTGTTAGTCATACGCTTTATCAAACGGACCAAAATTTTTGACATCATTAATCAAACATTTTTCTCCCGATTTATACAATCAAACTATTTATTCCATTCGATACGCAAAGACGAAAGAGAAGGGGCACGTGCCCCCCATGGTCTCCATGTAGCTCCGCCCATGTGTATAAAAGAACTGCAACAAGATCATACACCGTCGCCACATCTGCAGCCAAACAACCACATCTACAAACTCGCTGAAATTGCTAGCGGAGCTGGTTTTGCGCGGACGCCCAATGTTGTTTCCTTTTACAAATTTACTCAAGGATAAGCTGAATCAAAATGTTGGGCTCAAATGTCAAAAACCAAACACGAGCGGGTGATATAAGTATGAGTCCAGATATTGGTGGCCCAATATCTATTTTTGGGCTCCAAATATGTAATTTTGAGATTATGCATATTTTTTTTTATATCTTGAAAACCATTCCAAGGCAAGACCCTTTGGACCCATCCCGAGAAAGTAAACTCCCGGGTAAGTACATGCACCCTTGGAAGTTTCTCTACAAGGGATCAGGATACCCCCACTAGCATTTTATAAGGGGGTGACCCCAAAGTGCTGACAAGAGATTTCAAACCTAGAATCATGAGTTTCATGGAAATCTCAAGAACCAACTCGGCTAACCCTTTCGCATTTTTGAAATAATGTATTTATTTTGAAGCACTCCACCACTTGACCATTTTCGTAGTTTCGTTTAAAGCAATGAAACCTGCACACATGTAAATTAATTAGTAATACGGACAACATAAAGCATCACTATAGTTTTTTTTTTGTGACAGAACCGTATGCGACGAGGTTGGGTGACTTCTTCTCGTCGCAGTTAAAATGTTTTTACGAAGATAACACAATTTTTTACGACAACAATTATCCCCGTAGAAAACATTATTTGGTGTAGTGCAAGACTTAAAATTCAAAGTTAAGTCTTTGAAATCAGAAAGACAAAGATCCCAAAAAACCAAAATCATAGAGATGTGATTGAATTTTATGAGGGAGAGAATCATATGTAATAGTGGATTATATTCTTTAATATCGTATCATTCACCTCCATATCCTATAAATTTTGGTCGGAAAGGTAATCAAAGTTATATAAGACGAGAAAGATATATACATGTAAGAGAAGTTCGAGAAACATTGGGGGAGAGAGAATAGGAAGAATTCAATTTGATATTAAAGTCTCAAAATCTCATATTTTGTATTATTTAATTTATTTCTGCTGACCGTTTGATCTGTTCTTAAAAGATTGAACGGCTAAAAATAGACCAGTGCATTAGTTCACCGGTACTCCGCCGAATTATTTTTCAATATGATTATATAATGATTTACATAATAGTGCATGCGTGTGGGTTATCATCACTGAACACGGTGGAGTAATTATCGTCCACAGTACTTTCGGTGATGGTGGCGGTCACCGGAACACCCCTCACCATATTAGGTGGTGCCTTTTTGTCATATGCCTGTGAAACATATGGATGTGCCTCCAACGTGTACGGAACGTAAGGCCACGGCTCCACCTTCTTCTTCGTCGTCTTAGCTGCGGCCAGCACTTTCTTTGCATCAACGTACCCCGTCACTGTCGCCTTTTGCTGCTTCAGGTCTACTTCCACAGACTTCGCTCCTACAAATAATCACAAACCCTCATGTCGTCAATGATACTTGAGCCTATAAAACGCGTCTACAATGTGAGAAGAGCTAAATTTTACTTATAAATCACTCGACTGTATTATGCAAGACTGATGAGATTTTAGTCTTCCCATTAACAGTTGAATTTTTATAATTTCGTGCACTGCACACATTGGCGGAGACAAAGGGGTGGCTGCACTGGGCTACAGTTTCAAATCTGGAAGTTGAGTTAATTAATTTTCACCAATGTGGAGCTGTAAAGGTGAGCTGATATGCAAATGGATTGAAACACAACATCACAAAAATGGAATGCGTTCGGTCTCTGAACCGAATGTGTTCTTTATTATGTTCATGACTCATTCTTGCGGAGTTTTATTGCTGGAAATAGCCCCAAAAAAAATTTCCGGTGACATTAACCCCGAACCCCATCAAAAGTTTTTCGGGCTGGTCGAAGTAATATTGTTTTAATATTAACCCAAGCAGCCCAATATAACTACCTACCTCCGCCATTGACTACACAGGTGGAGAATTAGTTATATATCATATGTAGAGGAGAAGATGAATACCTTTGACTCCGGAGAGGACTTGTTTGACCTTGCGAGCACAGCCATCACAGTCCATCCTGACTTTGAGGGCTACGGTTTGGATTTGCTTCTTTTTCTTGCTTTTCTTGAGGTAGCTTGCCAAGTTAGAGAAGTATTCCACTGTTCCTTCAACTCCCATTTTTGTTTTTCTTCTCTTCACTGCACTCTAAGATATGTGTAATTGGACGAGAGAGGTCGAGGAAAGCAATTAATGGTACTTTTTTTAGCACAAGTTGACACTGAATTTTTTGTTCAAAATGGGTAGAGAAGAGTGCAAGGCAAAGACACAGTTGTTGCTGTTTTGTTGCAGGGCCTTATATAGACAGATGGGAGAATTAAATAATTGAAGAGGAAAGACAGGGAAAAAAAAAAGTTCTAGGGAGAATACGAAAAATTAAAAAGTACAAAAGTGGGTTCTCCTAGAATCTTCTGATCGAGAGAATTTATGGATTGTTTGACCTTATGAAGATTTTTTTGGTAACCAAACTCGACACTATATAAACTTAGTTTTTAGATATTCGATATGTGTATAAACTTAAGCCGTTGGATCAATCACGGTTGATCTTTGAAGAAAACAAAAGCACAAAATGAAAGGACTATAAAGTTTCTCTTACACTTTTGAGCGACAAACTCTTCACTAGACCCTCTACTTGTATAGGCATTCACTATATGTTATTAGGAAAAATTGGTGAGCTAAAGAAGGATTTGATTGATTAGTATGGGTAGACTCAAATCTTAATTTGTGTCCTAACAGGACATTGATTAACATTTAGAGAATGGAATGAGGGTGGTATGAGACAAATATTAATTTGTTTGACTTTGTTTGATTGAATTTGGGATGATGAATCCTCTATTCCCCTTGAGGAGCATAGCAAAACTCATCAAAATGGTGAGAATGACTATTCTCCACAAGGGAGAATGAGGTTTAATATGCAAAAGACCATTATACTCTTATTTTAAATTTTTTTTGTTTAAAAGGAAAAATGGTAATATGAAAATTTTCATACTCAAACTCACTATTTATTTCATACCAAATATGATCATACCTATCCCACACTCACACCCATCTCATGCTCAGTCGCTCACCTCACACTCACACTCACACTCACACTCACACTAATTCAATTATGAAACAAATGTTTCGTGAAAACCTTATTTTGGGTGTATTTAAGGAAATAGAGAGTTGAATGATCTGGGTACAAGAAAGCTTTAATTAAGTCATGAGGGTATATAGTGAAGTTTTATGTTCAATCGCTTTGTGGGAAAAGACACGTCAAAAATAATGGGTTGTTAGTTGAGATTGCGAACTTGATCGCGGTAACTCTTAACCTAAATGGGAGGTCGTGAGTTCAAGTTTTATGAGCGTTTTCATTATCGTAATTTGCGAGATGTGCCCTTGCTCTACCCAACATGTGCTAATGTCACTCTGCGTTATCTCCTGCATTGAGCCTTGCCCTAAGTCTTAACTGATCCATGAGGGTTGTGGAATGATCTTTCATTTGACTCAGGGTTTACCAACTAATTGTCCGGTGGACAGTTGTCCTGCATTGAGCCTTGCCCCAAGTCTTAACTGATGCATGAGGGTTGTGGAATGATCTTTCATTTGACTCAGGGTTTACCAACTAATTGTCCGGTGGACAGTTGAGTGTTTTAAAAAAAAGAAGAAAAAGACTTGTCAAAACTTGAAACATAATTCACAATTCTTTTTGATATATTGGATGAGGAAGGAGATCGGACTCTAGACCTAATGTTTAGATATGGCAATGCATTGCCAGTTAAGCTGCAGTTCGTTTCCCATAATGCAGAATTTTTATTATGTATGTAATTGGGGGGTCATTTTGGCTATATGTGTCACCTGGCATAAGAAGAATCCAACGGTTGATCAGACTACCACGTAAAAGAAAAATAACTTGACGAGGAGGGTTGCTGGTTGCTACAAGTTTCTCCACTTGTCTGGATTGCTTAGTTGATTGGGGCATGTTTGGGCGGTGAAACTGTTGAAATAAAAATAAAAAAGGGCAAAGAATAATAAATAAAAGCAAAAATGTGTTTGGCTCATATGACAAGTGGCTGCAAAGCCCCAAAAAAGGGTATTTTTTTTAATAAAGTATTATCTTTATCCAATTTAAATCGAATGCAATCCAAAGTTCCAATCCCCCTCAATAAGTTCATTCTCACGAAAATGAATGAACCTTTTTTTTTTCTTCTTTTTTTTGATTGTGTGGGGATAGTATATATACATGGTCCATGTCTCTTGAAATTGATAAAAGACTTTGAATAACATGACTAACCAAAATTACCTAACTTATCCTATATTCAATTGAAAATTTCCTGTGTACGGGCAGTTTAGACTTATATCAGATGTCGAAAAGATAAATTTGTATAGTATTATTCTCTATTAAAAAAAGATTAACCAAAATTAGATAGCATCATGTTTGATTAATCATCTTATATATATATGTGTGTGTGTGTGTCACATTCAATTATGTGTTTTGCTTAATATGAGAAGCAAAGCAAAACTCAAAAGGTTCAAGTTATCCACTACCATGATATTAAGAAGCCAGACTAATTAATCTTGAGGGTCACTATTTGGTGAAGAGGACGGGCTCTTGAACAGATCCAAGACAAAGACATATACATATATTGCTGCTGCGATTTAATGTCTCATTTTGGTCATCTTTTTCAATTCAATTGTCAACTTATTGGACCACATAAACATAAAAGGGAAAGATCGACTACTTTATGTTATCAAACCCACATTAGGTAATTAGTTAGACACACTGCTAAGTATCTCCACTCCAATATCTTCATGCATGTAAGACTACTCTCATGTTTATTATAAGTATACCTTCTAATGGGATCGAAAATTCATGGGTTCAGAATTATATTGCACAAAATTTGACAAGGTGACCTGATTCGTGTGGTCGTTAACACGTTATTTTGGCCAAATTCTGCTATTTAGGCTTTCAAATTTTTACTAATTTTTGACATTTTTGTAATTTTTGTGATTTCTTTTGTTTTTGTTTTATGGTTATTAAGTATTCAGTTTCCTATTCATTTATGGTTGTAATCTCCTTAAAGATCATTCAACAATTTATAAAAATACTTAGCTTGATTCTCTTTATTGTGGATTCCAACTACTTTTATTTTAAGCTTAAACATAGATTTAGGTTTAACATCTTTCTTACATTTTCGACTGCGTCATATCTTACATCAGTTAAGTTATTTAGGAAAAGAGAGGCAATCCAAGTAGCAGAGTTTCTATTTAGTCCTTGTTGTTTAATCACAATACAGCGGTTTATATTTGGGTTCTAAATGATTTAATGAGGGAAACAGTTGAACGTTATGTTATGTTATGGTAGATTTCAGTTTGAGAACCACGAGTAACTCAAATGACACTCATGTATATAGTATCTCATAGAGATCTTGAGTTCGAACTTCTCTATCTCTTCTCCTACTCTAATAAAAAAAATGCGTTCAGTGTGATTTGCCCGAGACCCCACCAAATATTCATCAAACGAATCATCTTTTGGTTTTTACGAACCACATTCTAATGCCACACATCTTTCAACAACTCAGCATCACAACTACCACAAAGTAGCACGAGCATCTCAACCTTTGAATATCCCAGTTTTTTTTTTTTTTTTTCAACTTTGTGGACATTCATAATTGCTTTTGTGTATGATTGGCACCACCCTGTTATGATGAATGTTCCCAATTGATCCGGAATATTGGATGTAGAAGATTACTCTACTCCCAGGAAAGACCGATCGAATCCATTTTTTTTTTCCTTTCTTGATGCAGGAGAGCGTGATGAAGGAATGCTCTACTTGAACTTGTTGATTCGAATCATAAATACCAGGACAAAGACTTTGACATCTTGTTGTTTCAATATTAAAGGACGACTCGTCTCTTCAATATTATTTTACAGGGTTACAATTTTAAATAATATGAAAGTTAAAATCCTAAAATAATTTGAAATTAAATAGAATATTAAATGCATACATATGCCAAAAAATAAAATAAAATACTAAAATAACAGTAAATTACTCATTTGAAGTGTTAAACGATGGAATTTTGATTGAAAACCAACGAATGCAGTGGTAAAGTGACTTGTTTGGAAGTATGCATCGTTTCGAGTCGACCTGCGACTTTAGTTCAATACGACACCATTAACAATTATCTTAATGATCATTACTTCCAAATTTTCTGATGTAGGACGAATTTAGTAGTTTTATAATAATTAAGAAGTATATTTCTAATTTTATTATTAATACTTTTTGGTAATTTCATATCTATTAGGGTTTTATAGTTTTAGTATTTATAGGGTTGTACGTCGTCAGGCTAAGGATCTTTAAATATTGAATCTTTGAAATAAAATAAATCTACGTTATTTTGAAGATTTTCTCAATTTTCTTGGCGGATTCCAAACTTCCTTGGTGGATTTCAAGTTATGTTGGTTTAGTCGTGAACTAGCTAATCGATCCGTTCTTCCGCACCGCGTTATTTTCACCCCAATCATACTTCTCCAAAAATGCGATGGCATCCAATGCACATTCCACATTCCACAAGACTTTTCATGAGAATGTTTCAGAGATTTTCTCCTGAACTTATATGACCCACTTGCACCAACGTGGCCTTTCGAAGTTCAATTATTGACTGCACCTACTTACATGAAGTTCAATGGCATCAGGCTTCGAATAACGTACAAATTGTTGTTTCTGCATATTCTCTCTATCATGTACAACATAAAGAAAGCGATTGAAATGACAAAAGTAGATTCCAATTAAAAGCAGAATATGAACATGGATAGGGATTAAGCTCACAGAATATGTTGGAAGATGAAAAGTTCAACGCAAAACAAAACAAGTTGTTGATTGAAATGCATGTCACAGGCTTTCACCTGACTTACCCAGTGCGTCAAATAGGAAATTTCTATGCACGCAAATTGACGGCATGAATTTAAACTCATACATATCAAATGATCTAAAGAGTAAACGTGCATGACGATATTATCAGTTAACAAAAAAAAAAATCATCCCCAGCCCAGCCAACTCGGACCCTCTATTAACGCGTCACGTAATTAGTTTAGAAACTCGTCGGCCTTGGAGCCTGGGCCTTATACTTCCTCGGGCCGAAATATCAGGCCCAAACTCTGGCCCCAGAAGAGTCATCAGAAGCCCACAAAAATCACAAGCATGTGAGTCACACGTGCCACAACTATAAAAGATTAAAACCCCTAACTGTACGCCTGTACCCTTCGCGATCCGTCCCCGCCGCTCGTCTTCCTCTTCAGAGAATCACAGAAGACCTAGCGAGAGCAGCAACAATGGTGGCGGGCAAGAAAACGGTATGATTCTAATCTTCTTGCTCTACCCTTCGTGTTTTTCTGTGTATTTTTATATACTTCTGCGTCGATTTGGGTTCTGGGTTCGATTTATTTTTGGATGTGGCAATAAAATTTCAGAAAAAGACACATGAGAGCATAAACAATAGGTTGGCTCTGGTAATGAAGAGTGGGAAGTACACTCTTGGTTACAAGACAGTCCTGCGCACCCTACGCGGTTCTAAAGGTTAGCTCTTTATCCGTTGTTCTACATGTAATTTTGAAATTTTTTTATTAAATTGAAACTCTCAGTAACCTTCTTTGATCAATCAGTTAGTACTGCACTACTACTTTGATATTTGTTTCATTAGTGTTCAATCTGATTTTGTTATAATGGATTCTATTGGGGCGATGCAGCGAAGCTAGTACTTATATCCAACAACTGCCCACCGCTGCGCAAATCCGAGATTGAGTACTATGCCATGCTTGCCAAAGTTGGGGTTCACCACTACAACGGAAGTAAGTGCTTTATAAGCTTACAGTACTACTTATTTTCTCAAAACTTGTTAAGTTTTTTGTATGGATGGATGGTGGATCAGTTGTTGTATGTATAATACTTATGTGCATAGTTGATGATAAGCTGCTTATGTGTTTAATCTCCTTCTGCCTTGGCCAATTTTGTTGTATCTGAGTAGGGTTTGGCCCAGATCGTGTAATTCTATCTCTATTTGTTGCACAGAAGTTTCTAATGAGTAATGACTTATTACGCATTAGAAGTTCTAGAAGCACTTGTGATAGGAGACAATATTCTCAGTTGAAGACATTGGATTAGCAGTTGATGGCTAGTATTCATAGTTTGATTTTTCTCTGAGGTTACGTTTTAGTAGGTGTGTTGAGAATTTTTAACTATGGAAACGTAAAATATTTTATAATGGACTGTTGTTATGTGTGCTGGCATATAAATTCTTAGAACAAGGGTTGGCATATTGATTACATGGGAATAACATATATCTGCATGTTGTGGCAATTGGCGTGCTTTAAATGTAAGTCAACATTGTCACTCTACACCAGGCCTTAGTGACGGGAAAGCATTGTAACCATTTGTTGTATAGCGGCCCTAACATGTATTTTTCACAATAAAAAGCTCTTTAGGAAGTTATATGTGTAAATGATGCGAGAAATGGCTAAGTAATTAGGGAAATTCGGATTGAAGTAAATTCTTAAAATAAGTAGTTTTGTTCTTTACTTGCATTAACAAAAGTACAAACCTCAATTACCTTCAATATTGAATCGGGGAAACAAGTGGGTTATGAAGGGATAGCTCAAGTTTGTAGGGATAGATATGATGTGCAATGAAGTGATATTTACTTTTATCTATTGGATTTGGTTTCGTGGAAATAAATGTGAAGCAGGCTTAACCGTATTCCTATGAGTATGTGTCTAAATTTCTTTATGCTTGGCTTGAATTATGATATGATGATCTCTTGCAGACAATGTTGATATGGGAACAGCATGTGGCAAGTACTTCCGTGTGTCATGCCTTAGCATCATTGATCCAGGTACAAATTTTTCGTTCATATTTGCTGTAAAATTTACATCTGCTTAACAACTTTCACGGATTGTTTTTTCGTTTTGTTGCTCAGGTGATTCTGATATTATAAAGTCTCTGCCTGGTGATCAGTGAGAGACTTGGATGGAACGAAGCTAGTATAATTTTGTGTTTCTTAAGAACACTTCTAGTGCATCAGTGTCAGTTGAAGAGCTCCATTCTGTTCTTTTTTCCTTCGAAGTTTGTGGTTTTGTTAACTCTACCTGATCTTTGGTTCATTTGGAACATTATTTCGGTTGTACTTGAAATATTTTCTACTCATTATTGTGAAAACAATCCTACTCACTTCAGGAGTATTTTGTCCACAAGTGTCAATCCAACAAAGTAAAAATGGAATCCAATTACTGCAAAGATTATCGCATTACAAGCCTTAATGTCTTAATGACGAACATATGTAATAGTAATAGTCTAATAGACAACCTGAAACTTGATCTTTCAATCTGCTCAAGTTTTCCTGCAACAATATAATTGATTATAATTTGCCAGTCAAAGAAGTTTATTTATTATATACAGCAAAACGAATTACAAGCACATAGAATACAAGGGTCATAATGTTATAGCCATCATTGTATAGTTATTTACACATTACATTCTTGCAGCAGCTAAGTAAACACCTTCCATAACAGTTGTTGGATCTCACATTCCAAGTTTGAAACCTTTTCATCTCAGTATAGGGCAACCTCCTGTACATGGTAAAAAAGGCACAGTGGCTCATTTAGGTAACTATGAGTGTTCCGCGGAAGATGATAATGAGCGATTAAGTGCTGAGCCTCTTGGAAGCCCGGATATTCTTCAAAGTCATCATCAGTTTCTGCCTCTCACCTTCAACTTCAGCAAACTGAAGACTTAGCTGCGAGTAACGATCGTGCATCTCCTTTAGTTCAGTTTCCACAGATGCATAACTTCCTTTTAGTTCTAACATGTCTTTGATAAGGTTATTGATGTCCCTAAAGCTTCGCAATACTGCTTCCTCATCATTGTGTTGTTTCATGAATGAACTGCACCGCAGGAGGAACATGTCATATTGTTAGTTGTCTTCAGCTCAATTTTCGGAATGGCTGGCGCATCATAAAAGTTCAGTATGACAATCTTTTAGGATTACTGATGAGACGAGATTATTTTTCGAAGTACAAGCAAGTTCAGATTTCAGACAATCTGGAAAATTGGTTTTCAATGTAAAAGTCATGCAAAACCCTATTTGTGCATCACAGCCAAATTGATGATAGAAAATACGGTATTTAAGGAAAGTAGCTGCAACACATTTTGAAGGCTCATCACTGTCTAATCAAATTTCTAACAACAAACAAAGTAAACCAGGTTGTTTTTTCATCAATGGAAGGATGTATTACCTCTGGAAATGTATGCTTGATCTTGTCTTTGCCTGCAATGATTCAGCGAGTTCGATTTCCAATGCAAGTACCCTTTCTAAGGCATTACCGCAGCTTGAATATTGATTATACAATGGAAACATGCTTCCCAGTTCTTCATTTGCCTGATGAAAGACCAGCTATGAGAACTCCAGTTAAAAAAGCAAACATATTTTAAGCCGACTATAGATTCAAATTATTTTACCGTTTGTAACTGCATTAGTTCTCTTTGTAAACCTTGAAATTTTGGATCCAAATGAGCAGCATCATTTTCAAGAAATGAATTCTCATTTTTCATCCTTTCTAACTGCAGACAGAAGATGGAGATAGCATTTAGACTGCATCATATTTATCCTAAAAGATATTGGCTTGGCCTGAAGGTCGTGAGAGATGGGAAAAATGCTCCTTAAATCTTAATAGTCCCTCATTGCCAGCAACATAATACACGGCCAACATTATATAATCGCATTTTAAGAGTCAGTAGATTGCAAAAATATGCATACCTCCATATTCAAGTAGTCCATGCTAGATTTTAAACTTTGAGTCCTAAAGTCATCACCACAAAGAGCTAAATGCTTGACATCACACAGCAAGCTTTCTTGATTCACATGTACGAGGCTTGGAAGTCCATATTCACCACTACCTAAAGGTAAATCCTGAAAGTAAGATATGTAATGTTATTAGTTAGAAATTGTTCTTAGAAACCAGTCTCTTCAATGATATTGTTCTCTGGATTTCATCTCCTCTGTGTAAGCTTTTACGGTTCTTGTAGTAACCTTTTTAAAAGCATGAGCTTATCTGCCTTGTAATCTCTTGTTGCACCCCCTTGTTCCTATCTAATAATGTTTTTGCTTTCAAAAAAAAAGTTAAAAATTCAGTCAAACTTTTTAAACTGATGTACTTCTTAAGCATGGAGAAAACTACAATGACTTGTCACCTGGACTAAAAGGACACAAGTGTAAAACGTGCCTCAAAGTGAGGACAATAAACAGCCAACAAAAAACAAAAGATTATATAAGATACTGGTTCTTTTTTCCCTCAAGTAACTTGAGCCATGTTGCTACAGTCTTTGTGGTTTTTTCTTTTGTCTCTACTTTTTTCTTGCACTCTGCTCTTGATTCGCACTATCTTTCTTTCTGCACTAAAAAAGAAGCAGGAGATTTTCTTTTCTACATTGGACATAATATAATAGAATAACCAGCACCGTATTAAATGTGTCACAATAACAGCATCAGTTAAAACAAGAATTATATCAAACGAGAATAAACCTGTCACATATAGCTTGTTCCACTTAACCAAATCAAGAATGAAGCAAGCACTGAGTTATAGGAATCAAAAAAAGAGTTTTAAAAATAGTAATTACCTGCTTAGGTTGCGCATCTATGATTGTGGTTGAATAGTCATTCTCAACAACTGGAACCACAAAAGGAGATTCTGTTTCTTCACATTTCATTGAACTATCTCGTTCCAAGTACTTCGCATTAAGGTCCTCAGCTGGACCATTCTCATGAACTTTAACAAACAGGTCCTGAGAAGAGATATGACCCTTCTTGTGTGATCCATCATTTCCTTCTTTCTGACTGTTTGACGTGGGATTCTTTAGAAGCTCTTTCATCAAGGTAAGTTCAATGGCAGTTCTTGACTTCTCCTTGTTGCAGTCTTCTAAAGATGCTTCAAGTTTTTGTTTTTCTTCCTTGCAGCATTCAAGGCTTATTAACGAGCATTCCAGTTCAGCCTTCATCATGTCAAAGGCCATTATTTTTTCCCGCTTGTCAGAAATTACTGATTGTAACTCAGCCTCCAATTCCAAAATTTTCATTCCCAGCTCCTCATTTTTCTTCAAGTGAGAAGCTTCAGATTTCTCCCTATTCTCAATTTCGTCAACAGAATCTTGCAATTTCCAAAGCATTTCCTCACTGTGCTTTTTGGAGATTGACAGCTGGCGTTTTAGTTCTTGCAGCTTCGTTTCATACTGTTCTTTGATAAATGCGACTCTCAGGGATTCTTTGACAGGAACTGCTTGTACCTCAGCTTCTCTTTTTCCACGAGCCTGGCTAGAGTCAGCTTCGGCCTTGTCTTTAAGCTGCTTCATATGGATGGACAGGTTTCTGAATTCCTCCGTCTTCAAAATCTGTTCAGAGAGCTTCTGTGTAAGCTCATTACACTGGTTCTGCAACTTCAGCAGTTCATCACCATGCGCCCCCAACAGGGTTATTTGCAGGTGCTGTTCTTCCATTTTGGCTTTCAGTAACAAATCTCTGACTTCCAGTTCTTCATTACAGAGCAACAGATTGTCAATCTCTTCTTCGGAACACGTCACCAAGTGCTTCAGCTTTTGAAACTCAGAATCAAGATTAATTTTTTCATCGCACCAATTCACCTCCTTAGTCTTATATTCCTCAACCTCAGCTGATATAGCATGATTTGTCTCAAGAAGCAACTTGTTTTCAGCAATGGAGGCTCTGAACTCAGACATCAATGTGTCAAGAATTGTCAATAATCTAGGATTTTCTTCAATGAGAAGACCACCAAGGTGTCCATCCACAAAGAGAAGTTTTTCCACGACCTCCTCAACCCAGCCCCCGTACTGAGCTCTAGTAGCGACTAATTTTACATCTGTTGCCACTATAGTTTCATACAGTTCAGACAACTGGGCTTCAAGAGCAGCAGTAGAAGATGATTCATCACGAGAATTTTGAAGGCATTCCTCATACTGCAACAAAAGATGGCAGACTCTGGATTTTTCTGATTCTAGATCTGATATTAGTTGCTTGAGATGGACCAATTCTGAGTTCTGCTGGTTCAAGTGGAGGACCTGGCAATGCTTCTCGTCTAATTTGTGTGTAAGATCTGCAACTATAACCTCTAGTTTATCTCTTGAACTTCTCTCCTCTTGCAGCTCATGATGCAGAGACTGGAAGCTTTCTTTCAAACTGCTGAGCTCTGATTCAAGCTTGGCAGATTCCTCATTTTGATGTTGTAAAGACAACAACGACGCCTCATTTTCATCATGCAATGACCTCAAACTCTCTCTCAAACTATTCAATTCCGAAACAAGCTCAACAGATTCCTCAGTTCTGTTCTGTAAAGAAGCCAATGAAGCGTTGTTTTCATCAAGCAAGGATTGCATACTTTCTCTCGAATTCTTTAACTCTGATGCAAGCTTTGCACACTCTGCAGTTTTATCCTGTAATGATGCAGTTGAAGCTTGGTTCTCATAATGCAGAAATTGTAGACTTTCTTTTAAACTTTTTATTTCTGATGCAAGCTTGGCAGATTCTTCATTTTTAGCCTGCAAAGATGTCATCAACGCTTGGTTTTCATCATGCACAAACAGCAAGCTGTCCTTCAAACCATCTAATTCCACCGCATGCTTAGCAGATTCCTCAGTTTTAGCCTGCAAAGATTCTATTAATAGTTGTTTCTCCTGTGCAAGTTCAACTGTTGTTACTTTGCTCCTCTCGAGTTCATTAGCTACGATCTCCAATGCTAAGATTTCATCAGCAAGGTCTTTGTTTTTAGAAATAAGTTGTTGCAGCTCAACTTCCAACCAATGAACATCCGCAAAAAGTTCATTTTGCTGCTGTGCAAAGTTTTCTTCAACTTCAGAGCCATTCTTCAGTCTGTTGGCAACAGCCTCGACATCCAACTGCAGCTTCCGCATCGAGGCATTAGACACATTAAATTTATCCAGCATCTCCAGCATATCAAGTTCAAACCTATGTTTCATCACTTCAATTTCTGATTGTGCTCTTGTTAAGGAAACCTGAACCATATCTTTTTCATCACCCAGAATCTTTCTCTCTTCCATGAGTTGGGCAATCTTTTCACACAAATCATGCTGAAGCTCACCCAATTGCATCACAATACCATTGAAGTCCCCAGACTCCAAATGCTGACTAATAGATTCACCCAAGAGAGGCAATCTACCAAATTTCTTGTCATCAGATGTCAATAAGTTTAGCAATTTACTTCGCAGAACATTTAAGCAATTCTGCATGTTGTCCTTCACAGAAGCGAGTTCATCAAATTCAGTTTTAATATCTCTAAACTCTTTCCGCAAGGTTAGAATTTCATTTTGGAGACAGCCATTTTCTTGTGTTTTTTCATTCAACTGATTTTCCAGCTCTGCCTTTTCTGCAGTGCAAGCCCTGTTTCGATTCTCATAGCTTCTGCATTCCTTTATTATGGATTCCAGTTCAGTAATTTTCTGCCCAAGAAGAAGATTTTCATGCGCAGAATTTTGTATATTTGCTTCCAAATTTTGGTTTTTCAGAGCCACATCTTTGTATTCAGCAATGCAAGCGGCATTGTACTCATTTAGGGAGTGAACTTCATCCATTGCAGTCTTCAGCCTTTTCATCAACAACCCCTTCGACTCTGCAGAAAAATCTAGTTGCTGTGACAGTTCAACTATTTTCTCTTTCATTAGTCTAACATCATCACTTGCTTCAAGCACAGTTTCTGCTAAAGTCTTCGAAAGTACATCCAAGTATAAATTCAGCAAATACATCTCACTGACTTCTTCTTCAACCTTTCGATATAGCCCTTCCTGTAAGCAGAGTGATTGCTGTAAGTTTTCTAAAAGAAAATCTCCACCTAAGTTGTGTTTCTTTAACCCGACATATTGATTTTGGCACTGCAAGTTTTTTGCAGCGTGAACCTCCATCGAATCAATTTTCTGATCTAGTGCAATTTCTGGGAAAAGGCTTGCTGGTGAAGAATCTACAAAAGCTTGTCTGATAAGGTTCTCATTAGTCTCAAACATAGACAAAACCTGGACAGATAGCAGTTCAAGGTCCTTCTGCAATTGATTAACAGCAATGGAGTAGTTCAACCGTGCCCGTTTAAGAGCTGCTTCTGCAGCAATAGCCCTTCTTTCAAGCTCCTTGTTAAGGGAATCCAAGTCACGTTTTTCCACAGTAAGTCTTAACATCTGCTCATTCAGACCTTGGCACATTGTTTCCATCTCTGCCTTGGTAGATGAAACTGTATACAAACAAGTAGAGTGCTCATTGCTGAGATTCTGTAACTCACACAACATCTGTCTCTGATTTTCTTCAAGCTCCTGGATGAGGGCTTCATAATAACACTCCATCTGATCCATCTTCTTTGCAAGGCCTTCCTTTTCAGATTTAGAATCATCCAACTCTCTCAAGAGTTCAAAGATTTTCCCTTTCATTGCATTTATAACTTCTGCATGATCAGGATCCTGAGACCCAGGCAGGCCATGAAGCATTCCAAACTCTGGTCGACACAAGTCAACATCCAAACCAATTTCTGATGCAAGTTGCTCACTTCTACCAAGACTAGTTTCTCTGTTTTCCTTCATGCTTGCTCCTTCAGATGACATCAGGTTAAAATTATGACTTGCCAATTTAGTTCCCTCTTTGAGATTCTGCAGAGCACTGAGCAAAGCCTCCAAGGCAGAATAAAGGAACCTGAAGTCCCTTTCATGGTATCCAATTGATGCCTTGTTTCGGAGTTCTTTTACCTTATCCTCCAAGACCAACACCTCCTTTAGCCATCTAAGCAGCAGATCTTGAGATATTTTATCCTGTTTTGTCTCTGTAGCTTCGATGGTAGTAAATGAAGGGCATAATTTAGAACTATTTACCACTTTAAGATCATTTTTTAAGAATGAACACTCTAATTTCAGCGTAGAAACCTCTTTTGCCAGCTGTTCTCCAGAAGCAATCTCAGCAGCCAGTTGCTCGGAAACTTTTTGTGTTTCAGTGCCTATCTCGTCTGCATGACTTTGTAAGGAGCTTAACTCCAGCTTAAGCTCAAGGATAGATGACTCAGCTATCTCCAAGCTTTCTCTAAGTCTACTATTCTCTTCGTTGGCAACTGCCAAGTCATTATCTGCGGAATAGTCGGATCCCCAGCCATGAACCCAGCCACTAGTCCCCTGTGCAGAAAACCGATGATCAGAAGGGTCCACTCTCTCAGGCTGGGGACTCTGACCAAGAGAAAGCCCAGCTAAATCACCAGAAACTGTACTCTTAATGCTGTCTATTTCATGTGTGCTGGATCTATATTGCTTCTCTGCGTATAAACTTCCCGAAGTATTGGAAGAAGATCCATCAAAACCAGCAGCTGAGTCCGTGTATTCATCATTCATTCCTGCATCTTCTTCAAGTGAAAGCTCCTTTGTTTTGTTTTTGAATCTCACTTTTGCATTGACCTACAATAACGGAGAAGAAGAAACTACAATCGATAAATAAGAACTACATATATCAGTCAACCGAAGAGAAGACTAATTGATTTTAAGGAATGTACATGGTGAGCATGATTAGAACACAATAGGTTAATAATCGCTTGCAACAAAAAGTGTTTAGAAATGAATTGTTTACACAGTGAACCCAATAGGAAATCTAATAGGTAATTGTGGTGCAACGATTTTCCAAGACCCAGGCCTGAAGCATTGGACCTGCCACTGACCAATCTTAAGGTATTGTCTTTATTTCGGGACAATACCCGCCTCCCCCACTGCTAGAACCCACGACCTCTTGGTGATGGGAGAATGAGTAATCCAACTTACCTACTAGACTAGATGGTAAGTTGGGTATTCACTCTCTCATCACTAAGAGGTCATGGGCTAGTTGGTAAGTTGGGTACTACTCACTCTCCCATCACCAAGAGGTCATGGGTTTTAGCAGTGGGGTACCCTGCTTCAGGGCCTTGGAAAATCCTTACACCACAGTAATGAATTAATGAATATTTTCAGAGAAAAATGTTTTACAAAATATCAAGTGGCATTGAAGAGAAATTGTTTATATGTCTAAAACTAACACTTTGTTGCTAGACATGACTGACAGATCCTACAAGTATTAGCAACTAATACGTAGCAGAAATTAGTGAGTTCGAACATGTGTCATATTGGGATATGAGTCATAAATAAAACGCATAACATATAACACAAAATTTCTCCATAAAACATGAAATAAAAGTCCATCTTCAGGTGCTTTGTTTCTTTAAACAATGTTCATCCAGAAATGAGAAGCAAAAAGATAATTATCATAGAATAGGTAGAAATTGAGGCATCCAAACAAACAAAAGAACATATATAACCTTATCTTCTTGACCATTGACGGCCTCTTCAGAAGGTGACAGTTTTCCACCAGAAGATTCAGGAGGACTATTTTGGTCAGTTGCACTCTGCAACCCTCTTTCTCTGAGTTCTCTCTGCTGCTCAAACTCTCTAAAAGAAAACTATCATGACTAAGTGGTTGAAATAAGCTGAATCATTAAGCTTAAGCGTTTCAATGTAGTACCTGAAACCAGTTTTAGAGGTTAACAGCTGTACAGTCACCTGGCATAAAAGGCGTAGTACACTACATGAGAATGTGCAGTATATTTCTTTGGTATTACTGACAAATCTTGGACAAGGAGTGGGCAAACGTAAGATCTAGTTTGGCATAAAGAGGTTACTGATAATGAGTAGCCTAAGATGATATTGAATCCAAGAAAAAAAATTAAATTCTGAAATCCTCACGTTTAAAATACTCCCAGAATCACAACCATGAAGAGGCAGTGCCACAGCAGAGGGTTTCAACGCATCTGCGTAATCAGCAAGATTGATGGTAGCCTCACCAAAAAGGCTAGACCTTGAAGAACCCTGTCATCAAATCAATCTCATGTAAGAAATAGTTACATTTATGAAACAGATTGTTGACGTGATTTATCAACTCAGACAACTGATATCAGACACCCAACAAACACAGATGGGAATCTAATAGAGATTAATTAAATGAAAGGATAAGGATACTACCGTAGCCACAACAAGCTTATAAAGCTTTTCATCGTATTGTTTAGTTTTAATGTCTTGGAGAAGTCTTGTAGTCTCATAGATAGGATCTGCCCATTTGCATGTTCCATTTCTCACATTTGCTTTTGTTGTCTTTGCCGATGCTTTTCCAGAATCAGTGAGAATGAAAGATATGACAAGTTTGTCCCATCCAGTTTGTGGAATCTGGCTCACATATAGAGGGATAACATTCAGTCAGAAAATTATTAAGAATAGTGTTGTTGATGATGATGACGAAAAGCTATTCACAAGAATAGTGGTTAGTAATTGGTGGACTAGGAGAGGGACTCAGATAGTTGAGACATTTTCCAATTATTGAATACAGCTGTTTCCATTACAAGTTGCACTGCCATCCTCCAAAGTTAAATCTCTCTTCAGACAAGTCCTAACTCTCAATGTCATCAAAATTTTCGATCATTACAAGCCAAGCCATCATAATAGTTATTACTCCATTCCATAAAATACCAAACTAGATTGCCAATGAAAATGCAAGAAAAATCATGATAACCTCTGTGGGAGAGAGAGATGGTATAGAGAAGAGACTGAGAGATGCTTCAATTGGCACCAAGACGCACTCATGAAGACCGTGATACTAGGGAAGGTGGTTCCCCCTTTAATTTAGGAGAGTGCTCGTCCACCAAAGTCATCTTTCTATGTCTCCTTTCAACATATGAATTCACATCATTAGGAAAAATAAGTCAATGGTTAGAATGCCGTTTCTTCTAGGTTTCTACAAAGTTCTTATGCATTTTTGATCATTTACCACACCCCGATTCTCTGGCTGCATGAACACACCCAACTGGTTTATCTCAAAATACATTACGAACGACGTTAAATGTCAGCCATTTGCATCAAACTATAGACAATTCATGATCTCAAAACACAATTGAGTTTCCTTTTTCTCAAACTCTAACGAGACTTTATGCTCCTCTCTATTGTCAAAGATGAAAGGAAGAAACAAGGACAACAACTTGAAACTTCCAGTGTCCAGAAACATTAAGTATTCTGATTGGAATTATCAATATTTCTAAAGATATTGGTGCCTCACAAGAATACCACAAAAAATCTGTTCCTGGAGATGAGCACATGGTTCAAATCAATCCACCCATCTTTTGGTGAGTAAAAATATTTGTCTAAACACTATATACTAAAATGGAAGATTATTTCTGTTTAGGAATTGGAAAAAGAAATATCTTCATTCAAAAGGGCAGCAAGGGGATGCAAATTAAACTTTATCTTCAAGAAATCAATACTATTACCATCTTACCCAGACAAACGCCTCTCTGGAAGCTACATGAAGGACACTTTCATCTACATTCCACTTGTTACTATACCAAGTATACTGGTATATGTGCGTATTTTTTAATCAGTCACCTACCATAATCAGATCTTTTTATATGAGACAAGATCCCAGAAAATACGATGCTGGTAAAAAGTTCATTGCATGCAGTCACACATGCTCAGACATACAACACTCACCCATTGCAACTTTGCAAGCAACCAGGATGATGGTATCCGAATCACCCTTACCAGGGAATGGCACATAGACTATTACAAGGTGATTGCAATTATCTGCTGTATTACTTACCAGTACCTGACAGGAAATTTATCAAGCTTTGAAACTTTCTAAAGTAATTTTCAAGTTTTCATCCGCTTCAATCTTTCAGAAAAAGAGAGAGGAGAACTCTCCTCTGACATTCCCTTATCACCCCCAATGGGGCACATGTGTAAGGAAATTTCAGCTAAACCAGCACTTTAGAACAATTGTTACCCCATTCCTTTAACTAAATAATTACTTGTGAGGATAGGAAACAGTACCGGCAGACTAGTTGTGTAAAGGAATCTCCTATGCACATAATCATTAAGGGAAGCTATAAAAGAAATTGATAATGTAAACAAATTTGGGAAGAAAAATACATGAAGATGGCAATGTCCAACAGGGACAGAAAATTTGAAATGTGTAAGCAAACTCTTTTGTGACAAACAATGTGTGAGCAAACTTACATGCGTAGCATGGAATTGTAGCCGAAAGACTACTTTGACTTTTGTCTTCTCAAGCTTCCACTTAGCAATCCTTGACATCACTGGAAAATCAATCTATCACCAACTGCATAACATCGGGCCGCACTTGTCGCCCCCAGTAATTATAGATCACACATAAAAGATAACTGCACCATCTGTCATTCATGAAACAGAGTCATGTACTCATGTTCCATATGTTAACAACACCAAGGTTCACATCCAAAAGACAGTGAGCAAAAAGAAAAACCTTGTACTGTATAACAAACACTGAAATAAAAAGAATAAAAGGAACAGAAATAGAAAACATAGTATAGGTGTCTCAGAATGATTAACCTAATAAGGGCAAGAATCACCATTATGGATCAAAAGAAATGCAACAACCTGTTCCCACATTCTGGAGCTCAAATTTTAAACTTCATCATTGAAAAACCAGAAGGTAGAGCATAGCCTGACTACATAAAATGGCAATATTATTCCAGATGTGTGAAATTATTTAGCCTCCTACGTATCAAATGTCAATCTAGGACCAATCTTTTTGTAGAAATACACAAGCATTTATCGAATACAAAAACTCATGCCATCTTATATTGATGACAACCCTTCCGTCAAATCCATAAAAACTAGGAAGAATTTAAATTGTTTAATCAGGGAATTAATAGTTAACAGTGCAACATCACCGTAACTAGTGAATTATTTTCCAAAGGGTACAACGGCAAAGGCAAACAAATTATCACAACTCAAAAGAGCGGACTTAAGAAAGCAAATCAAACATGGTGAGTTAATAATCATAAAAATAAAAGTCAAAAGAAAGTCAAGCAAACACAAAAGCATCCAGCCAATAGAACCTAAAAGACTTTCAGTTCCAAGTAACATTGTGCAGACCGAACTGCACAGGCAAGACAGAGAAACCTCGAATGATTAACTGCAAGGTTAGCATTGCGATCCTAAAGTGCCCTAAACTTAACCATACCCATGACCTGGTTAAGTCCTAGCATCCACTATTACAGAGCCTGATTCAACCAAATTTTGGTCTGGTGGGTTTGACCATTCATTTTCAAAACTAAACCAACTATAAAACACAAGATCCACCAACTCCTATCCTCAGCAACCAATACAGGAAGTAAACTGGAGCTTCAAAACTGATCTAAAAAGCAAATTCAAGCTTTTACCTTCCCGAATAAGCCACCAACTGTCCCTAAACGCCACAACCAAAAAGCATTTGGAAATGCCCACCAAGAAAACGCCCCGATCGGAATCCTAAAAACAAGAACACTGTGTCTTCAAAATTGATGAATCTTAGAAAACAAAGAAAGTGGAAGCCATAGCAGCATTACAGTGAAGTCCAAATATAAGACCAAAATGCCTGGCTAATTGTGGCAACAACATGCCTCTCCAGGCACATCAGTTAAAACAAAGCTGAAAAGAAGGCACTCCGTTTCCCTTCAACAAAACGCCAAAATTGACCAAAAACAAAAATTACTAAAAAAACAAACTCCTAATTTACCAGATTTGAAAGGAATTATTAACACTGCACTTTCACCCAAAAGAAAGAATGTGATTACGAAGGTACCTAGTGATGGAACTTAACGTGAAAGGCAGAATCTTTACAGCGAAGGTTCTCCAATGTCTCACTGAGATATGTGTTTTGTGTTGGGATTTTTGGGAGAATGTGATGGCGTAAGGAAGCAGTAAGATTAGGGTTTTTTTAGAGGCTAAGGGAGTATAAGAATTAATTAAAAAGGTAAGATGGAGGTGTTGGTTGAAGGTAAGCAATCACTGTTTTTGTTTTTAAGCTCTCCGCCCAGGTTTGGAGCCAAAGCATGAAAACCTGTTCTTGCCATTTTTATTAATCAATTTAATTCTCTATTAATAATCCCCTTAATTAAGGGGTGCTGTTTTGAATTTTTACTAAAATGCCACTCCGGTTTTTTACTTGGATAAGAAATCCTGAAGATGGAATCCAGCAACGGGATCAATAGCCGACGAATGTAGCAGCCACAGCATTTAATATAGTCGATATAGTATCAAAATGATCCTCCAAATAACATGCTGACACGTGACATCTAGAAGGAAATCCGAATACTCAAGGATGCCGAGGACATGATCTCGGTCGGTGCCGAGAAGATGCCTCATTTCTTAAACGAGGACATCGAGTCACAACAAATGAGGAGACATCTCGGTGTTTCAAGGTGTCCGAACACTAGAGGGAAACAAGAACAACCTCGAGGCCCCCTTAACTTAGGTTTTTCCTGTGCAAGTAGTCAAACAGTCATCCTCTGATAACTATCATAGTATCGTGACCATTTGATACACCAATCTCGTTTTTTATGTCATCATCATCAAAGTTTTTATCATAAATGTTTAGAGTCGACTATATAATTTATGAGAACATTAATGAAAATCTATCATGTGTATTTATTTTTTTCATTTATTTTTGTCATGGATCAATAATATTTTAAAACCAACTATATATATATATATATATACACACACACAGAGAGAGACATACTAACGTAGATTCAAAATCTAAAATTCTTTGTCAACCGTAATAACTAATGAGATGGTAGCGCAACTAGTGTTTGGTATCGTGGTGTCACTTTACAGTCAGAGGTACCTGTCTACATGATAATTGTTGCCGCTCACGTGCGACTTACTCTCCATCTCATTCAAGGGACACGTGCATTGAGGATGATGCACTTATATTAAAACGATTATTTTCTTTTTTGTACTCTTGAAGGAAAATTAGGGTTTATCCTTCAATGATTTTTACTCCAATTATAAACCCTTCTTTTAATCTTAAAACTCATAATTGATTCACTTAATTACCTTATAAAAGTTATCAATGACTCGTTTTTTTTTATTACTTCTATCAATAATCCCACTTCAATTATTCTTCTTTTTTTTTTTTTAAACTGTGGGGTCTGCGGTCATCATACTTTTGATGTGCATGAAGTAAATCCATTGAATCCACTTGCTAACCCATAAACCACAAATGTCAGACAAGTCTATGGAAAATTCATGTGTAAGTTCATGCCTCCAAAGATGATTGAACCCCGCTAAGAGAGAAGGACTATTAGCTCTAGCATATGCATTTTCTCCTAGTCATTTGTATACTCTAGTACTGTATATATAGGAAATAGTTGAAGCTGAATCAAACATTAGTTTTGTGGAGCCCATATTTAAATTTACTAAAGTCTAAGATTTGGTAAATTAGGTGTTTGAATCAACTGCCAGCAAGAAATTAATTGACATGTCGATAGGTTCAAAATGACTTTTTTAATGGAAGAGGGTGGGTAGGGACGACTAGTATAGGACCCTTTCTCGACGTAATCATGAGAGCGCCCACTTGATACAGAATATTCAGTTTGAGTCATAACTATCATTCTTATGCCAATCCATTACCACGACCCAATAAAATGCACAAGGATTCTGACCGTTATACAACCAAAGATGAAAGCTCCTGAAACATGTGACTGACAATGCTACAAGACAATCCTCTAACAGCAGCCCTTTCGACGAGAGAGTCCGCCCATGTATTTTGAAAACCTATGAGTTTTGGTAATTGACCAATTGTAAAACCCGTCAAACTTTCACCGACATTGGAAATCAGGTTCTCAATAGGCCACTTTGAAATTAGATTAGGCTAGCTGCTTTGCTTAACTGCATTTACCATCACTAGAGCATCACCTTCAAAATTGACATTATGAAGGAAGGAAAAAAAAAAAAAAAAAAAAAACTCTTGATTCATGAATCAAACCTTTTGATCCAATCTATTCACTTTTTTCCCTGCAAAATCTGCTGGAATATCAGAGCTTGGCTGTATCTTCTTATTCAACCATGGGAAACAACCACTTTAATTTTGGCTTTCCCTTCAATCTTCTTGATCCCTTCTTTTCATCTTCTCCTTATGGAGCTTTCGCAACACATATGCTTCAATCAGATCATATCCAGGTCTTGCCATGGCAGCAGAAAGGGCCTACTGAAAACTTAAGATAGTTTTTGAAGATTGAGTGGCTTTTGTGAATAATTAGTGATTAATTTATAATCCCATTAATCTAGCTTGGCAAGCAAGCATATATATCATGCATGTCCTGGCTGCTGCCTGCTAGTACAATTTGACTGACTAAAACTTAAATTGGTCAAATGTTATTGAGTCAAAAAATAAAAAAGTATTCCTTTTTTCTTTTATGCTTTGACCTAATTAATTAGTTTCATCATTCATGGCTGCTTGAAGAGATTAAAGTGGAAAGTGAACCAACCATAGTGGTGGAAATTGGTTTATTTGGTCTTGGGAATGAAGTCATAAAATGGGGGAAAAAGAGAAAAAGAACTACAAAGCACAATTCGGGTCAAAGTCCGAACTAGTTAAATATATCCAATAACAAATACCTGCATCAAACCGGTCAGTTACGTTAGCATAATCGCAACGTATATTAGCTTGTTGTCCCCCTTTTCTATTTTCTATTTTTGTTATATTTATTGAGATAATACTTTATTAATATTATTATCATTTTTAACTAATACTTTCAATTTCGCTTATATAAAAATATTTTGTAATTCATACTTAAAGTTAAATTTTTTAAAGTATACTAATAATTTTATAATTTACACTTACACTTATAAATATTTATGATGAAATAAATGTAATAAAAATTAAAAATTACAAACAAAAATGATTTTCCACAACTTATAGCGTTGAATATGAAAAAAATACTCTACCAAACGGGCACGTTATTTCCCTCCATAAGATATATATAATCCGTTTGACTTATTGAGCAATTGCAACGACAAATTTTTGTTGGGGCTAACAAACCGTATTGGGAGATGTGTTTTGCTGATGTGGACGAGTCAACAAAATGTATTGGTACAATGATGTAAATTTGCTGACTTCATTTTTGTGTAAAATGTGTGTGTACGTTAAAGTGAATCCCATATTGACAAAGTGAGCTAACATGAGGGCCAACTAGTCTCCGTGCTACTATACTTGGGCCAACATAATAAGGCCAATAAGTTGAACTTGTTGTGCCATATTTTTCATCAATGGCCCATCAAAAGTACATCCATAGGCAAACAAAAATACCATTGTTTTAACAATTGCTCTTACAGCTTACAGTACAGTAGGCAATCTCATTTATAAAAATTTTGCAGTCTGCTTGCAGCTTCTAGTATACACTCTCTGTGGCCAAAAGCACTGAGTCTAATGTACTCTTCTCCAGCTGGACCAAACCCTTTGCCTGGAATAGTCACTATATGTGTTCTCTCAAGAATCTCATTAAACACATTCAAAGAACTTGACCCTGGAAAATGCACCCATACATAAGGGGAGTTCTTGCCACCATAAACCTTCAGCCCAATTGAATCAAATGTTTCTGCAAGTATCTTTGCATTCTCCTTGTAGTGATTTACTACACAACTCACGGCCTGAAACAGGAAAAATAGAGTATAAATTTGATGTAGGACTAGTGACAAGTAATTACAATGACAAACGACTAGTAGAATTGGAATGCCACATTGTCAGAATTGAGCGAAATTTGGTTTGGAGACTCGTCTCAACATGGTTGACAAGACTAGTGCTATGTCACTAACCCCACCTTATTTTTGACAAATTTTACTGTGGAGGACCTCAAATGGACCTTTTAATGTTTTAGGAACATTTTCATAATTTTATGTTTTTTTGACTACATTTGGGTTGTAGCCGGCCGTAAAACTCATTAATTATCTTTTGATTTTGAAGAAATATACTGAAACCATGAGAGTTTCTCTCAATATGGTCTATTTCAATGTTTATTTTCTTTGATTAAACTTGGTATAATATTGTTCGTTGTTTCCACCAGCGCCAAAATTATATTTTCATACGTGTAGTCTGTAGGCATGTTTTGGACTAGAATATATAGGAACATAAAAGGGTCTATACCTGAAAACCATCTGGAGAAAGGCATGCTAGTCCTCCAGCCTGAGCAATGTTTGATGCACCATTGAAGCAGGTACAAACAATGCGATCAAAATCTTTCATAACGGGATGTCCGTTAGAGTACCTCAGTTCTTCAGGGACTACGGTCCAGCCAAGCCGAACACCGGTGAATCCGGCAAATTTGGAGAAGGATGATACTTCAATTGCAACCTGTAATTGATGCAACAAAAAGTATTCACTTCTGATATATCAATCGAAAATCGAAGACGTTTTAGCACGATTACTGGCATTGACAAACCTCATTGGCTCCCGGAATTTCGAAGATTGATCTCGGACTATTATCTGATATATAAGCAGAATAGGCAGAGTCATAGATGATTATAGATCCATTAGCCTTTGCAAAATCAACAAGCTGCTTAAGTTGCTGCCGCGACGCGGCGCTACCAGTTGGATTGTTTGGAGAGCAGAAGAAGATGATATCTGTCCTTGGAGTTCTTGACAAGTCTGGAAAGAAATTGTTCTCTGGCTCACAATTCATGTACACAATCTTGCTATACTTGCCAGTCTCTTCATTTAACTTGCCAGATTGACCAACAATGACACTGCTATCTACATATGCCTGTCCAAGAACATTATTCAAAATCAAAAACTTGCAAAAAACAAGAATAAAAAAGTTAGAAGAGATTCAGAACATGATGCAGGTTATACGATTACCGGGAACGAAGGGTCCTGTACTGCCACTGTTACATTGGATCCTAGGAGCATCTGCGCGCCAGCGATAAGTAAGAATCAGTAAATCTAACATATATACTATGAAATTGCTGTATATATTCATATATATATGTACAAACTTTCTTACTTGAAGGCGAGATATATCGCATTGTGCACCATCTGATACAAAAACTTCATCACCCTTTACACCCATGCCTTTGTAAAATCTTTCTGCAATTGCCATTCTTAATTCCTGTGAAAATATATATGCATGAAAACCCTGAATCTTAAACAAATCGAAAATCGGGTTTAAAGCGTATCATGAATCGAACAATTGATCCTACCAAATTGCCTTGCTCAGCTCCATAACCTCTATAACCTTGAACTGTTGACAGAGCATATACTTGCTGCATGCAAAACAAGACATATGAACTTATATATATACATATAAATTCTTCAAACTAATCAATGGAGTTACTGATAATTAACTAAGTTACCTTTGCCATGGCTGATGTTATGATGTCAGGTATAGGTTGTGTAGTGTCACCAACACCAAGTCTTATCAACTTTGCATGTGGATGCTTCCTGGTGTGTTCAAGCTCACGCTTTGATATCTGGTAATTCATTCATGCATGAAAATATATTATGTTATATATGGCCCTAATAATAATATCTGGTAAATTTTCCCGTTGGATGGCCAATCCGGTTTTCAAAACCAAGAAAAGATGTAAATAGAGAGAGAGGTTTTGTACTACTAACCTCAGGAAACAAATATCCACTACGTAGAGACTCCATATTCACATTTCGTGGAACCTTTGTGCAGTACTCATGACCTATGACAGTACTGTAATTAATTGAGCCAACATATGTGTTAGAGCTCAAAGGAACGATGAACAGATAAATTATTCAACATATATATATATACACACATATATTATCTATTAATCTCTATTCAACAATGATTTAAAAAAATAACCTTATTTTGTGTGTATGATGTTGGTCTAATGAAACTGATGATGAATGAGGCATGCAAACGCTGGATGGCAGTAGTTGACAATGATAATACATTTTGTAGAACGCAATGCCTTCTTCACACTAAACGAATGCTATAAATGTCATGGATATATATATTCGGAAGTGCGGACTTAAAATGCGGACTTTTTTTGAGGCTGTAGCAGACCATGCAGTTGGGAGTAGTAAGGTGGAGTGTTTTTGAATATTGGTATAGCTGCATGGCATAAGAAAACAAAATTGACAATAGAAATTCTCATGCATGCATGACAGCAGCCATCAAGAAAACAAAGTTTTAATTTTCCACAGTAATGATCAAGTCCTGACTGCAAGAATTCCAATATTTTTCTCTTCCAAATTGGAATACATAGGAAATTAAGCACGTTTTGTACTGTTTGTATAGGCAAATTAAGTCCAGATGAAGTGAACCAACATTTTCATGTACTAAACAAAAACCACATGATAAGAGACGTATGAGCAGTACAAGTCGTCTAACTTTCTATGACGACTACGCCACTACTGTTGAATGTAACCTCAAAGTATAATCCAAAAACAACCCTGTTAAATAGCCCAGCAATTTTTGTCCCAATTGTTCCCAATCTTATATGGCAATCCACATCAGCATGCCACCTAGGCTTTTTTGCCTATATAAACAATCTCATCTCTCTCTTTCTTCTCTTTCTCTCTCCTTTCTCCCTCCCACTCTCACGACACACACACAACCACTCACCGGAGTTCCTCCGTCCGGTCACCAACCGGAGCCATCGACTCACCGAACGGAAGCGCCCAACCACAATCGTCATTTTTTGACCCTTCACACCACCCATCGTCGCCCATATCGTCGGAAAAAGGCATTTAAAGGAGGAGATCACCGACACACAAATCTTGTCTATCCGGCCACCTCCGGCGACATCTCCGACAACCGACCACATATCGGGACTCCACACGTCAAGGCACACCTTACTCACCCATCTTCTGGCCAGTTTGCTGTCGGAATCCGGCAACCCAGTGGAACATACATTGTTTATAAACAATGTAATCAGTCGATCCGTGCATCCAGCCACCTCCAACAACAATGTAATTTGTTTTCTCACTTATTTTTTTACATATTTTGGAAGTTACACTGTATTGAAAACAGTGAAACAATGTGTTTGTCTATTCTGGAAGTTACACTGTATTGAAAATAGTGTAACAATGTGTTTGTCTATTCTGGAAGTTACACTGTATTGAAAACAGTGTTACAATGTGTTTGACAATTTATATTGTTCTAGAAATTTGACAATTTACATATTTTGAAGTTGCACTGTATTCAAAACAATGTAACAATGTGTTTGACACTCATTTGAATGAATATGTTTTTGAGACACATTGAAAATTACATTGTTTTTTATCAATTTGGCAATTTACATTGTTCTGGAAATTTAACTACTTACATTGTGCTGGAAATTTGACAATTTACGTTGTGCCGAAAAATTAACAATTTGCATTGTGTTGGAAATTTGGCAATTTACATTGCTGGAAATTACATTGTTTTGATAAATTTGACAATTTATTGGCAAAAAAACTATATAATCGCAATGTTTGTGTGAAACAAAAACAATGTAATCGTAATTTTGTATGAAAAAAACAATGTGCATAAAGGTATATGAGAGAAGATGGAATTATGAGAAAATATGGAGATAAAAGAGGGAGATTTGATTTTTAAAATTTGAACAAAAGAGAAGTGGAGAGAGAAGTGGGAAACTTAAATTTCAAATGTGTTTATCCATGTAAGCATATTTTCCATGTCAACAAGCTTAGGTGGTAATACCACATGGGATTGGGAAGATTTGGGACAAAAAGTATTGGGACAAATAACATTTTCCATCCAAAAAAACCTAACCCAATCTTTATATTCCAATACAAATTTTTTGACAGTTTACAACAGGCATCTTTATAACACAATAACTCTATCCTCTACCAACTTAAATTTGTACGTATATTAAAATATTATTTGTTTAAACTAAAAATTCTTATAATGCCGTGCCCAATCCTTTTTGGACTAAGGGAATTGAGGAAAGAGGAGAGAATATATTATGATAAAAAAAGTTGGAGCACATGCGTTATTTTTTCGAGAGTCCCCACTTTATGGTCCAAAAAAACATCTCAGCAGTATGTGTCACTTATTGAAAATTACACCCAATTAATGAGTGACACATATTGCTGAGATGCTTTTGGAATGATAAATACTGAGATTTTTATAATTTTTGGAGTATTTCTTACTTGATTGGGCCTTTCAGATAACTTTAGGCCCAAAAGACAAATGGGCCATAGACATCCATAGTTGGGCTTGGTCCACACTGTCTTCTTTTGCAGCTTTAGGGCTTCGTCTACAACCGGCCGAACTTTCCATTCTCTGTCAAGATTGGAGCTCCGGGCATTACATAAATGTATTCTCTTTTCGAAGCAGAGACAAATTGCCGATAATACATCTCTGTCCCGGAAGTGCGGCTAGCTACCTAGCTCAGTAAGACCCCTCTCTCTCTCATTTCTTATTTGTGTTCTTCTTCTCTGTTCCAAATTTATTGATTTCTATCATTCGTTTCTTGAATTTCGTTTCTGTTGCCGGTTTCAATGTGCGTGTGCGTATTCATATTGGGCGAAGTGAAATTTAAGGAGAATGTGTGCGCAGAACTGGTAGAAATTTGTGACAAACATGATTTTTCAATCTACCCAGAAACCCATTCACTAATATTTGGTATATTGAATTTCATTTAGGTGAATGAGAGGCTAAGAGTAGCTTAGTAAGATACAGAGACCTCAAACCTACCACTTCTCTGTTATAAATGCCTTCTTTCTGCATTGCTTTATAGGTTTATCACTCATATGATGCTAACTCTATCAATTACAAATCCAGTTTTTGAACTTTGAAAGTCGATATTTATAGGGAAATTAAAGTGAATATATTGCATGATAGATATAAGAACAATAGATGATAAATGACTTGGTAGAGGAAACAAGCAACACAAGTAAATCTGCAAAGCAATTGACTGGAAATCATGATGAAAACATTAGTTACAAGCACAGAGAATACTCATTTTTCTTGCTTTATTGACTAAATGCCTACTTTTGATGAACTGCTTTTACCTGTGCTCTTATTTAAAATGTATTGGAATATCTTGATTTTTGCAGAGTCTAGTAAGTTTAACTTTCACACAAATGTATATTAGATATGGTTGATGTTACATTAGGCAAATATTAGTGCGAAATGTGGCTTTTTGTTCCTGAATACTGCCATCTGTGTACACCCATAGCTGGAGCTTCAACTTACTATTAGCTGAATCATGTTGCATATGTTCGATGATAATTACTTTGGTGATCCCTAGCAGAGCATATCGTATTAGCATTTTGCTTCAGGTTTATGGTTTTAGTTCTTCCACAAGCAAGAAGTCATCTGGTGATCTTCAACATTATGAGAGAACTCAAAGTAAAAGGGTGTTCTGGAATGTGTACTCGTGCATCTTCGGATGGTGAATCTCATATCAAACATTCTGAATTAGTAGGTGGGGATGAGACATGCTCATCATTATGCGTGCATTCTACGCCAGAAATAGAGAAAAAGTATGTTCATCGAGTCTATGATGCTATTGCTCCCCATTTTAGTGCCACCAGATTTGCTAAGTGGCCAAAAGTCGCCACGTTTTTGAATTCCTTGCCTTCAGGATCTCTTATACTGGATGCAGGATGTGGAAATGGGAAGTATTTGGGTTTGAATCCTGATTGTTTTTTCATAGGATGTGATATAAGTGATCCCCTTATTAAAATTTGTGCGGATAGAGGGCATGAGGTTCTTGTTGCAGATGCAGTAAATCTTCCTTACAGAACTGGTTTTGGGGATGCATCAATTTCCATAGCTGTTTTACACCACCTAAGTACAGAGAACAGGAGGAAGAAAGCAGTTGAAGAATTAATTCGGGTTGTCAAAAAGGGTGGCCTGGTTTTAATAACAGTTTGGGCTGCAGAACAGGAGGATAGGTCATTGGTCACCAAATGGACTCCTCTTGCCCAAAAGTATGTGAAAGAGTGGACAGGTCCAGGTAGTCCTTGTGTGCGTAGTCCTTCATCCTTAACATTACAAAGTATCCCTGAAGCTGAGGAGAGTAATTCGAAAGAGCAATTAGAGGATACTAATGAGAGTCTAAATGAGAAGTTGGAGGAAACAATGCATTTATCATCTCGAGATCAAGATGGTTCGGTGTTTCTGATTGATGCAGAGGATAATAAAAAGCAACAGGAATATTTTGTTCCTTGGCACTTACCCTATCATCGTGCTGAAGTCAGTGGTGCGTCTGCTTCTGCTCTTGCTAGTGGCTTGGCAAGAAAAGATGATAAAAAGGGCGCTGTGGTGTATGATAGATACTACCATGTCTTCAGTGAAGGAGAGCTTGCAAGGTAATTCACCATATATGTTTATCTCAGATGTTTCAACTGGATAATATTATGTGTCGTGTTTGTTTTCTATTCGTTTTCATGTAAATTATTTGTCCTATATTCAGTTTTTTGTTTGCTGTTGCTGTATTCATGTTACATGGAGCTCTTTTCTCATGTTGCTCATTTTTTTTTTGTTTTAAAAAGTTTAATTCATATCGTACATGCATCCCTTATCTCAACTGTGTCAATTTTACAGAATTTAAGGGGAGCATGTGAGCTGTTAACCATTGTTGATAAACTTTAGATTTTATGCGTAGTGTCTGATCTAACTTACCTACTGATGGAGTCAAAGGCAGCTTATCTCATATATCAAGATTTCCTTTAGCTTTCTTTCTTTCCGCTGTGACGTACCGTTGCTTATGTTAATTTGTTCTGTCTGTCACTTTTGCAGGTTAGTATCTGGCATGCGTAACGCAGTTGTAGTGGATCAATTTTTTGATAAATCTAATTGGTGTATCATTCTTGAGAAAACTTCATAACAAATCTTCATGCTGGCACTTTTTGATGCCAGATTGAGATTTACCAAGATGTTCGTCTTTAATTAGACAGATGGGTTTCCAAGCCCTTTTGCTTCACTTTGAATAACATTCTAAATTATGTCTATTTTGATCAATTTTGCTTTCTATCTTCTTTTTTTTCCCCAGCTGCTTGTAGGAACAGCTCCTGGGGTCATTGTGGCTTTCTTTCAAAACAACAACAGCCTACCACAAACACCCTGAACGTCCAATATCAATGCCAAAGCTCAAAAGCCAGAAAGCAAATAATAAATAAATACTATGATCATCTCAAAATTGAATAAAAGAATTAAGTTATTGAACAAAAAATAGACTAGAGTGGAGCTGAGCTGGTCCGTCGCAGTTGGTATCTGGACATAGGAATAGCATATGAGGTTAATAGCATCTCTGCCTCCTGTAAGGAGAAAAAGAGTGGAAACCCCAATCATAACTCTCAAAAAGATAAACCTCTGTGTATGAAGATAATGCAGCAAAATCATACAACTATTTTTGCATATGAAACGGTGAGACTCAAATCTCACATCTGTCCGACATAACACAGTCGAATGTCTGATATTGAAGATGTGTTTTATGGGCTTAAGAACCAATGACGATGACACCTGAAGAACAAATTCTTGCGGGTATGTGGCCCATAGCGAACAATATCTTCAATGTGTTTGGGTTATGAATTTCAAAATAATATCCAAGCAAAGCATCGATCCAATTGGAAGGGTTTCTAACTGTCCACTTGTTGGGTTTGATATAACACATCCCACAAATACAGATGAGTGTCAAGACTAAACATTTCAAATCGGTCTGACATAATTCAGACGAGTGGTTTATAAGCAAAGCTCAAATCTTCTTACATTTAAGACGTGTTTTCTGGGCCTAAGAACCAATGGTGACGACCTATGAAAACAAATTTGTGTTGGTCCGTGGCCCACAACGGACAATACAATATCTTCAATATGTTTGGGATGAGAATTTTAACATAAACTAAAGTGGTATGTATGGCATAGAAAGTATGATAATGGTTCAGGGTACCTTTTGCCTTTTGAGCCAGCTGTTTGTTTTCCTCAAGTGAAGCACTTCATGCTCCAATTGACTGGTGTAAGCCTATAATTACCAAAACAGAGAGTTGTAACATACATACAATATGATTACTCTGTGTGTCTTAAGAAGATCAAAGATTGACCTGTTTCCTTGCCCTGGACCTTGCTGCAGACTCTCTGTTCTTGATCATCCTCCTCTGCCTCCTCTCAATAATCTTCTCCTTCCCTTCATCTGAATACCGACATTTCTTTTCCGGTGATGTTGCTGACATTGCTGGCATTGGCATTGGCATTTCCAATTGATGATTCTCTGAGAACCCACCAAGATTACCAACTGGGTTTCCATAGATGGACTCAGAAACATGAGAATTTGAATCCCTCATTGTGATGTGATGTTGCTGCTCTTCCTGAACACCGCCCATTTGAAATTGCAACCAATCTTCTTGCTCTGACACCATAACAATCGGATCATTTACCATCACTGGCCGTGGATTAATGACACCGGCACACGCTAGAAAATTCTCCAGTGTTGTCTCTCCTTGTGGGACTGACTGGTTATTATGGTGAACAATCTCCTTCAACACATCATCAACATTTCTTTTGCTCAGAAAGTTGTCTCCAGTAAACAATGAAGTGGAAGATGACGATGATGAAGATGACCTGTTTTGTTTCCCTCCCATCTTAGCTTCTTCAACAGAAACCACATTTTTCAGTAACTCATCAAAATTCATAGCATTCAATGGCTTCCCAATGTTCCCAAATTGGGCTGGGACATCATCAAAGGTGAGATTGCACATCGACCCTTGTCGAGCCGGAGCCGGAGCCGGAGCCGGAAACTGAGGCCCTTGAGCTCCATTAGTTCTATCATCCATCAATCACCTTACATTGGGAAGTAGTATAAAAAGTTGTATAATAAACCAGTCCTTGAGCCAATTCTGTGACTTTCAAAGAGCCTTGAGGAATGCTAGTAGTGAAGCCTCAGAAGCCAGAAAGATCGAAATACGCGTTGGAGACGATTTTGGAGACTTGGGGACGATCAGGATCCCTGTTATAATAGATCTAGAGCGAGAGAAAGAGAGAGCTTAACAGATACACCTGATTTTCATGCTATTTTGGTGGGATATAGAGATGCAATTCAAGACTCTCCAACCACTCAGAATTGGCCAAAGTTATGTCTCTCTAAAACCCCCCACATTTATTTTTTCTCTAGTAGTACTAGCCCTTCTTGTTGTTGAGCCTTTTCAATTCCTTAATTTTAATTTTTTTTTCTAGCTTTTTTTTGGGTGGCAGGACAATCTTGATATCTGTGGATTAGGCGAATCTATATGAGTTCGATTTCGTGCTTGAAATTATAATTACTATTGAAGTGGAACATGTATTGAAATGTATCGCTATCTTCGAATTTTACCATGCAAGGATGGATCCCATAGTAGACCAATTTTTGGGTAGATTTTCCATTAAAAAAAAAACTTCTAAAGCTTGAGATGGGTCTAAACCAATTCTCGATAATCCAGGAACAGTCGGGCTTACGCGTGGGCCCAGTCACCAATCAAGGCCTGTGAAGCTGGTTCGTAAACACTGAAGTGAATCATTTCACTTACTTTTAGGCCCATTTACAACATCAAGGCCCATGAAGCTCGTTCGAAAAATGGCTTGGACCATTTCACTTTAAGATTTAGACCCATTTTTAACATTGAGGCCCCAGGAGCCCTGGTTCAGAATACTAAAGTCTTGGATGGTGAAATTCATAAATTTATTAGGGCATGATTCACATTTGGGGTACAACAATATTATTTTTTCTCTTTTTTAATGGCCCAAACAAGAGGGTATGGCATTTGGATTGCCCACTTGTTGGCTTCATTTGGGGCCCACCTCAACTACCATACTCATAAGTCAATAATTATATCAAAAATTAATAATGAGCCTCACCTCTATTATAAAAAAATCAAACCAATAAATTTACACTATTGTACCCAAGTTTGTCAAAATCAGGATCTTACATAAGATCGATGAAAGGTCGACAATATCAAATTGTAAAATCGTAAGATTTTACAAAAATTAAAAAATAAATATACAATAGTTTATTTTTTTAAAAAAATGGACATAATATAATATTCTATATGTAATAAAAATAAAAATATGATTATTATTTTCTTATAGACATGTTAATATGGCATAAAACTTTAATTTTCTAAAAACTCTAAAAAAGTATGAAAAATAAGATACAAAATTGAACCACAATAATTATGTTGCAAATTGAAACTTATATTTTATAATTTCAATTCTAGATAAACTTTGCATCAAGATTACCCTTGTTTTCAATATTACGCTTTTCATTATTTTCATCCATGTCTTTATCAACATAGTCATTAAAATCAATATCATCAAAAGAATAGTCACTAAAATTTCAATTTTTGTTGGATACTCTCTAGAGTCACTATCCTTAGCATTACCTTTAGCAACTTCAGTGTTTTCTTCTCAATTTCTCAAAATTATCACCATCTAAATTGAAAAGTAAACTAAAAAAGAACACATTTTATAAAAGCGTACGATCGTAAAATCGGACAATAAGATCGTACAATCTCATCAAAATACGATTGTTAGACGATCCGAATCGTTTTGCTTATCTATGATCATAAGATCTAGATCACGATTTTGACAATCATGATTGTACCAATATATTTTGTTAGCCCAGTCACATCAACAAAGCATATCCTTTTGTTGACTCCAACAAATTTACGAACCATTGTGATTGTTAAGAATTTGATCCTGTTCCTCCATATGTGGGTCCAAAATCTTTGAAAAAAGTACCGAGTGAGGGAAGGAAAGTCTTGATCACGCATCCAGCACGTGAGAATATTCTCCGTCTTCATTAGGTTTTTGTAATGGATTATGGAATCATGTCCAATTTTGGTGACACCCACTTGGGATTCTTAAGTGGGTAAGCCACTTAATTAAGAGGTGCACTTTTTAGACTTTTTTTATATAAACAAAAGCATTTCCAACGGTTCCTACACTTCTGGTGTCCTAGTCCACCAATAATAGCATAAGAATAAATAACAATGGTAGAAGACGGTGTGCTAGGATTCACTAGGACAAAGGAACCAAACAAGTTTTTCTTTGCTTGCTTGTTGTTGGTAGTGAGTACATGATGCAGGGCAGCATAATGAATGAACGTTCTATTTGAGTCCGTGAATTCGAATCATGAATATCAAAATCAATGCTTCAACACCTTGTTGATTCAAGCGAATATCAAGGGTTGAAAGAAGAAGGATGACTTGTTTCTTTATTTTTATTTCGAAATCAAATATAAAAACTACACTCGAAGGTTACAACTTTAAATAGTATGATAGTCCAAACCCTAAAATAACTTGAAATGAAACAAAATAAGAAAATTGATAGAAACACCAAAAATAAAATAAAAGACTAAAATAACAATAAATTGCAGATTGGAGGTCTAAGCGATGGAATTTGGCTAAAAACCCACGGATGGTAAAGTGGCCGATTTTGAAGTATACACCTTTTGGAGTCAACCATGCGATTTTCAGCTCAATCTAACATCGTTGACAATCATCTTAATTACCATTATGTCCTAATTTCCATCCTAATCATACTTCTCCAAAAATACTTTAGCTATACGATCCACATCAATACATCATTAGATGTATCCTTGAGCAACATCCCCTTAGGATTGATCAATAAGTTCAGAATAAGTTCGGAGTGTGTGGAGGCAAGTTGTGTTACTGATGTGGCATTGCAGGAATTTCGTCTGGACCGGGGGTTTAGCCGTCCGGACAGCTCGGGTACGTGAAGTGACCTTATTGGGCATCTGGATCGAGGAAGATTGAAGAACTGTTCGAACAGTTGATAGGAGAGTCCGGACAACTACACTGGAAAACACGTATGGAGGCTGTTACCGTTGGACGGATTAAGTGGGTGTCTGGACAACTGATGGGCTGCTGTTTTTCTACAAATAGGAGGCTTGTTTTCTAGAGTTGTAACCTAATTCCTATTGTTTGTTTCTCTGGATTTGAGAGACGGCTTAGAGAGAGTAAAAGGGATAACTTTGTGATAAATCTCTTGGGTTCAAGGTGTGATAGAAAATTGAGTGTGTGGTTATACAAATTTTCTACATAGCAAATTTCTCTGGTTATCTTTTGACAACGCATAGTTTTTCCTCCGGTCTTGGAGGTTTTCCACGTAAATTCTTGTATTGATTGTGTTGTTATTCTCAATTTCAATTTCTCTACTGTCGTGTGATATTTCTGTCAAGGATGCTCTTGAACTTGTATATTTACTAGGTCATTAGAAGACCGGGCACACCCCCTTCCTTATCTTTTATATATACTTGTATGGAAATTTGTTAACCTATTTTTAATTATTACTAATTAATGTCTAATCTACTAACTTTTTGATGAATTTGCTAATCACAATGACCCATTAACTTAAATTTACACCAAATGATACTAATATTTTTAAACAAAAAGTGACCATATCAAATTTCCAATGTAAACAAATAACTAAAAGAAAAAAGCTGAAAAACCCTAGAGAATTTGTTAATTAAAGAATAAATGGTTTGAAACAAGTGTCCAAAGCTATTTGTCTTTTCTTTTTCTTTTTTCTTTTGAATTGAAAATTAGGGATAATGTTAGTGGGAGGCACGTCTAAGTCTAAAACCGTACTTTCCCTAAATTAGGGGTGGAAAAAATTCATCGCGAGTTAGACAATAACACGTGTTTATCAAATATTTACATATCCGGACCTTAACTCGGATTTGTTTAAATCTGGACAAGTAAATCAGACAAGATTTATGTATTTGGATCCGGACCCGATTTTAAATCAGATATAAATTTTGTATGTAGACCCAGATTTCAAATATATAATTTATGTCCTATTAAACTTAATTCGATCATCCGAACTAAACAAAATTTTCTCATCGGCCCCTACCTTAAATACCATCATAATTCATAAGGGTTCTGTGGAAAAATAGCATTATAAGCCTATAAAGATTTGTTGGAAGTAGTAGTACCCATAACTTACTAAGGCGCCACAACTAGGGAAAAAAGTTTAAAGCATAAAAGGAATTAAGTGAATGGTTGATTGAATTGTCAAAACAAGTATATACCATTCCCTTGTTCATGTGGCAAATAATGTATGTGTTTGGTGTTTTGGTTTGGAAAAGCAGATGAGACACGAAGGGTGATTTTTTTTTTTAATTTCCATTTTTCCTGTGGAAAAACTATGTACCACTTTAAGTTATATATATATATATATATATAAATACCATTGAGAAATTTGTTTCTCATTGAAATCGAACATTGAGCACATATATACATAACCTAGCCGATTGCCAACCAAACCACCACTTGTTGTTTAAGTTTTATAGTTATAAGTATGATGTAGCATCTTTTGAAATTATTATATATTTTTTGTGTTAAATTCAATTTTTGTTTCGAATAAAAAAATACATCGTTAGATATATTACAACAGGCCCCAACTCATTTGGAAACTAAATTTGAAAAAGAAAAAGAAAAAGAAAAAAGAAAAAGAAAAAGAAAGGCACCCAAAACAGTAACTATCAATTCAAAGTGTTTTTGTATTTTCTTCAACATAATTATAAAAGTGGTTTATCATCAACCTGTACTTTTTCTTTACTTGTTTTTCTTCCCGTGCCTTTTGGATTGGAAGTCCTATCACTCCCCCCACTTTGTGCCATTTCTATGTATACTTTGCTTGTACTTAGTGTAAATCTTTGAAGATATTATTAATACTTGGAAATTTAAATTGTTTTTAACAAAAAGAAAGAAAAATATAAACAAAAGATGAGTAGGTTTGCCTAAAAAAACAATAAAATACCTTTTAAAATTTTTTCCTTAAAATATGATTCATGTTACAATAATTTATGTTATCTTATGCTTTTCTAGGTTTGTTGTTAAGCAATCACAAAACCTAGATTCTTCAAGTGATGGAACTTTGAAAAGAAAAGATGCCATTACTTAAGGTCACATAATAACAAATTAAAATAAAAAAATAAAAAAAAAAGAAGGATGAAAGAATCCAAACGTCCTACACCAACTTGTGTAGCATTAAAGCAAAAGTGACCTAATTTTGGTAGTGGATGTCATTACATAATACATACAAACATATTAGATAGAAAGAGAGAAGAAAGACATTCTAAAATGGAATACCTTTTCCACAATCTCAAGTACATGATTGAAACATTTTATACTTCATAATTGAAGTATACATACTATTATATATGGAATTTGAGTGATTTGAAGTTTTTAACCCAAATAGGAGATTTGTGTTGAGTAAAAGTCTTATATTGTTAAAATAACGATTCAATGGATCGTATATAACTCACATTCGGCGCACACCCAACGTTATCTGCTCTCCATCTTTCGGATCGCACTACTGGGGTGTTCCTGAGATGGGACAACACGGGCCACCACCCAGGGCCCATATTTTTAAGAAAATATTGATACTATAATAGTTTCAAACCCATTTAAACCACATTTATACAAAATTAGCCTAATAACTATCCGCCCATTTCAACTTAAAATCATATTTTCTTTTCACCATGTCACAAAAAGGTTAAATGGGTTTAGTTATGTTGTTTATTGAAAGCGATTTGACTGAAAAGATTTATTACACCATTAATATAATTAGTGATTTTACATCTCAAAATACGAGAAAGTCATGTTTCAGTAATATATGACATTTAATTTTTTTTAAGAGACTTTTTTTGGAGTGCTCCCAAACCCTCCAAAGACTCAAGTACGACGACCCATCACTACCTCGTCTTGGTGGTGCCTCCCTTACAATAAGATCACCAGAGCGACGCGAATCCAAGAGGACCGAGACTATGGTCCTGTTTGAGAGTGCTGTCAATTGCTGTGAGGTGCTGTGCAGTGTTGTGAGTTATAAAATTGTGGTGCTGTGAGGTGAGTTGGAACACAAAAAGTTGTTTGACGCATCACTTTAAAACTATGGTGCGGTGTTGTGAGGTGCGTTTGGCGTATTTAAATTACGATTATATTGAATAACTAATAATATTAATATAAAATCACTTAACATTTACATTGTACATTAATCTAAAATAAAATAATAGACCTAATTTGATTACATGAGACAATTCAACATATTTATAAGCGTTTGGGAGTGTGGTGAGGTGAGGTGAGGTGCTGTGAGGTAAAAAGTTGTGATGTTGTGAGGTGAGTTCTGCTGTAAAAGCGTTTGACGTGTCACAAAAAATCGTGGTGCTGTGAGGTGAGGTGCAACGTAACGCAGTAAAAATGTACTGCCAAACATATACTATGCCTGCAGGCCCTGCACGCTGTTTTCAGCTCTCACTGCGGCCATTTGTCAATATAATTTGTTCCTTCTTTTCCTTTTAATAAACCACTATTTTTTTTCTAGTCTTTTAATAATTCACTTTAATTACTTTACATATCAATGCTAAGCGGCTGAGGCATTGTGTGTAGTGTGTAGTGTGTGTGTATACACACATTAATTGTCCTGTAAGAATGTCTTGTTGGGTTTATATAATTACTTTTATGTTTAATTCTAAATCTGACCAAATGACTGAGATCAAAGTTGATTTAGAGTTTATGGTTTAGGATAACCACTTGGCGATAACCTCGCTGATTATATACCCGGACTTAGAGCGTAAAAAATCTCGTTCGAAGTTGGGAATTCAATTCTAAACTGGTGCAACTATTTCTAAGTTGTTTGTATTGGGCTTCAGTCCAACTAATTTGTAGGCAGGTTTGCGAGTGCCTAGCCGACTCGAGTTTGAGCTTAATGGATTGTCCAAAGAGTACACCCTGCTGAGTCGTTCTTGCTTTCAAAAAAGTTTAGGAGTTTAGGGTTTAGTGTTTGAGGTTTAAAGTTTAGGGTTTTAGGGTTTAGGGTTTCGGATTTGCATCTCTACATTAATCTCAAATACTTTAGGGTTTGGGACTTAAAGAGTAGAGATACTTATATATGTCCAGCAGAAGGACTGTGTACATGTAGTGTCCATGTCACCAAACTGGGCCTTCAATTCCTATGGAGTAATTGCTGTAGTAGCACAATGATCATTGCCTTCAAAATCCGCACATTAAACTCACAACAATTTATGGTGAGAGTTTATAATTGTCATGAACTCAAGAGCATTTGGATTCCAATTTTGTCAAAATCACTTTTATGTATAAGAATGGGCACAAAGTCTGTTGGCAATAAACTACAAATTTGATAAGCAATTACTTTTATAATGATCAGGATATATAGGATCAGTTTGGTAAAACATTTTGACTAAACTACTTTTTAGCATAAATGCTTTCTGCTTGTCAAACGATCATTTTTTGGGCAACAAAATCGAGACAATTTTGGGAGCATTTTATACTCTTTTGAGACCCTATTCCCTATTTCTTTCTCCAAAGTTATTTGGAGGCTTGGAGCCAATCTGGAACACCTTAATTGCTGTTTTTTTTCCTTCTATTTTTGCAATATTAATAGAGTTAATTAAACAACTATGTAATGCTTTTTGTGTGTTAATAGTAGTTTATTGTCACACCAGTCTGGCTAGTCTAGGACAACACAAGATTGTTAATACTGCTTGCCTCCATATGCGTAACAAAACAACTGTTAAGATTTTATCTCACATCGAATTAGCATAACTCAACCGAGTGGCATATAAGTAAAGGTTCATTATCTCTCACGTAGCAAACAGGGTTTTTGAGCCTAAGAACCAGGAGCGGAGGTAAGAGTTTAGACAAAGGGTGACAAACAAAATTTGTGTGCACCGAGAATCGTTTAGGACTATTTACAGGATTTTTTTTTGTTTCAAAGTGATGTTTAACATGATTCATAGCTGAAAATGCTCATTATGTAGTCGTCATGGAAATATGAAGAGGTAACACTAGATGAATCAATCTCTGAGTTAGATACTAATTCTTGACTTTCTTGATGTAATAATTTCCGACATAATTTAGAAAGTGTGATCTAGTTTCGCTTAATTATGGGCCAGATTAATTGCATAGTCTTTTCACTAAACGTGCAGGTTGGGTCGTAAAGTCTATGGGTCATACCTTGTAATGTATTTAATTATTTATATGCATAACACGGTCCAAACATACTAAATATGACCTATGAAAATATGGAAAGAGTGTGTGCCTACCCCGCGGATCCCCGCGCCCCGCCCCTATTCAACATCTTTGAAAATTGTAAAATTAAATTGTATATCTTAGGATTAGAGTAATGAACTAACCAACAAGCCAAAGCTACTTTCATGTTACATTTGCCAACTAATTAAATTATTATCTTTACATACCACATATTATATTTGTAACACAATTAAATAATTTTAGTTTTACTTAATGGGTATTGATTTTAAATTTTATATTATACACATCTATAGTTTTAAATTGTTTAATTTTATACTTTATTTTATAAAATCTTAGGGTCTTAAGATTTTATCAACATTTATGAGTAGAGGGTCATGTTATGGCCTTTAGGGTTTAGGGGTTTAGGGTCTTTAGGGTTTAGGGGTTTAGGGTTTAGGGGTTCAGGGTTTTTAGGGTTTTGGGGTTTAGGGTTTAGGGTCTTTAGGGATTCGGGGTTTAGGGTTTAGGGCCTTTAGGGTTTTGGAGATTAGGATTTAGGAGTATCGGGTCATATTTAACTTAACATTTAGGGTCCTATATTTTTATTAAGATCAATTCAATTGACTTAGGAATAGAGACTAGAGAGTCATATTTAACTTACGGTAGGATAAACTTTATCAATATTTATTCAATATTATTAAGAGTATGATAATATTATGTTTAGTGACTTATTGTTTATACTTTGATTTCAATAATAATATCAAATTAAAATATGTTTAGACAAATAAATACTTTTTTATATTATGTTATATATATATGAATATCTATAGCGGGGCGGGGTGCGAGTCGGGTCGGGTTGGGAGGCATATCCGCCCCCGCCCCGCCCCGCCCTGCAGCGGGTTGAGATTTTTTTTCCCCGTCCCCGCCCCGCACAAGTCTCGGGTTGGGGAAAATCCTCGCGGGGTGGGTCGGGGACAAATTGTCATCCCTAATTGTGTTTGGTTTGGAAAAAAATATGTTATAAAGGGGACATAATTTCAAAATATGAGTAACATATGGGGTATTTTGAGATCAATTTGAGATACCAAAAGTTTGGATACTTATAATTTTCGAATATAAAACAGTACTAGAAAAATATCAATGTGTATAGCTCAAGAATAACAAAGTGGCTCAAAACTGACAATATTGATTTGTAGTGGCGATTTTCTAATATCAACTTCCACACTAAGCATTGGCTTTTTTTTTTAAAAAAAAAAAAAACATTGGCTTTAATTTCTGATTATTGCAATAATGTTTCTTTCTAATTGAAAATCAATATTATAATTAGTTTTTTTTCTTAACGAATATAATAATTAGTTGGCACGTTACCGGGAGACTGTAGCGTTCCAAAGATCAAATCAAACTTTCCATTTGACATTATTTATATGGAATTGTTTATGATTCTGTTTCTTTCTGTACTGGTTTTTTTTCCTTCGTGTTTGCTTTCGAGCTGTAAATGCCAATGGTGGTGATTTTGAAGAGACCAACTATTTTAATAAGCTACTCACGTTGAATTTGGGGTTTTCTTGGACTCAAATCACTTCGAGAGATTTTCAGATTTCCGCTCAATCGGAAGGTTAGTTTTCGCCTTTCGTTTTCTTGTCCTGTTTGGTTACTGAGAAAGGGAACGCTCTTCTTCGCAGTCATTTTGCATGGTTATGTACTTAACAACTAGGTCTTACGGTAAGATTTCGGTTTGAGCTATGATTTTGTTCGATGTTTGCTCTGTTGTTGCGTTTACAAGTAAATTTTGTCCATTATCACTTGTTAAAGCTGATTGTTTGGCTAATAGAAGCTCTTTGTTTTCAGTCTTTTGATATAGAAGAGAGAGAGGTGATTTTGGCGCCATTTTTGAGACTGAAGTATTTTATATAAGGCAAGCACTGTCTGCCTAGTTGCTCTACCTTTATGGAATTAATTGATTTTTCTATTGTTTTTGGTTTCTATGCAATTGTGTCTCTTCGTCTTAACTTCATGCGGTACCAGATTAGAAGCAGGATTTACGTTTTCAAGCTGAGGATTGCATCAGTTTGTTCAGTTCTCTTTCTTGAGTTCTCCACTATAAAGAACTTTAATCTTGACTTCTTATTTGGTTGAAGTTAAGGAAAGACATAATCAATTCTTCGATAAAGCAACGATCGTTTTTCTGTGCATCATTTGAGTTTTGATTAACACTCCTTATATTGGTCTTATGGAAATTATGTAACTCATATTCTAGATGAAATCTCTAGGATAATTAGTCAGTGCCAATATGGTTAGACTATGTGTGTGCACACTTTCTCATACTTTTTCTGCACTATATTCCTGGATGAGCTTCATGTTGACCAAACTGCTTGTATTTCTTTAAACCAAAGCATCAAGCTCTGTTTTTTATGGCCTAGCAATACTATTAATTGCCTTTAGACGAGGGGCCAACTTTTCATTGATGAGTACTTTATGACGATCATCTAAATAATATCTGGTCATCAGTCATCTGTTGGAATTTTATTGCTCGACTTCTATATTTCCTAGCTTTATGTTCATACTTCAATTAAATATTTTCTTTTTTGTAGGAATTTCTTCTTTTACTTTAGAAAATGAAGTTTAACTTAGTTTTGTTAGCACATCTATGTGATGAAATCATGCAGCAGCTGAGTAAATTATTCTGCTTTTCTTTCTCTTTGGTAGTGGTGAGGCTGGGGGTGGTGTTTCTTTGTTCCAACTTCTGATCAATTCATGGAGTATGAGCTCTCCGTCAACTCAACTTGCCACCCTTAGAGGAATGAGCATTTATGAGCCATTCCACCATATTACCATGTGGGAAGACACCTTCAAAGATGATGGTATTTCCAATACAGGTCCATCCACAGTTTTACAGGTGGAAACTAGGCTAGACAACAAGGTGAATACCATCATATTTGCCTTTCTGGTTATTTGATGCTACAAAAAAATTTCTTAGTGCTGAGCTCTTTCTGATCTTTGTGGCTCAACTTCTCAGCCTGAATATATTTCTCATGAATCAGAAGAACATTCCAGAAGTGATCAAGAAACAAATAATCCTCCTACCAAGGTGATGAGATGCCCTAAAAACTCCCCCCTCCCTCTCTATGTTTTTGAAAGAAAAAAAATACTGTTTTATCAGCATGAAGGTCTTCTTAAATATGCTACTTATTCCGGTTTAAGATGCTGTTGAGTTGAGCCTCTCATTGCCCTTCAAGTGGATATATCCAATGTTGAATTTGGGCTTAGTACCATGTTGGATGTCTTTGTTGTTTCTCAAGGTCGAAAGGTTCTTCTTTTCTGTTGTGCTGCACCATTGTTTTCCTGGGCTGTATGTTTACACAAGATTATATGAAACCAAGGAACTCATTGTTGCCATCAGATGTGGCATGTTTGGTGCAATGGCGTAGTTATCTATATATATATGTATGTGCATATATATCATGAAATTTATAGGTTGCCTGCTATCACAGTGCCATCCCTTTTATCAAAGAACATTAGAATTTTTGAAGCTGATTATTTAATCCTTTTTCAGTCACGGTGGATTGCTGCTGCTTATAAATTTTCCATTGAAAATATGTGTGATCCAGTTTTGATGAAATATCAGTAGCAATATCACATTTCAATGCGTATTTGTCTTCCTTTGTAATGATTTGAATTTCTTTCAATGTATGCATATAGATACAAAGACGTTTGGCCCAGAACCGTGAAGCAGCTCGAAAAAGTCGTTTAAGGAAAAAGGTAGAAAGAAATAGACTTCTGTAGAAAGCACTAACTAATGAAAGGTGCATTATTGTTAGGACATATGGAGGTTATTGATATTTCATTTATCCTTTGTAGGCCTATGTTCAGCAACTAGAATCAAGCCGTTTGAAGCTGGCACAATTGGAGCAGGAACTTGAGAGATGTAGGCAGCAGGTTATGAGAAAATTATTGTTTACTTAATTATTTCATCAATTTTGTTTATAAAAAATAATTATTCCATAGGTTGAGCCTACGAAATACCTTATGTGAATGCCTTGATGCAGGGTCTGTACGTTGCAAGTGCATCAAATTCTAGTCAGTTAGGATTTTCTGGAACTGTAAACCCAGGTTTGTCATTTCTTATTCAGCATTCACTTCTATATATCTTATTGATTGCATTAACCATTCTTGGTTTGAAGGCATCAAGTCCTTGTTGACAGTTCTTTAGGCAGATACTTTCTGATTGAAATCATGCAAACGTAACTTATTCTTCTGAGATATTTTCGCTCCATGTTGAAGAGTCAATTATTTTAAAAGGGTTTATAATTTATATGCCCCTCAAAATACCCCTAAGATTCATACTTGAGGCATATTGATATTCAAGCTGGCAGAATTTTTTTCCCTTTTTAAAGATCTATTACCAATGTAATAGAACAAGTTTTTCTCACAGAGCATTTTCATCTATCAAATGTCTTATGTTTACATTCTGTTGTATTCTGAATATCATCTCAAACTTAAAATTTTCAGGGATTGTTGCATTTGAGATGCAATATGCGCACTGGGTTGAGGAGCAACAAAAACAGATCCGTGAACTTAGAAATGCATTGCAAGCTCCTATAACTGACATAGAACTTCAGATGCTTGTGGAAAATGCCTTGAATCACTATAACAAACTTTGTGCGATGAAAGCAGATGCTGCAAAGGCGGATGTATTTTATTTGGTTTCTGGAACATGGAGGACATCAGCAGAGCGCTTCTTCCATTGGATTGGAGGTTTCCGCCCATCAGAGCTTCTACATGTAACACTTAGTTCAGTAAGCCTAATTATTTGATTTTGCCTTCATATATTGAAGAATCATCCATCGCCAATAGCCTTAAATGGTAGGAAGGGGTCCAATTACTTCAATATCTAATCAGTATCCCATCATGCAATCTCGTTTGGGATTTGCATACAAGCCTTGCCTTCCTTGTTTGAAATTGAATCCGTATATTTTGAACAGATCAAAGAATGAATTGAATCCGTTGAGCGGTCCAAATGTTAAGGTCCCTAGACATATTTGGCTCAGCTTTCTAGGTTGTGGAAATGGCGAGCCTTTTGAGTACTTTAATGAAATTTCTTATGCATGGATCTCTCATATTATTTGCTGTTGCCACAATGATCGTCTAAGAACATGCATTGTGGTTTTTTTCCTCTCAATTTTTTTATGAGGAAGTTGTTTAGAAAGAGCATTGGAGTGCTTTAGTTTTGTCTACCAAGGTCCTCTGCCTGTGTCTGGAGATGTCACAGTTGATGTGTTTCCTGCTGACACTGATACCTTTGGTATCACACTGCACTACAAATGTACACACACTGACACACATGCATAAATTATTAGAACTTACTTCATTTACTTTTATCATCATGATTTCATGAAGATCAATTGCAAGTCCAATTTCATGAATTCCGATCCTTATGATTCTGGTCCTTTAGGTTCTTATGCCGCAGCTGGAGCCTTTGACTGAGCAACAACATCTGGAAGTCTGTAACTTGCGACAATCTTCTCAGCAAGCTGAAGATGCTCTCTCACAAGGAATTGAAAAACTCCAGCAGAGTCTGGTCCAGAGCACAGCTATTGATTTGATGGGGGCTGGAAGTTATGACTCTCAGATGATTGCCGCAATGGAGAAGTTGGAAGGACTAGAGGGCTTTGCAAACCAAGTAAGCTATCATATTTTTCTATCAAGTTGGTGTTGATGCACATAATTGCTGCAGTCCCCTTTATGATTCACGAATTCTTTTCTAAATTTTAAGGGCAATTGGAGCTACAAAACCAACTCTTACAAAATCAGTATGTTCAATGATTGTGATGTTTGAAGTGGAGGAGAATTAAAAGTTAATAACGGATACATAAGTTTACCCTCTGAAGAGGGTAGCATTTTAATATATTTAAAGACTCGAGATGATATTAATTTAACAATTTTCTTGATCAATTGATCAATAGACTATTATCTTAAAGAGTTATTAGGATATTGCCCTCTTAAATAAGATTTATGTCCAATTCTTCACTCCTTTTGCGATGAGTGTTATTTGAAACGAAACCATGGTGTCAACTGTCAAGTTCCTCTTGCATTGATAAATGGTAGGAACAGAAGTATACAGTTGATAGAAATTTTTCAAGAAATGTTAGTCTTATGTAACTGGACTGCATTGCCTGAATCTCTTATTTATTTCACTGCACCACTTGTTGCTCGCCCAATACAGGCAGATCACCTTCGGCAACAAACTCTCCAGCAAATGTCTCGGATCCTAACTGTTCGCCAATCAGCTCGAGGGTTACTTGCCTTGGGGGAGTACTTTCACCGTCTTCGTGCTCTCAGTTCGATTTGGACTGCTTGCCCTCATGAACCTGCATAACCGGAAATTGTTGGAGAACCCAAATCACTATTTCCTGGTCTCATTCACCATCGTCCCAGCTGCTTCGGAAAGCGCATGGGTGTAGTTTGTTAAAGGGAATAAGGAAAAACGTCTTAATAGCTAGTACTTGTTTGAAGGATCTCCAAAAACATCAGGTGTAAATATGAAGCCTAAAAACCTGTGTTCTTGGACTAAAATTAGGTAGTATATAGATGAGGTTAGAATCTATAGAGCACTTTGCTGGAAATTGTATTTGAATGCAAGCCTCATGTTTGGATGGATTGCTGTAGCCTCTATTAAGTATTACCTACTTCTTGTTGATTACTTTCCTATATGTATACTTGAGGTTTATAAAAGTGAATGGTTCTTGTGTGGAAAATCATTAGTTGTGTAGTTTGGATGATCGAATTTGTTCGACTCGGATTAAACGAAGTTTGGATATCATTTATATCGTCAAAATTCGGGTTCAAACATTAAATCTTTATTCGGTTTAAAATTGAATCTGGGTTTAAATACAAAAAATTTATCCGATTTAAAAATTGATCCAAATTTCGGAGATATAACTGATGTTTCTTATGATTAAGTCAAAAGCTTAAAGTGGGTAATTTGAAGGACGCCTTGAATTATTGACCAAGTGTGCCCGTTGTATTGAGAAGAACACTCTGATTTTTTTCCCTGACATTTTTAGTTTAGACGATGGGTAATATGGTAATCTAACAGGCCAACCGTCAAAATCCAGTTCAGAACCCTAACCGTCCACAAAATTTCCCGGGAAAAATAAAGAGAAATAATTAACGGGAAAAAAATAAAATAAAATTGCGAAAAAAAGCTGGAGGAGATTCATTCCCCATCGTCAGAAAGGTCTGCCCTCTTCGTCGCTTCCTTAACGCCTTTGAATATTCAATCAAACACTTGACAAAAACCACCGTTGCTAGATCCAAAACTTGATTTCCTCTGACTCGGGTTCCCATCTCGTTCAATCGGATCTAGAAATTACGATATTTTGGGAGGAGAATTACTGAGAGATGAATAATTTGAGAGCAATCTGTCGGCCGCACACTGTCTTCTCTACCGTCTTATGTTACAGACATGAAGCTCGATCTTTCGTCAGGGTTCCATACAAGAACCTCAATCACAGGCCGTCGCTGTTTATTCCTTGGCTTGAATCAAAAGGGGATCGTCCTTGGTTTCGCGTCAATCAAAGGAGAACTGCTGTTAGGGCATCCAATTGGAGCGACCAGAAATCTCCCTACGAAACCCTAGGTTTCTGTTGGTCATTTTTAAAAAAAAAAAAAATTATGCAATTGAAATGAAATCTTACAAATGGAATGAACTGATTCGATAATTTGGTTTTTGTTTCTGGCTTGTTTGCATGCACTTGTTTCAGTTCTCGTTTAGGAGTTTCCTAGTAGAATTGAATATTGATGGATGTGAAAGAGTGTTTGTACTCACTGATGGTACAATTTAGTGTTTCGAGAATTGGATATAAGCTTTTAATCATTGTTCGAATTGATTACTTTTTACAGTTTTTGTTTGTTTGCTGTATTATGCTTTGCGAAGATGTTAGCAGTACTGAAGTCCCCAACCCCAAGGAATTGATTTTGTGATGTGGGGGTTAACGGTTAACCGTATATGTCTATATTGTGATTGATTAGGATTTCTAATACTATTTTATTGCCAAATGCAGAGTTAGAAAGGGATGCTGATGATGAGGAAATAAAGGTTGCTTACCGGCGCTTGGCCAAATTCTATCATCCTGATGGTCTGTTCTTCTTTCAAGTGTTCTTAATTTATTAAAATTCCTTGTGAGCAGTGTCTGTGGTTTATTGGGTTAAGAAGAAATACAGGCCTACATGCATAGAAAGTTTGCATCTTTTTAAGGCACCTGAACTCATCTGTTTGTTTTGTGTGTGCTAAGTTTATGATGGCAGAGGAAGCCTCGAGGAAGGGGAAACGGCTGAGGCTAGATTCATCAAGATTCAAGCTGCATATGAATTGCTATTAGATCAGGACAAACGAAGGCAATATGAAATCGATAACCGAGTCAATCCAATGAAGGTATGACATAAGTTTATTCTTATTGTATTTTTTATGGAGGTATACCACAAAGATGCAATAAATGCCATAACATTCTCTATGGGCATATAGTTGGTGCTTTAGTGATATTGAATTTCTTAGCTTTTTCTCAGAAGATAACCAATATTTCTCCTAACTACCAACCACTTTTCTCTACCTAGTTGTGAGTTGCCTAAAGTTTGAGCTTAGTATATATGGCTCCAAGAGTTGATAACTTGATATTGTTCCGAAATTGTTGCACTCTCACGTAGTTTCTGAGCTTCCAAGGAACCATGTGGGAATAAATTTTTAACCATGAGCTTGTAGTTTTCATGTTAATCTAGTATGAACTTTTTATGAATAGTGTTTGTGGTTGGTGCCCGTGAGATAGAGAGCTCTTTATATAAAACCTTTTTTTTCTTTATATAAAAGGTTGTCTTTATATTCAGATTATTTATTCTCAATCCATTCTTAGTTAAGCTTATCATATTCATGTGTCTATTGTTCTACCAGGCATCTCAAGCATGGATGGAGTGGCTAATGAAAAAGCGAAAAGCTTTTGATCAGCGGGGTGATATGGCCATTGTAGCTTGGGCAGAGCAGCAACAGCGTGAGATCAATCTACGTGCTCGCCGCCTCTCTCGTTCAAAGGTATTTCGGAGTATGAGATGGTGATTGTTGATGAGCCCACATGTGAGGGGGAGTGTTAAAGTGTAAAAGTCCCACATTGATAAGTTTGAGTAAAATTGATAGGCTTATAAGGGGTTCCCTCTCCTCTCTCTAATAGGTCCTTCTAGAGAGAGTGTATGGGCTACTTATGAGCCAAATTTGACAAAAATATACACCAAATCTTTCTCATTGTTATTTAGATCAATGGGTAAGTGCTTTTAATAAGCTAAAAATATTTATTTTAGTTGATAAAAACTAAAATATGACTTCCTGGAAATTGTTTGCTCTTAGTAATGGCAACTTGTAGCTGGGTAATTCATTTGAACTATTTTCTGTTGATGTATCACCATAGTAAATGTTGTTAGACACTGTTAGTGATTAGAGTTGCGGGAATTTTCTTTGAAATTGTGACTATCGACGGGAACAAATCATGCACCCAGTTTCTTGGCTATGGATGCTTGTTATGATATGATGTGTATTTTAAAATTTTTGTGTTTCACTGGAACATCAGATTGATCCTGAAGAAGAGCGAAGAATTCTGGCAAAAGAAAAAAAGGCTTCTGTGGAATATTTCAACAACACTCTCAAACGTCACACGCTTGTGCTGAAGAAAAGGGACTTGATGCGGAAGAAAGCCGAGGAAGAAAAGAAAAAAGTTATTAGTCAGCTCTTAGCTGCAGAGGGCCTTGAACTAGACACTGATGAAGATGCACAATAGGGAATAGGCAATGAGCCATAATTTTTATCACACTGTCTCTCTGTCCCTCGGGGAGGTATGAATTCACATGGTATTGTGTACTACAGAAAGATAGGGGGAAAAAGAAAAAACCTGTAGATATGATACTCTTCAAGAAATTAATGGAAAACAAGCTTTGGATTTTGAAGTCCCGTATCCACCTCTGTCATATATGTGGGCGGGTGGGTGGTTCGCATGGTGTTTTTCTGGGTTGAGCTAACATTGTTGGCATTTGTATGAAGTCGCAATGAAAATTGGAAACAATGGGCTCGGTCTAACAAGAATAGCTGAATTTCATGAACAAAAAGCAGGGGAAATGTCAAGCGGTGCAAAATATTAATGTTTGCTTCATCTGATTATCCTTGTCATTTCACTTAAATCATTGGTTAGAAAATTATCCTTAATTTATGCCCCGATCATTTGGTGTTTGTTGGTATCTAAAGTCTCAGATGAAAATAGGAAAAAAGGAGAGGGAATTTTCCAAATCCCACCAAAAAAATGGATGGGATCCCATCCTTTTTTTTTTTTCTTCATGGGAGATTAATATGTTAACACCTTAATGATCTGTATTAAAATCAACGGTTGTAAAGAAGGTGAGATGGGCGTGGGAAGGAATTGGGGTGGGATTTGGAATCAGGGGCGGACTCACAGCATAGAGAGGGGTCAATTGACTCCGCTGAAGTTTTTTTCTTTTTCCATATAAATATATAGTAATTTTGAAATTGACCCACTAACATTTTGATTTTGACACCATTAGTACTAATATTTTATGTATTTGAATATTTTATTGGGCCAAAAATAAATGGTTTTGTCTTGTAAATCAAAACTAATGTATTTTTTTGTTCGAAACAAAAATCAAATTTAACGTGAAAAATGTATATATAAAGTGGGTGTTCGAGCGTAGGACCGATATTTATAGATATATATTAATTATTGTACTTTAAATATTTGTTTTGAAGCTTATGTCATTATGGTAGCTAGAGAAGGCTAAAGTGTTGAATCAAGAATATAAGCAATTGGGGTGCCCATCTTAGGTAACCATTGAGTACCAAAACTCTTTGTCATGTCAACATTATATATATTGAAAAATGTTGATCATGGGAAAGTCCTTGAGATCATTTTTTTTTAACTGAGAACGACATCATACAAACCTTTTCTTTGGATATCCGATATGTGTCTAAACTCGGACCTCTAGACCTACGCACACATAAATCTCTCATCTGGCGCAGTTATGATAAGTTGACCGAAACCCAATGCGTAACCACAAATGTGCTACTCCAAATGGTCGCAATAGGCTATCCTCATCCCTTTAACACTTAAAAGCTAAATGCAAGTGTACATTAGCATGTTGACATAATATTTGGGATAGCAAGATCACTTTGCATTGAAACACAAAACTTGTCTCTAATTATAAATTAATGGCATAACCCAACTTCCCAAGACTATGTATAGGGGCAGAGCCAGGAATAGAGGCTACGAAAAGTTGATGGAGGCTCGGGGGCAGCGCCCTCTAATTTTTTTTTAGTACTAGTTACAATATTATCTTCCAAATTAAAATGCAATGGCATGTAAACTTGATAGCAGGTTTTAGAAGAAGTGAGAAGGAGATAAGGTAAAAGAAGAAGATAGCAGAGAGACGATAGAGAGAGTGCAAATATTTGTATCTGTACAAGCTAACGGTAAAGTAACCTTAATAATAAAATATATTCTAATTTGACTTGATAAATACAATTCAGTTTGAATCTAATCTATTTAGTGGGCCAAACTATGAAGTTGAAAGAGATGGGCTGCAATACCAATATAAATAGACTACAAGAGATTCAAAGTCAAGCCCAATATGAAAGAGCCCAATACAACCAAAAAAATCTCACCTTCTCGAAAACTAACCAAACCTAGACGTGTAGAAGAGAAGCTTGAGAAAACTCCCTTGCAAACATCCATGGCGGATAACCATATCTGATATCTATATATGTATAACTGTATTTTTTTTTTCAAAAACCTGCACTGGGCTACAGCCCATTGCAGTCCCCCTCCCTCCGTCCTTGAGTCTATGCATATCAACCCTAATTTGTGAACCAATTGTAATTATTCCCTCTTTATTTCTTCAATGCTACCTTTTTTCTTTTATTTTCTTTGCATTTATATAATATTATGAAAACAATTATTCCTGTGTATATATCATTTTCATCTTGGACCATCCAGTTGTTTCCACCCAATAACCATTAAGAAAGAAAATGAAACTTTCTTGCCATAAATACAAATGTTTTCTAGTTTGCTGAAATTATAGAGTATTAAATCGAACATTTTCAGGCTCTCATTACTATTTTGTTTGTTGAAATGGCAATTTTTTTTTACTATACATAACCAAACACTCCCTTACCCCACCAACTAGATTCTAAACAATAATAATAATAATAAGGAAAAAAAAACTAGATTCTAAATCTGCAGATACCCAATTTTACTTGACAGTGTTTGGATTCCTAGAAAATGTTTTTGTTCGATTAGCAAACATGGGAATTGGGTTGCTCCTTGGCTGTTCAGTTCATCTTAACTGTTATGACCTGTAATGTGAACAAAATTACTTGTCTTAATTGTCCTTGCCTGCCTAAAATGGTGCATAAGAACATCTGAAAAATTAAATTTGTGAAAAATAATTGTAATAAAAGTAAATATATTAAGATTCTTTTTTTGTTTATTTATATTTTCAAATAAAAAATTCTAAATCCTTGATAAAATAAAGAAAATAACCCCCATCATTCATCAAGATACCTAAATGAATTAAGTTTGAATTCCTAATTCAATCAAATTAATAGAGAAGGCAAATGAGAGAGGAATTGTTAATAATTTGTTTGTAAAATTAATGTGGGGGGACCTATTTGATCAGCAAGAACTAAAACAAAGACCACAATTATTCCTTTTTCTTAATAAATGGAGAAACCAAGAATATCTATTATACATTGAAAGTAGGTGAGCTTCCTTGATCAAAGATAATGGGTGCCCATATCAATGAATTTCTATCAACGAACGATGGTTCAGTTGGCAATCGATTGGGTTAGACATATGTGTATTCAAGATTCAATTCCAATGAGAAACAAATTTCTCAATGGTATTTCAAAAAAGAAAAATATGAATGAATTTTCTTAAATAATGCTAAGTCTCCTCTTCACTCTCCAATGAAAAAAAAAACCGTAAAAACCAACACTCTTAAAAATGTCTCATTCTCCAAAAATCAACGAGCATACTGTAATCCAATTTTTATTTTAATTTAACATTGAGACGGATTCATCTATTGTGATTTCGACAATCAAATCTTCGACATACAATTTTTCTTAGTACGGTCATATAATTGATGTAGTAAATTTATTGAGCGAATCTCCGGGTGTGGAACATTTTAACTATGCATCTAAGAATTGTAATAAAAGTAGTTCACCAATTGATTAAAAATTCCAAAAATTGTGGTGCTCTTCGAGTTTGGCTTGAGGAGTTCTCAGATTGTTTTTTTCCTCCTTAATTGACGTATGTTCTCATTTACTAATTCAATAAACTACCATTGTTTCTATATATATATATATAAAAAAAAAACACTCCCAATATATCTATAAGATTTCATTGTCCCCACTCTCCTGCAGGCTCTAGCTATAAAATTGACATATATCTATACACAACACATATATAGATAATAAAATAATTAAATTATATAAAGGGTGTTCAATTTTATAATGTAATTTAGTGTATACCAAGAGAATGAATAGAAACGGTTGCCACACGTTTGAACATTCTATTGTTGCTGATTAATTATTAGAGAGGAACCCATTTGGCCAAATGAAAAATATTTGAGATCCAAATGTCATATTAGTTTATAAGCAAAATTGGAGGAATAAAAATGTATAAAAATCATGTCTTTTATGTGTGTTTGTTTGAAAATATCCATTATTTGATGCAAAAAAAAAAAAAAAATTTTTATTTATTTTGGCATTATAGAAGGTTAGTCAAGTGTGTACACATACATAACCTCATCATTTTCAATTCTCTTTTGTTGTAAAAATCAACAGAACACAAGAAACATCTAGGAGAAGTAAACCCACAAATTTCAATAGAAATAGAGGGGGATTAAATGAACAAATTAAGTCAGTTGCTTGAGGAAGAAAAGAAGGAAATAATAAGCCAAAACAACACCAAATCTCAAAGAAAACATTTTGATGATTCTCATTTGCTGATATAGAAGATTTATTTTTTTACATACATAAAATTTCATAGGCAGAGACGTAGATAGGATTTAGAATGAAGAGGCATTGTGGGGGTTCGGAATTACAGGATAAATGATACCCATACTTTTTTACCCAGCGGGATTCGAACTCAGAAACTGTGAGGATTCCTTGATGATATAGAAGAATTAGAAGAATAAAATGTATGTATTGTATAGAACCAAAAGGTCCATTAAACAATGAAAATTAAAATTGGATAGTAGCATATAAAACCCTCTTCCCTTGGTATGCTTTGAGAGTCCATTAAACATATGAAAATGGCATATTACCAATCATCCTTTCTCTTGTATGGGAAACACCCATCATTGCTCCCAACCCAACAATCCTTTTCTACCTTAGAAACCTGAGCTTCTAAGATATTCCTTCTCTTCCTCCATATAACCTTTTTTCCAATCCTAACTTTTTAACCATCTTGTGCTTCTTTCTTTCTTCATTCTTTCAACAATGGATCCTTCTTCAACAAACTCTGTCAATGGCTTCTACTCTTTTCTCACCAGAGGCATCGATGATCTCGAAAGGGTTTATCTTTCAAACAATTTCATGTCAATCCAATTCCTCCAGAGAGTGCTTTCTCTCCTCAGATCCTCTCACTCCCAATTGACCCTTCTTGTCCAGAAACTCCATTTGCCAGTCGGTGATAAGTGGCTTGATGAATACATGGACGAGAGTTCCAAGCTCTGGGAAGCCTATCATGTCCTCAAATCGGGTATTTCTGGGATGGAAAATTATTACTCTGCAGGATTCAACATCACAAACTCTCTTGACAATCATCCCCGCCTTAGCACCCAACTCTCCAGACAGGTTCATTCATCTCAGAAAATCCAAATTCACTCTCTCGATCATTTGGGTTTTTGTTTGTGTTGAATGATCTGACTGATTGTTTAACTGAAGCAGGTGATTAGGGCGATTTCAGGGTGTCGCAGAGAAGCAGTCGGATTGGAGGAGGAGAACAGAGGTTTAATGGAAACAAGAATCCAGCCACTCTCTTTGCGTTTCGACGAGAAAGTGATTGTGGAATCAAAACTGAACGCCTTCAATGGATTCCGAGGAGTTCTATACGCAATGAGGAACGTGAGTTCTCTACTTCTAATGATATTGCTGTACGGAGTGGTGTACTGTTGGCCGGAATCGAGTTTCGTCAGAGGAGGATGCGAGGGGTGTTTGTTCTCCGGGTCGGCGTTTATGATATCAACGGCGAGGTTGCAGCAGAGGGTGGCGGCGGAGATAGAGCAAATGAGTGGCCTGCCAGGGATACTGATGCACGAGTTCAGGCGGTCAAAGGTGGCCATGGAGGAGCTGAGAGAGGAACTGGAGAGGAGGTGTGGAGGTGGAGTTTTGGAGTGGGAAGAGGAGGTGGGGATTAGAGAGAGTGTGGAGAAGTTGAGGGGGTGTTTTGGAGTGTTGAGATCTGGTGCTGATAATTTTGCTGCTCAACTTGATGATTTCGTTGATGAGATTGTTGAAGCAAGAAAGAAGCTCTTGGATCTTTGCAGTCATAGGTAGATAACAATTAACAAGAGAGAGATATAGATTAATGTAATTTAATCCAAAAAAAAAGAATTTACTCGGTAGAAAAATCATTTCTTGGGGTTCTCTTATTTATTTTATTTCTTTATTTTTTTTTATTGACATATGCCTTCTTCTTCTTACTTCTCTCTGAACTACTAACACTTTGTCTGTTTTGAGTCAGTTCATATTAACTCGTACGACTTTATCTTATTAGACCTAACATTAGTCCATACTAGTTTAACCTAGGAAAATGCTAGTTATTAATATGTTGTCTACTTTGAGACAACTCATACTAGCCCATACGACTTTGTCTTCCTAAACCCAACATCAACTCAAACTAGTTTGACATAAGAATAACTTTTGTTACTAAACACATTGTCCACTTGGGGTCAGCTCGCACGACTTTGTTTTCTTAGTGTAACCTAGAAAAAAATGTTTTTTACTAGTTAGAAAACTTCATCTATTATATTATGTATCATACTTATTTCTCTTGAACGACGTGAGATTTATAATAGTAAGTTCATTCGCCACTCGAAAGTTCACCTAGTATCATCAAATTTATCCTACATAAATTTGTGGTCTCATCCACTCGAGTCGAGTGCTAGATTGGAAGATACTTTTGTTCTCTTGTTAGAAGAACATCATAATCAAATCTCTATTAGGATTCTCTATTTTTGAATACATGCATGTAGGTGACTGTGGTTCTAGTTTTGATGGTGGAAATGACTAATCATTCTAGTTGCTAAATAATGATGAAAAGGGAGGAGGCTTAGTCAGGGATGAGGGTACTGTCACTGTGAGATTCCTGCACTTTGCCAACTTTTATTTCAAAAGCCTCTTCTCTCTTTGCCTTCATTGAAAAAGCTTTTGTCCGATTCGGTTCACTTTCAAAGCAATGGACTAATGGAGTTGACCCAGAAAGCAGCTTCAAAAGCATATCTTTCTTCCTGACAATAATGTCTGCTTCCCTTCCTCTTTCTTTCTTCCTATCCTTCTCTCACTCATAATTAAATTTTCTTTTGCAAATTCCAATCCCCTTTTTTTGGGTATCAGGAAATTAAAAAAAAAATATCAGAAAATTAAATTGGGGTTTGTGGGTGTCCCTGTCTCTCACTTTGAAAGTTGAAAGATGTATCTCCTGCCTTTTTGTCCCTTGCCGGAAATTCATGGTTTGCCTCCCCTCAAGGGTTCTATATCAGTTTATGGGGTGAAGAAGAAATTCATTCGATAAACAAAGATGCCAAGAAGAGGTATACAAAAACGAAATGCAGCCTTAATTATTGTGTGCAACTGAATATTGAATGGTGCGAAAACCACGAACAGGTCAAATGACACTCAAGTGTGATTTCTTATAGAAGTTCGAGTTCGAGTCTCTGCCATCTCTTTCCTTTGTAATCAAAAAACAATGAATGGTGTAGCATGAGCATCAAATTGGTGTTACTGCTCTTAATATTTATGGCCATGGTTGTCAAAAGTCCTGATTTTGATCGTATGATCTTACGCTTAGGTAATCAAAATTATTCGAATCGATGTAAAATCTAAAAATTGATAAAATCCATCGATCTTACCTTACGATTTTATCCAATCTTACCGATTTTAACCTTCATAGACTCATGGGTTTATGGGTTGTGGTCTACTAATCATGTGTTTATGTTTCCAATCCTAGTTTTGTTGAAAAATTGATTCTAATTTATAAACATGATATAATCGTACACAATTATTGTGTTTGTTTTTCATAGTTCTCTGGAGGTTTTAAAAAATTACAATTTTATGAAATATTAACATGTCTATAAATAAATAATAATCACATTTTTGAACTTTTTATTAGCTATAAACTATAGTATATTATATCAAGTTAATTATTTATTTAGAAATAAATAATTAAATTATTTTACATTTATTTTTTAAATTTTATAAAATCTTACGATTTTACGATTCGATTTTGCATGTCTTCCATCGATCTTACATAATATCCCGATTTTGAAAACCTTGTTTATGGCAATCATTTACTGCACAATGATATATACATTGCATTGGCACACCTTGGTGTTAGGAAACAATTAAGAAAATCATCGACTTATAACGTGTCCATTATATCTTTATTTTAACGATGTGAGATATTTTCTCAACACTTAGTAGCGTAATTTCGTGTCAATAGAATTTCATTAGAAAGTTGTAAAAATACTCTAAACAAATATGTATGTATTAGTGACTTGTAAATGGTTCATTTTACATGATTTTTTACTGATTATTTGGTAGGATGACTAATTATTTATTCATTTAGTACACATATTATGGAACTAGCTATATTACACAAATGGATTAGGAAGTAAACAGTTAATGAATTTCTTTGTCAGTGAAGATTGTCCCTTCCATTGCTAAAAGAATAAACTAGTGCATGACTTGCTGATTTTCCACATTGGATGAATGATATTTTGAAGGATGACTTACTAATTTGTTTTTTTAAAGGCTCAGAGGCCATACACACGTTAAGCCATGTCCAAGGGGCATGAAGGCCACCACAGCGGATGAAAACTATCAAAATCCCAACCCCCTGGTGAGAATGGAACTCTGGACCTCAAGGTCCTGGACAGATAACCTGACCAACTAGATTACCTCCCATTCTCGGATGACTTATTAATTAAGAAGTCGGTAGTGATTCATGTGCATAGAAAATAAATCACAATGATTCATAACTAGGTGGCATTCCACCTAGGCAAGTTCACGTTGACAAGTTTAAGAATAAAAAATCAAGCTCTTAAAATCACTCTTATTCTCTTCAGATTTCAATTCTCTCTCTCCTCTCTCATGGCCAATGATGGATCTCCATGAAGTCGCGGGTAACCGCTAGACAAAAAGCATCAATCCAGCTGATTCCGATGTTGGTTTGTCAACCCGACGCCACTAAAGGACTCCCCTAGTTGAGGAGCATCTAGCTCAACCCTTCGTCGACCGAAACGGCCACCGATAAATGGAGACCCAACTTGATGGGTATTTGAGATTTTGGTTTGGGTTTTGTTTGGGTTTTCATGGGTATTTGAGATTTCGGTTTGAGTTTTCATTGGCCTTTAAGATCTTGACAGTGTTGGCTTATTTAGTTTGACAGGGGCTTGTTACACTTTATATGTAAATGTTATACTGTCAATATTATAACACTTGTGACTAAATTTGGCATTTGTGGCTTAGTAAGCTTGACAGTGTCTTATTACACTTTGAATGTAATTAATTACACAGTCAATGTAAGAAGTCACTAATGAGTAAACTTTGCATTCGTTGTCCAACATGTATAAATTCGTGACATTTTAATATCTGTCGTTTGCGCTTGTAGATCAAATAGGGCAAGGCTCATGTCGAATATTCAGTGAACCGAAGAGACATCTTCTAATCTCTTTATTGATAGAATACCCAAAAAAAACATTGACAACTTCTTCCACAATAATCACCAACATGAAATCCTAAATGAACCTCACAAAATTTATAACAAAATCACTGCTCCATTTTTGCTCGCAAATGTTGCATCTGAGAGGAAAAAATAGAGAGAAGAAAGTGAGATTGAAACGACAAAAAAAAAAACCACGATGAGAGAGAAATAGAAGAAAGATGAAAAAGGACAAAAAGGAACCATTATGAGAGAGAGGCGGGAAAAGTAGATAAAAGTGGATTATCATTTTTTATTTATTCTTTTTAATTTAGTAAATGTTACTTATATTATGGATAATTATGGATACTAAAATTATATACACCAAGCATTTTCGTTAAGAAATCTAGGTTACCTTTTTCTGTTATTATATTTTATTAAAAAAATTTAAAAATTATTTCCAATTTCAAAATATTTATATTCTATTTCCTTTTCATATTATCTTAATTATAAGGAGCCGAATCAAACAAAAGTGTCATGTTTGGTTTTGAATTAGAGATGTTAAGATAAATCAATGTCGACTATAATCTCTATCATTCCAAGCTAACGACCCGTTTAATAATCAGCTTTATCTTTTCTTCCATCTTCAAAAGACGAAAACCTAGTTACCTAGACATTCCATTATTGTTTATCGTAAAATTTGTTGAGAGTGCGGACATTAGACCATTGAGAGGACATTTTCATAATACGAGAGGACATTATTGTTTATCATAAAATTTGTTGAAAGGGCAAGCATTAGAGCATTGAGAGGACCTTTCCACAGGAGAAGACCAGGAATGATGTACCTCTAAAATAAGTAAATAAACTGGACCGGCCGGTTCAACAAAGCGGAGTGGATCAGAAGTCCAAATATTTCGGTTCGCGCAACAAATAGAAGGCATGCGCTGTCCTCTCCGGTCTCTCCCTACTCGTTGTTTCAGTTTCAGTTTCAGTTTCAGTTTCAGTATTTTTATTTATTTTCTTTTTCACCAGACTTTATCTTCTCTTCTTTCTAGGTTATTGATTTTCTAGTTAGATATGGCTGCCCTGCGAAGTGGTTTACTTCCCTGTCATTCTTTCAATGATCACTCTCAAAATTTCAACATCTGCCGGACACCCAACTTCAAATTTCGAGCTTCAACGTCTACATTTTGTGGAAGGAAAGGTGGAGCAATATCAGTTGGTAAAACTCCAAAAGCCCATGTTTCTTCAATCACCCAAAACGCAGTTCGAACAACTGTTAAGTACGATGTTCAAATTGAGGTCGATCACCTTCTTTCTCTCTATCTTTATCTGTTCAACGGTAATTCTTTCTCTGATTGTAGACAAATCCATGCTCAATTTGTGAAATTGAATGCTCTTAGAATGAATAATTTGATTGGGAACAAGCTGGCGATAATGTATATAAGGAATAATGCTTTTTTAGAATGCGGCCGAAAGCTGTTTGACGAAATGCCGGAGAAAACGCTTCCTTCCTATGCGGCAGTGATTGGTTCATACTGTCGATCGGGGCAATGGGAAGATCTTTTCTCCGTGTTCAGTTCAATGGTTGATGTGGGTTTGCTACCTGATGAATATATGATACCCACAATTCTAAAGGCATGTTCAGCAATGCAGATGATAAGGAGTGGCAAAATGATTCATGGGTATGTGATAAGGAAGGGACTGAACTCCGATGTATTTATTGGGAATGCGTTTATTGACTTGTATGCGAACTGCAGGAATTTGGGATATTCAACCAGTGTTTTTGATACAATGACAGAAAAAGATGTTGTTTCATGGACTGCCCTTGCTTCAGCTTACATGGATGATGGCCTTTATGATGAGGCTATGTCACTTTTTCAGTCAATGGAAGTGAATGGAGTGAAACCTGATGTAATAACTTGGAATACAATGATATCGAGGTTCGCTCGGAATGGAGAGATTGGTTTGGCTCTCCAGTACTTTGAGGAGATGCAAAAGAAAGGACATCGACCAACAATCAATTCTTGGAATGGTATTATCTCAGGTTTTGTTCAAAGTGGATATTTTGATGAAGGTTTAAATGTATTCAAAAGGATGTTAGAGTTTCCAGAATATCCGGATTTTGTTACAACTATAAGCCTTCTACCAGCTTGTGCAGGACTAAGATATTTCAATTTGGGCAGGGCATTTCATGGATATGCTCTTAAACGTCAGTTTAGCGACAACAGTCATCTGGAAGCATTGTTAATTGAGATGTATTCAAAATGTGGGAGGAATAGCTATGCAGAGAACGTGTTTTTAAGAGCCAAGAACAAAAACACTGAAATAGGGAATGCGGTAATTGCGGCTTATCTGAATGGAGGAGGAGGAAACAAGGAAAAGGCATTAAGGCTTCTTAAGATGATGGGAAACGACAACTTTAAACCTGATGTGGTCATCTTTAATAACATTATTGCCCAATATGCAGGAGAAGGGCAAATTAGTGCAGCGTATGACTTACTGTCAGAAATGAATCAGATGGGGGTAAGCCCAGATGTTGTTACTTTTAATGTTTTGATTTCGGGTTTTCAACAATCTGGACTTGCTTATGAAGCTCTAAAATTGTTTAGAATCGTGCTTTCTCCTTCTAGTAGCTGTTTAGGTGACGTTGGGCATGTGTTGGTCCAACCAAACTCTATTACTTTTACTGGTGCTCTTGCTGCTTGTGCTGATCTTAAACTTCAGCGTCAAGGGAAGGAACTCCATGGATACTTACTGAAAAAAGCTTTCGAGCGCAACAATTACATCTCAACTGGATTGGTTGACATGTACGCGAAATGTCATGATATCAATGCAGCAACTAAAGTATTCAAGAGAATCGAGGATAAAACTATTGCTTCTTGGAATGCTTTGATAGCAGGTCATGTTTATAATATGCAGCTGGAAGTGGCTTTTGAACTTTTTCATGAAATGCTGGTGGAAGGCATTCGACCGTGTTTAATTACGTTTAAGGTACTTCTTCCTGCCTGTGGTGATTTGCGAGCATTGACAATGGGAAAAGAGCTGCATGGCTATATCATCAAGAGTCAATTTGATGATCTCCTTGCAAATGCTTTGGCCGATATGTATGCCAAGTGTTGTAGCAATAAGAAGCCAAATTGATCTCTGACACCAAATTTGAAGGAGATAAAAGGGATACGGAATGCTCAATGATCTCTGGCAGATGACTTATGCTTCTATCATTATGAGAAGGGAGGGATGTGTAGTTACAAAGTAGTGATGCACATTGTTATCCTCAGACTTTTAATGTTGAATGTCTTCCTAACTGATATAAGACATCGGTGGAAAGGCTGATACATCCGCTACTTTGTAAGAAGGATGCTGACCGCAGGCATGCACAAGGGGGGAAAAAAAAAAAGATCCAGAGATACATTGTAGTTCACTGGTTGCAGGAACTAAAATCTTGTCTCTGCATGTTTCCATTCGTGTATGTTTAGCCATTTGTAGATGCTCAAGACCAGTTCAGAGAATGAAATTTATGATTATCTCCCGTGGTGTAATTTTTTTTTGTAATATTAGCTACAGTATTACCAGTAGTGAAAGGCGAAAATCTTTTACCGGTCATAAGTCTTAACTGCTTGTTTTCCTCTGTTTCCCTCTTCCACCATCGCCATACGCACTGCTTTGATTTATAAATAGCACATCCCTTCTTAGTTTCTGCAATTTTATCAAAGACAAATAACACATGAAGTTCATTTTCTACTCTGAGAAAACTTTTTAACATTTGAGGGTCCGTTTGGAGGGGAGGATTATAATATAAAATTGTATGTTATGAGTGTTCGGATAATTTTTTTTAAAAAAATTCAGGATTATATAATATTACGCAAAATGAGCACTTACACACTTGGATAATTTTTAAAAAATCAGGATTATATAATATTATGCAAAATGGACACTTGTTCACTGCAGACCGTATAATATAAAAATGAAAAAAATCTCCAACTCATTTTTATTTTATACGAAAGGATATGAGGTACCCTCACTTGAGCTTTGTACTGGCATTCCATAGATTTGTTGCCTACAGAAAATTTTTAGAACTATTGGCTATATTATAGGCACCATTGCAGGTTTATTTGTGATAATATTATGTTATGATAGATTTGGATTTCATACAAAAATATATTGCTTAGTGAATATTGATGAACGTATTACATTATATTATTTGTAATGATATTATGTAAGAATGTGATTCGATGAATCGTTAGATTACCCTACACACTGATAAAAATAAAATAATTAAAAAATAATTATTATTTTAGATAAGATTAATTCATACATATTACCACATATCTTGTACTCTTCTCTTGTCCCACAGCAATCACTTTATTGTGTATGAAATAGCCGAATAGGGAATTCCATCAATAAAATTAGTAGCTAATGATAGGAGTAAGTTACATTTACCTATGCAAAAGAAAGAAAATAAAATTTTTTGAAGCTAACAAATTACTGAGATGCAGAAATCAACAATTTGGGCTGCTATTGTTCATCTAGACTGGTGGCGGCAGCGGCTGCATGTTTCCCAGTTGATACCTCAGAGGCGACAGGGGATCTCTTACTACCAGGCCCTGCAGAAACTTTAACCATGGCTGGTCTTATGAGTCGGTCTCCAAGACGAAAGCCACGACGGAATTCCTGTGTTATGATTCCTTCCTTGTACTCTTGAGACTCCTCTCTTGCGATAGCCTCGTGCAGCTACAACAATATATAATTCAAATGAACAAAATCAGGACATACCAAGGAACAAAAAAAAAAAAAAACTCTTCTCCATATGCTGATCACAGATTATCTTAATCAAATCAACAAAGTATACCATGATAAGGTTTCTATTTCTAATTTACGTGTAACATTTATCATAGCATATGATTACACTTCCCAAACATATAGGAGAAAATTGCTAAAAGATAACAATCATGACTCTTTTTTCCCTAGAAATGGGGCTGGGGGAGACTCTGCCTTTTGAGCAGCAAGTTTCTGTTATGATGCAGAAACAAGTTGATAGACACTACTCAAAACAGAAGGCAAGCATAAATCTCACTACACCATAAAATCTTCAAACCTGTAATATTGCAAATCTTCAGTACCCATTCCACAACCCACTTGACACAGGCCTCTATTCCTTATTTTAGCATTATTTCCTGAACTTTCAAGCAATAAATATCACAAAATGGATCCCATTGCAATAACAATAGATCTCATAAATTTTGCTCTCAAGAAGGAACGACAATTTGAAGGCTAGAATGCAGTAAAATATTACGCCTAAGAAAATAGTTCAATTAAAAAAAACAGAGAAAGTCCAATGCCCATTAAATGAGCCGTTTCAATTTTAAAACGTTGCTTAAAGTCCAACCAAACAGGAATTTGGCACTAGTATGAGGAGTATCAATAATTCAATGATAAGGACTATTTGCACCCCTTACTTAACTAAGCACACCCCATTCTAAATAAACCCCAACCAAAAACATAACATTTATGAGTACACCCCAATTTCAGTTATTCTCAAATTTAACAATCTACACCCCATAATCTCAGCCGTTGGATCTCACCAACGGTTGAGATTAAAGAAAATTTTTTAAAAAAAAACAATTTTCTTCATAACCCTAAATTCTTCTTCTTCAGCCGTGGGTATTTCTTTGGCTAAAGCAGCCATAGAATAAAAGCTTCCCTCTCATCAAGTCTTGAAACATAAAAGTTTCGATCTTGCAGGTGTTTAATCTCATAAAGAGCCATTGAAACTGAAGTTTTTATGTTCAATAGCTAAAACCCATGATGAAGTAAGAAGAAAGTTGCAGTCTTGTTCATTCTCCCGTTGAATCTCATCTTCTTCGTCTCAAGTAGGTGTTTCAGAGAGAGGAATGATAGGGGACAAGAGAAGGGAGGAGAAGGAGAGAAAGAGAAGGAGAAGAACTTGAGAGAGGAGAAAGGGAGAAGGAACACTGAGGAGAGGAGAAGAATTTGGAGGAATTTGGTAGGGTTAGCTGGGGTGTTGTTAGATTGAGTTTTTTTGGAGTTTTTGGGGTGTACTTAATTAACTCGAGGGTGCAAATAGTCCCCATCTAATTCAATAGAGAATGTGACAAATTGATTTATCAACCAACCACACAACCCATGATGCACTGTGCTTAATGCCTCACATCTTACCATAAGTTTGCAAACTACTTTCATACAACATCTCACCATCATTTATTTTTTGACATAGAACCCACCCAAAAGTTGGAGACCCACCCCTGATGGTAAACTTTGGAGACCTCAAGACATTATACATGTCACTATCCTTGTTTAAGACTCGAAAAGTAGACCATATAACTCACACTATAAATTCAAAAACTAGTAACAGAAAAGAGCTTAGTAATCAAATTACAGTGACACATTATCGCACCACAATGATTATTTTGTTGAATTTCAGTTAATTTTCCGACAGGAGTGCTGAATTTGACAATAAGAAAACCTTACACGTGTCCTCAGAATCTGTAATGTATTAAATGAATACTATGGTTCTTAAGAATATCTCCAATGTTAAACCATGCATAATTTTCATCACTAACCTTTTACTTGTAGATTCCCCAATAAGTGATTAAAGAGTTTGTTTAAAATTAACAATCCACAGAAAAATCTAAGAGATTAAAAACCATAATGCCTGCTTAGCTAGCATACTTTCTTCTTTTTCTTTTATTTTTCTTTCTTACTTTTTTAAGCAAGACCACTCATGCAGCAGGATGGAATGGTGTGAATTATCAGACCTTATAAACAAAAGATGCATAGATTAACAAACAGGTATCTTAACCTAACCAAGCAGCGTGGCTTCTAGTCTTATGATTCTATTAAATACAAAATTTTCCCAGTAAAATTAAATAAAGCTAGTCCAGGACGAAAAAATCAAAATGCAAGCCTTCCACCCTTCCTGTAACATTGAAAGAACAAATATCTAAAACTATGGCACCAACTTTTCTTGTATGCTCAAAAGAATTTATTTTTTTTATAAAGCAAGCTATTGAATCAAGATGATGAGATCCAAACCACTGCACCAGGGGCAGTTCTTTCATATATTTGCAAGCTCAAAAATGTTAAAGAAATAGTATATACGTGAAAATCTGATATGCAAATTGGTAGGATCCTGAATGTCTTCATTGTTCTCTTGCTTGCATTACTATGGAAGATACATCGTCTTTTCCTTCATTTTCTACTTTTTGAAGGGTCTTGTTAACAAGTGCCCTAAGGGCAATGGTTAAGGATTCACCACAACATTCCATGTGTGATGAACACTCTCCTACCTAATTTTTTAAACTTAAATATGGATTCCAATTTTCCAAACTCCAAATCACCTTTATGTCATTTATCCAATGCCTTAAGGGCACTAGATAGTTTTTTTTTTTTTAATTTATAAAAACAATGAAAATACATCAAAACAAATGAGCATGGACATGGCAATAATAGGGGAAAAAACATCCATGCACAAGCCTACCGCAGTGGGTGGGACCGGGACAAACAAGATGTATGCAGACATTACCCCCACATAATATGTGGAGAGACTGTTTCCTTAAATTGAACTTGTGGTCTCTAGGTTGCACCCTTGCAACTCTACCACTGAGCTACATGTTCGCATGTAAAGGTAAAAACTCTCATGCACAAGGCTTCAAGAGTGGGCATGGTTGGAGATGGACAAAATGTATGCAGACCTTACTCCTACATCATATGTGGAGATGTTGTTTTCAGGAATTGAACTTGTGACCTCTGGGTTGCACCCCTGCAACTCTACCACTTAGTCACATGTTCGCCTATATGGACATAGCAATAATAATTATAAAAAAATGTAGTAGTCTTGAAATATTTCACTTACTGTTGGGTCGAAAGGCTTTCCAACGGTTGCTACAGAAGCTACTCGTAAGCTCCTCATTATTTCCACAAATTGTTTGTAAATACCCTGGTAGCTTATATCAATCTTCTTTTCCTTTTCTGTTTCTGGTTTTATCTGTTGCTTGGCTCTCTCAAAATTGTCCACCATGGGCAAAAGGCTTTCAATCACTTCTCCCTGGGCATTACTTCTTATGGTAAGTCTCTCCTTTTCCGATCTTTTCCTGAAATTGTCAAAATCTGCTTGTAAGCGGATGTATTTCTCCTTGCCAGCGGTTACCTCTGATGATAATGCCGAAACTTTTAGTGCCAAGTCATTCATCTTATTTTCTACAACAGAAATCTCAGCCTCAATGTTAGATACCGTCTTCCAATCCCCAGTAAAAATTGCCTCCTTGTACGCTTTCATAAGAATCTTCAAACTAGGCATATATTGCTGCTCTGCTTCACTTTCTGAGACACTTGCATCCTCCTCAAGACCCTCCTCTTCGACCTTTCGCTAAGTAGAAAAAGGTACAATATGGATTGTTAATACAGATAGAAATCAAAATTTTCACTTTAAAATGAAATTTTCTAAATGAGACTTAGTTGTTACAGACTTCATACCGCTAAGAGAAATCTATAGAATAATTTGTCAACCTAGATACTTTTGATTACAATAGTGTATATTCGAGAGAGAGAACTGATGACTGAACAATTGTCATTGCTGAAAAGTAAAAAAGAAAAGTTTACATATATGAGATTGAACATCTCAACATCAGTAGTATGTGTAACTGACAAGATGACACATAAATCACAGATATAGGGAAACCAATATATAAAGACTAGTTGAGACAAATGACATTCTAGTCACGGAATCAACATAAAGAGAGAATCATTTATAACTTCAAGAGAAAAAGGGAGATATTGTCCCTGTCAGGTGGTGTCTGCATTCAGACAAGTCCTCCCCCATTAACCCATTATGCTATTCTCTATAATCAGATCCAACCATCGTCAAGAAACTATGTCATCATTAAAAGCTACAAAATTCCCATATATCAAACATAGTAAAATTTTTCGTTAAAGCATGGTTAAAAAAAAACAGATATCCGAACAAACATTATTATGCATCAGTAAATAATATTGAACATGAATTTCAGCGACAGAATTCTCATCATACTCGAGGTTAGAATAAAAGCAGAGAATGACCGAAATAACAATCCAGAAAACTGACAAAAAAAATCCAAGGAATTATCAACTGAATCAAAATTGAAAGAAGCATAGAGTGAAAAGAGAATCATACAGAGGGAGCCGAATCTTCAGCAGTGAAGTGGGACTTAAAGGAACGCCTCCTGTTGTATTTGTCGTTGTTAGATTCAATAATTCGGCAAGGATTGGCAAAACGAAGTCCTGATGTGGATTTATAGACTCTCGGTCCGTTATACTGGGATTGAAGGCCCAGGAACTTAGATGCGAGGGTTTCAGAGGATTTGGAAGGAAAAGAAGCAGAAAGACGAGGAGAGAAGAGAGAGTGGTTGGAAAGAGAGACGGCCATTGATAGACACACTCAACCCTGGAGTCAAAGGAGATTCCTCGAACTGCAGTTAAGGCAAGCCCCTTAACCCTCGCGTGAGGCCTTCACTCACTCCACAATGCCTCCCAGCGGCAGAAACACCGTCGTTGCGGATTTGTCTGGAATTGACGGGACCCTTCAAGACTTCGATAAAGACTTATTTACCCCTCACTTAGTCGTCCGTACGTATTAGCCTCTCTATTGAGATGCCAATGCATCTAATTAAAAAACAATTTATGTTTAATTCAAATATCATCGACCATCTTTATATTGTTAATACTATATAAAGACCGCTATCACGAATAAGACTACACTCTTGATGGTTTGTTTTAAAATAGGATACTCAAATTCGGGAAATTAAGAGTTTTATAAAATGTTCTTCGTCGAAACAATGTGAATGAGAAATGGGTAAATTACACTTTTACACACTGAAAGATGATGCGTGTTTCAATTTACACACTGAAGGTCAAAACGTTTCAATTTAGTAACTCAAAGATGAAAATGTGTCAAATAAGTCATTCGATCAGATTTTTCAACTCTTTGGCAGTCAACTTGTCTATGTGGCATTCCACGTGGGATAATGATTTTCCACGTGGAAATAATGAATTTTTCTTTAAAAAAACACGCACACGCAGACATGTAGTAGTTGCATCTCTCTTTCTCTTTAACCCATTCTCCAATTTCCTTTTCCTATGAAAAATCAAACACATACAAGAGAAATCTGTGAACTTCTTGAATCAAACCCAGTTTAAAAATCGAGCAGTCCGTAAAAATCGAGCAGTCAATAATCAAACTCAAGAATCCAAGAATTCAAACAAAGGATGAAACCCATATAAGAATGAATTCCAAGAATTCACATCTGCCTTCTTTTGAATCAAACCCAAGAATCTAAATAAAGGAAAATCAAACCCAATGACACCGGCGCATCAGAGGATTGATCATGAGAGCTTTGGCACTTTCGCCACTATTAATCAAAAATAGATGTATGCCAGCAATCACACAGAATCTCTCAAGAAACTCAAATCAAATCCCTTGGGGATAGCGAAGCACGATTTCTGTACCGATGGAGGTGCCGACATGCCGTGGTCGAATAAGAAGCCGCTTCGATTGGATGAGGTGGTTGCTGTTGTCTGGAGTGATAGTCGTTGTTGGGATCCACCATGCAGTGGTGGTGAAGTTCTGTGGTGGAGCACACAATCTCTCTCAAGAATAAACCTACCCTTTAGAGTTCGGTTTAGGAAAGGGGAAAAGAAAATTTTTAGTTCTTTTGTTTATAAAATTGATTGATTAATTAATTTATATTGAGGTGGATGATATATAAATTAATTTTTAACTTATTACACGTGTGTGGTTCTGATCGGCTTCTGTTTTTGATAAAACAAAATTATTTTCCACCTAGTTTGGTCAATTTGCCACATAGGCAAATTGACTGCCCAAAACCTAAAAAATCTGACCGAGTAACTTATTTGGCACATTTTCATCTTTGAGCTATCAAATTGAAACGTTTTAACCTTTAGTGTGTAAATTGAAACAAACAACATCTTTCAGTGTGTAAAAGTGTTATTTACCCTCTAAGAAATAGTTACAATTCTTTATCTCTAAATTCTAAAATTCAAAATTCGAATTTATGTCATTTCATTGATGATCCATATAGTACATTTTTTGCATACTTTAATAGAGAGAATGTATTTATGTCATTTCATTGATGATCCATATAGTACATTTTTTGCATACTTTAATAGAGGGAATGTGTAAAGTGAGTCTCAAATATGCTAAGCAAATCAACATATACGCCAATTAACTTTCATGTCATACTATTAGGCCAGGAAAAAAGACCCAATAAATGCCAACAAAATCTACTTTTCTCCCATCCATGCCCCACCAAATTATCACTGCCCTATATGACTGATTATATATTTAGTATTTAATTAAACTATTTTATTTTATTAAAGTAAATAAAATTGAATTTTAAAAAATTATTAAAGCTACCAACCGGTTTGACCGGGTCAAAGACGAGTTAAACGTAATTACATTAATATAAGCTCAAATTTGCAATCTTCCCTTCTTTTCCCAGTGTTACTAATTCAAAGTATCTGTAAACTGCAATCTTCCCCTCTTTCCCAGTGTTACTAATTCAAAATATCTGTAAACTTGAGATTTGGCATGAATCTGGTAAGCCAAATGAATGTAGCAATTAGTACTCTTAACTGTTGCCAAAAACATATATATGTTATGTTGTCCTCAAAATTAAAAATCCCTTCCATGGATAAAGAAAGAGGAGGCAGAGGAATTTAAAAGCTTCAAACCATTTACTTGAATCATCTCACAAACACAATGGAATCTCTCTTTTCAGGCTACAATTTCAACATGGTAACCATAACCAAGCCCCCAACTCTTCTCAAGTCTAAACTATCAAAGACAATCACATCACCTCAAGCCAGAAAATTAAAAACCAATCTCAAGCAGATTTTAGGTCACAAGGATTAGAACACTTATTAGACATTCCGAGTTTCCAATATGTCTAAAGAAACCAGCACATACATCTGCCGGTGTGAAATAAAGAAAACATCTAACTAAGACAAACCACCATATCCTAATTAGATCTGCCGGAGTCAAGGAGTCAGCTTCCTGCCTGCTTACTAACCTGCGGAATGAAATAAAAAGAGAACACGTAAAAAAATGTTCATATATAAATGTCAATATATCCCATAACGAGATTTTTTTCTAGACCCTGTTAAATGTGAATATGTAGACAGTATTCATTGGTTGACAATATGTAGTGAATACCTCACAACACAACTTAAGTTGATTGAAGAAAAACAGATTCCCTTGGCCAACTGAACACACGGGTAGTAAAATATTTACCACTGAACATCTCCAAAAAAATGTTAAAGAAAATCTCATTTAGATCCATATATGCAGCTGAAAGCCTGAAATTACTAATTATAACACTTAAAAGATACTTAGATGAGTATCACTTGGCTGCAAGGTAGTCAGAGCAAGCAAAATAAATTTAAGCAAAGCTAAAAGCACTTTTCTCAAGACTATTTGACCAAAAGAAAATGTTACTCCTTCCGTAAATTTCACAATGTTACTTAAAAACAACACTATTTTGCAGGAAAAGAATGAGAAAGGAATTGGCATATTCTAATGACAAGAAACAGCTTTATACATTGTATGCCAACATACTGAAATGAGAAGTCACTGACTCAGGCAATGTAGTAACTAATGGCTTATGACATAACACTTTTTGCTGCACAGTTATTCTAGGACGTAAAGTCCATCCATTTCCGGTGAACAATACAACATTCAATCACTAATGCGATGACAAAATGGGATAGAAACATTTGGACAGAATTTTCCAAGGACCCAAACATTCAGGAGAAAAATGGTGAATTTTACACACATGGTTTATTTCATTGCAGCCAATAGTGCAGCAACAGCAAGGAATAAAGTTCTATAGTATGTCAAATAGATACTTGTTTCATATATGTTACAGTAAGTCCAAAAATAGAAAGAGCGCATAAAGAATAGCTGAATAGGTTCATTAGTAAGAATTACAATAGCAGCTTATGTTAATGTAATGGGATGACGATGTTAACCTTCTTGGAAAAGGGCACAAATACTGCCTCCAGTCCGGTAGGAAAGAAAGCTGTAGCCAGTGCCTATACTATATTGTAAAATTTAGGTTCATAAGGAACGAAAATAAAGGATTAGTAGTTCTATAGCCGTTGGAGAAATGCAGTGAATACCAGAGAAACTAGATCCAACTGATATTTGAATACTTATTGAAACCAGCATAACACGACATTAAAAAAGAAAGTTTAAGATTCTGCAATTTTTTATGAAAACCATATATCATCAGTGATGCACCCAAAAAAAGAAGAAGAGGGAAGTATTATAGTTCAGAAAAAAACAATTAAAGCCCTTAATCCAACTAGTTTGGTAAGATACAAAAAGAACATTGCGATTGATTTACAAAATCAGCCAAACAATTTTTAAAAAATCACTAATTTGACAAGATGCAATTTGCCTCTAAACAGTAAACAAATTTTCCACAACTAGTATCTGCTTATTTGATCATGACCCATTAATTTCTTTATAATCAAGTCGGAACACAAGTATACCTGTACAGCTACTCACTGCATGACAGATGCAACTGCTATTTCACAAAGGGCACGCTTCAATAGCTGATGCTCCTCGGCATTCAACATCAAGCCTGTCAAAGAAGTTCCATAAGATCAGAAGTTAATGGAAGACTTAATGGGCCGTAGACACCTTCAGTTTCATTATACCTTTTACAGCCATCATTCTCCGAGTCACCATCCTCGTCAAAACCATTTGCAACTGGCTGATTCATTTGAATGACCTTACCAAATAGCTGGAATGAAGTAACACCAACTTTTGTTGAGTTGCGGCCCTGATTTCCAATAACTTCTGTGCCAAAGGAATGGATACTACTCTGGCTATCAGGTGATAAGTTCTCAGACTGTGAACTGCCAATGTTCAACTCAGTAGACACTCTTTGCAACTTAGGCACCATGTTGTTGCCATAGATATTATCAGTGCACATCTGAGGAGCATTTCCATTTAAAAGGTCAGAAAAGCAAAAGGTCGAAAAAGTATCTTGCCTGGCTCCCTGCATGCCAGCAGGAAAAGGGTTATAAGTCAACAATGATGCATCAATTGATGTCATTGTTGAATTAGGTGACCCTGTTATGGGAAAGAAGAATTCACCATCCCCATCCGTCAGCAACCCAGAATTCTCATGTAATCTTATTTTCTTTGTCGAAGGGAATGCAACATGTAGTGATGGAGTGGCTGCAACAATTTCAACTTGCCAAGGGCTCACTCTCTTAGCATTCTGCAAAACTTCAGATTCATCCCAAGTAACCTATAACACAGAGATCAACAATTCATAATTATCTGCATCAGCCAATAAATTAACACGGAAAAAATTGTGGTCTAATTTTTTCTTCATATAAAACTTTGTGCAACTTTTACCATCTATGACATTTTTACAAACTATCAAACAAAAATACAACCAGAGATGAACACGTGAAACATGAATTGGTTGTCCTTTCACCCACCATCAATTGGTAAAGCCAAATATGTTAAAGTAAACAATATCAAGATCCAATGCGACAAACCTAGCGAGCTAAAAATCCCAAAATAAAATCGGAGGACTTTCATAAAACATCTCCTAATCAACACCCAAATCTGTAAATGGCACATAAGCATCCCACATATATTCGTCAAAAAAGAAAACATTAGCAAGAAGAAAGGATCTCTTGTGGTCTAGTGGTGGCAAGATCCTTACACTTGCACAAGGTGCAGGCTTCGGTTTCCTCTTCTCAAAAAAAAATATATATATATATACAGAAATTCTCCTATGTGGACCAAAAGTGTGGACCAAGTTTGTGGACTTGTTTTTCAACCATAGATGTGGTGGGCCCCATAATAAATGTGTGGCCCCCACTTACGTTGTGATTGATTACAACCATTGGATTTTGGTCCACAAACTTGGTCCACACTTTTGGTCCACATAGGAGAATTCCTCTATATATATATATATAAACCCATGACTTATCAAAAAAGCCGCAAGAGAGTCAAATAGACAAGCAAAGATCCTTTTATTAGACCATTAGACTCAAATCAAGGCTCCCTCTAAACCTGATACTGAATACATAATTTAGTAGATCTAAATTACTTGCGGTCAAGATACTCGACTTTTGACCAGCTGTATGATATGTAACAAGTATATGCAATGAGCCAGAAATCTAGAAAAAAATTTCAAATGTTACACCCCGTCAAGAAAAATTATGAGCCCTGTAGGTCCACTATAATGAAAGCAAGATGATAAACTTACTCCATTCCCAAATATTCATGAATATTATTAGCTCCAAAACACATGATGTAGCAAGAAAATAAAACGCATTTGAAGTTATAATTGACAGGTTGGACTGCTGCGATTTTCATTTGCTTTTTGGTTGAACAGTTGAACCCTACATGGGAGCATGAGACTAGAAGTAAAGTTGCATGTGCAACTTAGAGGTCACATATTCAATCCTTGGAAACAAACTCTCCACATATCATGTGAGGATAAGGTTTGCATATATCTTATTTGTCCCCGACCCCGCTCACTGTGGGAGCCTTATGCGTGAGAGTTGTTTAACTTTGGTTGAACCCTCCATAGCGCATCTAATCCTTTGACAATACAAAATCACAGTTGTTTTGATAATGGAAAAGCTAGTCTAGAGATACACAAGAATTAAAAATTCCCTTATGGAATAAATATAAATTAATTCCCACCACAACCCAAACAAAAAAAAAGGGAAAAAGAAAAAAGAAAAAAGGAAACTTAATGAACATAATATAAGTACTCCAAAAAAAGAAAATATAAGAGACAAAAGAAATCCGAAGAAATTGTGTGCTTAGACACAACTACATGCACAACATTCACGTTTCTTACTTCGCAAGTTGCAACCCTAAACCCAAACAATCCCACACATTAGCATATGAGGACCAAGTCAAACAACTGCTAGTAACACTTCCAGTCCCTCAAGACTCAAGTCCGAAAGAAAAAAAATAATAAAGTGGATTTTAAAGCAAGAGGAACAATAACACCATGGGTAGAGCCACAAAGGATTTATTTGACAGCTTATACCGCATTTTAGTTATTGTGTGATTTGCATTTGGATACACCCCATAAAACCATCTAAGCTATGCATACCAGCAAGCAGTTTTGCTTTAATTCCAGAAGTTGGCTAAAGCCATGTCAGAACCAAGAAACTAAGAACTTTCGGAAGAAAAATGTAGCCAAAAAAATGGATAAAGTATATTACTATATAAACTGACTACAGTAATACCTACAGAAACAACCTACCACCGCCATGCCTTTATCCCAAACAATTTTAGGTAAGCTACAAGAGTTCATAAGTGAAAGTTGGAATCCAACTTGTGAATTTTCCTTACGCCATTTGTTCCTATCTAAAGCTGCAGCATGGACTAACCTTATAGATTCCATGCCCTATAGGCTTGGGAAAAGACCTCCGAAATAGTGGCTACTTACCGTTAGACAAGGAGAATATTTTATGAAATGTATGAGGTAGCCAAAGATATCAAATTCAATATCCTATAAATATATCCATGCACTATCTATGTCATGAAGGCCCGCACAAGCCAAAGAAATAGTAAAGCTTATACATAGCTCCACATGGATAGAAAAAGGTATATGTATGCGCAGTTGGATAAACCAAAGTCAAATCCCGATAAAAATTCGCTCATGACTGCATGTTTTTATGATCTAGTTTAGATAGCAAAACCTCCAAAACAAATCCCCGATTTAGGATTTAGAAACTTTGATCAAACTCATTCTGATAAGAAACGAACTTCAAATACAACCACATGGCAACCTATCAGAGCATTTTCAAATAAGATGCGAAGCAGCAGTCTAATAATAGAAGTCAGCTAAACAAACAACAAAACTACTTCATCAGATTCTAAACATCTGATTAATAGTTTAATACAATCATTCCACTTCATCAATGCAAACAACAAAGTATATGCTGATATGTTACCTGAAGCATGCGCCAAGGAGAGCCGCACCAAGGCCCACTCTCGGGCACCGAAGCAGCAGCTACTGTTCCCTGAAACCATGTCATCTTAGACGAATCCTCAGTCTCCATGGCCATCTTCACACGCATTCCAGGTGTCCAAAATACATTCAATGCAGCCTCAACCGCCTCAGCCCTCACCACAAAATCGGCTGACCCCATCTTAGGATAGTACAACACCTCGAATGGAAAGCCCTGTGCAGCCCTCTCTGCCGCCTGTGCAACTGCCTCAGGTGGCACCCTTCCTCTCCCGCTCCTGGAGAATCCCTCCTCCTCCAGTTTCACTCTCACCCCTCCTCCACCAATCTGCTCCCGCCACCTGGAGCAATCTGCACTCTGAAACCTCACTGCCCGCCGCACCCCTACAAACAAGTGCCCCTGCGAATTCCTCATGAAAACCACGGAATCACCAGCAATTAGCTTCTTGTGGTTGACAAACTTACTCCACCCTGTAGTCAATAAGTGACGCCGGGGAGTTCCACGGTAAATATGGCGAAAGTCCCAGCGGGTTCCGTGAACGTCCGTGAGGGTTAGGGTCTGCACAGGCGGCTCAGCCTGGAAGTTGAGCGGCGGGAAGATCGAATCAGCACAAAACCTCGGAACCGAGAAGCCACCACCATTATTCGCATCAGACGGCGTCAAAATCTTAGCGAACGCCAGGATCTTATCCTCGTTTTCATCACGAGCCACACTGCCGTCCGTTCTGCTCTCTCGAGTTAACACAAATTGCGAGTCTACAGCGGATTCCACTATTGGAGAGTTGGACCGAGGATTGAGTGGGACAAGGCACAGCTTAGCAAAGACTTCATCAGTCACTGGATCGGCGAAGAAGTCGACGGCCGAGATTCGGCATAGCACAAAGGGTTTGGCGAGAGCAATACGTGATAGAGTTGGAGCAGATGGAGATTGCTCGGCATGACCCTGCGCGAAGTAATAAACCCTAGAGTGAACAGTCGGAACCTCAACAGAGTTCCCTGCGCAGGCCCGCCAAATCCGAGGATCCATACGGCGGGGCTCCATTGACGGAAACGGAGGAGGAGGCATTGGTTAGGGTTTCCAATGAGAGAAATCAAAGACAACGAAAATGGGTTCCGTAAAAACACAAAGTGTGTGTGTATGAGGGAGGGAGGGAGGGAGATACAGTGTATAGATATAGTCTCTCTCTGTCTTAGAGAGAGAAAGAGGAGGTTAGAGAGAGCATCTCATAAGAGTGAGGGAGTGTCTGATGCAGGGTAGGAAAGAGAGTGCCGTCTTGGGGTCGGAGAACAAACACGGGAGGCGATTGTGGGCCCAATTTAGGGAGATGCTCGTTCTAGTTGGTTATAAAATTTTACAGTTTTAGCCACGACACTGCATAACTACTTCAAGTTGTCATGGTGTGTAAGGAACACCACGCTCTTCTTCTAGCGCGTCTATTGCACTCCCCTCAAATTCGTGTTTGGAAATCCACAAACAAATCGCGTTGCGTTATGTAAATTGACGATATTACCCCCCTCTCTCTTAATAGCATTTATTTTTATTTTTTGGTCATGCATTTTGTATGGGATAATTTCGATCGTTTTCCTGATAAAGACCAAAATAAAAATAGATCGCCACTGATGATGTGGTTTAGCGGTAAGATTCTTGTACTCTACAATGAGTCTGCCTATGATTTTTTTTTTTAATTATGTATTTGGTTAGTGTGCGTGATTTGTGGGTTATAATAGGCTCCGTTGTAGTGGTTTAGGGTCCCAAAAATTTTTATTTTTAAAAATAAAATCATGAATGGATTTTTGATCGAGTTTACGATTCTAACTATATATTTTTCATTTTTAATTTGATTTTGTTTGAAACAAAGAATATACGATTGTATTCATAAATCCAATAAAAACACATTAATCTTTTAAAAAAGAGAAACTTTTCTTTTTCATGTTTGTTTCAATTTTAGTTATTTGAAAAATGTTTCAATTTCATTATAAAAAAAATAAAAAAAAAAAACAAGGAATAAGATATTGATGCATTGATGCCACGATATGTTGTGATTGGACAAAACTTCTTTATTTATGTATATATACTTTATCTTCTCACAATAGATAATTTTGCCAGCAAAATTTACAAGGAAATGTATTTATCATTAGACAAGAGACCCTAACCATTCTCCTAAATAGGAAGACGATGCGAGGATTCTTTAATTACATTAGAAAAAGCTAGACAAATAACTGTCCCCTACTTAAACGAACTATCCACCAAACCATGTCAAAATATCGTCCACTCGATCAGACTCTCTCTACCACAGAATACACATAATCTCTCTCAACACATGCTTGCTCGACCGATCGTCTTATACCAAACAGTCCCTAGAAGGCTAGAATCGTCCATTGGGACATGTCTCCACAATGAGATGGGAGGGACTCCAATTCTTGCATCCAATTTTGACTTTAATTTCCTCCCAAAAACTCATGTGAAATCATGATTTTTTTTTTGAAAATGACATATTAGAATTTAGAAATTAGGATTTAGAGTTTAGGGTTTAGGACTTAAATTTTAATTTTTGGGGTTTAGAATTTAGGATGTAGGGTTTATAGTTTAGAATTTAGTATTTATTAAAAAAATTCAAAATCTACTATCTTATAACATTATGAACACCAAAATACTCAATCACACATTTTAATTTATGATTTAACATGGTTTTGATAGATAATTGGAGCAAGAATTGGAGCTCCCTCTATCCCCTTCACAATAGCCATGAGACCCATACTAGTTTCAATGACACAATCGTTATTTTCAATTTACGCCCAAGTCTTATTTCCAATTCAACGCCTAAAATAATCTTATACAAGTCTTATCACTATATCTTCGACTGGGATTTACTCGTGAGAAATGCGCGATCCACTCTGATGGGCAAGATCGACGGAAGAGATAAGGTCTGCATCACCTTCCTTACACAACTGAGACTATAAAGAGCCTTTTACTTCGATGGTAGTGAGGGACTCGAAAAAACAGAAACATACATACTCCAAAATGTTAACCCTTTAGAAATATTGTTTTATCTTACTAAAAATACCTTGTAACCCATCTAACTTTATCGTCAAAGCCCTTTTCGTCAACACCCCCGCCAGTCGTAAGGCCCTCTTTCGTTCCTCTCTTGAATTTTACAAGTTTGCTGGTGACTCTCATCAACAAATTATTGATTGTAGAATTCACTCTCTACACTCACCCTGTCTCAAGGTTCAATATTCTCCGGAGACATGAGCTCACAAATAGATTTTTTATAAACTTGCCTGGCATATATAGTTTGTGGGCTAATTTGTCAACCCAAATGGGTTTACCCAACGTGTCTCACTGTAAAAAAATGTCATGTTGTTATGACCCTGAAAAATTCACTAAAAAGGGTAATAACATAGATTATGTTTTTTTTTCCATAATGAGATAAAATTCTTTTCTGGGTAATTATGGAGTCTACACAATTAATGAAAAGAGGATAAGAAGAGATGACGGTGATTTAGAGACAGATATATATGGTTGGTCGCCTAATTAACCTGTTATGGGATAATAATAAATGATCAGTTTCCTATTGTGATTTTTTAAATAAATAATTTATTCATTTTGCATTTTCAACCTCATTAATAAGTATATTGTAATACTAATTTTCATATCCGATGTGATATATATATATATATATATGTTCATTAAGTGTGGAGGGTATGTTTATGAACCTGCCATGTTTTAATCACGACATGCTAGTGTGCGTGAATTTAACAGATGAGAAATTTAATTGTCATTGTTTGTGGGCGAACGTGTTATAATTCTTTAATGAGTTGTGCACATTATTTAATTACAATGTCATCTTTGCATCTTGAGGTTGGACATACAAAAAGTCTATAAATTCAATTCAAAATGAATCAAATTATAGCTACCACAATTCAACTAAGGTACTAATTCAATTCAACGGGCTACCTTTTTTTTTTCTTTTTTTTTTTATTGGAACATCACCATACAAATTTTCCTTTTGAACATTCGATATGGGTATAAACTCGGATTGTCAGATCTCCTCACACAAAAGTTTCTCATATGACGACAGGATAAATGGAGCCAAAACTCCACGCGTTACCACAAAGATATTGTTTTTAGTGGGAATCGAAGTCAAACCTCCGAATTTATAAGTTTTGACCCCAAAGAGAATAAATATCAACTAAATTATCACCTAACTGATTAATTTAATGGGTTCCTTAGCAATATCAAAGATTTGATAACTACTTTATTAACTCTAATTTATCCATTTCTTCCTAGTCATCTTAATCTAGTATATTGTTCAAAATGGGGAATAGTCTTAAACTATAAATCAAACATTAATTTTGTAGAACTCTTACTTAGAATTCGCAATGTCAATACACTTAATTAAATACGGTGCACAAGTAGGATTTTTATTTTTATCTTACTATGAAATTCACGGGTATGAATATGGGTCGGGTATTCCCTTTATTCAATGGATAAGGGTATGACTAATAGATATGACAAACGAATATGGGTATGGGTTAAGGGGGGTACCCTACCCATTGCATTGACCATTAATAGCACTTCCACACATAATTATAATTTTTGAATAATTTATTTTTGATTAATTATTAACTTTTGGATTTTGATGACATGTGCATTGCAGTGGAGCTCTTTTTGGGAAGCGACGGCCATGAAAGGCCTTAGGCATGTAATATGGGACGATTGGAGGAAAATATCTCCTGTTATAGAGTTAGGTTATTGCAAATAGATGAGTAAGATTGTGAGAAAATATAGGTTTTAGTATGTTGGTTTTCATGCGTTTTTTGGTTTTAGTATAGGTTTTAGGTTGTCATTTTAAAAAATTCGGAAAACAGAGGTTAGTATAACTTTTGGTAATTGAAGGATGTCCAAGTTTGGTCAATCAATGTTCAAATGTTTCAAATTGGTCACCCAAAGTTGTATTATGTTCCACAATAATCATTTTTGATGACCATATTGAAACATTTGAACATTGTGATAACTATTATAGTGAAACATATTATTACTTTGAATGACCATTTTGAAACGTTTTAAAATTTTCGATTACTCACTTGAAACGTTTGATTTTTAGTGATCAGATCTTCAACTAATACAAAACGCGACCATACATTGATCACTTATTTAAATAATAATTGTTAAATTAGACTTGTAAATAACTCATAAGCTAACCATTACGGAAAATTCTCCACTGCTGCCTCTCGTAGGAGTCTAGGCCATGTCTCAGTCCCAGTGTGACTGATCACCCTCTCGAACCAGTTACTGATCATCGTCTTGATAAATTATTGCTTCATCAACTAGCTAATCAGATGCGAGGCCCTCGTTGGGTGGGTGCTTTAACCATTCAGTCATGGATGATACCATGCATGGTGGATCCTCGTACATGGTGACTATTATTGGTGAGTAACTTGATTCCATGAGGGACTACCTTATAACACATTCAAATTTGAGCCGAACAAGTGAATACTAAAGCCCACGTATAGGAACTACATATGGGCCGGCCATCCCCCAATGGATTCAAGCCCACAGACGCGGTCCAACAAATCTTAAAATGAGTAGCTCAAGGGGGAAATCAACAATAGGGAAATCAAAAGAAGCTGATACCATGCATGTTAAATTATTATGTGCATAAATGATCCCTACACTCTCTTTAAAACCCAACCTTCCCTTCAGAGTTCAGATAACTGAGTGAGCATAAACTTTGGGTCGTCAGAATGGGTCAAAGCCCAAGTGGGTAGAGGCCCAGGAGTTGGACAAGTCCATAGAATCAGGATTCCAAAAGGGAATATCTCATCTGGTTGGTTCGAACTCTCTACCTCGAGCATCATGGACCCTAAGTTTGAAGAGATAATCAATTAGATTATCGCCAAGTGGTTAATAACACAACTTTGACCACATGATGAACACTAGGACACTTTGTTGCAACAGAGACAATATGAATAAGATCAAAATTAATGCCTGTCATCAAAGGACATGCCTTTACCAACAAGCTCAAAGGTGTGCCATTACCCTAACCAGCATCAATCAATGTAGAAATTAAACCCATCAACCACCTCTCCACACCCGTCGAGTTTTGCAGGCACAGCAGATCTAGCAACACAAGCCATTGCATCGTTGATGAGCTTGCTATGTATAGTGTCTGTATCTACATATTCACAAACATCCTTACCACCCGAAACGCCGACACATTACTTCCGCTTGCAGGGACTCCGTTTGCTTAGACAGTGCCCGGTGCAAGCTCGCAAGGCTTCTCTCTAGCATAAACAAATCAGCCATGCATGCTATTCTCACCTCGTTGTAGTACGTGGTGAGAGTGCGAGACAAGAAGAGTTTGAACATAGCCGGTAGTGCCATTGTTGGTGGGTGGGTTTCTTTCAGGAAAGATGGTAGTTTATGATAGTAAATGTTATGTAATTAATATATCTACAAGGTAATTTGGTAAGTTCTTTGTGTGTATCAAAAAAATTGCTTTGTGTTAAGTGTGTGTAGTGAATTCAAGTATGTGTGTAAACAATGGCTCCCTAGACAAATTGTACGCTTGTCAAACTACTGCATATATGATATGAAAAAAGTTGAAATTTATAAGAACGTAAGTTTTATTTATCTCAAACCATACATTAACATTACGCGCACACACATAATAATAGGACATATGCGAGGCAGTAGGCATCACATTTTATTTCGCACATTCTTTGGTGCTTTCAAAGCTTCAAAACACACCTTATTGCAGAAACCTATGTACATCAGGACGAAACTACTAATTCGAACAATCAACTGTCAAGTATATGTCTCCTTGAAGCCCCCCTGTAATGGTCATCAGAAAAACTGAGGGGTTATCATTTCCCCATCCACCATTGTTTCCTACATAATCTGCTGTCACCAGTTTCTCTGTTTTCACCTGCAAGTAACAACATCAACAACTTCTGTTTCAGAAGCGCATATATATATAAAATCTTGTACGCACACAAAGTGTTCGACAAATGGCTTCACACGATTTTCATCAGCCTTGGCTTTTGCTGAAACGCATTAAAATCACCTGTAAAAATTTTCCATTCGGTGCTTTGATTCGGACCCGACTTTTATCATCTGGGTTTCTCACGATCTCAAATGTATTGCTGGGAGCTCCTGGTTCGCTTGAAACAGCTACTACGTCTACTCCATTTCCTTTGGTATCCAGTCCAATGAATTTTTTGTTGTAGACTCTCAAATTAAAGGTTTTATCATTGATCTTCCCCAACTATGTCGCAAAACAAAAAACATCAGGCATGACTTCAAAAAGTTGAAATTACATGGGAATTTTGAATTTGAGCTTGATATTTGGGTAATGCAACTTTTGGTTACTAAAGAGTTTATCAGCTCCAAATCATTCACCGAATTTTCAAACATTTCAACTTGAGAACTCAAAGTTGAAAAATGCTCCAATCTATTCACCCAAACAAATTTTCGACTTTTCAAACAGTCAAATTGATTATGTAGCATAAAAATACATTCGGTGATTGAGTTGGAAATTTATAACTCTTTCAGTGATCAAAAGTTACATTACCTATTATCCGATTTTCGTGGACATATCAAGTTCGCACAGCTTTGTTTTTCCTAGGCCGTCTCACAGTCTCACTTAATGATACCTAGGCACAAAGAAAATGCGTTGGATGTGTGAGAAGGTATGAGACAAGTCTTGACTTCAACCCCTCAATACTTACTCTATATGTTTCCCAGTCTGAGGGAGATGCTCTGTTCGCAACTATGTTGGTTCCTCCTCCATCCTCCGCGCATAAGTACTTGTTGACGGTAACTGATTTGAGCTGGAGTCTTGTTCCTTCCTACAAACAAATTTAACCCCATAAAAGCAACAAGGATAAGCAGGACTTGGTGATGTTAATGCATGCAAGTGCAAGCTTGAAATTATATATATATATGTACGAACCACAAAGTCTTTGTCGGGGCCATCGAAGAGGGAAGGTTTAATCAAGGCTTCTGCAACAAGCCTATTTGCTAGAGTCTCTGCCTTAAAATTACAGTCAGAACTTATTAATCTGGCGTAAGCCAAAGAGAACATAAAGAACAAGACACATATGCTTAGCTTCTGTGTTTCTGAGTAAATCGCCATTTTTTTTGGATACAAATCACACAACACACTCCCACTATAGTACTCTAGATGTGGGTGTATTATATATATATAAGAGTGTGTGTAGTTTTGAAATGGGTGAAGTGGAAATGTAGAAAATTTGACCAATTGGAGCTGAAAGATTCGTGTTTAATATTATTGATCGTGTGGTTCATAGATTTGAAGATGGAAATGTCTTGTCATTCGTATTTTTTACCAATATTTGGACCACACTGGTATCTTCTTCTTTTTTTTTTGTCATCTTTAGTTTTTTTGGCTTAGAGTAAAAATTACAATGGAATAATGCTTATATTAATGAAATACGTTTATTATCATATATAGTTTAAATTAGCATACTATAAAATTATTTCACATTTTATGACAAATTTAAATTAAAATATAACACTTTAATTTGAATATTCAAATCTAAAATTATAAAAATAAGAATAAAATAAAACCGGCACATTATAATTGTGAAATATTATCAAAATTATGTGTTTTTTAAAACGGTAGCGCTAAATGACTCAACAAAATTCCTCCCAATCCTACATGACATTCTACATCACTAGCGACATCATCATTTTTGTCTCTATATAACACCTACATTCTCTCTCTTTTTTACTCTATTTTCCCCTTTCTCTCTCCTCTCTCATTTTCTCCCTCCCACTATCATCAGAACCACCACTACCCATCGGAACTCCTCCGTCCAGCCATCGATTGGAGTCGTCGACCCACCGAACGAAAGCGTCATACCACCACGTTCATTTTCTGACCCTCCACACCACCCATAGCCGCTCATATCTTCGGAAAAAGCACCCAAAGGAGAAGGTAACCGCGGCACAAATCGGGTCAATCCGGCCATCTCTGACGACATCTCTGACAACCTACCCCATATTTAGACTCTACAAGTCGAGGCGCACCTTACCCTCCCATTTTCTGGGCAGATAGCTGCCGAAATCCGACAACCCATTGCAAATTACAATATTTAAAACACAATGTAATTCGTCGATCCGTGCATCTAGCCACCTCCAGTAACATCTCTGGCCACCTCCACTTCTAGCAACGTCTCCGACCACCTCCGGCAACAATGTAATATGTTTCTTGCCTTTTTTTTTTTTCATATTTTGGAAGTTACACTGTATCGAAAACAGTGTAACACTGTGTTTGATAACCATTTGAATGAAATGTGCTTCTGAGACAATTTATTTTACATTGTTATTCTTGACTGGTATGTAAACTATTTTTTCTCCAACTTTGATAAATTTGACAATTTATATTGTTCTGGAAATTTGACAAAAAAACAATGTAAATGCAAGTCTGTGGGGTAAAAAAAACTGTGTAATCACATGTTTGTAGCAAAAAACAATGTAATCGTAGATCTGTATGGCAAAAAACAATGTAATCGCATCTCTGTATGCAAAAAAAAAAAAATGTAATCACATTCATTTTCAATGAAATCCGTAAATATGAATGATTAACTTGTCTATTTGTACTTAATTAAATGAGAGATAAAAGATGGAGTATTTGATTTTTAAATTTTAAACATCATAGGAGTGAGAGAGAGGAGAGAAATTTTAGCATTCTTAGTAAGCATGCCACCTAGGTGCCACCTAGACTTGGGATTTATTGGGTTATAAAAAGTTGGGTCATTTAGAGTTTTCATTTTCAAAAAGCATTACATGTATTTAATTAAAAATAAGTAAGGAATCCCAATTCGTAAGGAGTATTACTCCTTTTTTTGGGGGAGGAGAATTTTTTTTAGGAGAAATCCAACTTTCCTTAAATTCTAGATTTCAAGTATTCCACCCATCGAACATATGAATCATTAGTGAAAGTAAAATTCTTATTCCTAAAAAGTTGGGACTCCGTGAACCCAACGAACCATAAACTGTAAAATTTTAAAAAATAGTAAATTATAAATATCAATGATTTTGAATCTAATGTTATATTTTTTGTTGAATAAAAAAACCAGTTTAATTTAAAAAATTGATGAAGAACCTTAGTGATTCTAAGTTGTTGATGCAAAGTGTGTAACATTTTTTTTAAAGATTCAATAATTAAATACATGATCCAACAGTCGAAATCTTACATATTTTCTGTTTTTTTAAAAATATATATATTATACCTTAAAAATGAGAAAGATGATAAAAATGAGAAAGATGAGGGCTGCTTATTTTATTTTATTTTTTTATTACAAGAGCAGCGTACCCCAATCCCAAGGTAATCTAACTTACCTGATTAAGACCAAAAGAAGACGTATAAATTTTACCATTTAATTTTAGGATAGATTGAAGTACAAATCACTAGCTTGTTTAGTGATTATTAACAAACAGATAGGTTGGAATACAAATCGGTAAATCACTGACTTGTTTGGTGGCAATAACCTAGTGGAAACCTAATGGTACATATGAGTGGGGGAGGGTTATTTCTTTTTTATATTTCTGCAAAAGGCTCGAGTGGCTAGCTATTGTTTTAGTGGTAGTGCTAAATGACCCAATAAATTTTATCTCAATTTATCCCAATCCTATATGGTATTCCATATCAGCAGCCACGTCATTCTTTTGTCTATATATAATCACTCACATTCTCTCTCTTTCCTCTCTTTCTCTCCTTCCCACTCTCACGAAACACCACCGCCACCACTGTAGCTCCTCCGTTTAGTCACCGATCGGAGCCATCATCCCACCAAACTGAAGCGTCTGACCACCACCATCATTTTCAGACACTCCACGCTACCCACCGCTGCCTATATCGTCGGGAAAAAGCTCCCAAAGGACGAGATCACCATAGCACAAATCGCATCGATCCGGCCACCTCTTGCGACGTCTTCAACAACCGACCTCATATTTGGACTCTAGGCGTTGATACACACCTTACCCATCCATTTTCCAGCCCGATAGCTACTGGATTCCTGCGACCCGAGCAAATTGCATTGTTTCAAAAACAATGTAATTTGTCGATCCGAGCATTCAGCTACCTCCAACAACAATGTAATTTTGTTCTCCTTTTTTTGCATATTTGGAAGTTACACTGTTTTGAAAACAATGCAGCAATGTGTTTACAACCATTTGAATGATTATGCTTTTAAAACAATGTATTTACCTTGTTATTCTTGTCTGGTTTGTGGACTATTTTTTTCTGCAGCTTATATTTGTCTATTGTGGAAATTATCTTGCTTTGAAAACAATGTAATCGCAGGTCTGTGTGAAAAAAAATGTAATTACATGTCTGTATACAAATAAACAATGTAATTGCATTCCTTAACGGCAAAAAAAAACAATGTAATACCATTCTTTTCAATGTAATTCGTGAATATGAATGATTTACTTGTCTATTTGTGGTTAAATGGGATGTGATGAAATAATGGAAGTCTAAGAGAAAATGAAAGTGAGAAATAAAAGAGGGAATGTTTGATTTTCAAATTTTAAACAAAAGAGAATGGAGAAAGAATGGGGAAATTTGATTTTCAAAAAAAATTGACCATGTCAGCAAATATTCCCTGTCAGCATGACTATGTGGCACTGCCACCTAGACTTGGGACAACTTGGGTTAACAAAAGTTAGGTCATTTAACATTTTCGTTGTTTTAGTCATCCTCTTGAAACTCCATTGATTTGTTAAATCCGTGAGATTTTCTTAGAGCATCTCCAATGATAAAGAATAATGTAACACTTGATATATCTTGATATTAGTGTCAAAAACTAATATCAAGTGCCTATGCTACAATGATAGCATATTTTAAGCACTCCATAAATAACTTTTTGCTCATATATTTAGTGTAAAAAGTGACTTTAACATGAAAAGTGGAGTGGAGAGTAAAAAAGTGAGGGTGTGTTTGACACATGTCAATCAAAGAATGGACGTGTGAGTCTAATTTTTCATCTTAATTGGCTCTTGATATGTCAAGAGCCCACTAAATTTAGAGATAATATCAAGTGTTGTTTTGATCTCATTCTAGGCATGTAGTGCTAGTAATCTTGTTTGAAGTGCTTTAAATATTGTTTTATAAGTAAGAGCATATCCAATGGTAACAAATTGTGTAGCACTTCATATGTCTTGATAGTAGTGTCAAAAACTAATATCAAGTGGTAGCACATTTTCATGCACTTCATAACATTATTTAACTACCAACTATTTTCCCTCCCTCTTGTCTCTTTCTCTCTCTTGAGTACACGTGGTGAATTTTTATTGGTTTATGTGAGTACTATTAATGGTGGCACAATTATTAACTAAATTCTTAATGGTGACACCATTATTAACTTTTCTTGATTTAAATGATGAATACAATACATGTAGCACCCGGCTCGAGTGGGCGGGGCTACAAGCCTCTGTGATATTAAGTTTTCTGGTGATGAGCGAGCTATCGCGTGGCGATGAGACTAAGCCTTTTGTCCCACATTGCCCCGGAGAAGAAGTGAAGTACCAAATATAATAAGTCAAACTTCCAAACTAGTAACAAACACTTTTCCTGGGCTCAAATTAGTATGAACCGGTGCTGGGTCTAGGGATGGCAAAAAAAACCGATCCGAGCTTTATCCGTAGGGTATCCGATCTGTTTAAAACCCGAAAACCGATCCTATAGGTTTTGGAAACGGTTTTGGTTTTGGTTTTCAAACCCGTCATGGTTTAGGGTCGGGTTTGGTTTTTGATGCCGGGTTTAGGGTACCCGAACCGTTTAATAAAAAAGATCCATTATAGTAATAATATTATAAATCATGTATAAAGGTATATTATTAGGATACTAAATTATAAGATGATAAAGCATATTAAAACGTATATATTTATAGAAGCATACTAATAAAACTATAAATTAGACTAATTTGAATTATAAAATCATAATTAATATAAATCATACTCAATATTAATTTCTATTAATATAATCATCAAAGAAAAAAATAAAAATATTAAAAGTTAAATGGTAAATGGGTACCCGATGGTAAACGGTTATGGAACGATTCCGGGTTTGGAAATTTAAATGGTTTTGGAACGGTTTTGGTATAGAGTATCTTAAATGGAAACGATTTTGGTATTTCCTAATTGGAAGGATACCCGACCCGTTGCCATCCCTAGCTGGGTCTGAGAAGCAAAAGTTGTGCAGCCAGTATGGACAACCCCAAAGTGGACAACGTGTTATTAATACGGAAGGGCGGGCTGTCACCATACAATTTCTTAGAATCAAGAGTAATCCATTAGTAGCTGCTAGGGCCTGAGAAGCAAAAGTTGTGTGGGCCCGTATGGATAGACCCAAAGTGGACAATGTGTTACTAATACCGAGGGAAGGTTTGTTACAATACACTTTCTTAGAATCAAGAGTAATCCATTGGTAGTTGCTAAGGGTGGCCGCAGAATTTGTCTCAAGGGGGCAAAACCATGTAGGGGGTTTGGCGACAGAGGCCCATAATTTTTTGGGATTATTTATTTACGATGTCTTCGAAATGATGAAAATAACATTTAAATAAAAAATGTAGAATAACGATGAGTGATAATTGAAAGTCAATTTGTAAATGTACTAGATGATTTTTTTTTCCTCATATTTTGAAATTGTTTCATGATGACATCATTTGAAATAACATCAAAAATATATTTCTCAATTTATACAATTAAACTGTCATTTAAGCATTAGTCGTCTATTGCATTCCAAAGCCGATTCTTGACAATCTTCATAGCATAAAATGTTCATTCTAATGTAGCAGTTGTAACTGGTAGAATCAATACCAAACTCGTAAGTCTATAAACCAGTGTGTATATGCTATATCTTCTAGTATCAATCATTTTCTAGAAAGATCACTATTTATTTTTAGTTTTAAGAAATCAACGCTAGAGCACACATTAATAACAAAAGTAATAAATTGATCTGAAAGTGTCAAAAACTCTATATTAGAGAAATCTCTTGGATAAAATTGGGTAAAGTGGATCGACTTTTTCTTTTCAAAAGCGGCAAATGAATGAGAAGACTTTACGCATGAGACAATATAAGCAAGATTAGGTATTGAACCTCTGTTGCATCCATTGCTTCTCTTTTACAGTCCCGTAAAGATTCAAACTTCCTTCTTCAGATATTGACAAATGGGTTCCATTGTTTTGAGTCCCACTTATTTACAAAAACAACACTGATTCAATGATCTACATTTTAAATCCGCACTCTAAATTTGCATAGAAGAATTATTGTATATATATGATTTAAAAACTCAGGATGCAATTGTCAACCCTTGCCCCAGTGAGTGGTTTTTTTATATACTTATTCAATGTACAAAATATATAATCCAGAGGTTGAATCATAAATCACTGACTTGTTTGGTGGTGATAACCTAGTAGAAACCAAATTCATAATGGTGACATACTTAATTAACTTTTCTTAATCTAAATGATGCAATGTTGAATACAATACACTTCCTTAGAATTAGGAGTAATTCCAATTGTGGATCTAGAAAATAGATTTCGAAAACTTAGTCAGTAGTGGAGCCATAAACTTTTCTTAATCTAAATGATACAACGTTGAATACAATACACTTTCTTAGAATTAGGAGTAATCCCAGTTGCGGATCTAGAAAATAGATTTCGAAAACTTGGCCAGTAGTAGAGTCATGAATTTATAAGAGGCTCATCATTGAACATACAAGCCCAGATATCGACACATTTTTCTTTTGCTTGTATTACCTATTTAGAGCATATATTGATTCAGTAGTCTTACGGATCCCAATGTATTTTAACTCAATTATCCCAAATGCTAAGATGGATGCACACGATTTCATATAAATCATGTACATCCATCTCAACATTTGTAGTGTCTGGCTTTATTTGATTGGTCTTCAGGACTTCACTAATCACTAACAGAACATCTGTCACTTCCATATTAAAAAGTTCATCGCCTACTGCTTTTTGTGTTCGCAAACTGCAAACATTACAACACACTAGAGTCATGATGGGCAGTCACCCATAACTAGTTGAGTAACTCTGGAAGGAAAAATCATCCTTGAATATCAATGCTGCTAAGCATTCAACATGATAAAACCTCTTTGAGAATCAATGTTCTATCTAAATAGACATAGTTAGCAGGGCTACATTGATGTTACTGAGCACCATACCTTGAAAACAAAACAATGCTCAAGCTTTGCCATCAAGGGAGACAATTTCGTCCTGATTTATGTTACTGGGTCCATGACCACCATCAGTCAGCGAAGAATCGTTATCCGGGGAAACAACTTTTGCATCTATTGCATGAGACTTGGAACCGTCTAGTTTACTATCATAATCAGAAGAATCAGAATATGAGTCTATGTTGACCGGCTTTGATGCAGTAACAGATGCCAGTGTTGGTTGTGGAGTTGCCAAGGGAAGAGACTGGCTTGACCACAAGGATGGCATCCTCTTGTCATCTTCCTTCATCCTCTCCGCGTATTTATTGAAGTCAAACCCTGAAGCATCTTTTCCACCAAATGCGGACTCAAGCTGGTCCATATTGAATAGATCCTCCATTATTTTCATGGTGTTGAGGTCATCAGCATAAACAAACTTGACTTTATTGTAAGTCTTTGGCTCCAGGAAGGGTTTAACCAACTGCAATCATACATTATGGAGTTAAAAAAAAATGGCAGGAATAAGAGAAATCGGTGAATGAAGCCATGACATCAAAATGGCAGACTAATGATGAACTAGCATCGGTGACCTATAATTGGTAACAGTGGACCATACTGAACAGTCCTGAGATAGAATGTAATCCAGCATTATGCAATGATTATCCAAGTCAGAAACACATCGTAAAAATGTGAACTCAACGACTTCCAGCATGGTACAGCAGAGAGGCATTTAATATTTTTTGTGGGGAGTATAACCTAAAAAAGAAATATTCTTGAACGATGAACTCTTATGCATATCATGAGAAATAATAATAGAATTAGTGACAATAACAACTATAACATAGTTCCAATTGCTTACTGTAAAGAATGGTTCAAAGAACTTAGGTGGATTGTAGAGTATTGCTACACCCAGGCGTTCTGGATAGTGATCTTGTAGGACATGGGCTGTTTCCTTTGTCACCTTAACCGAAATATGTGACAGATTGAAGCCATGGAAATCGATCAGCCAGACCATCTGCTCCTGTTCGGCTGGTAAGTTTAAAATAACATTCTCCATACAGTATACCAAATACCTAATTTGACCTTTTGTCGACTTTGTGTTCTGCAGTAAATTCAAATTTGAATAAGTTATCAAAACTAAGCCCACAAAAAAGCTAAGCATCTTCAGTTGAATCTCCATCTTTTAATAGCAGATACATTAGTTTATTTTAATGCTTCTTTCATTCTGGTTCATTTCCTATCTCTATCAAACCCAAACATGAAAAGTCTAAGATTGTAGAAGCTTTACAAAACAAAACACCTCACACTAAGTAAGGCAAGGAGTACTGTCAGACAAACCTGGCAGCTAGGCCTCATCACAAGAACTGATCTCCCATGCTTGTCGATAAAATTTGTTCGGTAGATCTTCCCAGTCTCTGCCTCACAAGCAATCTCCTCCTACATCACAAACAGAATCGAATAATTCGCTGTTACAATTTCCTCTGCAGTTACACCATGGAATTGAGATTTATTAAGGGCCAGCAACCACAGAATGAAAGAGTTCTATCTCACATGCCAAATTGAAAAGGTTAGAAATCATGATGAGTTGTGTGACCTGAGGTAAATCATCAGGTATGCTAACCTATTGCAAACATTTTCAACATCATGCACAAATGGTTCAGACTGATGTCTAAAATTAACTAAAAAGAAGTAGAGCAATAGTATACCCAGCGAATTTCTTCCGGTTTGTACTCTGCCCTCCATTTCAAAGTACCTTTCAGCATCTTAGTTGCCTTCTTTATATTCCAGTTTCGTGCCCTTAGGTGTCTTGAGATTGATGCATCGGAACAATAAATGGACAACTTATCTGGCAATGGCCCTATCAATCTTCTCACCTCATTAATCTGGAAAAATAGAAGTTTCACATACATAAAACATTTTTCCCTCACAGTCAGAACGCTTCCACATGTTCCAATATTTAATGCCTGCCAAAGAGCATGTTTGATAAATATACCTTTGCCTGCTGCTCTTCAGATGTTAAGGGCTTCTCACATCCATTTGAAGAAGATTTTTTTAGACCTGCACTCATCGCTCAAGAGAAATCTTCCTGCAATCAAGCACAAAATCAATAGTAGGAGCATAAGAACTTATTGACATTTCCAGTTTCATTTTGATTTTGATACTTCCCCACATTTACGTTGATAAAGGTTGTAAATTGGTAATATTTATGTCTCACTTTATTATTAGTTCTTTAAAGAAGGAAGTATAAATACAAACAATGTGCTGAATAAGAGGGACAATGCAATGGGTATTACCGTATTAGAATAAGTAAAAGCATACTCCCAGATCTACATTTAATAACTTATCTTCTGCCTAATTTCTCCATCATATTTATAAGAACTTGAGTTGGAATAGGTTCTTATTAATCCTAAGAACCTAATCCTAAACCCTAGGTACACTTTTTTGCCAAACCCATGGAAATCAATGGCCACAAGTTCATTAATCTTTTCATGGCCGTCTCTTTGGCTATAATACTTTGGCCTAATAGTTTACCAAGCATTGAAGCTGGAAATGAAAAAAAAATGCACTACCTGTAAAGTGTAAACCAGACATTGACCAGTGACAGTTCGAGCTTCCCACAGAAAAAGAAGAATTGAAGAACACAAATGAAATTTAGGATGTTGTTCCAGATGTCCATAAATCATCATGTCTTCACCACAGTGGAATGCAGCAAATGACAAAAATAGGTAAAACAGCAGCTTGTTCAAAGACCTGATTTTGATTATGCCCAATTCCAAAATAGATTACATAGTCACGATTAACAGCTAAGAAGTATTCTTCAGAAGGTATCTATCTCCATTTAAGCACCTGGGAATTCTCTAACTCAATCCCATTAATAAGGGCCTTGCCCAAAATACCTTGCTTGAATCAAAATCAATAAACACCCAAATGGGTTTTCAGAAATCCAAAACGTTCGTGCATAAAAATATCATCTAAATCAGCTAGGAAGAATCTGACCATAATTAAGACGAGCGTTAGAGATGGGTTCTAATAAACCCTTTAAACTCCTCAAACTACTGACTCTGACAAGATTTTAAAAAAAAGTAAATAAAGCGAGAGGAGGATCAAGATGACTGGATCCGTAGTGAAAATGTGGGGAACGAACCTGATCGATGGAGAAATTAGAGCGACAGAGAGCAGAAAAGGAGGAATCTTTATGAGATACTTGACAAGTTCACCATTGATGTTAGGTCCACGGAGAAAAGGATATCCCGTGCCAGATGTAGACAAGTAGGTGGATTACATGAAGTCCCAGTCATACGCAATTGCTCGAAGAAACTGGGGGGTATTTAGCTCATGCTGGATTCTCTTTCAAATTGCAATCACACCCAGCAATAAAGTCCAAAACACCAAACATGAATAATTTTCTGAATAGGACCACCCTAAGCCAATATTTGCTCACTATGAACAACTACCACATGTGATGTTTACTAATTTGAAATTGAATGTGATGTATATTTTTTTAATTTTTTTGTTTTATTTACTTGTTTTGAGCTTTCCACATGGGATTTGTCGAGAATAATATCTCCATGAAAATAAATTCTTGTGGGTTCGTGGTTTAGAACGGACAATATCGTTGATGTGTTTGGACTTTGATTTATAATATGATGTCAGAGCAAAGACTTAGTCTATTTGAACGTGGCCTCTATTTATCCACTTGTTGTTGGATTTGGTATAACCCAATCTATAAGTGTGGAGGGGAGTGTCAAGACTAATATCATACATCAAATTGGCATAATCCAACAAAGTCACTAATATCTCTCATCGGATTGATATAGCCCAACTGATTGATATATAAGTAAAGACCTTGCACCTCTTACATTAAAAGAAACATGTGTTCATTGTGTCGATATAAAGTAATCACATTGGTGTCTGTATAATAGGTCTGATAGGTAAAATAGATCACCAAAAATAAAATATATTTTAACAAAAGTGGAGGTGCATCAGTATCTCTTGTAGGATCTGAAAAAATCACATGCTTTAAAAAAGTAGCACATATGCGCCATTTTTTATAGAAAAAAAAATTGAATCTCTAAAAATATTTTAATAATATTCATCCCTCCCTTCAAAATTATCCTCTATCCTCTTTTAAATATAGAAACGTAATATTTCAATGTAGTAAAGATTTAAAATAGATATATTGATGCAGTTATGGTTCAATAGAGATTGAAAAAGTGATATTTGAACATGTAAAATAAAGAATTGATTAAGAGATATTGATGTGAATGGTAAAAAAAAATGTATAAAATTTCATAATTTATAATTTTTTTAAAAAAAAATTAGGAGAGTTATTGTAACCTCTGTTGTTAAAAAAACCCATTAAATGATGTGGAAAAAATGTATTTCCCACAAATTTTAATATTATGTTCCATAAATTTTGCCATTCTAAATTTGTAATAAAATTTTCTCTTTTACTTGCCATTTTTGGACGGGCATTTGAACAAGCCTGGCATTTAATGAATGGACATGGCCTTTAATTATGAAAGAGCAAGGATCAACATTATATGCATCCAAAAATAATTAAATACACCCCAATCTTATTATACTCCAATTAAATATGTAACATTCGATCGATAGTATACCTCTTTTTCTATTTTGAGAGTAAAAACATAAAATATACCCCAAAACTCAGTTGCAGACATTGAAACCAGGTTTAGAAGAAAAATAGAGCATGATCAAGGGGTGACCTGATGAACCTACAAAGACGTCCTTCAAATCAGGTTGGACAACATTACATACAAAATATTTATATGTCTAGACTAAACTCAGATTATAAATTTTGAATGTGCTTAATTGATCAAGCTTAAATTAATTTAAATCCGAATAACTAAATTAAATAATAATCTAATTCGGATTTAAAACGGACAAACGTTTGTATTTGTACCCACATTTCGAAGATATAATTATGTCTAAAGTCTAAATCTGGGATCAATTCCGTGGTACCGACAATTTTCCCACCCCGCACCGTGCCGAATTTAGTACGGAAAAACGGTGTTGTTGCGGTGAGGGAGTCGGTCAACAGCAATGGCTAATCCAAACCCTAGATTCCGGTCACCGGTGTCTCAAAAAATCGGCCATGGCCCTGGGCTATTGGAGGCCACTGTTGCCCCTTGTATGCTTATCGGATCTGTTACTCTACCAGGAGTGGGCTTCAATTTCCTATTGCAAGATCGTGCCCTGAAAGGATCCCGATGATTATTCTAGGGGCATAGTTGGGGGCAAGCTCGGACGACTAGTTTCGTCTCAGTTAATGCTGTGGCATTGCTTTGTGACAACAATAAATTCCGGTTTCGTGCAGAAAAAGTGATAGAGAGGGAAAGCACAAATCTGAGACCAAGGTAACTTCTTTACTTGAATCCTCTAACTACCTTCTTTAGTGCTCTCTTTGATTCTCTCTTTTTTTGGTTGTCTCATTGGTTTTATGAACTTTATCATATTTGCTGTAGTTAAAATTTTGGCAAGTTTATTGTAGTTGATATATATTATGGTACTTGACTTCTAAAAGAAAATGTGGAAGGAAAAGGTTTTCTATTTTTCTTGAGTTTATAAAGTTTGTAGAATGTGAGTTACCTTCCTGGAAAATGTAGGCAAGTATATTCCCATTGTGATTATCTTCTCAAGACTTGGTTCAATAATTTTTGCATATTTTTGTGAGCAGTATGTGACCATGTGTGAGATTGCTGTGTCCATGTCTAAGGATTTGGTTGTTCTCAGTTTTTTTTCTCACCTCTAAGTTGACAACTCCCTGCTTTTCGTAGTTTACAGGTTCATTTTCAGTGCCCACACTCATGTGATATCACTCATTCAGATGGGGCTCATGAGATAACTGTTCCTGCCATGACATGGAAAGCAAAGGATGATCCTGGATTCTTGGTTGCCACCTTTCGCAAGGACAGAAAAGGAGTGAGTGTTAACTATTGCGCGTTTGATAGGGAATCTCATGTTCTGGCAGCCTATACCTCTCTTTTGGCTTCTTTTGTGGTGAAATGGTTTATATCAAAAACCCCTCATTCTGTATGTTTGATACGATAACAGTGGATTCTCACTTTGTACAATTTGTTGTGCATTAATCGTTGTATAAAAAATTTTCTGTGTACAAAGTTGAAGTCTTTTTTAACTTTCCTTTTCGAATAAAATGGAACTATTCTTCTCTGGTTAATATTTTATTAAGGATAAAATGGCTTCATGCTTTTCTTTTCTGGAAATGGAGCCACAACAAGGATCGTTGGTGGAACGGCCTAGCTCGTTTGCTGCCAAACACAAGTGAACATAATTCATTTTTAAGAGCAGCCAGTACATGTGAAAGTACTGGATTAAAGGGTCAGAATCTAGGACACTACTGACGGGCAGACTTCGGCGGCAACAGCACTGAGTAATAACTTGTTTAATGAGGTTAGCAAATGAGATAAATAATTTAGCCGGAGTGGTTCTGGTTTATAATACTTTTAAATAAATGCTTTTGGTTCAACTTGGGACTGTTTTGTTGACTGCTCTGTTAGAAGATTTTTATTTTTGGTTGGAATGAACGTTTACTGAAGATTTCATTCTATATATTAAGATTTTGATAAAAATAATCCATTTCATATAATCTTCAATTGATAAAATATTCTATTAACCTCTTTACGACCTTTGTTTATTTTTCCTTCTCTTTCAGTTTATGAACCTCGATTTTGTTAGCGTATTTCTTTGATTGCTTTTGTTGTTTCCTGTAGCCTGAGCTGGGGCATAGTTCAAACTTCTTTCTTTGAGTTTAATTTTGAAGTTCTTGAGTGCTTATTGTAAATGATCTTTTCTTAATCATTTCAGGCAGTATTCAATGACACATGATTGGCTGAAATGTATGAGGGTCGCATTTATTCAGGTTAGTCAAGTGAAAAGGCGACTAATACGGTGATTGAAACTACGCTATTCTAGAATACAGATCTAGTTCATGAGCAAGTAAATTGACTTTTAACAAAAGAGTCAAACTATGATGGTGATTGGATACTCTTCTTCGCCAACATTCAAGACTTGTGGGCCATCTTCGATGACCAACTTGCCTTCTTCATTAGCTATGCTGAGGTGCTCACAGGCATTTAGCTGAAATTTAATTTCGTATCTCTGCCCTGCTTTTAGTTTCACACTTTGGAATCCAATTAACTTTTTGATTGGCCTCCCACTTCCAAGTTTAGTCTGCTTCACAAATAACAATACAGGATGCTTTCCTGTGATTTCCCCATTGTTTTGGACTCCCACTGTTACTGAGAACTTCCTCTTTTCACAGAGTTCTGCACTCAACTCTGAAACTAATCTGAAACCAGCCACATTTGACTTCTCAAACACAGTTTTACCTGATATCTCTTTTAAGAACATGACGTTTGGGGTGATGGAGTTGAACTTATATGAATAATTCGAATAGCTCAGACCATAACCAAATTCAAAAACTTTGGGGCCTCTGTAGAACCTGTAAGTACGTCCCGGATAGCTTGAGTGTGGGTCAGGCCGCATCCTCATATCTGTCATGGGTACTTTGATGAAATCTCTTGGATACCAAGTCATTGGTAATCTCCCCCCTGCACACCAGGAAGAAATACTTCATCAGAGTATAGTTTAAAAGTAGTGTTTCTCTTCTTTCTCATTTTTAAAAAAATCAGGTACAATGTATATTTTCTACAGAGATTGTGAATTGAGTTTACCTGGATTATAGTCACCAAAGATAATTTCTGCTAGTGCAATAGCTCCTGCCTCACCAGGATAACCAGTCCACAAAATACTTCCAATGTTCTGATCGTACTTTGCAAAAGAGATGTCGACTGGACCTCCGCAAAGAAGAACCAGAACTACAGGCTTTTTTGCAACTTCTGCAACACTGGTTATGAGACTTTGTTGCTTACCTGGAAGCACTAAGTCCACACGATCATAGTCTTCCCTCTCTTGCGTTTGATCAAGTCCCATTACCAGCACAACTTGGTCCACCTCTTTCGCTATCTTTACTGCTTCTTTGATTGAAGCCGATGAGCATGTGACATTATTGCAGCCTGGATGATACCTGGTGGTCTTAATATAGCTCTGCAACACTTGTAATGGTGTCACAGACTTGCATGGGGGACCTTCATAGTTTCCCTGAAGTGTGTGCGCGACATTTGCATTAGGCCCTATAACTGCAAGGGACCTGGTCTTCAATTTTGAAAGTGGAAGGAGTTTAAGGTAGTTTTTCAGAAGGACAATGCCATCTCTAGCAGCTTCAAGGGCTAGATCCTGGTGCTTTCGAGAACATACTTGTTCTGGACCTATCTTACCAAAAGGCTGGCTGGTTGGATTGCCATTGAACAGTCCTAGCCTCATCCTGGTGGAAAAGAGGTTCTGGAGTGCTCTGTCAACTTCAGATTCAGGTAGTTTTTTCTGCTTTATTGCTGATTTTGTATGGTTACGCAAGTATGAACCACAGTTTACGTCCATTCCTGCAAATATGTAGCCAATTTATAACTCAAAATGAACTTTCTATGTATAAAATGATTGCTGGTAAAGATAACAGTGAGTTCCCTCTCCACAGCTGTTGTGAAATGTCATATTTGGTGGACTGCTGGAATATCCAACATCTGCAGAAGGGAACCATGGCCCAGTGATGCAGAAGACCTAGAGATTTTGTCTTGGGTAATTGGATTTCATCTTTTCCTTCTACAACTTTAGTAATGTATATGGTTAAAGCAGCTAGTCAAACAACTATAACGTTGAGCTAAGAGGAACAAGTACTGTACCAGCTTTAAGGACGTCTGCAACTGCATCCTCTGGTGATTTAGCATAATGTTGATCTTCATAGATAATGGAGACAGCGTCGCAGTCCGAGGTGATGTACCTAATAATCCCACCAGCAAGCAAAATATCCATGAGAGTCATCATTCATCACCAAAGTTCCACAAGTATAGTACTATATAGTTAGTTATTATGTATTCAATCAAATTACCCATTGAAGCCCCACTCTCCCCTAGCAGTTTCAGATAAGAGATTATGATTTGCACAGTTAGGAACACCGTTGAGACGATTATAAGCACACATTATTCCACTTGCTTTCCCTTCTTGTATGCAACTCCGGAACGGAGGTTGGTATGTGTCCGTCAAGTCTTGCAGAGTGACCTGTAGAAGATGGAGTGAAGATCATTTGAAATGCAAAACCTGAGGGAAGATTCTCTGCAATCCAGTTTTGCTGGATAAAATAGCAGATAGATTAAATGGACAATGAAGGGAACTTTGCTTTTGAGACATACATGGGCATCAAAGACAAACCGATTCACGCGGTTCCAGTTATCCAAATCATAACCAGTGAAGTGCTTACAACAAGCAGAAGCTTGAAGCTGCTCCCCAAGCTTTCCTCCTCCATAGGAGTCCCCTTGAATTCCTCTAACAAATGACACTGCATATGTTCCTACCATTAATGGATCTTCACCAGGTGTCTCTTGTCCTCTCCCCCATCTTGGATCTCTGTATATGTTGATGTTGGGTGCCCAAAATGTCATGCCTGTGGCTTGCCCAGCATTGTATATTGCTCTAGCTTCTGTTCCAATCGCCTTCACTCACATATATAATCACAGAAAACAATATAATCACGTTAAAGATCAAGACTTGACTTAATTTGTTTTAGTACATTTAACTCACTTACTTGGCCAATGCGATACCAAAGTTTGGTATCGAAAGAAGCTGCAGTGAGAATGACCTGAGGGAAACTTGTTGCCGCTTTAATGGTGCCATTGAAATGGATACCTTGACTCACATTGGCAACTTCTGCAACTCCATGTAAGGCCTCAGACCACCACTCATAGCCAGGGATGCCAAGGCGTGGAATCGGAGGAGCTGAATTGACAAGTTGGGTTACTTTTTCATCTAATGTAAGGTGAGAGACAAGATCTTGGACTCTCTGGCTGATGGGTAGGGTGGTATTGCAGAAAAGATACAGTTTTGTTGATGGGTTTGAAGAGTCACATGCATATGGAGGATGAGCCGAGTCCACAGTGATGAGTGTGAAGAGAAAGAGCAGTAATAGGAATCTCATTTTGACGTACTGTTGAGAAGAAATGTGCAGAGGGGGAGGGAGGAGAGATGCTATAAATTGGCACAAGTTGCAGGAAAAGGTAGTATCTTCGTTTCAATCTGAAGTCAAAATAGCCGTTGTGGTATGCATAGTAGCATATAAAAAATTCGCATATTTCTATGTGTTTGTGTGCACAAGCAAACAAAATAATGGATATGGTCCTAACTCCTATGTATGTATGCCTCACGTTCTCGACCACAACTGGACCCAAGTGGTATGGAAGCATAATATGGAGCCAATTATAGGAAACGGTGAAAATACATTATTAAAGGTCGAAAGCTGTTGCCGTGGACCCTTTCTTTTGTGTCATCACTGCAGAATTCCATTGTTTTAGTTCTTTCTTGGTCTAGTTGTAGATGGTTGAAGGACCCAGGAAAGTTATGAACTTTTAATCTTAATCTGGTACTGCCGTGTCTTTTCTGCAGGTCAAATTTTGCTGGAACTTGTAGAGATGTATTTTTGGAAGAGCCGAGGAGGTGACTAATATTTCAAGTAAAAGAGGTGCTCTGGGATTTGGGCACTAAAATCTCAATCACTGATCAGTGAAGGTAGGTGCACTGTCATACCAGGTAACTGCCAATGTTGATTTCTTTACTTCATCTCTGTTAGAATATATATATATATATAAGACATGAAATGCTCTAAGAGCTACCACAATGATTGCTTTTTAATGGCCCATGGATGGTGTTTGCTACATTGTTTAATGGACCATGTAAAAAAAATGCTTCCAAGTTCCAATGGTGCTAATTTATTGTTCCCATTTTGTTCGGCCAAGTATGGAGACATGGGACATGGTTGGCTCCAAACATGGGTCCCACTTAAACCACACTCACAACTACACCAAAAATCAATACTAGGACTCACCTCTATCATACTAAAAACCAAGTCAGCAAATTTACACCGTGTACCAATACATGTAATATTTCATTCTCATTCCCAGTCACCTTAGCAAAACATGTCTCCCAATACATTTTGTTGTCCCCAATAACATTGCACCATTGTGGTTACTCTAACCAGCAAGTTAGTTTATTGGGTTGAATAACAAAGTAGCTAATCTTAACATGGTATTGGAGTAGGAGATCTAGGATTCAAACCTTAACTTGCGCAATTTAAACTCCCATTTATTGTTGTCCCAAGTGTGTGCCTTTGTATGTTTATAGGATTCAAACCTTAACTTGCGCAATTTAAACTCTCATTTATTGTTGCCTCAAGTGTGTGCCTTTGTGTGTTTGTTGTAGTTGCCCCAATTGTGTGCATTTGTTGTTGCCCTAAGTGAGGGTCTTGCGTGAGTAGCTATAGTGTTGGGCCTCGTTTGTTATACATGTATTGGGTCGTCAAACTATCCAGCCCACACATGAAGGAGAATGTTAAAAAATATTTTAAACATGTGAAATGCCCAAACCCAACAAATTAACTTATTGGGTTGAATGAGAAAGTAGCTAATTTTAACATTCTCTTTTTAAGTTACTCACCAAATAATTGTGTGCAACATGGATATATTTTATTTTATATTTTCTCTTTAGATCGCAATGAAAATATTGCAAGATATCATTATCCTCTCTCCCATCTAAAACATTACACTACTTTTCTTTTCCAATGAAGTACATAACTATTATGGATCTTTCACCCAAGCAACTGTTTTCTGTCAGTGTCTACCGCATATTCCAAACTTGTTGGTGCTATCAACTGGATGAATCATTGCACTAATTAAAGTATTAGTCGTTTTAGTTTGAGATGCTTGTGGATGCGTGGATGCGTCTTTACATCCAAAGGTATTGTCCGCTTTGGGGCACCTCTAAGGGCATTCTTACCCCCTCGATTTCAGGAAATTATCCCGCCTCCCACATTCGAACCAATAATCTCTTTCTTTGGGAGAGTGAATCCATAATGATCTAGGGGAAACAATCCATTGCTTGACATTTCAATTTGCTCTGTTTAAAGCTAATCTACATTCATGCAGAGTTTTAGCATGCACAATTGATTCCTCTGTGCTTTCTAGAGTATATTTTGTAAGAGATTTTTTCAATCATTTTAGGCCATTAGTTAGGCAACTGCGACACTCAGCATTTTATTCAGCTCAGGTAAGTGAAATATCAACCCAGGGCTCTAGAGTTGGCACCCTGGTTGAGTGATAGCCACCCTGACTCCCTCATCATAAAGTCTAGGTTCAAACCCACCCTTTTACCCAAACGTTTGCTCACCAAAAGAGAAAAAAGATAAAAAGTACAAGATAAAATTCTAGTTCATGACTGGTAAATTGGCTTGTTACAATATCAATCAACTGTGATATTGATGGTGTACTCTTCTTTTCCAACACTCAAGATACGGGTTCCACCTTCAACTACCGGCAAACCGTTTTCATTAGCTGTGCCGAGGAGCTCACAGAGATTAAACTGAAATCTAACTCTGCTATTACGCCCTGGATCTAGTTTCACTATTTGAAATCCGATTAACTGTTTAATTGGCATCCCATGTCTAGGTTTTCCGAACCTTATATATGGCAATACTGCATGCTTTCCTGCTAGTGGCCCATGATTTGTTACGATAATAATTATAAAGAATCCTCTACAACTTCCGTGATTTAGCTCTGAGACTAAGACATGACTGGTTCCATTCGTCATCTCATTCATTTTCTTACTTGATGTCTGTTTTAAGTTGATTCTGTTTGGAATGACTGAGTGGATCTTATAGGAATACTTTGAGTAGCTAAGACCATAACCAAACTCGAAAACTTTGGACCCTCCATAGAACCTGTAAGTGCGTCCAGGATATTGTTTTTCTGGTTTAGGCCGCATCCTCATGTCTGTCATCGGTATTGAAATGAAATCTTTTGGATACCAAGTCATTGGTAACCTTCCCCCTGCAAGAGGAAGAAAGCAGTTTTAGAGTCTAATTTCAAGCTGTGAAACTCTTCTTCTTCTTTTTCATGTTTTCTCATGAAAATGGTTCTATTTTTTTTAAGAGATTGAAACTTGAGTTTACCTGGATTGTGGTCACCAAAGATAATTTTTGCAAGTGCAGTACCTCCAGCCTCACCCGGATAACCAGCCCACAAAATGCTTCCGATGTTCATATCATACTTCGCAAAATTTATGTCAATTGGCCCCCCACAAACAAGCACAAGAACAACAGGATTCTTTGCTGCTTTTGCAACTTGGGTTATGAGATTTCGTTGTTCACCTGGAAGTTCCAACTTTTCGCGGTCGATGCTTTCAGATTCCTGAGATTGATCCAATCCCATAACCAAAATAACTTGATCTGCTTTTTTAGCTAGGTCTTCTGCTATGTCGATTGAAGCCGATGCACATGCAACATCATTACACCCTGGATGATACTCAGTGTCCTCAATATAGCCTTTCAAGGCTTGAAATATTGTCACAGATATGCATGGAGGACCTTCGTAGTTTCCCAAAAGAGTGTGCGCGTTATCTGCATTGGGGCCTATAACTGCAAGGGATGTGGTCTTCGATTGTGAAAATGGAAGGAGTTGGCGAGAATTCTTCAGAAGGACAATGCCATCTTGAGCAGCGTCAAGAGCTAGTTGTTGGTGCATCTCAGAACATACTTTTTCTGGACCTATATTACCGTAAGCATGGCTGGTTGGATCACCATCGAACAGTCCCAGCCTCATCCTGACAGAGAAGAGATTGGAGATTGCTCTGTCAATTTGAAGTTGATCTAGTTTATTTTTATCCATTGCTAATTTGGTATATTCACTCAAAGTTGAACCACAATCCAAATCCAATCCTGCACATGCCAGTCAATTTGAAAGTCATATTGAATGGCGAAACTATGAATTTAATGATTGTTTTTGTTTATCTTTCAGGGGAAGGGGATTCGAACGTTGCTCCAAATACAAGTGATCAAGGGTTCCTTTTAAAGTTCAAAAACCAATTTGCTTCTCCATAGCTGTTGTGGAAGCTCATGCCGTGTGCAGCATGGTGCTCCATATGTCCTAGAGATTTCAACTCTGGTAATTGGCTTTCAATTTTCATCAATTGGTTTTACAACTTTAGTGATTGAAATAGCTACTTATTGGAGATATTATATAAAGTTGCATGAGGAGATGTTATCTTCTGCTCAATGATATGATTATGGAGAAAGAAAGCCAACCAAACAACTATGACATTAGCTTTATAAAAGAGAACAACTATACCAGCTTTTATGGCGTCTGCAACTGCTTCTTCAGTTGAATTAGCATAAGTTAACATAGTAGCGACTGCATCACAGTCCGAGACAATGTACCTAATAATTTTTCCATTAAGTAAGAGAGCCTTAGTCATTCTTAATCACCAAATAGATCATCATCAATTCAATCAATTTACCCATCGAAACCCCACTGTTCCCTGACTTGGTTGGTCAAGTGATCACGGTCTGCACAGTTTGGGACTCCATTAACACGATTATAAGCACACATTAGTCCACTGGCTTTTCCATCTTGTATGCAACTCTTGAAAGGCGGGTTGTATGTGTCTGCCAAGTCCTGCAAACTTACCTGCACAAAAAAAACAGTGCCAAATTTGAAGACAAAGTGGGACACAAATTTTGTAAAAAAATAGAAAATTAGACTTACAATGGCATTAAATGTAAACCGATCCACTTTTCCCCATTTTTCCAAATGGTAGGCTGTGAAGTGCTTACAGCAAGCAGAAGCTTGAAGAGTATCTTCTAGCTTCTCTCCTTCAAAGCTGTACCCTTGAATTCCTCTCACAAATGACACTCCATACTTGCTTGCTACTAACGGATCTTCACCTGCTGTCTCCTGCGCTCTCCCCCATCTTGGATCTATGACTATGTTGATGTTTGGTGACCAAAATGTCAATCCCGACGCTTCTCCAGCGTTGTATAATGCTCTAGCTTCTATCCCAATTGCCTTCATATAGACATAGCAACATTATGGACAGAAGTCTGTTTGGTTTGGAAAATATTTATTATGTTTACAGTTTCAGTTTCTTAGTTTGTAAAAAATGGATTTAGTTAGATTTAGAAAATGGAGGAAAACAAGGATTTCTTCGTTTTCTTTTTTCCTAGAAAATGTATCTTATATTTCCTTAAAAACAGGCTCACAGAACGGAGACCAAACACGTTCTGATTGATGTTTTCTGCTTCCATGGAAAGGGAAAACAGAAAACAGTCAAACCAAATGGCTAAAAATGATTCATATAAGCAGCTGAATAACATAGACTTGCAGGTTGAAGTAGAGACTAACCTGGCCAATTTTATACCAGAGATTTTCATCAAAAGAAGCTGCAGTGAGAATCACTTGAGGAAAACTAGTCACTTGCAGAATGCGTCCAACGAGATGGATACCTTGCTCATATGAATTCACAGTAACACCATGTAAGGCCTCAGACCACCAGTTATACGCGGGGATGCCGAGTCGGTCAATTGCAGGGGCCGAGGCACTGAGTTGGGCTATCTTTTCATCTAAAGTGAGGTGTGTCACAAGGTTTTTGACTCTCTTCTTTATGGGTTTATGTTTGTCACAAAAACTGTAGTATGTTGCTGATTGTCTAGACGGATCACAGGCATGTGGAGGAGCATCTGATTCAACAGCAATGAAGAGTGTAGAAATGTGTAGGAGTTGAAAAAGACAGAGCAGCATTAGCAATCTCATTTTGCAGACTGTGTTAAATGCAGAAATAAGCACAATTTAAAGAAAGAAGGTAGCATCAGTATTGATTTTATCTCAAGACAAAAACAGCTAGAAGCTAGTTGTGCCTTGTTCCATCTATAATTCTATTATAAAAGTGTTTTCGAATTTACGTATTCGGATTGTTTATATTTCTTGTTCCTTGCATCTTTGATTTCTTCGCTTTCTTTGTTCCATAGACATTGTAATCTGGGTTGAAATTTGAATGGAATTAAATTGTGTTTCACATGCAGTGACAGGTTGGAAGACTTGAAGCTGGAATTTTCTGGCCTGCACAATGCGCAGAGTGCCTCAACAAATAGAATTCCTACTTTCCTAGAATAAAGATGAATAAATGGTGAGAAAAACATGGAAACATGTTTATATACTGAGAGATGTTGCAGCGATTGTTTTGTTGTAGTGAAGCCGGGGAAACCATTTCTCTTGTCCTGTGGCATGACTGTAGAATACTAGAAAATCCAATATTCAGTTGTTTTAGTTCTTTCTCAGTTTTTCATCTTTCCACCTTGTTTTTATGGTTTTTTTTTTTCTCTTCCTACTTATTTCAATAAATTTTCGGTGGATTTATCCCTCTCTGTCTCCTCGTGAGTTCTTGAGATTCCTCTTATTAGGGGTTGTTGTGGTTGTTTCCGGTCAGTTTTGGAAGCATCGAGTGCCAAACCAACACGGTTGGGTTTTTGCACAAATCATAATCGAAAACCGACCAATGATAAATGTGATATTAGCTAAAACCGATCAATCGATTTAGGTTTTTTTTTTTAAAAAATTATGTATAATATACATAACACTAACGAATATATACATATATATAGAAATTCTCTTATGTGGATCAATTTTATGGATTTTTTTTCAACCATAGATGTGATGGGTCACATAATAAATAGATGATATCCCCACTTATCTCTCCTTATGGGCTTCTTTATACAACAGATCCACAAAGTTGGGTGCTTGGGCGAGCTTTGGACGTCAATAGCTCGATCTTTTTAGTGTCTGGATTCTTATGGGTGGAATGTATGACGGTGCAACAATCTCCCACATATAAGATGCTTCCGTTACTATTCGGAGTCTTCAAGTCAATACAACCTTTTCTAAACTTTTCGCCCTTTTCGTTTACTGTTAGCTCTTTGGTTGAATTTCTTTCCAACTGTTAGTCGGGTTCTTAAACTCTTTCAAGGGTAGATCTATATGTAGATCAAATGGGCGCGCATTCATTGAGAATTGCAATCGCCCCCACCCCAGGAACGCCTCTGGTATCTTTATTTACGTCAGTAAGGCAATACAAACATACTTTGACCATATTCCAGAGTTCATCTATGTGGTAGCAGTGGCTATAAACAAGTTAAATCTTTATTTTATTTTATTTTTGCAGATTAAACAATGATAGAAATTGGGTGTTCATCACCTCCTGTGGCCAAGAAATGTGTTCCTTCTTCCATGACCATCAGACCATCTTCATTAGCTCTGCTAAGGTGTTCACAGGGGCTCAACTCGACTTCGATTTCAGCTCTTTCTCCTGGGCTTAAAATGACACTTTTGAAACCCACCAACTGTTTTCTTGGCCTTCCATTTCCATGCTTTGCCTGCCTTGCAAAAACCAATACCGGATGCTTACCTGCCATATCCCCATGGTTTTCAACTCCAATAAAAACTGGGAACTTTTGTTTTTCACAGAACTCTGTACCCAGTTCCGAAACTGACAAATAACGTACTGAATCAGACTTGTCAATTTTGTACGTTGCCAGGGACTGATTCAAGTATAGTGTACTTTTGGAGACAGATTTGAACTCGTAAGTATACTTGGAGTAGCTGAGGCCGTGGCCAAATTCAAACACACTGTCTCCTGTGTAGAACCTGTGAGTTCGCCCGGGATAGTCTGAAGATGGTTCAGGCCGCATCCTCATGTCCGTCATTGGTACTTTGACGAATTCTTGAGGATACCAGGTCATCGGTAATCTTCCTCCTGTGAGTAAAATGTTGTTCAGCATCAAGAAAAAAAAATCAGAGAATTGTACAACTCATTATTCTTAAATACAACATAAAGAAGGAAATATTTAATCTCTTTTTCAGACAGTTATCAAATAAACCTGGATTGTGGTCACCAAAGATGATTTCGGCTAGGGCGATCCCTCCAGCTTCACCAGGATAACCAGCCCACAAAATGCTTCCAATTTTAATATCATGCTTCGCAAAGGACACATCAACAGGACCTCCACAAATCAGCACCAGAACAATTGGTTCTTTCGCAGCTTTGGCAACGCTGGTAATGAGATTTTGTTGCATACCAGGAAGCACCAAATCCACACGATCAAGCTCCTCTCTCTCTTGTGTTTGGTCCAATCCCATTATTAACACCACAAAATCTGCACTTTTTGCTATGTCTACTGCCTTGTCGATTGCCGCTGATGAGCACTGAACCGTATCACATCCCGGGTGGTAAACAGTGTCTTTAACATAACCCTGCAATGCTTGCAATGGTGTCACAAATTTGCAAGGAGGGCCAGCATAGTTTCCAAGGAGTGTCTGTCCTGAATTGGCATTAGGGCCGATTACAGCAAGAGACATTGTTTTGGATTTCGAAAGAGGAAGGAGTTTTGCCGAGTTCTTTAGAAGGACAATGCCGTTTCGGGCAGCCTCAAGAGCTAGTATTTGGTGCTCTTGGGAGCAAACTTGGTCTGGACCAATGTTACCAAAAGGCTGTGCAGATGGATTTCCATTGAAAAGGCCTAATCTCATTCTGACAGAGAACAGATTGTGAAGAGCTCTGTCAATTTCAGATTCAGGAAGTTTATTCTGGTCCACTGCTGATCTAGCATGCTTTTGCAAGTAGGATCCACAGTTGACATCCATGCCTGACAAACGTTTATGACACCAAAAGTTAAGAGAGTAACAGTAATCTTATTATTTTCATCAAGTCTTCACTATTGAAGAATCTTTTATTGCTCACCTGCTTTATAGCTAACTAGGTAAAAATGAAACCAATTTGAAGTTAATTATCTCCCCAACAGCCTATCTCCACTCAAAATATTACAATTCATCAATAAGGAATAACAGATAAAGGGTTAAGCAGGCAACATGAAGAGATGGAAGTATGTCAAGGACAACATTATTTGACGCTGACTACGAAATAGGTGAAGGACAAGAGGCCTCATTCATAACAAGGTTCCAATTACCAACCAAAATAGTACTTAGTTGAAAGATTAAGTTAATATGTGGGCAATGCACGAAACGACACGACAAGAAGAAATCATAAACTTGGGACCAAAGGCCAAAGACTAGAGAAGCAGATGCACATGCAACAAAAGTAGCATCAAAGTAATAAGGTCCCACAGGGCACAATACCAGCTTTAAGCACATCAACAACAGCATCTTCCGGTGATTTAGCATATCCTTGATCATCATGGATGATGGAGACCGCATCACAGTCAGATGCAATGTACCTGATGATATATTTACCATAAACCAATAATGTAACAACTCGAATTACTACAATATCCTTCACCTAAATTTATTGAGAATAAGAAGAAATACCCGTGAAAATCCCATTGGCGTCTGGCAATATTGGACAAGAGGTTGTAGTCTGCACAGCTGGGGACTCCATTAACACGGTTATAAGCACACATTATACCACTAGCTCTTGCTTTCTGTATGCAACTCTGGAATGGAGGCTGATAGGTATCTGCCAAATCTTGCATAGTGACCTAATGCAAAATGGTAAAGCAACAGCAAAAAAAGGGAAGATAAGAAGTATACATCATAAGTAGATCATAAAGTGAATTGACTATAGAAAAAGAAAAACCCCAATTTTCTCCCCTAGGCGGCTACATAGATACCTTTTTTATCTTGAACAATGAACGTCAATTTTAAGGCATATTAACAATGAAGCAAAACCCATTGAAGCAGCAACAATCTCATAAAGACTACAAGGATGTTCCAAAAACCCAACAGTAGCAAAAGCAAAAGAGAGAAGAAAACAAAGCAAGCCAATTTGTCTGAGACTTACACGAGCATCAAAAACAAAACGGTTCACGCCCTTCCAGTTGTCCAAATCATAAGCTGTAAAATGCTTACAACAAGCAGATGCTTGAAGATGCCCTTGAAGCTTCCCTCCTTCAAAAGCATCTCCTTGAACCCCTCTCACATACGACACCGCATACTTTCCTGTAACCAATGGATCCTCTCCAGGAGTCTCCTGTCCTCTCCCCCATCTTGGGTCCCTAAAAATGTTGATGTTCGGAGCCCAAAACGTCATGCCCTCAGCTTGCCCCGCATTGTATATCCCTCTAGCTTCCTTTCCAATCGCCTTTATTCGCTCATAAAAAAAAAAAAATTGAAGAATAAATACCCAGCACAGTGAATAACATAAAATTTACAAGGTAGGTTTGAAGTTAATCACCAGGCCGATGCGATACCACTGATAGGCGTCAAAAGAAGCGGCAGTGAGGATGACTTGAGGGAAGCTTGTGGCAGCCTTGATATTGCCATTGAAACGGATGCCCCGACCCACATTGGCAACACCATGTAATGCCTCGGACCACCACTCATAACCCGGGATACCGAGTCGGGGAATCGGTGGGGCAGAGCTGACGAGTTGTGAGATTTTCTCGTCTAAAGTGAGTCTACAGACAAGGTCCCGGGCTCTCTGTATAATGGGAAGTGTAGCCTTGCAAAAAATGTAGGAACTTGTTGATGGGTCTGAAGGGTCACAAGAAAATGGAGGCTGGTCGGTTGAGTCGACTGGGGCTAGTAGTAGAGTGAAGAAAGTGAGCATCCATGGCCATGGGAGGAGTTTTTTGTTTCTCATTTTTGTTGAACTTTGGGAAAGCAATGATGAACTTCTTTAAGAGGAGCAACTGAACCAGTGGATTGAAGCTACTAATGAGGAGACAATAATGTGACTTTTAACATATATGACGGCATAGGCCATATCTAACCCTTATGGGTTTATTGTCCCCGGCCCATCTCAGCCCATTGGATTCAATCTTCGGCGTTGCTACCAAAAAATGTAGTGCAGTTGGGCCCAAAATCAGAACCTTTTGGGCTAGTGAATTTATCATGTCAGCGCCCAAAAAATGTAGTGCACATTCTCACGTCAGCTTCTACACTCGATATATTAGTGCCACATGGAATTTAGTGATTTAAGTTAATTTTAAATAAAAACAAGTTTGATTGGAGTTATTGTTGCCGTGAGAGATTCATCTCTCTGTCTATCGCATGCCTCTTCTTATCCCTATTCTGGATTGAGACGAAAACTAACAGACGATTCATGCATCAAAGAGAGCGCCACGATTCATGTACCAAAGAATGAGATAAATTTGAAATGCAGTAAATTCCTTCATGAAGGTTCGAATCATAATTTTTCAAACGCTTTTTCAGAGTTCTGCATAAAAAGGGACAAAATCGATTCGCAAGTTTAGGTTCATGTATTTACTCTTCTTGCCCTCAATTTGATTGCAACTCAAGCAAACTTATGCTCGAGACCCTGGACAGATAAATGAAAAGAGAGACAGAGAGCGTGGCGATGCATGGATCTGAACGGGATGGCTGAGCGAGTGGACACTTACGGTGGAACGAGAAGACCGAAAATATAATTTGGCCATGAAGTCGGAAGAGAATGATACTCTTTATGATAAAAGAGTATGAGCGAAACATGAATCTGTGGTCGTGATTGATTTCGACCTCCATTTTGGGGGTTCTATAGATGTAATCGAAGGACGGACCAAGCGTTGCATGTGGAAAATGCATGAATCTCCCTGGATTCATCTACCCAGTCAATAACTGCTAGAACGCTCAGGAAAATACCCTAATCGATGAATGGATGAGAACATCCGGATGAAAGAAGAGGCGAATAGGGGAATTGTAATTAACTAGTTGCATGCTCGCGCTTCACGCGACACATAATTAATTTGAAAAATAAAGATTTTTGATAATTTTTCGATACTTTGTTATCATGATGAACAACAGAGCTTGAATTATAGAAAATGGAGATAATTGTGAGAGAACAAATAACTACAATACCTTTTTCTCAATATGTTAAGAAATAATTTTCTAAGAGGGAGCGAAAAATTTGATGCATAAGAAAAAAATATGCTCAGAGTTTAGTAATTTTTATTTGCGCTGTTTTTTTCTCCAAAGTAGCAAAGGTCACCAAGAACATGTGTATGGACAACATTCTATGCATAATAGTAAATGGACAAATCATGAATGTCATTCTAAACCTGAGTACTCAGTAGCGTCAACAAAGCGAAAATATGTATCCCCATTTATTCACGCAACTAAAAGGTAAAACTAAAAGGTTTTTAAAAGTGACCAAGTTTGAAGTGTAATACATTTCACAAAGATTTTAATTATAATGGGAGTACATTAAGTAGCAAGATAATAGCATTGCTATATATAACAAGACATTATTGAATTGTAACATACGGTTGATCACATGAAGCGGAAAATGCGTGATGATTGAAAGTGTTTCTTAATACAACTTCAATTTAATTTAATTTAATTTTATTACATGTGACGAGTTCGAGCCATATAGAAGCAAATGTGACAGCTTCTAAAGCACTTTAGTATTTTGTAATACACTTATCTTAATTATATGATTATGATCGTTCAATTGCTTAGTCGTTATTTTTCATTATTTTACATCTTTTATCACTTTTTGTTGTTCCTAATAGTATTTATGCACATTTAATTAGTTATCATTGATTTTCTCGTAATTAACATCTTTAATATTATGTTTATTTAATTTTTGACGGGTCTTTATTATTAACATTGAGGATTTTCTCATAATTAAAGGGAAGCTTTTTATCCCTCTCTGCTATTCTCCACCATTCAAGGAAAAATATCCTTGAAACAACCATTTTATATATATAAATTGATTGATTGATGATTATATCTATTTTTTTCTCAAAGCAAGTTATATTTAATTGCAAACAAAATCCACGTGACAATAATATACTAAACGTAGAATCTGACTTGGCAGGCTCAAAAGGAAGTTGAACACATTGTTTCAATGTGTCGATAAATACATGATCAATTCTTACGAGTTAGTAGTATTTAATCATTTTTGGTCATAAATTGTCCCCAAGTCCAATTTGTCTGTCTCCGTCAAGTGACATAAACCCCAGTGAAAACAAGCCAAAAAGGGTTATCATTGAATACAATTGAACATGATCAGATAAATAAAATGATCCTGACAAAGCCTTGGATTTTGACCAACGAAACTAACCCACCCTAATTGGACGAGCCCATCTGACGATTCCCTTCCCCATGCGAGTCTCTTCCGGAACTGGCAACAACCTGAAAAGTAAGTTCGACCAAGCCAACCGGACAGAGAGGTCAACTGAATTTACCAAGTTCCATCTTCTTCTTGATTGCCCTTTGACCATGGTATATGAATGAATCTAGTATCCCCGAAACAGTAAAAACACCTGATGGCAAGAACCATACAGAGGTCACTAGGGAAACCAATCGAAACATTTACGAAGAAGATTACGGAGCAAGACACAGTGAGATGCACAGTTTCTTTTTACATGCTTGTCTTCCAGTATGCAATATAAGATCATATATGAAAAACTTACACAGTTACACCACTGAAAACAACATAGAAAAGATTTTAATCATGGAGAAAATTATGATAACAATTGATGAAAAGAGTGGCAATCATTTACCAACAAGAAAAAATGACCCAAATTCAGGAACTAGTATTTCTCAAAAATATAAAAGGAAAAGAAAAGGCAAAAAGAAGAATTAATGTGGCAATATCAAAAGAACTAATATGAGAAGGGAGATTCACATAAGCCACGTTTTTTTTGGGGATTTGAACCCTTGACCTTATATGCTATGGGTTGGGTGGCTACCATTCAAGTAGGGTGCCAACCCCCAAATGATCCGCAATTTAGTTTTGAGTTATGATGGGCCAAAATGTTAGTGGTTTACCTCCAACAATAGCACACAAATTAGTCAGGAAGTGCAGGAATGACACATGCTCCTCTGCAAAAGTCACCTGCAACATGCAAACGAGATGCAATAAAATCGGCCAAATATGAAAAAGACGCCTCATATTTTACTTCACAAAATTTAGACCACCACTAAACATAACAAAACCATTCTTATTTTTGTGAATGGAAATCAATTACTCGAAATTGAAACCAGATTGTTGAGCGGATAACTCACCTTGATTGGAGAAAGGTCATAAAAGAAGAAAACACCTGGTAGAAACTGAAGGCGACCCACTTCTGCGCTCCTAAAATGTTCAGTTACTGAAAACTGCAATAACAAAACACCAATATAATTTTTCTCTTATAGACAAGTAGAACTGAAACTTTGGAATTTATTTCCACCTGATTTGACTGGATGGTGTGCCCATTGACGTCTGTGTACACAGTAGGTACGACCTGCAAAAGTGAGAAGAAACTTTTTGAGTAAAAGGATCATGATGAATGACAGTTCTATCAGTTTAACACATATGATGGTTATAAAGATCCTTTTAAGAGATCAAACCACCATAAATACTATTCTTGATGTAGTAGAGCAATGTACAGTCTATAATGCTTGAATTTGGGATGCACTTCCTTGGTGCTCCTCAATGCAATTCCTTTTGTCCTTTTTTAAAAAAAAAATCCAATCTACTGATATTGTAATGCCATTAATGATTGTTAATTAAAAACAGAGGGAAGCTAAAAGGAGGAATCAAGACACATGAACCTTGATAAAATATTGATACATCCCATTTGGTGTTTCATGTGTCCAATGCACCCTGAAATTTCAAGGAAAATGAGATTAAAAAAAACTATATAAAGCCAATAAAAAGACAACATTTAAATAATGACTCAACTTTACCACTAAGGCAAACCTGTGGCCTAGTGGTAATGTTGTTCGCCAGAAATTGGGGTCACATGTTCAAAAAAAAAAACATCCCCTTTGAAATGCTGGGATACGGCTGCATGCATCTTGCCCTTTTCCAACTGGCCTTAATTGTGGGAGCCTTGTGCAAGAAAGTAGTTTAATCTTTTTAGATTCTTTTTGCAAAATCAAGCAGGGCAAGGATGACAAAGAAATTACCCATCGAGAGGATTCACAACACCAGGGAAATATTCTCCGAAAGCTAATCTCTTGATCTTGTGACTTATCTGCATCATACATTTGTAATTATTCAGGATATTCACAACAAAAACAAACTAATGGAAATTATAAATAATTTTAAAACAATGTTATATGGACTTAAAGACAATAAACAGTAGATTCATGCCTTACATTAAAACTATCCTTCTGAAATGCCAGCAGATCATGTACATGAACACCTGCTTGATGGAAACTTTTCCCAGGTGCAAAATGAAAATTTCCAGCTACCTTATTAACTTCCAGGAATCCGTAAATGTTACATCCTTCTCCTTCCTCATCCTTGATCCTTTGTAGAAAACCTTCTCTTTTGCACTGAACGCCAAAAACAAGACAACATAAAAAAAAGAAAAAAAAAACAATATTTGAAGCATGATAAAATTGGAAGTTGCACTTGTGTTTTTAAATTCGCCTGTAAAGTGTAAAGCCAACAGGAAAAGTTGTATCGAATCCTTCTACACCAATAAGGAGAGCAAGTCTGTGTAACTCAAATTCTCCAAGAACAAAAAGTACAAGGATTAAAATTCCAAGCACAGCTGGATCAAGATCGGGCTTGATCACCAAGTTGAAATCTATAACCACCCACAGAAAAGTGAAGAAAAGCAGTTGTCAATCTACAGAAATTTTTGATAGTAACATGCAACAAAAAAATAAAAACAAACACAAAGTGACAGAGAAGTGCCATCCTTCCTTCCCCACTTTCACCTTTTTCCTCTAGGAAGGGGGATGCATATTAGAAATTCATTCGCACATGCTTCTCATGAATTCTAAAAAAACAGTCTTCAATTTTTTCTCTCCTTTTCCTAACCTTTTTTTCATTCACGTTCTTCTGACTTCAATACCTTCTGACAGATGGAATACAAGTTTCAATCATTTTTACAGATCTTCATTTCTAACCCCACTTTCCTCCATTGCATGTCCAAACCAGGCCCCCCTAACTTATACACGCATAGAACACATGTCTGCAGTGAAAAGGCATGTACAAATGGACAAGCAACTCCAAAGCTGTGAGCGTGCAGCTTGAGGTTAATTCTCCAACAAAATAGAAGTTCCAACTCATAGCAAAGTTTATTCTAAACTATACAAAAGAAGTCTGAAAGAAATACTAAAAGAATTTCCATTTTAACAAATGTAAAAGGAACAATAACAAACAACAACAACAATAATAATAATAGTTTCTTAAAAAAATAATAATAATAAAGGCCCAATAACCCATATATTCAATTTATTTTCACCCACTTATCATCATTCTTTGATGAAAACAAGATCTTTAAAATGATTCCTGGCCACACTCAAATTGTATGTTTTCATCCCTCCAATATCCAGCGAAGTAGCAAAGGACAATGTTCCAACTTTCACCTTCTTCAGAATAAAGAAAGGCGGTCAAATATAGGACAAGGAATTTGCAGCCAACATAACTATCATCGAAATTAACAAAAATTGATGATACATACGCTGATACGCCTTTACTTCTAGGACAAGAAAATAGAAGTTCTGTATATTCATCTTCAAATCTTATTCACGAAATTAAATCCAATGACACACTCAAAGAAAGCTCTTGTGCAGACATACCTGATCAACCAAATCTGGATTTGACATTGCCCAACCTTTTTTCCTATATGCTTCACGAACGTCTTCACAGGAATTACAACAATCATCATCTGCCTGCGAGTAAAAATGAAAATGAATAAAAATAAAAATAAAAAGAGTTAGAGGGTAGCTCAAATGAGAAATGTCTTTGCTGTATGAATATTACCATTTATGACTAAACAAATGCAGGGCTATCATAATCTAGTCTAATAACATAAAGAAACATCAATTCAATTTGGTGGAAAGTTCATACAGAAGCAGAACAGGTAGTTTACTCATAATAAAAAAATGAAATGCACTCATCCCTAAATATTGACCACATATTTGATATTACCATTACAAATCTGCCATTCTGAAACAACATTGATGATAAAAAAAAGTAAAGAAGTCTCCATAACAGAAAAGTACAAACACATTAAAACCATGAATGAATTTGCAGACATATCTTGTGCAATACTTATAGGCGAGTACGTGGTCCAGTGCAACCTATAGGTCACAACTTCAATTCCTAGAAACAACCTCTCGACAGAATATGTTGAGGTAAGGTCAGTTGGTCAGTTAGTCAGTGTCTCTATCCCCGACTACGTCCACTGCGGGAGCCTTATGCACGAGAATTGTTTATCTTTTACCTTACCTCAAGGATGTATAAATACAGGCGAACATATGACCCAGTGATAGAGTTGTAGGGGTGCAACCTAGAGGTCATAAGTTCAATTCTTGTAAACAACCTCTCCACATATTATGTGGGGATAATGTCTGCATACATCTTGTCTGTCCTGACCCCGTCTACTGTGGGAGCCTTGTGCATGAGAGTTGTTTACCTTTTTTTAATAATCTTGTGCAATACTTGACATGGTGTGATACTTTATACACATTTAATTTCTCCTGTTCTTTTCCTTTATATTTTCATGTTGAGCATTGAATAGGTCTTCAATGTGGTGAGGATACCAGAGCCACAAGCTTACCGCTTCTGCACCATAGCAAGAACCACAGTATGTTTCATTGTGCTCAAGCCGGCCGCCATGTCTCTGTAAAGGCTTTTCAATCTGTATCCCAAGAGGAATGGAAATGAGTGCAAAAAATCTCGGAAGGTAAAGCAATAAAAAAAATATAAGTTTACATGAATGCAACTTTAAAAAAAAACAACTTTTCATTTGACCAACAGCAGAAAAAAGAAGGAAAATAGATGTCCAAGACTCCAAGCACATTAGCATGGCAAGAAGAAAAAAAATCACCAGCATGCGTCAAACATATTTACTAAAAAAATGTCTATATACCATGAAAAAGAATGAATGAAAAGAACCAGACTACACAAATGACTGAATCTTAAAATATCTGCTTATCTGCTGTCAATGTGCTTTCAGCTCTTGAAAATCAAATTGGAACCAAAGATGCTATATGCATAAATTACTTGTATGCATTTCTCCCACCTCTGCCAATAGAGTCATCTCAGGAATTCCGTTATGCCAAATCCTTTTTTATTTTAGCCCATCTTCATAATCAGCAAAACTTAGCAAGACATTATAAATCAGTTTGAAAGTAAACAGGACAGAATCTGTATACAGAGAACTCAAGTTGTTCAGTAATCTTAGTTTTATCACTACACCGACTGTTCTTTTCTTACATGCACGCATGCATTATTGACTTTATAAGATCCCTGGGTTCACCATGTTCAATATGCTTACTGCTTTCTAGATCCAAATGAACAGCATAGCAGAATTCATATAAGGGATTCTAATTAATTTCTCTCATGGATTACTGCGACTAATTTAAATTGTTTGAGGTATAAGAGCTACAGTGATGAATGGTGATTGTCTTCTAAAACAAATTCCCGACAAGTAAGGCAAGCCATGCAGCTAAAGATAGATTGTTACAAGCGTCTACCCCTGATGGTCACACTGTAAGCGATTTAAAGAATAAATTCTAGCCTGGAAATAGTTCAGAATCTCTACTCATTACAAAATTCTACCCTTAACAATCCCTTCAGTCATCATATAGGCTGCTTGAAAGAACGTAATCTTAAAAGCCTTTCAAGGAAACGGAAATTCTATTAGTTAGTTAAAGATAGATCATAGCAATTTTAAAGTTTCTTGTCCTCAAGTCCCGTTAGATAGATCTTATTCCCGTTTTATAGAATAATTGATTGTGAACCTTTACCATCAGGTGGGTTATCCTTACACCCATCTCCTAAACTGACATCGATTCTTAAAACAGGAGTGGAAGAGGGAGCATCAATATCTATCAATCTAGAGGCGCAAGAAAGGCAACATGAAACCTATCAAAATAAATATTGAAACACATATTCTAAGATTTTTATATGCATATATATTGTGATGAAAATGCATCTTTCTTCTCATTCCAAAAAATAAAATAAAAAAAGATCTATGTTTTTCCCAGTGCTATCTTTGGCTTCATTTGTCTGGTTTTTCTGTTTTCCTCTAACTGTATATATTTTCAAAAAAAGTTACCAGCGAAGCAATAATTCCCATTTTCAAGAAGTTGGTTTGTAGCTTTGGTATCCAGCCATCAAATTGGCAATTCTTGGCCAACTACTAGCTAAAAAACTCACTGCGACAAAAATGGCATATTGAGAAGATGTGCCCGGAAGATGGTTTGCAGTGACTACCAGGAACATGGAGCATCAACAAACCAGACTTCATGAAATATGAGTGGCAGATATACCACTGATCTAAATTTCAATGCGCAACTTATGGACTGGTGGCACCATAATTGGCATCGTCTTTCAATAAAATCTTTTTACTGACAAAAAAATCCAGACTGCAGCAACAATCAGGAATCCCTTTAGCAAATTTTGTATTTCAACTCGTAATTTAAAAAGCAAATGCCAAGATCCTAGTTTCAATAATTATTAGCTCACTATGATAAAGGCAAAACTAGAACAGAAAGCAGAGATTGGAAATACATCATCAGTGTTTAAAAACCTTCTGTGTAACATGGAAAAAAGAACTCGATTCAGTACGTTATCCACAAGTATGCAAAACAATGTTCATAATTATCCTGAAAAGCTTCAAACAACATAATGTTCTTAACCTTGGGAGCGCCAATTCCATCTTGCCTTGATTCTATTACGTTGCCATGAACATCTAACCTTTTCTTGATTATGTCATGTTTCTGCATGTAATAAAAGAGCAATAATTTAAACGTTAAACCTATGATTTGATAACTGATAGGCATATAAAATTGTTTACACACTTAAATGCAGTGACACTGCAGGTAAAACCTGAAGTAGTAAAAACTAAGTAATACTGAAGTACATCATTTACAATTTAAGTGGAAACTTGTAATTACTTTAGCTACGTACCACATCAAGGTGTTGCTCTCCACTTATGTCCATGGCGTCAAGACTAAGGATAGAACATGGAAGGACAGGAAAAGTGATATCAAACTGCATTTTCAAGCATCTTAAATGGTCAATTGAACTTCATGACGAAGTTGTTGAGGCTTCATGAAAACAAAGCTATGCATAACAGCAGTTTGAAATATATAACATGTCAAGAGGCTTCTAAATGATGCATGCTCATTTTCTTTAAAGAAATAAGTCTATATATATATATATAATTAGCCCTTTAAAGGAAAATATAAGTTCATAACTTTTCCAGTACAGCTATAGTAGATTATTCAAAATTTTAGAAACAATAACTAAGGCTCCTGAGAGAAAAGGGAATCTAGAAACAGCAAAGCAATGTCAAACAATTGAGAAGCTATATCAATTCTCTTCTCAATAAAGACAATACATTGATGTGTAGAGTTTCCCCTCTTGAAGTATCAACCACGAGCTTCGTTTCCATAACAGCATGAAGATATAATCCTGAGATAAGTGTTAATAGGAAAAAAATTTAATAAAATCAATAGAGAAAAAAAAAATCATTTAACATGCAAAATCACCAAATAGCATAAGTTATGAATAATGTAATGAATCACAATCACTAAATATATTACATCAGCTTTTGATATGCACATGCTATCTAAGCGTGCCCATAATATGTGCATCGAATCCTTTTCAATGAGATAAGCAAGGATCATGAAACTGGGTTTGTACAGGTTAGTTGACATTTCAAACAAGGGAAAGAATCCAATCAACATAGCAATAGGATTATAGGAAGGTGTCATTTCACATATATGCACAAATCTATTCCAGATATTTGGACAAACCGATTCATAGGTGTAATTGTGGAAAAGCCTTGCTTATGTAAAGCCTACAGCAACAAGTATCAAAATTCAAAACCCTCATCAACTTACTAACTACAGAAAACAGTGTACCTACTAAGTACACAAATGCGACTAAAACAACTATATCTCTGCCAGAAATAATCAAAATTCCCCACCCTAATCAAACATGCACAACCTAAAGTAGACTTAAAAACTCTATTTCAAACTCTACCACAAATTATCAAACATTTATTTTCAGAATGGTGTTAAACAACTTATAATCGTACAACACAAGCAAAGTTAAATAGGTTTAGGAGTGGGTACACTCATCAGTCATCATCATCAAAGGCGTTATCTCAAATATAGGTCCTGGACTCCTAGCTAAGGCATAAAATCTATGAATTTTGATTAGATACTTAAAAGCATATTTGCCAATCCAGCATATAAAACAACTATTGAGGCCTTCAATGTCTGCCATAAATCCTAACTGGTTTACTAAAGCATTTACAAGTCAGCAAACTCATATATATACCCCAATTGTGAGTTATTACGCCTTCACGGAACTAAAAAAACCACAAAGCCTCTCCCTCCTTTTCAGCTGTATGCCTCTTAACCAACCAGGCAAGGTGTGCATTACTATATGGGAACCTCTCCCTCATTCAATATGCCAAACGCAATCATAATATCAATTAAAGCCCTAATACTCAAATTCTAACTCAATTTTCAACAGAAAATAACACCCGATTTTAAATCCGGAAAGCCATCTCTTCTTCTTTATCGTTTTTTTTTCCTTTATTTTTTTTCTTCAAATTCTATCCATCCCGTTCTCTCCATTTCAACATGCCGGCGACGTTCGTTTTAGCTTCAAACTATGATAGACTACTCACCAATACTAAGATGAAAGTTGCGCAGACGCCAAATTATGCATTTCTAGAAGAATCGCCAAACCATAAAAATGTATAAAAAAAAAAAGAGCCACGGAAAGGCTAACACGTACTTAGCTCGGAGAAGAAGAGCAAGAGCATAACCATGGAGGAGGCGATGGTGATAACGCCACCGGATAGAGTACGGCTGTAGAAATCTTCGTTGATTTTAGGGTAGGCATCCAAGCTTCGTAGCCTGTTCACAAGTCCGTCCATGGCCGCGTCCGAAAAATGAAAATTCTCGGATCTGACGGATGGATCAACGATTGACGCTTATAAATAATACACACTAATCTGACAAAAATCTATCTAATATTAATTTGTTTGATGAACATAGATAACGGATGGCTTCAAACATCCCGCCGTGGAATTGATCAAAATAACAATCCAGTGTTTCAACGAGGCGTTCAAGTTTTGGAGAGTTTTTGGGAAAAGCCGTATGAACTATTAAGGCTGTCGTTCTTTTTTTGTTCTTGTTTACTTTGTGCGTGTGTTTTTATTATATTTTTGTTTTCCTAATCAACTGGGAAAGGCAAAAGCTTCTCCTTCCTTCGTCCCATCGGCGACTCAGTGTTGATGGCTGGCTCTGCTGTTAAAATTATGATAGTCTTGCACCCTTGGTGGTGATTTTAAGATCACAAAAGAAAATTAGAAATATTTTGATTAGGATCATGAGTTTAATTATGAAAGCGTTTGGCAAATCATTTTGTCCAGCATATATGCTCGTCAATAACATATATGTTAATGTCCAACCAAACAGTCATATCATGGATGGAATACTGAGATAATGTTTGAACCATATTATGGCCAAATGAAAAATATTGGGATTTCTAAGAATTGCAAAACCATTTTCATTTTCCCTCCCAAAATGTTCTCATATAATTATTGAAATGCCCCTACTGCCCTTGAATAATTTTATTCTTCATTATCCTTCATTCGCGACAAGTCCTGATGAAATGTTAGGGTTCACAAGCGAAACATTGGTGTCGTTTGACAAACAATTTTGTTAGTAGTGTATAAGCTGGTAGCAGATATACTGGATAATGATGGTACAATATATGATGTATGAATGCTTAGAGTGTTTGGTTTAATTTTTACTAGCAAAACATATATGATTTGATTTGTAACATGGACATTAAGGAACTTTACTTATATGAATGTGGAAGTGGTGTCGCTTAAATATTCATGAAATCAGGATGTAGCACATGGCCATAGTAGTGCTAAACCTGTATATAGAGTTTATAACGGAGTGTGTGTAACTTCTGATTCTAACTAAACAGAGTTTTGGTGTAAGTTAAGGTAACCATAAACTCTGTAGAAGTTATTACACTAAGAGAAAATTTAAATTGAAAAACACTTTCTTTATGCATAATTATATGGGACTGGTGTTATATTCTATATTACCACCTAGAGGATTGATACATATTTTAGCAAATATATATAATAGGTTGTAATATAAAATGGAAGGAAAGAGATTGGTGGATCTAGTACAAAGGATTATCCTTTTGCTAGGTTTCTAATAAAAGAAGTTACATCTGTTGGAATTCAAAAGCCAAGCATTGTAGCTTACGTCTAAAAACTACCAAAGAAGTTTATTAAGAATAAAACTACCGAGGAAGTTTTATTCACCAAAAGACATGTTATTTGGAAAATGTGCTTACCAATATATAATACAAACACTGTTACAAATCCAATACTTAACTTTTCAATACAATTTGATACAAATTCTAAAGAGTCTTCTCCAGTTTTGCTATATGCACAAGACTAGACTTTATTGTATCATGGAGACTAATTTGCTTCAACCCAATAACAACAATTCGTGTGGATGCAAATATTATCTTTAAAATAGCAAATCATTCGTGCCTCAAAGTCTATAATATTATGATTTCTTCCATTACTCACATTGTTTTTCTAACATCATTTGCTCAATATTGAGTCCACCCCATCATGTGCAAATGAGAGTACTCCACAAAAGATAAATAACTAATGAAGAAATTAAAGAGGAAAAAAAAATGGAATTCCTACAAAAACCTTGAACAGAAAATGAACAAAACTGGACAATGTACAATGTACTGGAACAATTTATGGCTCCATATGCTTACTTTTATATTCTCATCATCATCAACTTCCTCACACAGCTAGTCACAAGTAGTACTCATTTGTGAAAAACAACAAGGAACGAAATTGAAGACGACGAATAATACAGAGAGGAAAAAAAATTCTTACAGCTACACCACCAAATCAATTAATCAATGTTGCTGCATGCCTACCATATAAACTTTATCCGAGTGTTTTTTGTCTCAACTACCAAATATTGAGATGGACGCACATGATTCATGCAAAAATCGTAAGTCTTACATGATCTACATGAAATTGTGTGTCATCCATCTCAGAATTTGATGACAAAAACAATGACATCCATAAGACTGCTGAATTTTTGTTGCACTTCTAATTACGTATGTCAATCAGTTTGACATGTTTGAGAAATGATACGAGCTCCTTTCGCTAGCGTATCGACCTTCAAATCACAAGCTACAAGAAGCTCAACATTCTTAGTCCCAAAAATTCCATTTTTCAAGCTAATCGGGAGATTCATATTTAAGGACAACGAAACAATCATTTTCGATTTCATGCTTTTCTCAATCTCCTTCGGCAACACAAACTTTGAACCATCAAGTACTACTCCGATAAGGCTTGAACTATCACGGTCTTGGTAGAACTTTGGATATTTTCCTCTGGCGATCTCTCGTTGTCGAAAAGAAAGAGAAGTAGAACCACCTTGTTTGTAAATGATTCCGGCTTTGGGGTTTGGATTATTGATATTTAACGTGATGTTATAAGTTGGGGATTTCTTTTGCTTGACTAGAACATTTTGGATAGAAAATTTGGGATTTTTTGGTCTAAGAATAAGAAAAGAAATGCCTATTGCGAGGCCAATGAGGATGACAATGGCAACGATGATAGAACAACAACAACATGGAGAACAACACTTCTTACGCTTACCATTCTTCCCTGGAATCCGGAGACGTTCGACAATTCGGGCATTTTCGGGTGGTGGAACGCGGTAGATTTGATCTTTAGGGATTTGGACCACGTATGTGCCGGATTGAAAGGCAGGGTGGGTTTGGATTTGATTATTGGAAGTAGGATTGAGAAATTTGTCCTCCGGATTTGAGGTCCGCTCCGCCATGGGAAGATGGGGAGCGGTGTTGAGGAGAAGAAGAGAATGGTGTAATTGGAGAATGGTGGTGGAGGTTTTGCATGGGAAGAGGTGGTGGATGGATGCATGTGTGTGAGGGGATCAATGGGAGGCCGAGAGAGAGGAAAGGTAAGTTCAATTTTTCTTTACCAAATGAAAAAATTAGAGTTCACGGTGACTAACTATTATTAGAGCCCCTTTTACGTGGTCAACCTTGATCGAAGCACAGTTACACTTTAGGTGCCAAATTAAAACCAAACAAAATATAAATGAAAAGGTCAAACAAAACTTTTTCTTTTGGGTAAAAAGATGAGGGAGGAAGAAATACACTGAGGAACAATACCTTAATGGTAAATTTTTTTAGGTCAAATATATGAATTCGGAAGATTCTGAATTCAGTACTCACTATGATCCTTGTGGTGACGCACTGAGATTTGTTTTTTGACCCAACTTACCCTCTTGTCAGCTGAGCAACTTCTATGCACGCAGGCTTGATGGCCCAAACTTTTAGATATATCAGATGTCAGGAAAGGTTTGGTGGACAAAGGTTCTGTTTGATAGAGTGGTTGTATTGATTTTCAATGCTAATTGTTAAGCTGTGGAAAAAAAAAAAAAACTGAGCTAAAGTTATTAAATAACTATCAGGTGTTTGGTGAACTGAAAACTGTTTGTACCTTGTAAGCTGTGGAATGAGTTGTGTAGTGTTTGATTAATTGAATTAATTGATTTCACTATTTGCAATATATGTATTAATAAAATCATGATTTTTTAAGAAAATTATACTCTAAATATCATTTATTAATTAAGTTTAAGTACAATAATAATATACTAATGAAAGATTTTTATTATGTTTTTCACAAGGACATGACTTGCATGTGTGTAAGAAAACTAAATTGAAGTGTGAAATTAATGGGTATTTACGTGCTTGATTTATTATTTATTGAACATAAGATATAATTACATAGTATAAATCTATGTTTAATGAAAATATAAATCTAATTGAGTTACCAAACAGACATTTGACCATTGCAATCATCACATGAGCTCCACCTCATTTTTGAAAAAAAAAAAAAAAAGACCAAACGATGGCCAACCAACAATATCGCTAGCTTATTACATGCTTTTGGCATAGCGATCCCGCTTTGCAAACCGCTGTGCCAAACAGGCAAAGAGATTCTGGGCGGACGATTCGAACCCAAAGTAGTAGAAGGTTGTGTATACTGTTGAATAAGTCAATATTTACAACTCCAAGTCCAAACCCTTGGACAAAATGTAAGAGTAAAAGACAAAATAGCCATATAATTATTGAAATGCCAGGGAAAGATATCATAAAATATAAATCAAATGGCATCACAATTTTGACATTATGATGTATTTTTGTTTAATAAATCAATTTGACAAATTAATATGCATATCCTACTCTAACAAACTGAATTATGAAGGGATACTATATAGTAGCCTGCCAACCATTCCCACAAAGAAGAAAGATGTTCCCTTGGATCTATATTATTGTAAATATCATAAAACTTCAGAGGGTCATCAATGATCTGCAAAGCAAAATACAAAATGACTATCAAAGAATTTGGACATCGATGGAGTGCCAGTTAAAAGTCCTCAAACGATCAAGTCAATAAGAATCAAACTGATAATAATAAACGCACAAAATATAAATATAGATGAACAATGAATGCATGTAAACAACATACTAATCGAAGGCTGGTTCAAACACTATAAATTTTATAACCTTAGGATAATACTTAGCATCAATATAATAGATTTGGCTTAAGCTCATATTAAATATTGAAAAGTCAAATATATATAGGAAAAAAAGTAGTTGATAGTATGATCACAAGAATAATATTATAATATTAAAAACCTATGTGTGACTCAAGTGATTGATATTTTATAGACGAAATGATTGTGATAATAGAAAATACACCAATAATAATATTAAAAATAAGCACCAAAGTCCAACCAAAAAAAAAATCCGGAAATAATTAATTGTTTAATAAAAAGGTCTAATAGATCCCGTTGCCGGCATTATTAACAAAGGGGTCTAGAGATGTGTAGAGTCCACCAAAACCCTAGACCCTTCATCATCGTCAAAACCCCCCATACCCTTTATTTCTTTCCACTTCCATTCCATCAAAGCAAACACACAGTCCACGAAGACTTTCGGTATCAATCACAATGTATCAGTTTGATGATCGGATGGCAACGGACGGCTTTGATCGGCTCCCCGACTCCCTGATCCTCCTCGTCTTCAATTCCGTCTCCGACATCAAGACTCTCATACGGTGTCGATCCGTTTCGAAACGGTTCAACTCGCTCGTCCCGCAGACTGAGTCACTCGTCTTGAAGGTCGATTGTGTCATCTCTAACGAATCCGAATCTGACTCGATCTTCCTCGCCATCTTCAAGTCGTTTCTCAAATCTCTCCAAGAGATCTTCCACCCGAAGCCTCCACCCCATCACCTGGCGAAAATCAGGCCGAACAACTCCCCCGCCCAAATTTTGACTCAATTCCACCGGATCCGATCGCTGGCCATCGAATTACCCGCCGGTGACCTAAAATTGGATAAAGGCTTGACCGTGAAGTGGAGAGCCGTGTTCGGGAAGACCTTGAAGAGCTGCGTTATCCTTGGATTTCGTGAGCCTGAAAATGCAGCGGAGAGAGAAGGAGGCGGCGGTGAAGCGGACGTGGCAGGAGGGTTGAAGGTGAGGGTGGTGTGGTCGATAAGCGCGTTGATCGCAGCCTCGGCGAGGCATTTTTTGTTGAAAGAGGTGGTTAAGGAGCATGGAGAGATGGAAGAGCTGGTGTTGAGGGACAGAGAAGGGGAAGGGACGGTGGTGATGGATAAGGACGGGCTCAGGGAATGCAGGGAGGACTCATCGCACGTGACGGATGATCGGTCGTGGGAGATGAGCCGGACTGTGGTGCCAAGCGTGAGGATGCGAATGAGGCACGAGCCACGGCTCGAGCTGAGTGGCGGAGTCGTGGTGGAGGGCGCGACACTGGTTGTGATAAGGGCTTCAGTCAACGTAAAGGATGGTGCTGACGTGGACGATGCTGAGTTGGCATTGGGAGCCTTTGGTGGGGCCTACGCGGAGGCTGTGCAAGCGTTGCTGAAGTGTCGGAGTTATCTGCTGGAAATGAACTCGTTTTGATTATTAACTGTTGTTTTGCTCTTTGTTTCAGGGTTTTTTTTTTTTAACGTTTATTGTTGTGGGAACCTCTCTAACAACTAAGAAGGACCTTTTGGGCCATCCCGACATAATAAATCCCTGGATCCGTGAATTGCGCCCTTGAGAGTTTCTCTACACGGGATCGTTGATATTTTATTAAGGGGTATGATCCAAAGGTGTTGACTAAAAATTTCGACCCTAAAATTCATAGTTTACATGGAATGCCAATAACCAAACGGGTTAATCTAAGATTGGATTGTATATACCATATGTATTCATTGCACTTATTTTGTTGTATTCACTATTCGTAAGTAATTACAGTTTATTTTTCTCTCTGTATGGCATTGGCATATGCATATGCATATTTATGGTTATGATGATGTAAAGGCAACTACCCAAATAAATACTCGGGTCACCAGGAACGGAAGGGGGAGCAGCAGTCAGCTCTGTGTGTCAGGCCAATAACAATTATGGAAAAGTACAAGGGCAGTAGCCACCAATCACCATGATAGTATTTATTGTTAGGATAATGCTTAAGACCCTCAAAATTTGATCCCTGAAATATTCTCATTTAATGTGGAGTGTTGGATGTGAAGTGGGTTCTACATGTGTGTTTTTAATCAATAGCTATTTTAATTTCACATAAATTTGAGGGATTTTTGGGGGTCTCCAACTTTGTCCTTATTGTTAATACTGTATATGGACCGAGCTAAGAAACTCTCCCATTACACCTAAGTCACTAATTGAAGATGATGATGTGTATCACTCCAACGATCAGGATTCGAATCTCTCCTCCTCGTTTTAAAAAAAGAAACTCTCTCTATACGACCAAATTACAAAGGACCGTAATAACATAACACTAGATAATAACAATAATGGGCTCGCAGAGATCAGCCAAGGGCCCAAGTTTCGTAATCTTTAATGGCCTTTTGTACTGTGTAGTCTGCTATATGCCTTTAGCAATCAAGTTTGAAACTTTGAATTAATTAACAATGGATATCATTATGAAGGCCCACCCCTAGTCTTTTAAGTTTATCTCTCCCTCCTTTCTAGCATAAAATACTTATTTCATACGCATTGCACTTGACTATTTGTAAGGAATAAAGTTAAATTGAAATGGAATCGCACCCCTCATGCTCAGGTGTTCCATTTTATTATTTGGACTTTAAACAATATGGTTATGGTTCTTTTATATCTAGCATTTTCTTATTACGACAAAGATAAAAGGAGACTACGGCTTTATAGCCCAACTATTTCCGGCCCAAGTGGCACCAAATAATTATTAAGTTCCAACATGCTTCAAAAAAAAAAAAAAAAGCCCCAAAATGTCACAGCTCACCAAAATTATTGGATGTCACATGGACGCTTGCATGGCAATATGACAGAGTGCCTGTTTGGTGCAGCGGATTCATTAGCGGCTCCATTGTGTGGATTCACTACACCAAACACCTCAATGTAGCCAGTTAACATTTCAAAAGTTCTTATTCGGAGCTTCTTGAAGGCGGAACGACCTATTTTTTAAAAAAAAGAATTGATGTGGGTCCCACAAATCATTACAACTTTATGAATTCTTTATTTTTTAAATAAAAAAGATGGGACATTTAAATTACTATTTCTTTAACACCTTTTTACTTAACATTTTTTATTAATTTATTTTATTTCCTACTTAGCATTTATTTACTTCAATTTTTTTATTAATTTAATAAATATTATTATTCTACTTAAAATTTTTAATAATGTTACTTAAACAATAATTTATATTTTATAAATAAATCATATTTTTAATATTTTATTATAATCATTTTAATTTTGATATAAAAAATTTAATAATTTATACTTATATAGCACCATCCCCCAAACTTTATCCCAATACCCCCCTCCCCCCAAACTTTCGGCGTGACTTTAATCTAGGTTTAACATAAGATTGCGCAGCTCACCTTTGATTCTCTGTGCAGCTCACGAATATCACATTTGGTCTCTCCCTCTCGACTCTCATCTCTGCCTAGCTCCAACTTTTGCGATGCGACTCTCACCATATGTTGATGACTTATGAACTGAAGTGATTTTGTATGATATGAATTGCATGTGTGGGGTATATATTCATCACCTGCTCAGTCAGGAATCATGAAGGACCTTGGTGATCTCTATGTGGCAGCGGCGGTATGCCTCGCGAATTTACTTAGTCATGATTTATAGAGGAATGCCTTAGAATTTTTTTTTGAATCCTACTCCAAATTTATGATTTATAGAGAGTTCTTTATCTTGTCTTGGTGACTGAACTGAATTGGTGCACGGCTTATCTACTTATAAAAACTGTTCAATTGCATAGCTAAATGGATGGCCTAGACTGATAGACTGCACTGAATGATGTTGTAATTGTTGTGCCCACTTTATGAAGTGGGCATAAAGTGTATGATTGTTGATTGTATCTGAACACTTCATGCCATTTGTACTAGATGTTGTTACAAGACGAGGCATATTTTTTCTTATATATTTTTTTTCTGCATGAGACAGATACTGTTATCAATCGATCAGTATATCGACCATTGGTATACCGGTTACGGTAATGATAACGATTTCATTTTTTTCAGTTACAGAAGCGATTGGTATAATAAAGATTTTCCGTGTTCAGTAACAATAACCATTACCATAACAACTCTAACGGTCACTGCGACAATGCCAGCGAAACAAGATAGTCGTAGAAGACTAGAGGCCTAGGCACATACAAGTAATGGTCTCACACTTCTTGCTTTTGTGTTTGTTGGTCTGAAACGCTGAATGTTGGTATTTGAATCCAATATCATATCCTTAATGGGCTTCTGTGTTGTTTCTTCAGCTGAACTTGTGCCTCAAACAAAGCTTGGCCCACCCTCAACACCACCTCATAATCTTGAAGACTTGAACAGCAGCTTCAAATCTTTCTAACATAACATTGCACTGATCAGCCCTTCGCAGCCTGGCCTTGCTATATAAGAAGGCCAGACACTAAAACCTCCAGTGCAATCCTCGACAGCCTTTTCGAAGTGTCCGAGCTTCGACCGAGAAGCTGCCCGGTTACATACTAAAACCGAGTTGTTTTGATCATAGTTACAAGGGACACGGTACGGTCCGGGTCCTGGTACGGGTACGGGAACGGAGTACGTCACATGATTAATTTGTGGTACATTGGGGGGTAGGATTAGTTGGTACGCTAATTGGGAACGTGGTACGTTTGAAAGGTTTTTCGGGTCACCACTAAATATTGAAAGGTTATCTAGATTAAAGTCTATGAGCGTTTAAAATGATGAGGTGCACTTCTTTCTGCCTCCATATACCTTTGTAATCAGAAACAATGTTTTCAATGAATTTCGAAGGTCAGTTTTTCTCCTCTCACTCCCTCTATTTCCCTCAACTCTCTCTATCTATATTCAATCAGTGATGTGATTTTGGGGTTTCCTTTCAATTTTGAGTCAATTATACCTGATTTTCACTCTATTTCTCAAGTTTTCTATAGCAGATTTTTGGGACACTCATTTGGGCGTCCCAGGTCACTAGTGTAACCCGTTCCGGGACGAGCTTCCCAATTCGGGGTTTGAGGGGTAGTAGAGCATTTCCGGTAACTGTGGTTTTGATCATGTTCTAGTCCTTCACTATATACACACAAGCCTCTGAAATTTTTTGATGCCTTGAATAGCAAGTTACCGCTCAATCTGTCTGATGCCACGGATTTAGCACTCTTTAGGACACCAACAACCATCCTTGGATCAAAGTGAGTCGCTTCTTTGCTGGAAATAGGTGCAACGTTGCACGCATATCCAACTAGACTTGTCGCTTGGTCTGTTACACACTTTTATTATACTTTTTCGAACGAGGGTCCCTGTTGGAGAAGTCACTATAATTTCAATCACAGATGTCCAGTCTGTTTACAAAGTTCAAAAAATTATGTGAATCCCACATTGATGAACATAATGAACGTTTATGATTGATTTAAAACTGCACCGACTTCTATTGCAGGACGAGACCTTAACCCGATACCTTTGCTTTATCATTACATCAAATCTCAACACTTTTTTCATATGACGATGATACCCCTGAAATTTGACTACCCTATAACTTAACGTTTAAAACCAACCATTCAAAATTTCCAAATATTATTATTACCTTTCTAAGCCACAAGAGATTTCCAAAGCAAGAAAGAGTCAATTGGATAAGTTTAGATTAGAGAGATAATAATGTGAATGTCCTATTCATTTAAGCAACTAGAACGTGAAGCTAATTAAAAGCTTGCTTTGCATGTGCCTTCACGAAATGATTCACATCAGGTAAAGTAATAATGGTGTACATATGGTCACCATTTTTATTTGATTGCTCACATGGGGTGTTGCTATGTGAAAATGATACATTTCTTGGTATTATATACACACACACACAGAGTCATGGACCATACTAGGTCAAAAATCATTGGAGTACCTATCTTAAAAGTTAAAATGGAGTTTAATGTATTGTAAAATTTGACCCTTTAGCTCATCATGATCATGAGTTTATTATAGTTAAGAAATTAAAACTGACTTTTTTTTTTTAAAATTTTCCTCTTTGGACATGAAAGGATCTTTGATTATGGGCAATACACGAAATATACTAGGACATCCGATATCGACTTAAATTCGGGCTCTCAAGTTTGCGTGCACAAAAATTTCTGAACTACACGTAACCACAAATGTATTGGACTAAGCAATTAGACTATTCGACTTTGACCTCCATTGGATTGGTTTTATGTAATTTTTTTTTTGCTAAAATAAATTAATAATATATATTTTTCGATAATAACGTATTTTTATATTTATATAAATTCTTGAATATTTGGATCTCTACTTTTTTTGCAAAAATTGTACTAATAAAAATATTTCACTTTAATTTGATAGAGTTGACATTAACATTGTTTAATTTTTATCAAAAATAAATTAAGGATGAAAGGGAAACTTCAATGGTTGTTGAGGGAGAAAAGTATATATTCATTTTCTTAATTAAAAACAAAATCTTACTAGTGGGGCCAGCCACCTGCCGACATGTGCTGATGTGCATAGTGGATCGAACTAGTGACACGTAGGAAGGGGTATTTTGGGTATTAAAAATCTCAGCCAAACGGCTCTATTTTATCCCTACACCGGCTGAACCGGTTGGCGGTATTTAAAACGGGCAGGTGTGCGTTGGACTCAGTGCACATGCTGCCGGGCGGTACGAGATTCAAAAATTCGAGTAGGTGGAGAGAGAGAGGAATAAAAAAGTGTGAGATCGATTTTTCTTTGCTTTTAAAACAGCAGAAGAGAGAAGAGTAGCAGCTACTCATAATATACGGCCCACCACACCACCACCGCCGGAAAGTTCCCGATCATCGGGAGAGGGGGAGTGGTGACAGAGGACATCCTCGTCATTTCGATCAGATCCATACTCTTATCTCTGACATACCAGTAGATATAGAAAGGAGCCAACAGCACAGTACAGCGCAGCTTTACTGTGCTTTTACAAAAGAAGGGGGAAACTTACAGAACACGAGGAGTGTGAAAGAAGGGAGGATTCTTTGTTACTCCATTATTTGTTTCGATTTCAAAGTCAAGCATTTGGATAGTAGATTTGGGGGAGATTTCTAGAAATGGAAAGGACTACTCCGGTGAGGAAGCCACACACATCGACCGCAGATCTGCTCACCTGGTCGGAGAATCCTCCCTCCGATTGGACCCCCGGTGGCTCTGCTTCTCGTTCTGCTGCCCGTTCACACCAGGTAAATGGATTTCACTTGGTTTCCTATTTGGTGCGTCTTAATTCTTGATTGGAGATTTTTGAAATTGTTGTTTTGTTATGGTAGCCGTCCGATGGGATCAGTAAGGTGGTGTTTGGAGGTCAAGTGACGGACGAGGAGGTTGAGAGTTTAAACAAAAGGTGAGATCTACTTGGCTTTATTTTTCAAAGAAATTATGGGTTTCTGTTTCTTAAAATTCGAAAACTGCGTTTGTGGCAATAAATGCGGATTGAAGGATAATCTGGTTGTCAAACGTTTTATGGATTTCTCTTTCAACTTCCAGTTTATTTTTACTCCACTCAAATTTATGAAAGCATTTTTTTTTTCTGTTCTTTTTGATCTGTTGAGTAATCTTTGATTGATCTCCTAATTTGGGTGATATATCTGATCATATAAATTAGTTCTGAATCTCTATACGTGTGTCTTCAGTGTATCGATGGTTGAAACTTTAACCTGTTTCTACCTATCGCTCATATAAGCCTACAATATAATGAAGGCAGCCTTTGAAAATTTTCCTGGGCTATACTTTACATATGGGAAATGAGATTTTTATTTCATTACATACGCACACACGAATTACTTAACCCATATACACTCAATTTCGTGACGACCTACAAATTACTTGTCATTTGCACTTTTCTCTAAAACAATCCCAGTCTCTCTGACAATTATGGGGATTATGCAAGCTGCTGTACATGTATGTTTAGGTCCAAGAAAAAAAATTTGCCTTTCATTGTAGTTTATCAGTATTTCTGATCGAGTTTTTTCTGTAATTGTCAAATGGTCTCCATTCGGTTGGATAGGCTTAAAATTTAAAAGGCACTTACAGAGTTATAGATGGTGTTATTACAAGACTGCAATATCTTTGAAAACTACATTTTCACTTTAAGAATGTTTTCCTATGATACAATATAAGCTAAAACAGAGTCATCTTTACTGTTAGACACACATACATCTTTCTTTGTTTTGCTTCCAATTCACTTTCCTTTTTGTTTAATGGAGGGGCAGGGGATTGTGTGGTAGTGTAAATTATAGTGTAGAAGCACAACACAAAAAGTAATGAAGGAGTACAGATTTCAGTCTTTGGTAGCTTATAAAGGAGGTTTATTTTCTAACAGCATAGTGTTGGACATTGGTTTTTTTAGTATGGTGAGACCCGCCGCTGCCACTACATTTTTTGGGTGCGCACTGGGTAGGTAAAACCATCAAGCTTGCTTACTAGCCCACAAACAACACATGCTAGGCAAGCCCATGGTAAATCCATGTGTGAGCTCATGCCTCCAAAGTCCAGAGTCCAGATAGAATTGAAGCCTGGTGGGAGAGCATGACAAGCATGCACCTTACCAACAAGCCAAACACCATCATTGGCTGTTGGAAATTACTTTTATTTGCACTTATCTTTCCTCATGAGTTGTTTTATTTGCCTATCCCTTACCGTTAGTGCATTGTTCAGTTATCTATCTATAATTCTCATCTGCATTGTTAAGTTATATGTCTATAACTCTCATCTAATTAATTGTGTGGTGAAAGAATTTTCTACCAAGGTATCGCACTGTAACCACCCTATATCCATTCCTGTGTCAGATAGTCATTGTGGTGTTCAATATGCATATTTGATTTCTAAGTCTGTCAACTTCCCTATTTCTAGGAAACCTTGCTCAGGGTATAAAATGAAAGAGATGACTGGAAGTGGCATTTTTGCAGCCAATGGTGAAAATGATGCATCCGAATCCAGCGATGCTAACCTTTCTCTGAATGGCAGAACAGGAGTACGGATTTACCAGGTAACTTCCATGTTCAATGTAAAATATCAAGAGTATATGAAATGCTAAGATTGGAGATTTTGGTGATTGGCTGCAAAATATTCTCTCCTAAGTGGTTACTTTATATATTTTAATGTTTGAATTATCAGCAAGCATTAGCTGGTATCAGTCATATTTCATTTGCTGAGGAGGATAGTATCTCCCCCAAAAAGCCAACTACTCTTCCTGAAGTAGCAAAGCAGCGAGAGCTTAGTGGAACACTTGAAAGTGAGGCCGAGGCTGAGGCAAGGCTGAAAAAGCAAGTTTCTGATGCTAAATGCAAGGAACTCAGTGGAAATGATATCTTTGCACCCCCGCCTGAAATTTTACCACGACCAGCAGCTATACGTGCATTGGCATTGAAAGAAAGCATCCAAATTGGAGAAACTTCTCCAAGTAATGTAAGTAAATCTATCAAAGTTTTCTGCATGAGTTAATGGATGCATGCACCAGGCATTTTGCTGCACTTAAAATGCGTTCAACGTACAACATGCCAAAAACCCCTGAAAAGTAGCCACAGAATTGGTGATGTCAATTAAGTCTAAAACCTGTATTTATTTGGATTAGTTTTTATGAACAAATTTCCGGGTGCGTGGACAATAGGAGCGAAACTTTATAATGTTTAATGCACCTTTTCTTCTTCCTCTGATAATTTCACTTGTATGTCAATTGGCATTTACATTTGCTTGTGTCTGCTTTAAAACATCTCTCACCGATTTTAAACCTTTCTGTGACTGTTAGCATGCTGGAGGTCAAACAAGTGAGGAACCTGTGAACAAGACAGCCAAAAAGATTTACAATCAGAAATTTGCTGAACTATCAGGAAATAACGTATTCAAGGGTGATGTTCCTCCATCATCTGCCGAGAAACCTCTGAGTTCTGCTAAATTGCGAGAGATTAGTGGCAGCAACATTTTCGCTGATGGGAAAGTAGAGTCTCGAGACTACTTAGGTGGTGTTCGCAAACCCCCTGGCGGCGAGAGCAGCATTGCCTTGGTTTAAACACTTTTAGGTCTAACAAAGTTATTTTAATTTTACTTCATTGGTGTCTGGTTTTGATTTTATTCTAGTGGAGATGTGCTTTTGTATTATTTTGACTTGCATTGTGGGTTTCTAAGTTATGATTTAGGGTTTAGCATGTCAACTGAGCTTGTGGACTCCCTGCTAATTGGATTCATCTGTCCATATATTCTTGTGCCTTTCCTGTACTGGTCTTGGTTAAGTGCTTGACACGTTCATAATGATATTACTTTTAACATATTATTATCATTGTTTAGGGTTTTTTTCTTGATTTATTTGAATTGATACGTGATGCACAATCTATAACTTCCACACCTTGTTCCAAATTGACTGTTTTAAGTTCTATATGAAATCTGGGGTTGCTCTGATTGTTCTATGATGTGAATGATACTGCTCACATCATACAATACTTAATTTTGTATTTTCTTTATATTTCAGCTACTATTTTGGAACTAGTTTGGGTGACAATGGTGCCCGTTCCTTTTTTTTGACTTAATGTCACATCAGCGGAAAGGCTGATTGGGAGGGTATGAGATCTGTTGGATGATTGTTTTGTCTCATTTTGAAATATTGCTTGATTCCGATGAAACAAATGAACCTCAGATAAAGAAATTAAGGAGGGGTTGTGTCCGAAAGTTTACGAACAATAAAGAGATAATACAGATTCGTGGGAGGATCATAATTAAATGTGGTGGATCTATTTTAAACAGAAATAATAATTAATATTTAAATATTTACATTTAAAAGTATCTAATTCCTAAAAGAATAAATCAACATCAAGTGAGAGAATTAAGGAAGGTTTTTCTGTTAAGGAAGTTATTCTGTTTTCATCTTGATAACAAACGAAATGATAAATAAATATCCAATAAAATAAGATATTTATGAAAAAAATTAAGAACAGAAATATATTGGACTCTCTCTGAGCCAGATCATCTTTTGCTCTGCTTTTTCTGGGTCATGGTAGTGCCGACTCAATTCCATTATAATGGCGTGAGCGCACACAACTCCACCTTCCTACAAAAACTTCAAACGATGAGTAAAAAGTAAAAACCCTTGTACCTGACCCTTCTTCAAATCCTTCCCCATCAAAAAAAAAATATACCAGTATGAGATTCACAATGCCGCTCGAAATTTCAGTTGCGACACAAGGAAACGTCGTAGTCTGAACCTGTAATGTACATGTAGAATCTCTGTTTTTGGCTTTCGTGAATCGTTTTTCTGTTGTGGGTTTTTCGCTGTTGATGTAGTGTCCTGTTTGTTTTCTTCTTTTACAATATATATATAGGTGTATCAAATATATTGATAGTTTGTGTATCAAGTGGGCGGAAAAGTTATTTTTTTTTTGTGAACATGGAAGGAGATGGAGAATGGTCTAATGATATCCCTAATGCGTCCTATTTCGATTTACTTCAACAATATCAACAGGGTTTGTCACCGGCGAGCAGAGTTACCCTGCAGCCGGAGAACTCTTTTCCAAGTCCTATCAGAGATGGGTTTTGCTTATCTGACGATACTTTGCGGTATTCAAGTTCATTCGAGGGGTCTAGGCATCAAACACCAAGTTATCATTTGAGGATGGAGAAATCACCTGATTCTGGTAACAACTTCAATGAGAAGTTAGTGGATGAACTGGGTTTGTCTCAAAATTTCTACAGAATGAAAATTTCAAATAATGTGAGTGATGATAGAGGTATAATGAGGAGTTGTGTGGGTGGGAATGTTCCTTACCAGATCAGAAAATATGCCACATTGAATGGTTTTGACATTGGAGGTCTTGATTCTGAAGGGTTTAGATTGTCTAGCGGATTAAGTGTTGATGAGGATTTAAATTCTACTTTGCTTAATGGACAAGGTGGAGGCATGAAGGGTGATTCATTTGGGTCTTTTGTTGCTCATAATCAGGGTGGTAATCTGTGTTCGGAGTCTAATTGTTGCTGTGGGAAGGGATATCAATTACAGAACCCATGGAGTACAAGGCCTTGCATTCATGGTGGCTCAAAGCTACACGAAATGAATTCTTTAGGAGATAAAGGTATCATAGACTCATTTAGCACCCCTTGTATGATGCACCAAAACCTGGCTTTGGATGCTGACATTTCATTGTACAATTGTTCAGGTGTAAAATCGAATACTAGGACAATCCAAAAGTACCTTAACAGCAGGGTAGTTCCTCAGTCTCTCGCACCAATGAAATGTGCTGGGAACACAGAGGCCTTTAATTATGAGGATAGCTTGATAATACAAGGGAAAAATTTGAAACATGTCTTCAACAGGGAAAAAGATATGTCTAAGGGTTCCAAGAAGCACTCCTGCAAAGAAATTTCCATAGGAAAACCACAAGAGACAAACAACCTACCGAAGAGTCCTTCCTGCTACGGAGGCATTTGTGAAAATGGCAGAAGGCCAAGTAGTTTTACTCCATTGCAGTTGCTGCTAAGTACCACCTCCTTGGCTGATGTCCAGGGATACATATACATGATGGCACAGGATCAGGATGGTTGTCGATTCTTGCAGAGGATTTTTGATGAGGGTACCAGTCGAGATGTGCAAGTAATATTTGATGAAGTTATTGATCACCTTGTTGAACTTACTATGAAGCCTTTTGGAAATTACCTTGTGCAAAAGTTGTTGGATGTATGCAATGAGGGACAACGAATGCAGATTCTGCTCATGGTGGCCAGAGAACCAGGACAACTAGTCAGAATATCCTTGAACACATATGGGTAATATTTGTTCGTACTGAAGTACTTCTCAATAGGTTCAGTTTTATTAGACTCAGCAAAATCTTTTTTATGTTAACTGTCGTACTGTGTGAATCTCAGCACACGTGTGGTGCAGAAGCTGATCGAGACTCTCAAAAGCAGGCAACAAATCTCGTTAGTCATATCAGCTCTGGAACCTGGTGTTCTTGAACTTATTATGGATTTGAATGGAAATCATGTAATACAGCGTTGCCTGCAATGCCTTAGCAATGAGGAAAATAAGGTGAAATTCTACTCTTGTTTAGTTCAAATGTGAGTTTATTTTTCATATTGAATTAATGTTTTCTATCATGAATGTGCTTTAATTTGTTTCTTTTGGGCATCCTTCAGTTCTCTCAAATATCATGCATTAGAACATAAATATCTTCTAGATGACATACTAGCTCTTCTAGTGTTGGAATGTTGATGTCTCGTAGATGAAGCACTTTTCGAGCGTAGTTCTTTATTGAAGTCATTTAAGCAAAATTCTATTGTTGCAATGGACATCGTCACTCTGCAGATATGTTATGAGAAAATGGCATCCTATTTCAGTTGTTGCTATATAATTTACTAAATTGCATCTGAGAATGCCAACCATATATCAGTAAGGCTGAACAGTGGTTGCCTATATTCTGGCTGAACAATGTAACTTATTTGGTTGAGACAACCATTCTTTGCATGAATAATCTTGTCTATATTCTGGTAATACTGTGCCCTAAACAGAACATTTGAGCAAGTGTTATTCACGTTATCGCTCTATGATAGGTCATATTTCACCCCTGATTTGGTATATCAAGTCATTTTTCGTTAGGGACTTGTGGTTTTGTGTCAAAGGATACCAAACTTCACTGAGTGAATAAAAGTACCCGCTATTTTGATGAGGAGAAACTTTTCTTGTTGTTACTATTATCTATGTGCATGCCAGAAGTGTGAGGTAAAAAAGATGGGAGTAAGTTGTATTATACCAGCGCTGTGTGCTCATTGTGTTTGAATAAATTAATTTAGTTCAATGGTAAATGGTGATAACTACAGGCGAACATATCCTGGTTGTTTGGCAAGCATTTCTACCCAGCACTATTCATATCCTCATTAAGTGCGAGTAATGGAGTGAGTCTTACATAAACTATAAATATACCAATCAAATCCCAATTAGCAGTTTTGTAAATATAAAACATTCTAAAGTATTTCAGTTTTTAATCTCGTAATCTCGTTTGAGGGCTGAAGCGATCCAATTTAACTTGGTAGTTCTAATAATGTGTGGAAGGCTTAAGTTTATAAAAGCAGACCACATCCACTCCTTAGAAGAACTACCGCATGGAAAAAAGAGTATCAAAACTCTAAACTATTCTTGAAAGTGTGATGCACCATGATGCACCCAAGTACGTTAAGACCTGTTCATACCGTAGACTGAATAGCATGGTTCACCCAAGGTTAACAATATAAGCTTTATGAATGTAGAGTTTCCTGTTCATTAAAACTAAGAAAACCACAAGGGAAGCGTATGGAAAAGAGAAAGTACATGTTTGTTTCTAAATTGCGATGTATGAGTTCCGAAAATATGGTGGACACTCTTAGTTTTGGAATAAATGGGGAGAGTAAATGATGAACCGTAGTTCTCTATTTCATTTTTCAGCAGCTTTGTAGTGCTGTCCATTCTAGGTGTACATGGGTGGCTTCTGCCTGCTGTCCTCCTTAATATATTGTTATTCAAAAAGAAAAAAAAAGATATGTAGATCAGCCTATCTGTCTATCGGTTTGCATACCAGACATTGGATCATCAGCAGCAAGAACTTGAGAGAATCCTTGATGCTGTTGGAAGAATAATGTTTTGCTCTTTTCAATTTATTAGGGAGACTGCCAAATTTCTGATAATTATGTATCTCCTTTCAATTGTTAACTTTGTAAAACAATGCTAAAGATAGGCATCTCTTTCTGGATGTGTTTCAAAATGTCAGACATCTTTGTATCAACTCCGGACTCGATATGAACTAGGTTTGACTGATGTAAAATTTAACCCGAAAATGTTCAATACAACCAAAATGCATCATAAGGATGTATAGTGATGACTGATGAGGGGTGATTTTTGGCGAGGATAGAATGTTCCCTAACATGGTGTTCTCATGCATACATTTTTTAAAACTGTAATCTGCAGAATTTTTAGTTGTTTCTCAATTATTGTTTAGCTCACACGTTTCATCGAACCTTCAGTATATTTTTCATGACCGATCCTATGTTTCTTTCTGCTCTTTGTTAATTATTATCCTTTTGCAGATCATTTTTGAAACCGCTGCTAAATTTTCTGTTGATATTGCAACTCATCGACATGGATGTTGTGTGCTGCAACGATGCATTGCACATTCCACGGGAAAATATCAAGACAAGTTAATTACTGAAATATCCAAGAATGGGCTTCTCCTTGCTCAAGATCCTTTTGGGTAAGTCATTTGAGATTTTGACTCTATTGATATTTTCGCTCTTTTTCCTTTGCTTTTCTTACATTCCCAGTATCATTTGCTCATCCAAAATGAAAAGAGATGCTAATTGTTTAGTTTGACAAATTAAATACATTTGTTTTCAGCAAGTTTTTTAAGCGCCTCAAAATGAGCCACCATCCAGCTTCGACTAAATTTTTATGCTTCCCAATCTTGCTCAATGTAATTGCTGAATCGAATTATTCACTATAGTTAAAAATTTATATAGATACTTGTTTAAAGATTACAATGAGAAAACATTTGTGCCATATTAAGTGCTAAGTGCTAATGATAAATCACAATGGATCGTCTCAACTATATGATGTGGCCAGCATAGCTCATTTACATCAGTTCTAGCATGGTATATTTAGCCTCTTGTCTTCATATTTTTCCTTGTCCTGCTGCTGTTTGTCTCCGTTTAACCAGCCATATTCATTGAGGATTTCACCACTTCTGCTTTCCCTTTGGACTGTCATTGTTTAGTCAACGTTGGTAGGAACTGCTTGCACATTGGAATTACTCTGTTCCATTATTTACATATCCTTAATTTTAAATGTAGAGCTTTATAATCCTTTTTTTCACCCAAAGAATATGTATAGCTGTTTACGTTGGATATAAATACTTTTATGTTTGTGCTCTTAGGGAGGATTGGCTGCATATTTCTGGCTGGTAAAAAATCCTTTTGGACTAGCTCAAATATTTGGTGTTGACAGCAGAGTTTGATGTTATATGTTATGGCATCATAACAAGGCTCGTTTTGTTTGTTATCTCAGTATCACACTGACTTTCTCCATTTAATTGCCTAAATATAGGTGGGATTTTACCAGTCAACATTCTTCTTAACACGGTTGTTCATCAGTGATCTTTGAAACAATTTTTAATATATGAGTTCTGAGTCTTCTTTACATGTTGTCAATTACCTGTAGAATGAGAAGCTGATTGTGAAATAATTTCATTTCCCGGGCACTCTTGCTTCAATGGAACGTAATGTTTGGGGAGTTAATGGAAATTGATATCATGTTTGTTGCTGGGGGACTGTTGAAAGACACAGCTAAGTATCTCAGCTGATGGTGTTGGCAAGACAGTCCAGGGTCATCCGTTCTAAAAGGATAGAATTAGATATTTGGACATTGCATTTCTCCTGTCCTTAACTCAGATTCAAGACCAAGTTGAGTTGAGATTGTAGCTCTTTAACTGATCAAATAGCCTTGATTAATGCAGAGTTTTTGTAGATCCAAATTTTCTTGGCTGTTGTTTCTGATTCTTCATCCAACTTGGTTTTCAAGAATGCTCTTTATTTGTTTAAGTTTCCATCAGTCACTGTGTGATTTGCATTATTATTATTTTTATCCGTCAGTCTTCATTAATATCTTCAGTAATAATCCATATGAGACTTGATCAGGACCTTGGAACTTTTGCAATTCATATTTGGTTTGGAAACATTGAATTTTGAGGGGAAAAAATTCACAAGCAAACATGTGGCATAATGGTAGAGTTGCAGGGGTGCAACCTACACAACATAGGTTCACTTTTTGGAAATAGTCTCTCCGCATATTATATAAGGCTAAGGTTTGCCTACATCCTGCATGTCCCCGACTCCTACAGAGACTTGAAAGTAAATAGTTTCTCTACAAAGAGTTGAAAGTAATTTAGTCAGAATGGTTGCTTTATTTTAATTTTATTTCATTATGTTGCAATGGAGTTGTTTACCTTTACCAATGTTGCATGGTTCTGTTTGTCTCTGTTATTCTGAAACCATTTTTTGTTTCTTCTTTCCCTTGTGCTGCAGAAATTATGTCATTCAGTATATTATAGAGCTAAAGAATCCAGCTGCCTTTGCTAATTTGATTTCTCAATTTAGCGGTCACTACGTCCAGCTCTCAATGCAGAAATTTGGCAGCCATGTTGTTGAAAAATGTCTCAAGCATTTCGGAGACAGCAGATCGCAAATTGTTCATGAATTGCTCTCTGAGTCTCGCTTTGAACAGTTATTGCAAGATCCATATGCCAACTATGTAATTCAGTCAGCTTTAGGAGTTACAAAGGTTTGAGAACTAAACATTCAAGTCACTTGCAATAATTAAGCAGAATTTTTTTTTTAACTTTGAATTTTGATCTTATATTGTCCTTATCAATGCAGGGTCACCTAAATGCATTGCTGGTTGAAGCAGTCCGTCCCCATGCAGTTTTACGTACAAGCCCATACTGCAAGAGGATTTTCTCCCGGAATGTCTTGAAGAAATGATGTATAGTTTTCCAGTGCTGTTTCCCAGAAGTTTTTAAGTAGCCATGTTTGCTAGTAATAACCATCTTGTTCCATTATGTCAGATTATGCATCAGAGTATGATGACTGTAACTTGCATAGGAAGAGAAGGTTTCTGTTCCAGCTGTTGATGATGTAGATACTTATGTATTATTCTGTTGTCATGTTGTTGATCTAACCTTCCATGTTCATGGCTAGAGTCGTCTGTTTGTTTCAGAGTTTTTGTTAACAGGATGTTCGGATATCTCCCTTTCCACCTTTATTTTGTTTCCTAAGTCGGATTTTTCCCCTTTCTTTTGTTGGGAGACCCCTGACCTTTGACACCCTCTCACAATGAGGCACTGAATGACGATGATTACAAGGTTTGTGTTACGATCCCATATCGCTTAGATATAGGAAGAAAGTGCAGAATATAAATGACGATGATTATAAGGTCAAACTCTCTAACTAACAACAACCGGTTAGTATGGAGTATGGACTCTTGGCACTTAGTCTGAAGGCAATTTGGTCTCTGGGGATTTTTTTGGAGAAACTAGTACCAGCTGTGGCCCCTCTAGTCCTACAAGTATTGGTTTTGTTGAAAAGCAGGAACTCTTAACCTCAAGTCTCCCACCCACCGTCGACTGCATTTATCAACCACACAACTTGCTATCCAACAGTCACCTCTGTTCCCCTCTGTTTGTTAGCGACAGCACTAGGTCAAGTCTTCATGGAGAAATTAATGCATTTGATTTGATGCCTTAACAGGCCATTCACGATGTATCAGCATAAATTCTAGTCTACTGGAAATAATTTGTGGTAATTGAGTGCACTGAATACAAAGTATCTTTGGCACATTCTTCATTTGAAGTGTCTTCCAACATCACTTCACTACGATGTATAATGTTGCGTATCCCAGAAACTTAAAATTGATGACTGTCCACTTCAACGTAGAATATGCGCCTCATGGTTCATATCCAGACAAAGAAAAACTGAGGTCTTCAAAGGCTTCTACAATAAATCCTTTCCAGAGTCTACATATATATCTATGCATAGAAACAATTAGTAGTACTGCAGCCACCAACAATGATGCTTCCATCCAAGCCGTTCTACAAAACATGCCAGCAGGCTTTGTTCTTACTTGCCATTGTCTTGCTTTCATCCTTCCAAGTCTTGGCTTCCACCCCATCTACAACTTCTTTCACTTCCGGCAGGATTAATGAACCAGAGGCCCTTCTCAAATGGAAATCCAGCCTCTCCAAACACAGCCAATCTCTCCTATCTTCATGGATCGTCGGCAATGGGACTTGCCATTGGGAAGGAATCACTTGCAGCAAATTCGGAAGCATCGTCGGCTTGGACCTTTCAAGTCATGGTTTGAGAGGTACACTTCACAGTCTCAACTTCTCATCCTTGCCTAATCTTCTCTATCTTGATCTAGGAAAAAATTCGCTTTTTGGAACCATCCCTTCTAACATCAGCAGCCTTGCCAAGATCACCACCCTCATCTTGTCCTACAATAACCTCTCAGGAAATATTCCTTCTGAGTTAGGCTTGCTGAATAGTCTTAGTGTATGTGACCTTGGTGCAAACTTTCTAACTGGCCCTATTCCTCCAGAAATAGGAAGCCTGAGGAGTCTCTCTAGGCTTGGTTTGTATGAAAACAACCTCACAGGCATTATCCCTACAACTTTAGGGAGCTTGAGGAACTTGACAGATCTTTATCTTTATGAAAATAAACTTTCAGGTTCCATACCTCCAGAAATTGAGAAACTTGGATCACTCAGTGAGCTTGACATGTCAAGTAACAGTCTAAATGGTACAATTCCTGCTTCCATTGGAAACTTGACTAATCTATCCTTTCTTAACCTTTATAATAATAAACTCTCTGGCTCCATACCTCAAGAAATAGGGAAATTGAGTCATCTTTCTCAGCTTGATTTGCATGCAAACATTCTCACAGGTTGTATCCCTACTTCCATTGGAAACTTGAGTAATTTATCCTTTCTTTATCTTTATGTAAACAATCTCTCAAGTTCCATACCAAAAGAAATTGGACTTTTAACATCTCTCATAGAACTTGACTTTTCAAATAATAATCTGACAGGCACCCTCCCCACTTCAATACAAAACTTGGCCAACCTTTCCATTCTCAACCTTTTCTCCAATGGTTTGTCTGGAATCATACCTCATGAAATTGGATCTCTGAATTCGCTCGAAGAGCTTGATTTGTCAATCAACAATCTTACCGGTACAATTCCTAGTTCCATTGGCAACTTGCGAGAATTAACCCGTCTTTGGCTTGCTGAGAACAAACTCTCTGGGAAAATCCCATCTTCCATTGGAAACATGACAAATCTCACGGAATTGTTGATACATCAAACAGAGTTATCCGGCACTATTCCACCAGAGATTGGGAAATTGAAACTTCTTACTGATATAAGGTTGTTTGATAACAAGCTCTATGGGACAATTCCAATGGAGATAAGTAATCTTACTCGGTTGCAGTTTCTGCTATTAGCCGAAAATAACTTCACTGGTCGTTTACCAGAACGCATATGCCATAGTCGATCGCTTAAGGAACTTGTCGCATATGATAATCATCTTGAAGGTCCAATCCCGAAAAGCTTGAAAAGCTGCACTAGTTTGGTTAGATTGAGGCTAGAAAGGAACCATTTAGTAGGAAATCTATCAGAAAGTTTTGGCATATATCCTCACTTAGACTACATAGATTTGAGTGACAACAATCTTCATGGAAAGGTTTCGAGGAAATGGGGGCGTTGTGGCAATCTCACAAGCTTGAAATTTGCAAGAAACAATATTTCTGGTCAAATTCCATTGGAGCTTGGAAAGGCAACTAATCTTTCTTTCCTTGATCTCTCCTCAAACCATCTTGTTGGAGAGATTCCGAAGGAATTGGGAAGGTTGCCATCATTGTTCAAACTTGATCTGAGTGGTAACAAGCTTTCAGGCAAAATACCTATAGAGATTGGTATTCTATCAAACTTAAGATATCTCAATCTTGGAGCCAACAGTCTAAATGGTTCTATTCCAGGAGAACTAGGAGACTGCAAGAAGCTAGTGGAATTGAATTTGAGCTGGAATGGATTCCTGGAAGAAGTTCCGTTTGAGATTGGAAAATTTGGCTTCCTCGAAAGTCTTGATCTCAGTCACAATGTGCTGATAGGAGAGATTCCTAGTGGATTGGGAGAATTGAAAACCTTACAAAGGCTGAATCTTTCACATAATAACCTCTCCGGTAGCATCCCATCAAGTTTTGGTGATTTGTTAAGCTTGACTTCATTTGATATATCCTACAACCAGTTAGAGGGTCCTGTTCCTGACATTGGAAGCTTCCACACAGTGCCCTTCGATGCAGTTAGAGATAACAAAGGTTTGTGCGGAAATGTTACTGGTTTGAAGGCTTGTCCTACTTCGATCAGCCATCGTCATGCAAAGAAGAGAGGCAAAAGAGTGGTGATTGTAGCCACAATCCCCATTGTATGTGTTCTTTTACTCTTGCTAATCATTTTTGCGACTTTTTTTGTGCGTACCAAGAGGCAACAAAAGACAGAGAACAAATCTAGGGAAGGAGAAAATCAGAATCTATTCACAATATGGAGCTATGATGGAAAGTTGGTTTATGAGAACATCATTGAAGCAACCGAGGGATTTGAGTCCAAGTATTGCATTGGAGTGGGAGGGAATGGAAGTGTCTACAAAGCTGTATTATCAACTGAACAAATTGTGGCTGTGAAGAAACTTCACCAACTACCAGACTGTGAAGTTGCAAATTCAAAAACTTTTACAAGCGAAATTCTTGCTTTGACAGAAATCCGGCATCGGAATGTTGTCAAGTTCCATGGTTTCTGCTCACATCCGCGGCATTCACTTTTGGTTTATGAGTTTTTGGATGGAGGGAGCTTGGAAAAGATACTTGGTGATGAGGAACAAGCAATGGCGTTTGATTGGAGTAAGAGAGTGAATGTAGTAAAAGGTGTAGCCAATGCTATTTCCTATATGCATCACGACTGCTCACCTCCTATAATTCATAGGGACATATCAAGCAAAAATGTTCTGTTGGATAAAGAATATGAAGCTCATGTCTCTGACTTTGGCACTGCAAGAATTCTAAACCCCAACTCATCTAATTGGACTTCATTAGCAGGCACATTGGGGTACACTGCTCCAGGTACTTTCCATCTTATTTTTTTCTTCCAATTTAGCTTAAACACTGCTCCAGATACTCATGATTAAAGCTAAACAAACATTTAGCCAAGAACATCAATATTGAAAGAACAAATAATGAACCTTAGGAGGCTACAACCATGAACGAAGAAAAACACAAAACGCGAAATTAGGAAAATGTCCAAAAACACTAAAATGCTAATTTGAAGCCCTAGATAATAGAATTTGGTCAAAATAGGGTGGGCAAGTGGCATAGTCACTAGTCTTTACAAATGACAACCATGTCAAAAAAAATCTCTCGGCCAAGTTTCATGCAATTCCGAGCTCATGACTTTTCGATCCTAATATTCTGTTTACTTGTAATTAACTTGACACACTACTAGTTCTACATCATTAACACTGTTATGAGCAAAGTTGGATTACTATTTCACATCGAGTAATTGATTTTCATTGCAGAACTTGCCTACACAATGGAGGTGAATGAAAAATGTGATGTTTATAGTTTTGGGGTTTTGGCATTGGAAATACTGGTAGGGAAGCATCAAGGGGATCTCATCTCATCTGTGTCATCGTTGTCCTCTTCTTCGTCTTCAACGGTACATCATTTGCTATTGAAGAATCTGTTGGACCAACGTCCTTCATCTCCCAGGAATCGAGTAGGAAAGGAAGTGGTGACTGTTGCAAAAATAGCAGTCTCATGCTTACAATCCAATCCGCAATCTCGGCCCTCTATGCAACAAGTTTCTCAGGAGCTATCAACTCAAAGACCCACTGCGCAAAAACAGTTTGACACCATTACAATGGGACAACTACTTGATGTTGAGGATTGACTCTGAATGTTGAAAATTTACACTCATAGATTATTCTGCTATAATTTATATTTATATAAGTCGTATTGAGTCGCATCCGTATGGACCGTATCCTAATTTTTGAGAGAAATGGTGAATTCCTTTATCCCGCACAACAGTGCCAATCTTCCCATAAATCTCTTCGAAATTTTCATTCCAAACAAAACATAACGTAAAATTGTTGGTTTTGAGCGTGGGAAAGTATGGAGAGAACACAAGAAAGTTCATACACGTCTCTTTTGTCTATTTTTTTTCAGCATAGTACATACATATATATATATATAAACAATACAACACATGCTCTTGACCTTTTCTAATCTAAGAGCTTTCTAGACTAAGCTAGATAAAGACAAACACATAGCACATCTCTCACACGTGGTATACATAAAACACATGGACACACATTTGACACATGGACACACATATGAAGCACACGTGTACTCCAACACTCCCCTTACTGCATATGTGTGCAAATCTGTAGTCTCCACTGAATACACCTCCAACCACAATAGTCTCCTCACACAAGCCCAAACACAATTACGGGTCTCATTAGACCCCTCAAACACGTGTAGCCAGCTAGGCTATCGCCAGAAATTTGAGGCATGCCGCCTCCAAATGGGCTAAGTGAACAAGACACGTGAAGCTTTGTTTCACTCCACCGCAGGTCCCAACAAAGAACTACCGTTCACCAAGAGTCTCCACTGCCGACCTTACGCCGCTCAGTATTCCCGACTCAGAAAGATGAAATCTGCCAAGATTTCACACAAGCAGACAAATGGAGGAAAAAACACAACACCCGGGTCATCAACAACCGTCAAACGACCACCAAATAGCTAGAACACAACACAGACCACGGGTCACACCAGACACTGTGCTACCATATACACACCAAATACAACTCCTACATCTCATACCACGGGGAACCACAAAAAAACTACAAAATTTCATTTTCTCCATAAAAAATACCACAGATTGCAGTCACAAAGTCCTTGAAATCTGACGATGCTAGACTACTCCGCTGGTCAATCACACCATTCAGATCGAACCACCATGCGTCACGAACGTACTATCCGAAAAACAGCACAATCGGACCATGGATCGACTCCAAATAAACCAATTTCAGATCTGCAACCAGTGAAGAAATAAGCGTACCCCGTCGATGGAACACCGTCGTCCGACCACCACACGAGCTTGCTACTGCCTTCGACCACCAGGACTGATCCCAGCCATCACACAACATCAACAGAAGCTCAAATCACCAGAAAAAACAACTCAACGATGGCGGTTCCACTCTTTGATCAACACAAAAGAACACAAATGGATGTAGGTCGTAAAAGAAAAAAATACAAAGGAAACCAACAAAGATTTACAAGAGTGTGGCTGCCACCACCACCCATAAGGGCAGTGGCAGCATAGCACAGTCTCACAGGCCCTCTAAGAAACCGCTTCGATAGCACTTGTTGGTTTTGAGAGGGGGAAAGTATGGAGAGAACACAAGAAAGTTCACACACGTCTCTTTTATGTATTTTTTTTTCAGCATAGTCCATACACACACACACATATATATAAACAATACAACACATGCTCTTGACCATTTCTAATCTAAGAGCTTTCTAGACTAAGCTAGATAAAGACAAACACATAGCACATCTCTCACACGTGATTTACATAAAACACATGGACACACATATGAAGCAGACGTGTACTCCAACAAAAATGAATGAATAAAAACCTGAAACCAACAAAACAAAGAGCAAAAGGCACAATTAAGTGAAAAATGCAGGTCCATCAGTATATAGAAAATGAAGCATTTGCATTAATAAGAACCAAGGGGGAGCAACCCAAAAGAAAAGACAGTCCTAGCATATCAAATAGAAAAAAAAATCCCTACAACCTCACAATCCGTACGACCTAATCTAGTTAGATACAGATTTTGTGGAGAAGATATGTACATATGATAATATGACGGATATGGTGATAAAGCTCGTGACGGGAGTCAAGTTCAAGTATTGTTTTGGACTTGATAAATGTTACGGGAAATTCCAACTAGGGATGGAAGTACCTTGACCCAAGGAGGAGAATTATGGAGAAGTTGTTCAAGTTGAAGAAAATTAAAACTGTTGGAATTCTGCCGGCTAGCTGTGGATGCTATTTTTGGATCTAAAGGATTGTCCGCTGGGTATACCCTCCTCTCACGCATTTATTTCAGAACTTTCAGTAATGCATCCCCTTTTATGGCAACTTCAAAAGACTAAAGATATACCATGAGGATGTATATGCCTTTCAAACAACATCAACCCAAAAGATACACTGTTAACATCAGCATCGATATTTGACTTGGAATAATTATATGTGAGAGAAGTGGTTGCAATAAGTGTAATTTTTGTTGCTTTGAAAATTTTTGCGATCTAGCTAGCTAGAGTAATAATAATGATTAAAAAATGGAATAACAATATTTTTTTTTTATTTTGTCATGAAAGTTGTGAAGGTTCAAACATACTCCACAAAGGAGAATAAACTTATAATAATTGCAATACAGATCAGCAATTTTGTCTCTCTCTTTTTAAGTAACTGACAACAATACATATAAATTTGTCATTTGCATATTTGATATGAATCTAAATAATGGCTGCGCACATAGAAGTTTACCACATGACAGTATAGTAAATTGGGCAAAACCAGCGCATGGTCACAAGAATATTGCTCTCAATGTGAATCGAACTTAATAACTTCCAAAGCCATACAGTTTGGACTAAGAGATTCACCTCTAGACTACGATTCATCCAAGTAAACCCAATCTTGGGCACGTGTATGTATCACATGCAAAGAGTTTTTTTTTTTTTTTTTTAATTCTCAAATTAAATATGCTTTGGTGTTTTGAATATCTAGTTACAAGTTACAACTATATTTGTAGTTTAGTGTCTGTACTTAGACACCCAGAGATGAGGAAGGGCATAATAAGGAAAAAAAAAATATTTTGGGTTCAAAATAAACGTAAATATGGAGATTCTCGAATAGATCAACCTTTCAAACTTCTCCTCAATCCATGAGTAGGTAAGACAATTTGACGAATTGAAATAATTGATTAGAATCAATAGGTGGTGGCATCAAAGTTGTAATAATTAATAACTGCGAGTGGAAACATCAAGAAAGGGATGTTTTGTTTTGTCACAATGCATTAATTCTACAATTATTTGGGCCCGGAAGTAACTATGGGCCTGGATCTAACAGGACTCAGCCTAACTGTGGTCAAACTAGCTTGGCCCAAGTCCATTTCACAAATCAGTAATGTTAAGTAGCGTATATAGTGATAGTTCATGGGAGCCCAAGTCTCTTAAATGAAATTTTAAAATGTTTTAACTCTTAAAATACATATTAGATTTTTAAAAAAAATTACATATTCAGAATCAGTACGTAAAACTCTTTCTAACAAGATCTATTTTCGATGAGTTTTATCGGGTAAATCTTAATTCCATTGTTTTTTTCAATGGAATTTCAAAAAAAAAAAAAAATTCAGAACTAAAACAATGAATTCTAGACTATGCTTTAAAAAACAATAGAATCTATATTAAAACAATAAATTTTGGACAATGAATTCTGGGATAAAAGAGTGGAAATAAAACTATTCCATTGATTAAATCAATGGAATAAACATGTTGGGCTCCCATGGACTACTAAACTGATGGATTACATGTCATTTTCATTTTACAAATAGGGTTGAATATAGGCCCTTGCGCACAACTTTGCAGTTGAAGACTTGGAGTTCAGAAATCATCTGTTGGTAATTGGTATTCACCTTGAATATTAATTAAAAATAAAATAAAATAAATTGAAGGGTTTAATTTCTTGGGTGGTTGTCTCTTGTCTTGATAACGGTTTAATATTTTTAATTGGGAATTCAAATTCAATTTGTTATATTACGTACCCATTATTTGCCCTCTCTTTATGAAAAGACAACAAGACACATTCAAATAGGGCTGTTATGTATCGATATTTACCGATATATCGTATCATTATTGATTTTTTTGGTGTATACCGTTATCAACACTACTATTTTTCGGTATGGTATTTTTACTGTTAATATCGGTATCGGTAACGGTGAGGAAATTTCAACACTATTATTTTTATGGATTATCGATATAGAGGAATTCTTCTATAAGTACTCAAAGTAAGGACTTAAAATAAGTACACATGTTTTTACCATTGATTTAAAACATGTGAGACCCAAAACAGTGAGTCCTACTAATCATTTCATTTAAATCAATGGTCAAAAAACTATACTTATTTTAAGTCCTTATTTTGAGTACTTATAGGAGAATTCATCTACCGATATATATATATATATAGACGAATTCTCACATAAAGGTATAGGCCTAGTTTGGTAAACCTTTTTAAAAATAGCAGATATACTAGTAGAAATGGTGTTAGCAGAAATGCTGGACAATTTTAGTAGCAGATATGTTACCTGAATACTGGATAGGTGTTTGGTTGAACTTTTGCTGTTAACATTTGGGTTGTGTAGCATATTGCGACAAATTACGTGCAGGGGTATTTTGTATATTAGTTGTATATGTTGTATCCAAACATACAAATTAATTTATAAAATTAATATAATGAATTTAATTAAATTCAAGATAATAATAAATTATTAATAAATAAATAAATTATTAATTTAAATAAATTGAACTTATTTATTTAATGGAGTAGATGTTCCGGCAGCTTCCCCTTTCAATACGAGCAAGACGGTGATAGAGGTGAGAAACTCGAGTCTTGGAACTTTAGGGCAAGTCAGGATATATTTGGTATATCAGTAATTGATTGGGGATAAAATAGGAAAAAACTGGTTAAAATTTATGAAATTGTACAAAGGCCTAGCATTTTATAACTAGTAGAAATGCTCCCAAAAAACCTATTGGAATCTGAGCCATGAAATTGTTGTTTGGATGACATGCAGCATTTATACTAGCAAGTAGTATAAATGCCGTCAAAAATTGTCATCCAAACTGGGCCATAATGTAAAAGTATAAACTAAGCGTGATTTTTTAATGGTGTGGATGAATGAGATGACAAGTGGGGTCCACTGTTTTGGATCTCGTATGTTTTAAATCAATGGTGTAAACATAGACCCTTATTTTACACCCTTATATTGAACCCTTATGTGAGAATTCCTCATATATATATATATATATTAATAACTTAATATTATTTTTATTTTTTGTTTTTTTAATGATAACCGTTAAACCTGGTAAATAGATCTACACCATTGATTTTTCAGGGTTCTTTGTTTAACCGATTCACTAATTTCACTCTCATTCTCTCTGCGCAGCCTGCTGCCTTCTACCTCAATTTCGACTTCGGCGACTCCTCCGCTGTAGCAGCTGCGAGAGAGGCAGAGGCGGTAAATTCGAGGCGCGTGGGTTTGGGCGAGTACCACGAATAGAGGAGGTCACGCAAAAGGCCCTTCTTGTCGATGCTGCTGGTATTCTCCTCGTTCCTTCCCAACCTGTTCTTCTGTCTCTTCTTGGACTGTATTAAGGAGGAAATTAAGGAGGATGTTAAGGAGGATATTAAGGAGGATATCAAGGAGCATGTTAAGGAGGATATCAAGGAGAATATATTATTGATTCCATTACCTTAAATGCATGCATAAATTAGGGAATGTTTCTAGTTGTTTGCCATTGTTTAGGCTTGACTTAGTGCTCTCTTCTCCTATATATATCACTAACATAGATGTAAATGAACATACAATTTTCTCAACACCATACACAATTCTTTTTCTCTGTTTTCTTTACAGACTGTTCCTCGGAATGTTTGTTCTGTATCAATGTCTTACCTGCCTCTTGTCTCTTGGATAAGTGATTATTATTGGGTTGGAGATTCTAGGCGTTCCTCTGATTTCTTCTAATTCGAGCTCCATTCATCTTGCGGGTCACCAGTTTGCTGCCAGGGGCGGCTTCCTTCTTTCCTGATCTTTCCTAATGTTCAGGTGTTGGTTTTTCTGGAGTTTTTGATGATCATCAGTTTGCTGCCAAGTTGGGTTGTATTTTTTGATCAGGTTGCTGTGCTTAGGAAATTGGATTGTTGTTGTGGATTTGCTTTTCTGATTCTTTTTGGTATAACTGGTTTTAGATTTATAGACAAATTGGTGAGAAGTATGGAGTTGATTATTCGGAGGATGAGATATTGAGCAGATACAGAAGGGCATATGAGCAGCCTTGGGGAAGATCATGACTAATTAATGCTACCAAAATATTTTTTTTGTGAAAATGATTTGAAGGCATACTAGCTGACAACAATATATTGCATACAAAGTAAGGTCTAGATTAGTACCAGTCACCGGATATTGGAGTATGAAAACACGACAGTACAAAAGTATAGATGTAAATAGCAAGTAGCAACTCTAAACGAGTACATTATTTTTATAAATATGGTAAATTATAAGTTCTGAGAGAGAGTTGGTATCACAGCACTCCATGAAAGAAACCGCATATGCAGAATCAATCATCAACATCAAGTAGCTGTCCCATTGTAATGGTGTGAAACTGTTTCTGCACAGAGGATCTTTGAGTCGATAGCTCCCGAGAAACTTGTTGCATAGAGGGCCGAGATTGCGGATTGGATTGTAAGCACGAGACTGCTATTTTTGCAACAATCACCACTTCCTTTCCTGCTCGATTCCTGGGAGATGAAGGACGTTGGCAAATGATGTATTGTTGAAGACGAAGAAGACGACGATGACGACACAGATGAGATGAGATCACCCGGATGCTCCCCTACCAGTATTTCTAGTGCCAAAACTCCGAAGCTATAAACATCACATTTTTCGTTCACCTCCATTGTGTAAGCAAGTTCTGAAAAGAAGATCATTTACTTGATGTGGCTAGTGTTAGGAATCAACCTTAATAATTAAGAGTGAATAGCACAAATATTAATGGAAAACAAAACAACATAAACATAGGGTTTTTACGTGGTTCATGTTATAGTAGTTAGAACGATGCAAACAACAGAATTAAGAGTGTGGAAATTAACATACACGAGATTTACGTGGTTTGGCAATGTGCCTACATCCACAGAGTTGTAGAGATTTTACCACTTTAAGGGAGAGAAAAAAAAACAATAGCAATACTCTCTCTATGATTTGGTAGCCATTAACAAGAGAGAGAAAACAATATGAGATTAGGTTATAAAAGACCTAAAGCATCTTTTTCATATTCCGAGTGACTTTACGAAACTGCGCTCCCAATTAGGACATACTTCAACTAAACAATTCACCCACTATAGGTTATGTCCAAAAGTCACCACAGTTATCACTATGTCAAGAAAAAGGTACAATAAAATTTCAGGTAATTCAGAATAAATAGGCCTCGACACTAGAGACATTCTACAATGTTGAAATTGCCCCTCTCTAGTCTCAAGGAAACCAAAAATTTCGTACAATCATGGGTCAGGCTCCATAAAACCTATCACCTAGCAAGCCAACATAGCTCCCAACAAGCGAAAGTGGAAGAAAATTAAGATGGAAATTACCTAGAGCAGTGTACCCCAATGTGCCTGCTAATGAAGTCCAATTGGATGAGTTAGGGTTCAAAATTCTTGCAGTGCCAAAGTCAGAGACATGAGCTTCATATTCTTCATCCAACAGAACATTTTTGCTTGATATGTCCCTATGAATTATAGGAGGTGAGCAGTCATGGTGCATATAGGAAATAGCATTGGCTACTCCTTTGACAACATTCATTCTCTTACTCCAATCAAACGCCATTGCTTGTTCCTCATCACCAAGTATCTTTTCCAAGCTCCCTCCATCCAAAAACTCATAAACCAAAAGTGAATGCCGTGGATGTGAGCAGAAACCATGGAACTTGACAATATTCCGATGTCGGATTTCTGTCAAAGCAAGAATTTCGCTTGTAAAAGCTTTTGAATTTGCAACTTCACAGTCTGGTAGTTGGTGAAGTTTCTTCACAGCCACAATTTGTCCAGTTGATAATACAGCTTTGTAGACACTTCCAGTCCCTCCCACTCCAATGCAATACTTGGACTCAAATCCCTAAGTTGCTTCAATGATGTTCTCATAAACCAACTTTCCATCATAGCTCCATATTGTGAATAGATTTTGATATTCTCCTTCCCTAGATTTGTTCTCTGTCTTCCGTTGTCTCTTTGTACGCGCAAAAAAAGTCACAAAAATGATTAGCAGGAGTAAAAGAACACATACAATGGGGATTGTGGCTAGAATCACCACTCTTTTGCCTCTCTTCTTTGCTTGACGGTGGCTGATCGAAGTAGGACAAGCCTTCAAACCGGTAACATTTCCGCACAAACCTTTGTTATCTCTAACTGCGTTGAAGGGCATTGTGTGGAAGGCTCCAATGTCAGGAACTGGGCCCTCTAATTGGTTGTAGGATATATCAATGGAAGTCAAGCTTAACAAATCACCAAAACTTGATGGGATGCTACCGGAGAGGTTATTATGTGAAAGATTCAGCCTTTCTAAGGTTTTCAATTCTCCTAATCCACTAGGAATCTCTCCTATCAGCGCATTGTGACTGAGATCAAGACTTTCGAGGAAGCCTAATTTTCCAATCTCAAACGAAACTTCTTCCAGGAATCCATTCCAGCTCAAATTCAATTCCAGTAGCTTCTTGCAGTCTCTTAGTTCTCTTGGAATAGAACCATTTAGACTGTTGGCTCCAAGATTGAGATATCTTAAGTTTGACAGATTACCAATCTCTACAGGTATTTTGCCTGAAAGCTAGTTACCACTTAGCTCAAGTTTGTATAATGATGGCAACCTTCCCAATTCCTTCGGAATCTCTCCAACTAGATTGGTTGAGGAGAGATCAAGTAAAGAAAGGTTAGTTGCCTTTCCAAGCTCCGATGGAATTCTACCAGAAATATTATTCCTTGCCATTTTCAAGCTTGTGAGATTGTGACAATGCCCCCATTTCCATGAAACCTCGCCATGCAGATTATTATCACTCAAATCTATGTAGTTTAAGTGAGGATATATGCCAAAACTTTCTGATAGATTTCCTACTAAATGGTTCCTATCCAGCCTGACTCTAATCAAACTGGTACAACTTTTCAAGCTCTTTGGGATTGGACCTTGAAAATGATTATCATAAACGGCAAGTACCTTAAGTGATCCACTATGGCATAGGCGTTCTGGTAAATGACCAATGAAGTTATTTTCGGCTAAGAACAAGATCTGCAACCGAGTAAGATTAGTTATTTCCAGTGGAATTTTCCCATGGAGCTTGTTATCAAATAACGTTACATCAGTAAAAAACTTAAGTTTCCCTATCTCTGGTGGAATGGTGCCAGATAACTCTGTTTGAAATATCGCCAATTCCGTGAGCTTTGTCATGTTTCCAATGGAAGATGGGATTGTCCCAGAGAGTTCATTTTCAAAAAGGTCAAGAAAGGATAGATTAGTCAAGTTCCCAATAGAAGTAGGAATTGTACCATTTACACTGTTACTTGATATGTCAAGCTCACTAAGTGATCCAAGTTTCCCAATTTCTGGAGGTATAGAACCTGAAAGTTCATTCTTATAAAGATAAAGACGGGATAAATTACTCAAGTTTCCAATGGAAGCAGGGATAAAACTTGTGAGAATGTTTTTATACAATCCAAGCTCAGAAAGATGTCTCAGCTTCACTATTTCCCAAGGTATGGAGCCAGAGAGTTTGTTTTCGAAAAGGTGAAGAATGGATAGATTAGTCAAGTTCCCAATAGAAGCAGGAATTGTACCATTTAGATTGTTCCATGGCACGTCAAGCTCACTGAGTGATTTAAGATTCCCAATTTCTGGAGGTATGGAACCTGAAAGTTAATTTTCATAAAGATAAAGAATGGATAAATTACTCATGTTTCCAATGGAAGTAGGGATAAAACCTGTGAGAATGTTTCCATGCAAAGTAAGCTCAGAAAGATGTCTCAGTTTTCCTATTTCCCGAGGTAAGGAGCCAGAGAGTTTATTTTCATCAAGGTAAAGAACGGATAGATTAGTCAAATTTCCAATAGAAACAGGAATTCTACCATTTAGACTATTATATGACATGTCAAGCTCACTGAGTGATCTAAGATTCCCAATTTCTGGAGGAATTGAGCTAGTTAGTAAATTGTCACCTAGGTCACATACACGAAGACTATTCAGCAAGCCCATCGCGGAAGGAATATTTCCTGAGAGTTTATTGTAGGACAAGATGAGTGTGGTGAGTTTGGAGAGGCTGCTGATGTGAAAAGGGATTGTTTCGGAAAGCGAATTATTTCCTAGATCAAGAGTAAGGAGATTAGGCAAGGATGAGAAGTTGAGACTATGAAGAGTACCTCTCAAACCATGACTCGAGAGGTCCAATCCGATGATGCTGCCGAATTTGCCGCAAGTGACTCCTTCCCAATGGCAAGTCCCATTTGCGACAACCCATGAAGTTAGGAGAGATTGGCTGTGTTTGGAGAGACTGGCTTTCCATTTTATAAGGGCCTCTCGTTCATTAATCCTACTAGAAGTGAGAGAAGTTGCAGATGGGGTGGAAGCCAAGAGTGTGAAGGATGAAAGCAAGACTATGGCAAGTAAGAACAAAGGCTGCTGGCATGTTTTGTAGAATGGCTTGCATGGAAGCATCATTGTTCGTGGCTGCAATACTACTAATTGCTACAAGAAACAAAGAGCGATATTGCTTATATATGTTGTATACTAAATCCTGTAGAAACGGTAGCTAATTATTAGATCCAAGAAACTAAGCTTCAAGCAGGGGCGAAGGCAGGACTTATCATGGGGGTCGCAGTGATGGACAGATGATTTTATGTCACGGTAGTCAAAGTTAAGCAGAGATTGCTGCCCCCGAAATTTTTTTTAAGTTGTCTATTAATTATACCATCAAAAGTATAAAAAAATAACACTAAAAATAAAAAATTTATAAATATAATTACTAATATTTGTCATATGTCTTATCAAAAATATTAGGGATCCCAGTAAATGAGATCCCAGCCATCTCAGTAATCAATCTTGACCATTTATCGATGTAAGTGTAAGGATTCACAAAACCTGACGCACATTAATCAGGGGACATAATTGATTACTGGGATGACTGAGATCCTATTTACTGGGATCGCTATCACTTCTAAGGTCTTATTGTTTCAACCATTTAGGTATAATTTTTTACAAAGGGGGGGTCTAAATTAAAAATTCAGGGGCTTTTTTTATATATATAATTACTGCATACTTAGGTATAATTAACGAATTGTGAGGGGGCTACATTAGGCTTGGCCTCTGGCTTCAAGTTGAAACTTATTTCAGAGTGTTTGCTTGTGTTTTTTTTTTCTTATTTTTTTATTAATAATATTGTACACTTTTTTAAATATGAATTTTATTTTTTTATTAAATCATCTTGTATTTTATAAGTTTGAACATAAGTATAAATTTAATAATAAATATTTATGATAAAAATAAAGGAAATTTACCCAAAAAAAATCATAAAATAACAAATTATACCGTTGCCATATTATTATGTAATTTTTATTTTATCTTTTAAACTAAGCATAATATATTTTGTCAGCTTATAAATTAGCATTACCTATAAGTTTCACATCTGCAGTTTATTCACAACTTGTAAGTTAGGCTTACTTATATAATACAAAGATAGATTAACTATGTCATTACCTAAAAGAAAGGAGAAAACTTGACAGAAGCCCATCATCCTCTGCAAATCAAATCAAATCAAATGCTTTTCTCCATGAAGACTTGACTTGCTGCTGTGTGCTTTCAGACCAATTTAGGGTCAAGAGTTCATACTAGGAAAGAGCATATGAACTGCTCAATAGTTGTACATGGTTTCCTTCAATCGGAATCAGACGTCTCTTTTCGTTTGGCATTTTAAGAATCCTATTTTCTTCTCGGTTGACCCGTGGAGGTGCAACTGGCCTTCTCTCCTTTTGATTTCCTTCACACGTCTTTCTTCTTTTAATTTGTCTTCTTGTGTAGCATTGTCTTCTTCTCCTTTACTTCCATCACAACAGGGCCCACAAAGTCTTCAAATATGCCCATTTAATTGGATTCCACAAATCCAATTACTTTGTTTAATTGGAATCCTCAAGTCAAATCATCCCTTAATTTGCACTAACCGGCCCCACATTTACTTTCTTTTTTCTTTGCTTCACTTGCACTGACACTTGTTTCTTTGAATCACATAGCAAATATGGGCCTAGTTTGCTAAAACTTACCAAACTTTTTCAATGTAACATATATGTTAATAGAAATAGTGATAGTAAAAATGCTGAACAATTTTAGTAATAGATATACTGTTTGAATGTTTTGTAATATTTGATTGAATTTTTGTTGGTAACATTTATTCTGTGTAGCATATTCTGATAAATTAGGTGTAGGGTATTATACATCTTAATTGTAATAGAGAACTATAGTTGTATCCAAACATAAAAAATTATTTATAAAATTAATATATAATGAATTAAAATAAATTAAAGATACTTAATTTATTATAAATTAATAAATTAATTAAAGTTTTAATAACAGTTAATTTATTTATTAAATGAGAAGTATTTTAATAGAACTATTCCTTAATGATATGAGGAGTAGAAATGGAATAAAGTTAATTTGATGGGGACAAAATAGAGAAATGATATTGAAATGCTGGTGAAATTGTTAAATATGGGAGCATTTCAGAAGTAATATAAATGCTAGATAAAAATCTTTTGGTCTATGTGCCCGAAAATTATTGTTTGGATGACTATCAACATTTATACTAACAAGTAGTATAAATATTGGTATAAAAACTATTCCAAACGGGGCCCTGGTCTTTTATCAAACCAGGAAAACATTTGTAATCCATATTTAGCAAATATGGTCTTCTATGAGCACCTAACCCAGCCATCTATCGGTAGGAACAACCACCGGAAGTGTTTGACCCATGTTGTGACCTAGCCATTGACAATGAGAGGAAGAGAAAGAAAAGAGAGAGTGTGAGTGTGAGGGGACGGGAGGGAAGAGAGCGAATATTTGTGTGAAATTTTCAAATTTCAAAATTTATCCACATAGGATGCTGATACGGACATTCCAATTAGATTTGGGTTCCTTTAGGTTATCAAATTTTGGGCTCTATATCATTTTCTTATGCAAAAATGTATGAACTTATTTAGATTTATTTATATTTGTAAGACAAAAACATATGTAAGTTAATTTGTATTTATTTTTATTATATGCGTCTGTTACAACTAAAATGCATAATATCCATATACGTAATTTGTCACAAAATATTACACAGTATAAATATTATCAAAAAAAGTTTAACCAAATATTATCAAGCATTCTTATAGCATATCTGTTATTAAAATTGTCTAATATTTCTACTATCACCACTTCTACTAACAGATATGTTACTTTCAATATGTTTTACTAAATAGGCCTATATATTTTACTATACACTTTGTTAGTATTTGATCAAAGTTTGGTTTATGGTTTTGTTCCTTTCCTCGAAGTCTTCAGGGAATTGAATAACATGAAAATGTGTGGGACCACGTGGGAAACGCTGGAAGTAGAAAAAGGGTGGACCAATTTGACAAAGATGTGTTGGTCTTTGCAAGTTGTGTTTGTAGTGGGTGTGGTAATTATTTTCTTTGTTCACACACGTCACTTTACGTGATTGGTGGATGTTGTGTTTTTTCCCCTTTAGAGCACTTGCAATGGTGTTATTTTGTCTGGGCCAACAAATATGTATGGGGTTTTGTGTTTTGCTGATGTGGTTGTATTGGGTTTTGTGTTTTGTTGATGTGGCTATATTGGAAGATGTGTTTTATATTGAAAGATTGTGTTGTAATGTAGTTTTATTGGGGACAACATGGAGGGAATGAGAATTTGTTGGCCACCATGTTGGGTGGGAAGGAAAATGTGTAGGAATTTGTGTTTTGTTGATGTGGTTATATTGGGAGATGTGTTTTGTTGATATTGTTGTATTGAGAGACGTGTTTGCTTTGACTTTTTATGAAATAGAAGTGGGACCCAATATAGATTTTTGCTGGGCTAACAAATTAAGATTACTGCAGTTGCTCTTATAGAAGTGATAGAGTTGCTGGGTTTGAGCAAGCCGAGAGTGTAAAAAAGCAGTATTTGTGAGAGAGAATATGATACAGAGATTTGTGAGTTAGTTCTTGAGTTCAAGTGAAGTGAATAAGCTCAAACTAAATCACATAAAGAAACAAACACTTTTGAGAATCTCTCAATTTTCTTACTAAGGAATCACTTCAACATAACAATTTCTTCAATACAAAATATGCTAATCTTCACTATAAAAAGAACAATAATATAAATAGGTTGGACGTGTCTCTTTTTATGGTAAGTTCTTCAATGCCCATGATCATGGCTGCTGAAATGAACCCATCAATTGCTCTCCATGATTAACTTTGTTGACCCCCATTTCTTGCTCTCCTTAATCAACTCAATTGACCATTCTTTTGCCATATCAATTCTCATAATATTTTGCTGAGACGTGAAATAACTTCCATTCTAGTATTCATGTGGTCATGCATAATTATAGGCTTATCTTTTGCACCAAGTATTTCTTGAATACCCATATTGCATCATCAAGAGCTCTTTTTTTTTTATTTTTGTAATCTTCATCATATTAGTGTTATTCGACCGGGGACGTAGGCAAGTTGAAGTTGTGTTGAACCTCGTTAAATCTTATGTTATCTTTCTCTCTTTTGTTTCCACAAGTATTCTATATTCGACTTTTGTTTCGTAAAATCCCAACAATTAGTATCGGAGCTGAGGTTCAATGGGTTTTGCAAAATTCGAGATAAAAGATTTTGATGGAGAGAATAGTTTGATGGGGTGGAAGCCAAGAGTTGGAAGGATGAAAGCAACATAATGGCAAGTAAGAACAATGTCTGCTGGCATGTTTTGTAGAATGGCCTGCATGGAAGCATCATTTTTGGTGGCTGCAGTACTACTAATTGTTTCTATGCATATATATATATATATATACACACACACACACTCTGGAAAGGATTTATTGTGGAAGCCTTTGAAGACCTCAGTTTTTCTTTATCTGATTAATGAAGTGTGGGTTTATCTTTTTTATCTTTCTAAACGGTAAATTTACCAATTACCAGTTCACCATAACTGATTGATTGGTATACCGATCAACGGTTTATCAACTCTACCGGTTTCAATAATGGTTTCCTTATTTGAGTTACCGAAGTGATTGGTATACCATGCTATTCACAATTCTGCTTGAACTCAACCTTGCATCAAAAAACCCAAATTTAGAATAATATTTTCACAATTAGAATCAAATAATTAATGCTACCAAAAAATATTTTTTGTGAAAATGATTTGAAGGCATACTAGCTAACAACAATATAATGCATACAAAGTAAGGTCTAGATTAGTACCAGTCACCAGATATTGGAGTATGAAAACAAGACAATACAAAAGTATAGATGTAAATAGCAAGTAGCAACTCTAAACGAGTACATTATTTTTATAAATATGGTAAATTATAAGTTCTGAGAGAGAGTTGGTATCACAGCACTCGATGAAAGAAACCGCATTTGCAGAATCAATCCTCAACATCAAGTAGCTGCCCCATTGTAATGGTGTGAAACTGTTTCTGCACAGAGGATCTTTGAGTTGATAGCTCCTGAGAAACTTGTTGCATAGAGGGCCGAGATTGCGGATTGGATTGTAAGCACGAGACTGCTATTTTTGCAACAGTCACCACTTCCTTTCCTGCTCGATTCGTGGGAGATGAAGGACGTTGGTCCAAAAGATTCTTCAATAGTAAATGATGTACTGTTGAAGATGAAGAAGACGACGATGACGACACAGATGAGATGAGATCACCAGGATGCTCCCCTACCAGTATTTCTAGTGCCAAAACTCCGAAGCTATAAACATCACATTTTTCATTCACCTCCATTGTGTAAGCAAGTTCTGCAAAGAAAATCATTTACTTGATGTGGCTAGTGTTAGGAATCAACCTTAATAATTAAGAGTGAATAGCACAAATATTAACGGAAAACAAAACAACATAAACATAGGGTTTTTACGTGGTTTATGTTATAGTTAGAACAATGCAAACAACAGAATTAAGACTGTGGAAATTAACATACACGAGATTTACGTGGTTCGGCAATATGTCTACGTCCACGGAGCTGTAGAGATTTCACTACTTTAAGGGAGAGAAAAAACAATAGCAATACTCTCTCTATGATTTGGTAACCGTTAACAAGAGAGAGAACAATATGAGATTAGGTAATAAAAGACCTAAAAAACATCTTTTTCATATTCCGAGTGACTTTACGAAACTGCGCTCTCAATTAGGACATACTTCAACTAAACAATTCACCTACTATAGGCTACGTCCAAAAGTCACCACATTTATCACTATGTCAAGAAAAAGGTACAATAAAATTTAAGGTAATTCAGAATAAATAGGCCTTGACACTAGAGGCATTCAACAATGTTGAAATTGCCCCTCTCTAGTCTCAAGGAAACCAAAAATTTCGTACAATCATGGGTCAGGCTCCATAAAACCTATCACCTAGAAATCCAACATAGCTCCTAACAAGCGAAAGTGGAAGAAAATTAAGATGGAAATTACCTGGAGCAGTGTACCCCAATGTGCCTGCTAATGAAGTCCAATTGGATGAGTTAGGGTTCAAAATTCTTGCAGTGCCAAAGTCAGAGACATGAGCTTCATATTCTTCATCCAACAGAACATTTTTGCTTGATATGTCCCTATGAATTATGGGAGGTGAGCAGTCATGGTGCATATAGGAAATAGCATTGGCTACTCCTTTGACAACATTCACTCTCTTACTCCAATCAAACGCCATTGCTTGTTCTTCATCACCAAGTATCTTTTCCAAGCTCCCTCCATCCAAAAACTCATAAACCAAAAGTGAATGCCGCGGATGTGAGCAGAAACCATGGAACTTGACAACATTCCGATGCCGGATTTCTGTCAAAGCAAGAATTTCGCTTGTAAAAGCTTTTGAATTTGCAACTTCACAGTCTGGTAGTTGGTGAAGTTTCTTCACAGCCACAATTTGTTCAGTTGATAATACAGCTTTGTAGACACTTCCATTCCCTCCCACTCCAATGCAATACTTGGACTCAAATCCCTCGGTTGCTTCAATGATGTTCTCATAAACCAACTTTCCATCATAGCTCCATATTGTGAATAGATTTTGATTTTGTCCTTCCCTAGATTTGTTCTCTGTCTTCCGTTGTCTCTTGGTACGTGTAAAAAAAGTTGCAAAAATGATTAGCAGGAGTAAAAGAACACATACAATGGGTATTGTGGGTACAATCACCACTCTTTTGCCTCTCTTCTTTGCTTGACGGTGGCTGATCGAAGTAGGACAAGCCTTCAAACCAGTAACATTTCCGCACAAACCCTTGTTATCTCTAACTGCGTCAAAGGGCACTGTGTGGAAGGCTCCAATGTCAGGAACATGACCCTCTAACTGGTTGTAGGATATATCAAATGAAGTCAAGCTTAACAAATCACCAAAACTTGATGGGATGCTACCGGAGAGGTTATTATGTGAAAGATTAAGCCTTTCTAAGGTTTTCAATTCTCCCATTCCACTAGGAATCTCTCCTATCAGCACATTGTGACTGAGATCAAGACTTTCAAGGAAGCCTAATTTTCCAATCTCAAACGGAACTTCTTCTAGGAATCCATTCCAGCTCAAATTCAATTCCAGTAGCTTCTTGCAGTCTCCCAGTTCTCCTGGAATAGAACCATTTAGACTATTGGCTCCAAGATTGAGATGTGTTAAGTTTGATAGAATGCCAATCTCTATTGGTATGCTGCCTGAAAGTTGATTACCACTTAGCTTAAGTTTGTATAATGATGTCAACTTTCCCAATTCCTTTGGAATCTCCCCAACTAGTTGGTTTGAGGAGAGATCAAGTAAAGAAAGGTTAGTTGCCTTTCCAAGCTCTGATGGAATTCGACCAGAAATATTATTCCTTGCCATTTTCAAGCTTGTGAGACTGTGACAACGCCCCCATTTCCATGAAACCTCGCCATGCAGATTATTGTCACTCAAATCTATGTAGTTTAAGTGAGGATATATGCCAAAAATTTCTGATAGATTTCCTACTAAATGGTTCCTATCCAGCCTGACTCTAATCAAACTGGTGCAGCTTTTCAAGCTCTTCGGGATTGGACCTTGAAAATGATTTTCATTGATGGCAAGTTCCTTAAGTGGTCCACTATGGCATAGGCGTTCTGGTAAATGACCAATGAAGTTATTTTCGGCTAATAACAAAACCTGCAACCGAGTAAGATTACTTATCTCCAGTGGAATTGTCCCACGTAGCTTGTTATCAAATAACCTTACATCAGTAAGAAACTTAAGTTTCCCCATCTCTGGTGGAATGGTGCCAGATAACTCTGTTTGATATATCGCCAATTTTGTGAGCTTTGTCATGTTTCCAATGGAAGATGGGATTGTCCCAGAGAGTTTGTTGTCAAAAAGCCAAAGACGAGTTAATTTTTGCAAGTTGCCAATGGAACGAGGAATTGTACCCATAAGATTGTTGATTGACAAAGCAAGCACATCCAGCGAATTTAAAGATCCGATTTCATGAGGTATGATTCCAGACAAAGCATTGGAGAAAAGTTGGAGAATGGAAAGATTTGCTAAGTTTCCTATTGAAGTGGGGAGGGTACCTGTCAGAATATTATTTGAAAAGTCAAGTACTTTGAGAGATGTTAAGAGTCCAATTTCTTCTGGTATGGAACTTGAGAGATTGTTTTCATAAAGATAAAGAACGGATAAATTACTCAAGTTTCCAATAGAAGCAGGGATAAAACCTGTGAGAATGTTTGTTTGCAAAGCAAGCTCAGAAAGATGTCTCAGTTTCCCTATTTCCCAAGGTATGGAGCCAGAGAGTTTGTTTTCAAAAAGGTAAAGAAAGGATATATTAGTCAAGTTCCCAATAGAAGCAGGAATTGTGCCATTTAGATTGTTACTTGACATGTCAAGCTCACTGAGTGATCTCAGATTCCCAATTTCTGGAGGTATGGAACCTGAAAGTTTATTTTTATAAAGGTAAAGAACTGTCAAGTTCCTCAAGCTCCATATAGAGGTAGGGATAATGCCTGTGAGGTTGTTTGCATACAAACCAATCATAGAGAGACTCCTTAGGCTTCCTATTTCTGGAGGAATACAGCCAGTTAGAAAATTTGCACCAAGGTTACATACACTAAGACTATTCAGCAAGCCTATCTCAGAAGGAATATTTCCTGAGAGTTTATTGTAGGACAAAAAGAGGGTGGTGAGTTTGGAGAGGCTGCTGATGTTAGAAGGGATGGTTCCGGAAAGCGAATTTGCTCCTAGATGAAGAGTAAGGAGATTAGGCAAGGAAGAGAAGTTGAGGCTGTGAAGCGTACCTCTCAAACCGTAACCTGAGAGGTCCAAGTGAATGACGCTTCCGAATTTGCTACAAGTGACTCCTTCCCAATGGCAAGTCCCATTAGCGACGACCCATGAAGATAGGAGAGATTGGCTGTGTTTGGAGAGGCTAGCTTTCCATTTGAGAAGGGCCTCTGGTTCATTCCTACCAGAAGTGAAAGAAGTTGCAGATGGGGTGGAAACCAAGACTTGGAAGGATGAAAGCAACACAATGGCAAGTAAGAACAAAGCCCGCTGGCATGTTCTGTAGAATGGCTTGCATGGAAGCATCATTGTTGGTGGCTGCAATACTAGTAATTGTTATGCATGGATATGTAGACTTTGGGAAGTATTTATTGTAAAAGTCTTTGGAGACCTCAATTTTGTCTGCATATGGACCATAAGGCGCATATTCTACGTTGAAGACCCACAAGACTTGATACCTTATAGCATTTTAGGACTCTTCAGATTTACTGTAGTGGCAAAGAAATCGTACAGGCCCCAACGCGGTTAGTCACATCATCGGCCCCTACCCACAAATGATAGCAGGACCCATTGACTAAGTGCCAATGGATGCATTTCAAGTTGTCAACTCAAGATCTCGTCTAAATCTTTAATTTCATTATAGCATATACAACTAGTCACTCTGTCCAAGACAATAAATCTCTGACATTTCACTACCCTCTCCACTAAGTCATGTCAAGTATCGTTCAGTCGATCCAAGTCCTCTTGACCAAAGGATACGTATAATCTCCCCCAGCATCCGACAAACCATCGAGGAAAGTGTCCACCCGATAGATTGCCTTATACCAAGCGATCCCTGGCATCGTCATTGGGACATGTCTCCCAATAACCTCGAGACCCACACTAATCTCGTCACTAACACAACCTTCATTTAATAAATACCCCCAAGTCTTATTTCCAATTTAGCGTTTGAAAATTGACATAAGTTTTATCATAATATCTCCACCTGAGATTTACTTTTGAGAAACCTGCTATCCAACTCCGAGGGACAAGATCGACCAAAGTGGGATATCCACATTATCTTCCTTGTGCAACTGAGGTTATAAAGAGTCTTCTTGTTCAATGAGAAAGGGGATCCCCAAAAAATTAGTTAGACAAACTCAAAGATTGGTATCCTCTTTCAAATACTGTTTTACACTTTTACTTTTACCTTACTAAATTACTTGAGAACCCATCTAACTTGATCGTCAGAGCCCTATCAATCGACATCTCCGCCGACCTTAAGGACCTCTTACTCTTCTCACTTGAATTTTGCCGGACTACTAGTGATCCCATCAATATATTCTTGATTGTAGAATTTACCCCCTACATTTACCATCAATTCTTCATAAATATAAATTTATCCATCACAAATATTTGTTTATATAAGTAAAAGTGATTTGTGAGCATTGCTTCGTAAATTGCCACATTTGTGGTTTTGGTGAATTTGTCTTGCTGTGAGTCTTTTAAAATTATTGAATTCATCCGGTCTTTCGCAACAACCAGTAATTGCATTTAGGGGTGGCAAAAAATTTGTTTCGGGTCAAACAAAATCACGTATTTATGAAATATTTACATTTCAGACCCTAATCCAGATTGGATTTCGGAGTTACTTAATTGACCAAATCCATATTGATTTAAATTCAAAGAAGTAAACTGAACAATAATCTAATCCGGATTAGAATTCGGACAGCTAAATCGGACAAACTTTATATGTTTAGACCCATACCCGATTTTAAACTGAACAAAATTTCTGTGTTTGGACACATATTTCAGACATATAACTTATGTTCAAACTTGATTTAATCCAGAATATTGGACAAATTCGATCATTCGGACCCGACAGAGTTTTGTTATCCCTAATTGCACTCGAACCCAAGATAGAATTCTTGTGGTAGAGAGAAGTTGACGTAAATGATACGGTCAGACAAGCATTTAATTTATTGCATGGTGTGATCATAAGCTTTTGTTCTAACCCAAAACGGGAAGGGATCAAATATATGAACTGTCATTACCTTACCTAAAAGAAAGAAGAAAACTTAATTGACAGAAGCCCACCCTGCGAAAATCAAATGCTTTTCTCCATGAAGACTACTTGACTTGGTGCTGTCGCTAACAAACAGAAGCACTAACAGTTGCATGATGAATGCAGTGGTCGTTGGGGAGACTTGAGGTTCCTGCTTTTCAACAAAACCAGTAAGCCGTAGGATGACCCACATCTATTTTCTTTTGGCCTTCTAGGAATCCTATTTTCTTTTGGGTCCAACTCGCTTTCTCTCCTTTTGATTTCCTTCACACGCCTTTCTTCTTTTTTAGGAAAATCCTATTTTCTTCTCTGTTGAGGTGCAACTGGCCTTCTCTCTTTTTGATTCCCTTCACACGTCTTTCTTCTTTTAATTTGTCTTCTTGTGTAGCATTGTCTTCTCCTTTATTTCCATCACAACAGGGCCCACAAAGTCATCCCCATTTAATTGCATATATTCCACAAATCCAATTAGGACTTTGTTTAATTGGAATCCTCAAGTCAAGTCATCCCTTAATTTGACATTTACTTTCTTTTCTCTTTGCTTCACTTGCACTGCAACTTGTTTCTTCCAATCAGTCAGTCACACAGCAAATAAGGTCTTTTATCACCCACTGTATTCATTAACATCAAACCAAGAAAACATCTGTAATATCCATTTATTATTTCCAACAAAGAGATACAAAAGCAAGTGCAAATTGAGGTATAAACATGAGATAATTGTTGCATAGTGAAAAACTGTGCCAACTCTTGTGGACGTAGCTTATATATTGGGTGAACCATGTAAAAATCATATGTTCATGTTGTATCTCTTCTTTAATCTTTTTGCTATTCGCTGTTATTTGACACCTGGAGCAGTATACCCAAATGTACCTAATTATCCTACCCCATTTGTTAGATATTACTCAAAGTTTCTTGTGCCATTGCAATTTAATTTCATACTATGTATGCATGGTAACCGTGTGATGGGTGATTTGGGATCCTGATTGTAGAATCAATATTTTGGTGGCATCAAAATTGTAATAATTGGTAACTATGAGTGGCAACATCGAGAAAGAGATGTTTAATTTTGTGACAGATTCTATAATCATACGTTAACCACAATGCATTAATTCTATAGCAAATGCCATATAAGTACCACTTTGACAATTTATGAACACATAAATCCACTTGAAAATCTCTTTTACACATAAGTATATCTTTTTCACATAGATGTCTCTTTTAAAAAATTAATAAATTTATAATTTAATATTTGTCATTCTTCTTCAATAGTCATAGAAGTAAGAATACTTAGATCTAAGAAATCTCTCCTCCATTTTCACCACTGCCACCTCCACTCCACCACTATCACCGTCCGTCTCTACTACTGTCATAGTCTATCTCACCGTCGCTCCTCCACCATCATCACACCTCCACCACCGTCGCACCTCCACCATCTTCTTCTTCATTTTCTTGTTCTCCATCTTCTTATTTTTATTATTCTTCTTTTTCATCTTCTTAGATTTGAGATGTAATATGAGATATGAGATCGCAATATGAGATGTACAGAGTTTAGATCTGAAACTGCAACATATGTCTATGCTACAGTTTGAAATTGTAACATTACGCGAACAAAACGGGCCAACTTTGGATCTTCCTTTCAGGTGGTCGTTTTGGATGGAATATGATTGGACATTTTGCATCTCAGTGAGGGGAGTCGAACGGCAGTGGTGGTGTAGCATACAATCGCCAAAATCATTTGGATTTGAGACATTTTCTTTCATGTTACAATTTCAAACAGTAACATGAACTGGTATATTGCGAGGGTAGTAATGTAATTGGCATGCACAGGGGTACTTATGTGTCCATATGTTTTTCAAGTGAACCTAAATGTCTAAAAATTTTCTTAAGGGTACCGCTGAATATAGGCCCATGCACTCACCTTTGTAGTTGGAGTTTCGCTTGAATCTCATGGGGCATCTGGTTCATACATAAATGAGTGTAATGTGAGTATGAGACAAGCGTGAAATGAGTGTGAGGTGAAAATGAGGTGAGTGTGATCATGTTTGGTATGAAATAAAGGGTGAGTAGGAGTGTTAGAATTTTCATATTACCATTTTTTCTTTTTAAAAAAATATTTCCTATTGTTTTGGTTTCACTAATTAGGGTTTGTGTAGAATAGTCATTCTCACCATTTTGATGAGCTTGACTATTCTTTACAAAAAGAGAATAGAGGGTGGAATGAGTTTGAAATTTCACCCTACCAAAATCAACTAAACAAGAGAATTGTTGATTCCCACACTCATTTCACCCTCTAAATATCAATCAAATGCCCAATTAATTCATAAAAATAAAAATAAAATTATGATTTTAATTTCTTGGGTGGTCACCTTGGTAAATGATGTGTCATCAGTTTGGCATAACCCAACTGAGTGGCTTCTAAGCAAAACTCACACACTCCCACATCAACAATGCGTTTTCTCTAAGTCTAAGTCCCATTAGCGACGGCCAATAAAGAGCAACCCCTTAAGGGTAAACCAACGCATCCATAGTGAGACGGAGCCCAAAGAGGACAATATTGTTGGTGTGTTTGGGTTGCGAATTTTAAGATGGTATCGGAGTCAAGTTTCGATCCAATTAGACATGATATCTACGCTACTTATTGGATTTGACGTAACTTAGCCCAAAAGTATGGGGGAATGTTAAGACTATAATCACTACAAAAAAAACAGATTTTTTGCGACGAAAATTTTGTGATAGAATTTGTTCCGTCGCAAATGATATATTTTGCAACAGAAATCTAGCAAATTTCCATCGCAAAATTTGTTGTAATATTATACCTTTTTAGCGGCGGAATTGCCTGTCACAAATATTTTCGTCATAGCTTGTGACTCAAATTCCTGGCAAAATTTATTGACGGAAAATTAATTCCTAAAGATATGAAGACGGAACAAGAGAAACGTAAACTACAAACTTTCAGTGGTGATTCAGTTTGTGGGAGATAGCCGCGGCAAGGGGATGTCTTGGACGATTTCCAGGTGGAGAAATGATGGGAATCATAAAGAGATTTTCTGCAAGTGGATGTGTAAACATTGCTTTTGAAAGAACTCGGTGGATTAAGGACATGGGAACTCATAATGAGAGGTTTTATGATCACATCAATTACATCATGCTTTTTATAATGTTTTGCGCGTATTTTGCCGAAAATACGCGCAAAGAGAAACAAACGTTCTGATGTGGGGCCTACGTGGATGATTATTTTATCTATCATAATTAATGATGATAAATATTGATAAAATGATGTACTTAATCTCAAATTTTAAGTTCTTGGTCAAATATTTTTATAATAATATTACTTATTTTTTAGATGTCAATAATTCTTTTTTATTTTCGGGGTGAGAATTCACAAATTTAGCGTGCACTAAATAGACTTATATTTTAAGTATATACAGGCGAATATCTAGTCTGGTGGTAATGGTGGAGGTGAAAGGGCAGTGGCGGACCCAGGAATTGAAGTTAACGGGGGCACAAAAATGACCCGGGGGTCCGGGGGCAGCGCCCCAGGAATTTTTTTTTGGGTTCTTTATTTAATCGACTTACAAATATAAACGATAAATATAAAAACACATTAATAATATTTTAAACACATAAGAAACTACATTATAATTTATTACAATTGTTCTCTACGAGTTTTCATATTTTGAAAGTGCGATATTAGAACATCATTAGTAATAGTTCCGAGCAACTCCTTTTCTATGTAACATACTAGACAGTCATTCATAAATTGATAACTGATCCGGTTGCGCAAATCTGTCTTGACAATATTCATTCCAGAAAAGCATCTTTCAACACTTGCTATTGTTATAGGCAAAACCAATGCTAACTTCAGAAGTCGATACACCAAAGGATACGAAATATGCTTCCTTGTAGACACTAGCAGTCGAGAATGAGGGTTTTGATTTTTGGGATTTTTCTATTTGGGTTGAATGAGGGTTGGGTTGGGTTGGGTCTTAGTTAATGGGCTAAGTGTGTGAATGAGAGTTGGGTTGGGTCTTAATTAATGAGCTAAGTGTGTGAATGAGAGTTGGGTTGGGTCTTAGTTAGTGGGTTAAGTGTGTGTAATGGGGGCCTTTTATTTTTTTGTTGGGGGCCTTAGTGTCAAATTGTTAAGAATGTAGGGTATATTTAGTGAAAAAAATTTTAACTGACTGGGGGCCCGTGCCCCCAGTGACTATGCAGTGGGTCCGCCATTGTGAAAGGGTACAGTCTAGATATCATAGGTTTAAGTTTTGGAAACACCTCCCCACATATTATTATGTGAAGATAAAGGTTCGAGTACATCTTGTTTATCATTGTCCCTGTTTAGTGCAGAAGTCTTATGCACGAGAGCTTTTAAATGAATATACTATGCATTCCAAATGAGAATTAAAATTACTTTGTATTTTGATTATGAATTGATGAACACATGTGGGATGTGACCTAGTTTTCGGTTTTTCACAGGCTCTATACTTATGCAAAGTTCACAAGACTCGTGTGTATCACCGAACCATTAGTTGAAATGATAAGACTTGCGTGTATCATCTTAATAACCAAAGTTCAATTTCACTCCTCGTTTTAAAAAAAGATTAATAATATGATCGTACATGGCTTTATATTGTCATAGCTATAAAAGAATAGAGTATGATACTATATCTATCGCCATCAAAATTCCAATTTTTGTACCATAATACTTGACATTTTGGTACAAGTTGGTAATGTAGCATGTCCATTACAGGATGCAACTATATAAAAGCATTATAAAACCATGATGTAATTAGATTGAGTTCAATATTAAACCTAGGAGTTTCCCTTAGCTAATTGTGCGGTTCATTTATTGTTGAATTCGAGTGGGCACCTAATCACAACTAATCCGACCATTGCTTCTTAGAAATTTCAAACTTGTTTAAGGTAACCTTATTTTGCCCTAATTTTTCTTGCATCATTAATTGAAGTTGACGAAGGAATGAAAGAGTTTCAAGTAATTAATTTAAAGACAGAAACTAGACTATGTTAATTATATGGTTAAGCTTCTTTTTTTTTTTTTTTGTCGTACCCAACTTTGACTGTTGAAATTGTTTTCTAAAACCATTTTTGATGGTTGTGTGGAGGAGACCATGACACAGTCAAGAATGGAAAGAATTATGCAGTTACTAAATTACGTGCTGTTGGCTAACTTAGGGAAGATATAGAGAGAGAATCTACAAAGAAGGTTTTTTAGATTTATCCACACGTTTCAAATTCTCAATTAGTTTTGGTAAAAGAAAACAACCTAATTAATCCTAGCTGGAACGTTAATTAGAGACAAGATTTTGCCTTAATTATTTATAAATGGTCTCTTTTCTTTTCTTTTCTTTTTTTTTTTTAATAGACGTCCCAGGCTCCTGGCTAGATATTATTTTGATGGAAATAACTAAAATAGCCTTATTATTACTCAAAATGGGCCTTTGGTCCAAACAGGTAGCCCATGAACGAAAAAAGAGGTCCAGACTCCAGAGCGAAAGTCCAAACTCGAATGGTAGCTTTAGTCACACACCGATTTTTTCTAAAGACACCCCAATCTAAGTTGGTCATCCCTTGTAACAATCAATCGACGGGGTGTTTTTAGAAAAAACCGGGAAGTGACTAAAGCTATCCAAACTCGAAATAGCATGGAGCACACTCTTGTATAGTTTGGGCTCATTTAGTAGTTTACTTCACAAATGGGCCTTAAATGCAGGCCATGATCGAAGAATTGTTAAAAGAAACAATTCCATAACCAGATGATTTTCAATCAATCAGCATTTTCGAAGTTTTCTTCCCGGAGAGAAAAACCTTACAATTAGTAGGAACATTTTCATAGTTCTCTGCTTGTGACTTGGGGAAATAGGTTTCCAAATCGCGCGCAAATAATATTTAATTTTTTTTGTCCAGAGTGGATTATGATGTATGGATTTTATGGTACAAAATGAAATTGAATGGACCTATTGTAAAAAAAATGTTTACATAGAGGGACCTAATTAAAGCCTTTAATTAAGCGTTCTCTTCATTACTAATGTCAATCTTTTTTAGCTTTTCCCGATTATTGGTGTCTAATAAATAATAATGTAATTTATAATTTTTTAAAACCTAAAAATATATATATATAAAAAATGTTCAGTTAAAAAATATCATTAATCCCTCAACTATTACCCTAGTTTCATTTTCGTTCTTAAACTATTTTTCAACCTAATTTCATCCTCGACTATCATGTGATAGCCTGTTCGTCCCGTAATTAATTCTGACAACGGAAAGATTTGACGTGACATCTTACAATGACATATTAGAAAAATCCAACGGGACAATCTTTGATAAAATTGAACGTTTTGTTCTTGAACTATTAGAAGTACTGTATCACTTTTCATCCCTCAATTATGACATGAGGAAAACAATATTATGATATTTAGAGATCTTTATGTGTGGTTTATACAAGCTAACAAACAGAGGTGACCGAGTGTTGGATAGCAAGTTCAAGTTGTGTGGTTGATAAATGCAGTTGACGGTGGGGGAGACTTAAAAGAGTTCCTGCTTTTCACAAGAAAACCAGTAGTTGTAGGAGGGACCATGGCTGGTACTAGTTTCTCGAAAAAAACAATATTCAGAATTTTTTCCAAAAAAATAAAGAGTCATTACAGTGGAGTCGCTGTAATTTTACTACAACACAGACCCCACAGACCCTTGGAAAATGTTTTGCCGAGGAACCTGACATGCCCTCAGTTGCAAGGAAGAGCTCCAAAAACCATATTAGTTAAAATCAGGCAAGCAGAGCATAAAATAAGTGAACTCACAAGAAAATTCTAATTGATAATATTAATCTAGATTCCTCCCGACAAAAATATAGCTTATTCATTTCCATTTTCGTTAACACTATTCAGGACTTCAATGCCATAATTAATATTGTTGAGACTCTTGCTTATGTCGAATTCATTCACTCGTCGAGAGAGGCTAACGGTGTTGTGGACTTTTTGACCAAGAGTGGTATCGATAGAAGCGAAATGATGACAGCATGGTTTGCATAGCATGGTTCCTTTGGATTGAGTTTTGGAGGGGGCTTGCACGGTCTGCATGTTTTTAATTAGAGTATGAGTCGTAGTGGAAGATTCTCTATCTGTAGTAGTGGCATTCACTACTGTTGTTTTCCTTGGGCTTCCTTGCCATTTTCTTGCTTAGGCTTGCTTAAAGCATACTTTAATAATATATCTGATTTATCAAAAAAAAAGCTTGGAGCGAGTCCCGTCTTTTACCGAGGTTCACTAAAATTTTATTCTTTCGCTTTTCTAATTCATTCTAATTGATCCAGCGCACCTCTCAGTACAGCTACCTCGTTACGACTTCACTCTAGTCACTAGCCATTAAGGTAACGACTCTGGGCATTGGCCAGCTCTCAATGTTATTTACGTCACATAAAGATGGTCTAGATTAGTACCTACATATTGCACTATGAAAACATGAAAATTCAAAAATATAGATGCAAATAGCAAGTAGCAACTCTAAACGAGAACATTATTTTTATAAATATGGTAAATTATAAGTTCCGATAGAGTTGGTATCATAGCACTCGATGAAAGAAACCGCATATGGCAAACCTTAAAACACATGAAATTTTCAACATGCAGAATCAATCCTCAAAATCAAGTAGTTGTCCCATTGTAATGGTGTGAAAATGTTTCTGTACATTGGGTCTTTGAGTTGATAGCTCCTGAGAAACTTTTTGCATAGAGGGCCGAGATTGCGGATTGGATTGTAAGCATGAGACTGCTATTTTTGCAACAGACACCACTTCCTTTCCTGCTCGATTCGTGGGAGATGAAGGACGTTGGTCCAATAGATTCTTCAATAGCAAATGATGTACTGTTGAAGACGAAGAAGCTGACGACGATGACACGGATGAGATGAGATCCCTCGGATGTTCCCCTACCAGTATTTCCAATGCCAAAACCCCGAAACTATAAACATCACATTTTTCGTTCACCTCCATTGTGTAAGCAATTTCTACAAAGAAAATCATTTACTCGATGTGGCTAGTTAGAAATTAACCTTCATAAATAACAATGAATAGCATAAAGATTAACGAAGAAAATAACAGAAATACAAGATTTTTACATGGTTCATATTATAGTTAGAACGAGGCAAACAACAAAACTAAGAGTGCGAAAATTAACAGACACGAGATTCCACTGAGCTGTAGAGATTTCACTACTTTAAAGGAGAAACAAATTGGAATTCTCTGTCTACGACTTGGTGGCTGTTAACAAAATAGAGAAAATAATGAGATTAGGTTGTAAAAGACTTAAAAAAAACATCTATTCATATTCCGAGTGATTTTACGAAAGTGCGCTCCCAATTATGACAAACTTCAACTAAACAGTTCGCCCACTATAGGTTACGTCAACAAGTCCCTGCAGTTATCACTATGCCAAAATAGAAGTACAATGAAATTTCAAGCAACTCAAAATAAATAGGCCTTAGGTCAATAGGGACATTACTACAACGTTGAAACTGCCCCTTTAAAACCAAAAACTTCATACGATCGTGGGTCAAGCTCCATAAATCCTATCACCTAGCAATTCAACATAGTTCCTAACAGGCAAAAGTGGAAGAAAAATAAATATGGAAAGTACCTGGAGCAGTGTAACCCAATGTGCCAGCTAATGAAGTCCAATTGGATGAGTTAGGGTTCAGAATTCTTGCGGTGCCAAAGTCAGAGACATGAGCTTTATAGTCTTCATCCAACAGAACATTTTTGCTTGATATGTCCCTATGAATTATAGGAGGTGAGCAATCATGGTGCATATAGGAAATAGCATTGGCTACACCTTTGACAACATTCACTCTCTTAATCCAATCAAATGCCATTGCTTGTTCCTCATCACAAAGTACATTTTTCAAGCTTCCTCCAGCCAAAAACTCATAAACCAGAAGCGAATGTTGCGGATGTGAGCAGAAACCATAGAACTTGACAACATTTCGATGTCGGATTTTTGTCAAAGCAAGAATTTCACTTGTAAAAGCTTTTGAATTTGCGACTTCACAGTCTGGTAGTTGGTGAAGTTTCTTCACAGCCACAATATGTCCACTTGGTAATACAGCTTTGTAGACACTTCCGTTCCCTCCCACTCCAATGCAATATTTGGAATTAAATCCTTCAATTGCTTCAATGATGTTCTCATACACCAACTTTCCATCATAGCTCCATATTGTGAATGGATTCGGATTTGGTCCTACACTTGATTTATTCTCTTTGTTTCGCCGTCTTTTGGCAAGAGCAAAAAAAGTCACAAAAATGATTAGCAATAGCAGAAGAACACACACAATGGGAATTGTGGCTACGATCACAACTCCTTTGCCTCTCTTATTTGCTTGACGGTGGCTAATCGAAGTAGGACAAGCCTTCAAACCAGTAACATTTCCGCACAAACCTTTGTTATCTCTAATTGCATCGAAGGGCACTGTGGGAAAGACTCCAATGTCAGGAACAGGACCCTCTAACTGGTTGTAGGATATATCAATGAAAGTCAAGCTTAACAAATCACCAAAACTTGATGGTATGCTACCAGAGAGCTTGTTATGTGAGAGGTTCAAGCTTTCTAAGGTTTTCAATTCTCCCAGTCCACTAGGAATCTCCCCTATCAGCACATTGTGACTGAGATCAAGACTGTTAAGGAAGTAAAATTTGCCAATCTCAGGCGGAACTCCTTCCAGGAATCCATTCCAGCTCAAATTCAATTTCATTAGATTCTTGCAGTCTCCTAGTTCTCCTGGAATATAACCATTTAGACTGTTGGCTCCAAGATTCAGATATCTTAAGTTTGATAGCAAGCCAATCTCTACAGGTATGGTTCCTGAAAGTCGATTACCACTTAGCTCAAGTGTGAATAATGATGATAACCTTCCCAATTCCTTCGGAATCTCTCCAACCAAATAGTTAGAGGAGAGATCAAGTACATAAAGGTTAGTTGCCTTTCCAAGTTCCAACGGAATTCGACCAGAAATATTGTTCCTTGCCATTTTCAAGCTTGTGAGATTGTTACAACGCCCCCATTTCCGCGAAATCTTGCCATGCAGATTATTATCACTCAAATCTATGTAGACTATGTGAGGATGTAGGCCGAAACTTTCCGATAGATTTCCAACTAAATGGTTCCTCTCAAGCCTAACTCTGACCAAACTGGTGCAGCTTTTCAAGCTTTTTGGGATTGGACCTTGAAGATGATTATCATGGACACTAAGTACCTTAAGGGATCCGCTATGGCAAAGGCGTTCTGGTAAATGGCCAGTGAAGTTATTTTTGGATAATCCCAAAAACCGCAACCGAGTAAGATTACTTATATCTCGTGGAATTATCCCATGGAGCTTGTTATCAAATAAGCTTATAGAAGTAAGAAATTTAAGTTTACCGATGGAACGAGGAATTGTACCAGTAAGATTGTTGATTGACAAATGAAGCTCTTTGAGTGAATTTAGAGATTCGATTTCATGAGGTATGATTCCAGACAAACCATTTTCATAAAGGTAGAGAATGGATAGATTAGTCAAGTTCTCAATAGAAGCAGGAATTGTACCATTTAGACTGTTACTTGACATGTCAAGCTCACTAAGTGATCTAAGATTCCCAATTTCTGGAGGTATGGAACCTGAAAATTTATTTTCAAAAAGGTGAATAATGGATAGATTAGTCAAGTTCCCAATAGAAGCAGGAATTGTACCATTTAGACTGTTATTTGACATCGCAAGGTCACTCAATGACCTAAGATTCCCAATTTCTCGAGGTATGGAACCTGAAAGTTCATTTGCATAGAGATAAAGAAGGAATAAATTACTCAAGTTTCCAATGGAAGCAGGGATAAAACCTGTGAGAATGTTTGTATGCAAAGAAAGCTTAGAAAGATGTCTCAGCTTCCCTATTTCCCAAGGTATGGAGCCAGAGAGTTTATTTTCAAAAAGGTAAAGAATGGATAGATTAGTCAAGTTCGCAATAGAAACAGGAATTGTACCATTAAGATTGTTATTTGACATCGCAAGGTCACTGAGTGATCTAAGATTCTCAATTTCTAGAGGTATGGAACCTGAAAGTTCATTTTCATGAAGATAAAGAAGGGATAAATCACTCAAGTTTCCAATGGAAGCAGGAATTGTACCATTTAGACTGTTACTTGACATGCTAAGCTTAATGAGTGATCTAAGATTCCCAATTTCTGGAGGTATGGAACCTGAAAATTCATTTTCATGAAGATAAAGAAGGGATAAATTACTCAAGTTTCCAATGGAAGCAGGAATTGTACCATTTAGACTGTTACTTGACATGCTAAGCTTGATTAGTGATCTAAGATTCCCAATTTCTGGAGGTATGGAACCTGAAAATTTATTTTGATAAAGGTAAAGAACTGTCAAGTTCCTCAAGCTCCCTAGAGTCCTAGGAATAGAGCCAGTTAGAAAATTTGCACCCAGGTCACATACATTAAGACTATTTAGCAAGCCTATCTCAGAAGGAATATTTCCTGAGAGTCTATTGTAGGACAAAAAGAGGGTGGTGAGTTTGGAGAGGCTGCTGATGTTAGAAGGGATGGTTCCGGAAAGCGAATTTTCTCCTAGATCAAGAGTAAGGAGATTAGGCAAGGAAGAGAAGTTGAGACTGTGAAGCGTACCTCTCAAACCGTAACCTGAGAGGTTCAAGCCGACGATGCTTCCGAATTTGCTGCAAGTGATTCCATCCCAACGGCAAGTCCCATTGGCGATGGCCCATGAAGATAGGAGAGATTGGCTGTTTTTGGAGAGGCTGGCTTTCCATTTGAGAAGGGCCTCTGGTTCATTAATCCTATCAGAAGTGAAAGAAGTTGTAGATGGGGTGGAATCCAAGACTCGGAAGGATGAAAGCAAGAAAATGGCAAGTAAGAACAAAGGCTGCTGGCATGTTTTGTAGGATGGCTTGCATGGAAGCATCATTGTTGGTGGCTGCAATACTTCTAATTGTTACAAGAAACGTAGAGCGATATTGTTTATATGCATAGAAATGTAGACTCAATGTATTTATTGTAAAAGCCTTTGGTGATGCAGTGCGCTGGTCGTTCCCATATCCCACATCCCACATCGGGTAGGTGGGAGCAAGTAAGGTGCTTTATATTCCCTTGTAAACCGATTTTTAGGGGTGAGTTAGGCCTATTGCATCATTTGGAGACCTCAGTTTTTCTTAGTCTGCATATGAACCATAAGGCGCATATTCTACGTTGAAGTGGACGGGTAGAGAAGCCTCGTCCAATAGAAAATCTCACATTGATCACCAATTTTAAGTTTCTGGGTCATCAATTTTAAGTTTTTGGGATACGCAACATCATAGCTCGTAGTGAAGTGATGTTGGAAGAAACTTCAAATTTTTCTTAGTCTGCATATGGACCATAAGGCACATATTCTACGTTGAAGTGGATGGGTAGAGAGGCCACGTCCAATAGAAAATCTCACATTGGTCATCAATTTTAAGTTTCTGGGATACGCAACATTATAGCTTGTAGTGAAGTGATGTTGGAAGAAACTTCAAATTTTTCTTGGTCTGCATATGGACCATAAGGCGCATATTCTAGGTACGAGTAGAGAGGCCACGTCCAATAGAAAATCTCACATTGGTCATCAATTTTAAGTTTCTGGGATACGCAACGTTATAGTTGGTGGTGAAGTGATGTTGGAAGAAACTTCAAATGAAGAATGTGCCAAAGATACTTTGTATTCAGTGCACTAATTAAATCATTTCCACGAGACTAGAATTGATGCTGATCGATATATCATCCATGACCTGTTAAGGTACCAAATCAAATGCATTTTTCCATGAAGACTTGATTTAGTGCCGTAGATATCAAACAGAAGTACTGACAGTTGGATAGCAAGTTGTGTGGTTGATAAATGCAGTTGACGTTGGGGGGAGACTTGAAGTAATAGGAGTGTTTTGGGCTCTGATTTTGCTCAAAATCTAGCTTATTTTAGAGTTTATATACGTTGTGTACTAAATACTATAGAATCAGTGGCTAATTAAAACGCTCCAAAAAAAAACTATTAGAGTGTTTCAGAGTGCTTGTGAAAACTAAGAATTCCTTTTTAGTTTTTCAAAGTTCTTTTTCCTTTTTAGTTTTTAAAACTAATTAAGAATTCCCTTTTAGTTTTTTATTTTCAGTGTTCAAGTTGAAGCTTATTTCAGAGTATTTGTTTGTATTTTTTTTTTCTTATTTTTTTATTAAGATAATATTATATATTAATACTTTTTAAAATATTATTTTTATTTTTATTTTTATTAAACATCTTGTATTTTATAAGTTTGAACATAAGTATAAATTTGATACAAATAATTAACATTACCTATAAGTTTCACATCTGTAGTTTATTCACAACTTGTAAGATAGCATTACTGATATAATGTAAAGATAGTTTGAGCATCCAAGCCAGAAATCTTAGCAAGTAGAGTGTTGGAGATCAAGTAATTGTCCCATTATAAAATCAAGCCAAAATCCTTGTGCAAAGTTGGTTTCTCGGTTGATAGCTCATGAGATAATTGTTGCATAGTGAAAACTACAACGACTCTCATAGACATAGCTTATATTGGATAAACCATGTAAAAATCATATGTTCATGTTGTCACACTTTTTTAAATTTTTTTACCATTCGCTGTTTTAAGAAGGTTAATTCCTAACACGTGGAGCAGTATACCCAAATATATACCTAATTATCCTACCCATTTGTAGATACTACTCAAAGTTTCACATGTCAATGCAATTTAATTTCATATTATGTGTGCATGGTAACCGTGTGATGGGTGATTTGGGATCCTGATTGTAGAATCAATAGTTGGTGGCATCAAAATTGTAATAATTAGTAACTACGAGTGATAATAGCTAGTAGTGTTAGATAGCTTACATAGTGGTAACACAAGTTAGATTTTTAAAAAAATACATGTTAGATTTTAAAAAAAAAATTTACATATTCAGAATCAGCGCATAAAGTTTTTTCTAATAAGATTCATTGTCGATTAGTTTTATCTGGTGGATCTTAATTCCATTTTTTTTTCAATGGAATTTCAAAAATAATGGATTCAGAACTAAAACAATGAATTGTAGACTGTGCTTTAAAAAACAATAGAATCTATATTAAAGTAATAAATTTTGGACAATGAATTATAGGATAAGAGTTGAATAAAGTTATTTCATTGATTAAATTAATGGAATAAACCTGTTGGACTCCTTGGGCTACCAAACTGTTGAGCTACATGTCATTTTCACAACAAGAAAGGGATGTTTTATTTTGTGATAGATTCTATAATTATAGGTTAACCACAATGCATTTATTCTACAATTACATGGGCCCGAAAATAATTATGGGCCTTGATCTAACTGCCGTTGTACTAGTATTGCCCAAGTCCATTTTACAAATACGGCTGAATATAGGCCCATGCCCTCACCTTTGTGGTTGGAGTTCAAAAATCCTATGTTTCGAGTTAACCTTGAATCTTAGAGAGTTTTTGGATTGAGGGATTGGAAGGAAGGGAAGAAAATGGAAGAAAATGGGAGAGAAGGGAAGAGAAGAGAGGGAGGAATATTTTTCCCTCTCTCATGTTCGGATAGATAAGAAACAAATGAAATAAAATTAGTTTAATTTACTAATTTATTTATTTTTTTATGTTAAAGCATTATGTACAAGGGTAAAATATATTTTTAAATTATAAATAACTTAATTAGTCATCTTTTCCCTTCAAATGACTCCATTTTGGAGAGGAAGAATTTTGACAAAAATTCAATGAAACCTTCTCTCCAAATCCCTCATTTTAATTTTTTTTCTAAACTATTCAAACAAAAGAATTGGAAGAAAACTCTCTGTACATTCTTTTCCCTTCTTCCCTTCCCCCATATCTCTCAATCCAAACACACTCTTAATTCAAAAAGAAACACTAAATTTATGAGTTTAGTTTCTAGGGTAGTGTCCTGGTAAAGGATGGTAAAAATTATAACCCGACATTGAGAAAACTTAAGACACATCAACTACATATTTTCTAGGCCTAAGTATTATTGGTGACGACCTTAAAAAACAAAGCCTTGAGTAGGGGGTAGAGACAAAAAATGACGTTGGACTGTGCTGATATTAAAATAATATAATAGTGATCTTTATGATTTTTTTGGTGATATGCGTAGCAGCACTCTCGAAATTTTTTAGGATTATTTACAACAGTGCAACTCATTTTTATCCTAATTACTTACTCATTTTTATCCTAATTACTTTCCTGCTAAAACGAAAAAAAATTTACGGCTATTTACAACTATACAACTCATTTTTATCTTAATTACTTTATCGCTAAACTGTAATTGCCAAAATAGGAGTGACATATTCAAGGCAAATTCATGTTAATCAAACACTTCGATATAATTTTAAAGACATTTTCAAGCTAATTTGTACATATTTTGCAATAAGATTGTACAAGTATTTTGTTATTTTGCAATAAGATTGTATCATTTTTTTTTATCATATGGAGGAAGACATGTATATCCCCTTATGTAGTAGAGTAGAACGTATGTTTACATTTTTTTATTAAATAACAAAAAATTGCTCTCGGCTACAGCTAAATGCAACCACCCATTGCTTCTGCCCTTGGCCTTGAGAGTAAACCAATGTATCCATAGTGATCCAAAGCTCAAAGACGACAATATTGTTGATGTGTTCGGGATGAAAATTTCATCATGGTATCAGAGCTAGGCTTTGGTCCAGTTGGATGTTGCCTCTACTCTACTTGTTAGGTATGGCGTAACCCAACTCATAAGTGTGGGGGAGTGTCAATACTATAATCTCACATCGGTCTACATAGCTCAATCGAGTGAATTATAAGTAAACCCAAACCCTTTCACATCAACAAGGTGTTTTCTGGGCATAAATATCATTGGCGACGGCTCATGAATAAAGTCTTGAGGGTAAATCGATGTATCCATAATAAATAGGAGCCCCAAAAAAATATTATTGATATGTTTGGGTCGAGAATTTCAACATGATGAATATTTTGAAGTGGGAATTCAAATTGAATTTGTTATATTACGTACTTACTATTTGCCATCTATTTATAAGAAGACATCCAAATGCTAAGGTGTTGGAACATGGTCTAGGCCCATATGATCGGGCCCGTGGTTGGCTCTTCTCACTGGCTTGCCCATTCCAAGCTAGGAGTTGGTCCATTGGACCCAAGTGAAGACTTGTGGTTTCTTGGGCCTTAGAGTGGGAGGTATTGCGTGAGGCTGAACATTCATATATTATTAAGAGTTTTATATGAAATTCTTAGTTTATAAACTTTTACGTGCGCATAACCATAACTTGATCATGATATTACAATATAGGTGTGTTAGTAGAAAACATCATAAATCATGGTCGGAAAATATTTGAAGTAGCATATATTAGTTATCAAACGTTCATTTCAAGCAGCATTTGCAGTAGCATTTTGAAATGCTACTTAAATTTACCATTTGAGTAGCATTTCATATTTTAATATTCACAATACTCAACTACTTTTTTCAATCATATTTCAAATATACCTTGCTATTCACAATTGTGGTTGAAGATACAAATATGACAATGTTCCCGGATTCAATTGCCATGCAACCTTTTAATGTAAGAAGAAGATAGTTTTGTTTAATTTTTAAATATGTAACAATTTTAATAGTATGTAACAATTTAATGCAAGAAGAATATAACTTGTTTAATTTTTTTAATATGTAATAACTTTAATAGTATATAACAATTTAATTTTTAATTTTTTAGTGTTGAACATGTCACTTGATTGAACATGTCCCTGACTCCCTTGAAATGTGGAACGATTTAATAATTAATTGCATATGTTTTTATGATGAATGGCATAATTTTCTTGTATGTAATTTGTCACAACATTTTGAATAGCATAAATATCATCCGCCAAAATTAAACAAAATCGTCACAACATTTTAAGTTTTAACCATCATATATACTAGAATTTAATACAACATTTTATGTTAGCATATAAACAAAATCCAGACCCTAAACTTTGTCATAAGCCTTAGGAAAAGGAGCAAAAAGACCCACCACAACACAAAAGGCCAAATGAAAGTAGTCAGCATTGCCTTATCTTTCCCATGCTTCATGTCCCCTTCATTCATATATACCAACCCTTTACCCAACCTTCCATCAAAAAACCCAAATTTGTATAAATAATTTCATGATGAGAATCAAATAATTAATGCCACCAAATTTATTTTTTTTCTGAAAATGATTTTAAGGCATCTTCAGTGATATTATGAACTTTAAAATCTCAATGACAACAACATATGCTAACAACAATACATTAATGCATACAAAGTAAGAGTCTTTCTTTCAAGATTTAGAGAATTCTCCACCTTGTCAATTGTCAACAAGAGAGGTGTTTAGAGAAGAAACGAGAGAGGTGTTGATGGGGATTATAGTTTGTTTTCTTTTGTAAAAGATGAGAGGGGAAGTATACATCTATATATATACACATATACATATACATACAGATACATAAAAGTTGTGGCTACAATTTTTCTAGACCCCACTCCATTCACCAATCCTATTCTCTCACTCTCTCCACTCTCCAGGACCATATCTCTCTCAATTTGCAAGGCCTTTTGCTGCAACTAGACCCAAAAAAAATTTGTTAATAAAACTGGAATTCTTTTAAAAAATAAAATATAATTCATCTAGAGTTTAATGTAAATTGCAGTTACATCTTAATTCTTTGATTGACTTATATTTTTGTGATGCAATGACTAATATGCCCATAATTTTCTCAATTTTCTTTAGTCAAATTAATTACCTGAAAGTTCAAACCATAGTAAACACCATGATTACTGAAATTTGTTTAACCTATCAGTAGCTTACATTTGCCAGAGAGGATAACCTTTTGATAATGTAAGGAATATATGGATAGGCTTTTATTTGATGTAAAAGGGATGTAAATGTAATTTGAATGAAATTGAGAAGAAAATACATATATTATTCTTTCCCAAGAAAAATGGAGTGAAAAAAGGCAATAAAAAACTATCCAACCAGGCCACAAAATCAAACCCAAATTTTGGTCTGAAATCCTCCTCCCATGTTGATGTGCTTCACTGGGTATCTGAGGGAGGATATGAAAGTACGTAAATCTTTTGTGGATAAGGATTGAGAGAGACGAATTGGGTTTTCTGGGTTTGGTGAGTTTTGGAGATGGCAGGTGGTGGATGTAGCATAGTGTGGTTTAGGCGAGATCTGAGGGTAGAGGATAACCCAGCACTGTTAGCTGGTGTGAGAGCAGGTGCTGTGGTTGCAGTATTTATATGGTCTCCTGAAGAGGAGGGTCACTACAACCCAGGGAGGGTTTCAAGGTGGTGGATTAAGCAAAGCTTGGCTCATCTTGAATCTTCCTTGAGGAGGCTTGGCACAACCCTCCTCACCAAGAGATCAACTGACAGTGTGGCCACTCTTCTTGAGATTGTCAAATCTACTGGTGCTACTCAGCTCTTCTTCAACCACTTATACGGTCAGTTTCTTTTAGCTCATACAGTCTTGCAATTTTGTCTCAAACCCTGTTAATTTTTATTGATTTTCTATTTGCATGGCGATTGGGCATCATGTGGATTGACCTTTGAAATGTTTAATTGATTTTCGTTGATGGGTGTTGTTTATTTTAATGTGTATTTCCCCTTTGGCCATGTATCTTTGATTTTGTGTGGATTGTGCATCTTTGTTATAATCTAGTTCTTTTCATTCTGATTTATATGACCTTTTCTTCTTTGTATTATATTGCTACTGGAGGACTTGTTGGGTGATTGTTTAGGATATGGGCATCTTATGATATGCTGATCCTAGTGAGCCTTCTTTTCCTCACTTTTTATCTGAAGTTTTGTATATCATTGTGTGTTTAAATTGAAGAATGAAAGCATATGTCTGTATTTCTTTTAACAAATTAATTTTTTTGTATCTTTAGTTTGTCTGAATTTGAAACTTTTACCAAATAGTAAACAGAGAAATCTATATCGAATGTTGCATATCAACATTTAGTGGCTTTTGTATTTTTTTCAGATCCCATGTCCCTCGTCAGGGATCACAGGGCAAAGGAGGCTTTAGGTGCTCATGGCGTTGCTGTCCAGTCCTTCAATGCAGATTTACTCTATGAACCATGGGATGTTAATGATACCCAAGGTTGCCCTTTCACAACTTTTACTGCTTTCTGGGAAAGATGCCTTAGCATGCCTTATGATCCAGAGGCTCCACTTCTACCACCAAAACGAATAATTTCAGGTTCATGCCCCCTACAATCATTCTCTTGATTTTGTACCACATTTTCTCATATTCTGTTGCAAATTCTTAAATTCTTACATACGATCAGAAAGATTAGAAGAGTAAAATTACCGTTGATGGGAAACTCTCATTTTCCAATAGTTTATCAAATTTGCAAAACAAAACCTTTTCTTGCAATAATATGTCATCACTGAAAACTGACTGGGTATGAGATTTATTTGAAGATCAGTGATCAAATTTATCGAAACAAAAATGAGTTGTTTTGGTAGTTCTCTCTATACACCTTTGTGGGATTGGGGAGTAACATTTTCTGAAACTGGTCCACGATTTCCTATCATGGAAAATAGTATGGTCCTATAAAAGCTTTAGCACTGACTTTATTCAAGGCAAGGTAGTCTGTGCATTGGCGGCATCATGTCTGATTATGTTACAAATGTGTGTTGACTGTTGAGGCATTATATAGCTGTTTAGTTCTGCTGAACTAATATAATTGGAAGAATTAGGGATTAATATGTCTCGAGGTTTTGTCTAACTTGTGTGACAGGAAAGAAAATAATAGCGGATAACAGAAAGTATTTGCACAATTTGCTTTTCTCTGTCAAAGTTTCATTAGATTTGCACCAAAGAAACAGTAAAATTACTGCGAGGTCCGAGCATGCAATAGAAAGATCTTTAGATTGATATGGTAGCAAAAGCTCATTCATCAGTTTCACCTGCATATGCTGAGGGTTATTCTGGATAAAATGGGAAACTATTGCTGTTTGACGTTTCAAATAGTCTGCTAGTATTAGAAGTCACTCAAAATGTCAAAGCACTAGTAGCAGTTAACTTATGATATTTTCAACCTCTCCTACATTTGGTCTGCTACAATGTTGCTTGCAATCTTACAGGTGATGTATCTAGGTGCCCTTCAGATACTTTGATATTTGAAGACGAATCTGAGAAGGGAAGTAACGCCCTTCTCGCTCGAGCATGGTCACCAGGGTGGAGTAATGCCGATAAGGCGTTGACCACATTCCTAAATGGATCCTTAATGGAGTACTCAAAGAATCATAGAAAGGCGGATAGTGCTACAACCTCATTTCTCTCCCCCCACCTTCATTTTGGGGAGGTAAGTGTTAGAAAAGTCTTCCATCTTGTTTGGATCAAGCAAGTCTTGTGGGCCAATGAAGGGAACAAGGCTGGTGAAGAGAGTGTGAACTTGTTTCTGAAGTCAATTGGCCTTAGAGAATATTCAAGATACATGAGTTTTAACCATCCTTACAGTCTTGAACGACCTCTTCTAGGGCACCTTAAGTTCTTTCCCTGGGTTGTTGATGAAGGCTATTTCAAGGCATGGAGACAAGGTAGAACCGGTTATCCGTTAGTGGATGCTGGTATGAGAGAATTGTGGGCCACAGGTTGGCTGCATGATCGTATAAGAGTCGTAGTTGCCAGTTTCTTTGTGAAGGTTCTGCAACTTCCATGGAGATGGGGAATGAAATACTTCTGGGATACGTTATTGGATGCAGATTTAGAAAGTGATGCTCTTGGTTGGCAATATATATCTGGTACTCTCCCCGATGGCCGTGAGTTTGATCGCATAGACAATCCACAGGTGGAATAATACATCATATATTATTTCTGTTACCTGTCTCCACACGGTTTTACATGCACACATATATCTGCTCACAGACACATTTCTATCAGTCATGGTGGTGTGAACTTTGTGTTATATGATCTTAAATTATATCATTCACTAGTTTCTCTTTCTTGTGTTTTGAATTTCGATGATTTTGTTGTATTTTTTGACCCCCTCTACAGAATTTTCTCTTTAAGTTGGCCTGACATATGCTCCGACAGTACTTGTGGATTTTGGGTCTTTTGACTTGTGTTTTCCTGCCCAAATGCCTAAACAATGATATATGTAGGAAGCTTATATGATACACTGTTTATGCCCCGCTTGAAACCTTAACTTGGTAATTCGGAAAGGACCATTCTAGTTGCAGTTGGGATTCTGTAAGTTGATTGAAGGTTTTCATGGTGCTTAAAGATTTCCCTAGCAAATATCTGACTACATCTTGAACGTCTATAGTATGGATGAGACTTAGTATGTTCCTGATCTTTATACTTTGTTAACCATTGATGCAGTTTTGCATAAATATTTTATGTAGCTTTAATAACACTTTGGAATAGAAGGTAAGCATTAGTCGAATTTGTAATGGATTTTGTCGTCTGCTCAATATTTTGATTGGTGTCTCTATATCTTGCCAGCATAAGGATAGTTTAGAGATATTTGGAAACACAAATCTATATTTTATAACTTATGCATATCAGCTACTCTAGTAATTAGATAAGAAACAGTGAGGAAATTCTTAATTTAATTTGTCAATGTTCTGTAGTTTGAGGGTTACAAGTTTGACCCCAATGGAGAATATGTGCGACGGTGGCTTCCTGAACTGGCCAGACTACCAACCGAATGGATACACCACCCATGGAATGCGCCTGACTCTGTACTCCAGGCTGGCGGAATTGAGCTGGGATCAAATTATCCCCTTCCAATCGTAGGGATAGATGCAGCAAAAGTCAGGTTGCAACAAGCACTTTCAGAGATGTGGCAGCGAGAAGCAGCTTCAAGAGCTGTAATGGAGAATGGGACTGAGGAAGGGCTTGGGGACTCCACTGAATCAGCACCAATTGCCTTTCCTCAAGATATACTAATGGAGGAGAACCACGAACCTGCATGGAACAATCCTCCTGCTACAATTCGACGTTACGGAGATCAGATGGTTCCAAGTATTACTTGTTCTTTGGTGAGAGTTGAAGAGGAAGAAAGTTCTGTTCAAAATTTGGCAGAAGATGGCAGAGCAGAAGTTCCAAGAGATATACATGTCAATCAAGAGCCAACAAGAGACCCCCTGAACCAAGAAGTTACACAAAATCTTCTAGGTATTAGCACAATGCCACAGTTCAATATCACAATTGCACTGGGGGATGCTGAAGATTCCACAGCAGAATCTTCAAGTAGTGGTAGTAGTCAGAGAGAAAGGGATGGTGGTGTAGTTCCGGTTTGGTCTCCTCCGACTTCTAGTTACCCAGAGCATTTTGTTGGGGATGAAAATGGCATCGCAACTAGTTCATCATACTTGGAGAGGCATCCACAATCTCACCAGATAATGAACTGGAGGCGGCTTTCGCAAACAGGGTAAGAAATATTTGCGCATTTGGTAACACTTGGAAAATATATGACCCCTTATAGAACTGATTGAAATTTAAAAGTTTTTCCCTTCATCAATGTTCAAATGAATTCTCTGCATGTTATTTTTGTATGATGTTTGAAGATTCTCTTCCTGAAGTGAAGAGATTGCATATGACAAGAATTGTCAATGATATCTAATTGTACAGCTAGAATTATGAGTGATTCCTGTAATTTTAAATCCTGGAAGAAAGGGAGTGATAAGTGTGTGAACATTGAATGCAATTTTTTTTAACTGAGTAGTGCTTGTTCTATTCATCAATAAAACATAGTTTGTTCTCGACTGTTCAGCCATTTTTTTGAGCATTGAACGTTATTCATTTATTTCCGTTGCCTGTTCTGGGCTTTTTTGGTATTTAGTTAACCAGATGTGCATTGGCCATTGAGACTAAAAGCCGGGATTGAAGGACGCAACGGTGCTTATGGTCGGTCGATGAATTGGAATTTTTCGTATAATCTGTATCTGCCACTCTCTTACTTCACCAGCTGAACTTGATGGAAGGTTGAAGGTTGACGACTGATGTGTAGGAAATGATAAGTGGATCCCAACTGCTATCCTTTTTCATTGATGTACAATATGTATGTAGATCTTCTGTATAGTGTGTGTCATTCTTGTAAGGCAGACGAGCATCAATGTAGGTTTGTGTATTCCTCTAATAAATGCAGAGTGTCTCCTTTCTCATGTACTTGATTAGTCGCTTGCCTTGCCTCTGTGTTATTTCCGCATTATAATCTTACAGTTTCCAGTTAAATTTGCTTGCAGCAGCCAAGGCAAGCGAAAATGAAGGGGTGAAATGGGCACATGAGACGTGCCCAAGCGTGTAAATTGCTGCCATTAAAGCCAAACCCCAGACTAATGCTTTACCAACGATCGTAAGCCTTTGATCTTTATTAACACAGAACGGAAACGAATCAAAGGTATGAACTGTGACAATACCCTAAAGAAACAACAAACACACAAAGAAAGAAAGTACACCGAAAAAGTATACTTATTTTATTTAAGGTTATTTAGTATGACGGCTTACATTTTTATTTAAGCAAAAACAAGAAAACCCAAAATCCATAAACATGCCAAAAATGGCAAGACCAGTTAGGCTCACAAATCAATTATTATTGATAATCCAAAACAAGTCAGAATCACGAAAAGCAATTCGGACTCCTAAAGATAAAAGAAACGAAATATTCTTAAAATGGCAAAAAAAATACCATTAATTTGGAGACGTAAACGATGGAATTGAGTCAAAAAGAGGTGGGATGGAATTGAAACAAAAGGTGCATAAGCCTTTCTACAACATGTTGCGCATCATTTATCAACAAGAGCAGCAGCACAACCCACAAATATAAACTCTGCAACAATCTACAGAAAGAAACATTACAAAGATTAAGGTCATGAGGATTGCACTGTTGAAATCCAATTACAAGGTTATGCATATAGTGAAAATTTGAAGCACCTTTTCAAAGTTGGTTGGGGAAGTGCTATCAATGGCGTTCCACTTTGTAGATCTATTTGGGTTTGCTTCTGCCATAACAGATTGTTTGGTAGGTGGATTATGTTTTGCGTAGACTCAACTGTGTTAACGGAATGTGTGGGTGGGAGACATGGTTGCCATGGAAACTCAAAACTAATAGGAAAATGTTAGCCGTTTTGGTATTGTTTGAAGTGGGGTACTCGAAACCAAACCGGAATAAAAAAATCAAACCAATACCAAACGAAATTTTTTTATTCAGTTCAGTTTACAATTTGGTTTCGATTTTAGAATTTTGATAATTTTGGTTTGATTTTTAAAAATTTTGGTTTGAAACCAAAGGCCGAAATAACTAGGGAAAATTAAGGATAAGTCATTCATTGGAAAGTTTCGTTCCAATAAGGATACTCTTAAAAGTCTTATTCCATAAAGTTCATATAGTTTGAATTAATATTCCAAAAAAGACAAAAATTCAAAATATATGGTTTTATTGTCTAAAATACTCTTATCTTCATTCTCAAACATGGCACATGCCTCCTACACATGATTCATCTTGGATTTCCGTCGGAAGCTCTGTCTACACTGTCAGAAGCTTTGTTTCCGCCCCTCGTGGCTTATTTGAGAGTTCTATGACATTTTTTAGTGATTTCTCAACCGGATTTTTGTTGTGTTCGAACGAGATCTACTCATACTCACCACGAGACTTGTAGAGCTTGTTGTTTTCCTTTGATCTGTCATCACATCATTATTTTCTGCAGTTTCTGTGGTGATTTTCATGGTTTTTTGTTCTGATGTGAGATCTACAGACTGGAGATAATATGTTATCTGTTTCGATTAATTTGATATCTGTCATAATGTTATCTGTTTTGTTAAAATGTTATATGTCCTTAATGAAATGTTATCTGTTTGAAGATTCAAAAGGACCAAAATTGATAACATATCATAACAAATCAAAAACAAATATAATATCTGCATATTCATATTCGATTTAGAAGAATATTGACAGATACAAAACATATATAATATAGACAGATATAAAACAGATATAATATCATATACGAAACAGATATAATATCTGCAGATTCATATCCGATTTCAGATGGGAAAAAAAAAGTTCGAAAAAGCAATAAAACCTCAAAGGTGATGCGCCTTAGTCTGTGGAGTTGATTGGAGGTGTTGATGGTCGCCGACGCTAGCCGGATTGGCCGGATCTAGTTCTTTTTCAAATGGTGACCGTGATTTCACGAAACTTTTTCGACGACTCAAGTGATTTTCTACTATTGGTGATGACTGGGCTTTGATCGGGTTGACCAAGAGGTTCATTTCGGTAATTCGTTCATCAAAAATGATGGCCGGACGACCGACTTCCGATATGGTGGTGCAAAGAAGAAGAAAGAGGAATAAGAAGGAAGAAAGAAGAATAAGAAGGAGGAAAGATATTTTGGTAAGTTGTTAGACTTTGTCCTTTTTTTTAAAGATTTTTTTAGATTATACTTGTTGGAATACAATTTTTAAGTTTTGTCCTTATGGATAGAAATCCTAAATAACTAATGGTGTTAATAAATTATTATATATATATATATATATATCATAAATGTGTTAGTGTTAAAGAATGATGATTGATTGTTTGTAATTTATAAAATAAAGTAATGAATTATATTTTTATTAATAATTTTTTTTAAACTAAATTAGTTTGTATGTTTTCCAATATTGACCCGAAAAATCAAAACGAACCAATCTTCAACGGTTGGTTCGGTTATAGTCGTATAACGGTTTGGTTTGGTTTTTATTTTTCCCCAAGACAATGATGGGCTGGACTATCAAATGGGCTGGACTTTGGCATGTGGGAATTAAGCCTATTAGAAAGAAGAAATAAATAAGCAAAAGAAAGGATTAGAAGGGGCTTAAATCCTAAGTTCTTGTTTTTTGCTTGCTTGAGTCGTGTAATAGGAAAACAATGTTAGCTTTGGAACAGGCATATTTACAAATATAAAATTCATGAAAAATACACAGGATTTGTATGTATATGACCATGGTTGACATGATGTGACTTGCAGATCCTGAAGTTCATGTGTTACTGATTCTGTACTCCTAACCAACATTATTATGGTGAAAGATTTGCATGTCTCTCCGATTCTTTAAATAACAGTAGAAAAATAATAAATCGTTTGGGTGATAGCCTAGTTTGTGAATTTCTCTTATGATGCCAAACCATACGCACCAAAGAGATCCTAAGTTCGATTTTCACATGCAGTAATACCTAATAGTTCGATTCCCACCAAAAGCATTACCCTTGTAGCCATGCGTTGGCCGTTGGGTTGACCCAATTTGTCATGTCATCAGATGTAAGACTTATGCGTGCGTGGGCCTGACGTCTTAGGTTTAGGCACATATTGGATATTCAAATGACAAACTTAAAGACAGTAGAATAGAATAACCACTACCCGCTCATGATGTTAATTAGTATATTTGTTTGATGTTTAGTTGACAATGCCCTGTTTAGTGTTTAGAATATTAATCACTAGGAGTAGTGGCTTCTTTAAGTGTCAAATTTAAAGATGTTGGAGAACAAGGAAGATGGGATGCTCGGACTAGAAAATAGAAATTGTACCTTGTTTTAGGGCATAAAGCCTATCATCTTATTTATATATAATTTGGTGTATTTTTAATTTTCTTTTTGGTTTCCTTTTGTCATTGCAATTTAATTTGCACAGAAGAATATCAAAAGGTAGTGAATTTTTTTAGGGCAAAAGCATCGGATACGATTAGGAATTTAGGAATAATGAAGCTGCTATATTTTATTTCTATTTGCACCACTAGTAAAATTATATATGGTCATCTTTTTTTAAAAAAAAATAAAAATGCCTTTTTGATCTTAACTAAATTTGAAAATCAAAAGCAAAATAAGATAATCTAATTTTATGATTCAGATTAGCAGCCATCATTTTTGTAGTTGGGCTTCTATTTGACAAAATGGGCTGTAAATGGGCTTTGATCCAAATGCATTCCCAGGTCAGTTTCTTCCTTTGATATTCGATTCATCACATTCATATTTTGTAATTTACTAAAGTGTTTCGGGAGGTATGGTCGCTAATCAGGGGCGGATGCAGGATTTTATCTCAGAGTGGACAAGGAGTTATACATCCGTCCCTTGTCACCCTAGTGACAAACATTAACTATACAAAAATTTGAAAAAGTCATCCTTGACCCTCTATATATCCGTCCCTTGTCACTATGATGGATCCCTAGTGAACCTGACTTCTGACCCTTCGTGATGTAATAGTCTTTTTCCCGTATGGGATTCAACATATTTTTAGAAGAAAAAAATTTTAGAATCATTTGGTGATAATTTACTGGTGAATTTCTTTGAGGTCAAATCATACAAACTTTGAAGATCCTTAATTTGATTCTCACTCGGAACAATGCACTTGTGGCTAGACACACGCTAAGTTTTTGCTCAATTTACCATTTTGTCAGGTGGGAAAAAATAAACTCGTATGATGTTATTATCAGTTAGAAAAAAAAGTTTTGGTACAACAAGATGATCAAAATATACGGAGATTTATTTATAGTCAAAAAGTATACCATCATCTTGTAATACAGAAATCCTCTAATACAAAGGGGAACATGTAAAATGCTGTTTTGGACTTTTTCTGGCGGTCGTGAAAATGGAGCAAAACTTCTTTTGGAACTAATTTTTAGATTTTTCATGTTTTACTGATATTCCAAATGACACCCTAAAATAGGTTGTATACTTAATTTGGGGTACCTCCCACCATACCCGAAAGCTAAAAAAAATTATTTATTCTATTTTCTCCGACCTCTATCTCATAAAAGTATTTATTTTATGTTAGAAAATATTAAATGTGATGAGATGGGGATGTGGATGTGGATGGAGATGGAGTGATATTAGGATAGGATCCCGTAAAATAAGTTTTGGTTAAAGTGAGGGAGAGGATGTCCCATATTTTGGGTAATATGGTTGGAGTTACTCCTACTATTGTAAATATATGGATATTTGATAAAAATATATGGGTATGAGAATCACTTGGGTGATAATTTAGTTGTTGAATCTCTGTTAGGTCAATCTATACGGAAGGTTCTTAGTTCGATTCCCATCGGAAGTAATATTCTTGTGGTCATGTGTTGAGTTTTGACCAAATTTACTCTGTCGTTTTGTTTCTGTGAGAAATTGTTGTACCCTTACCGCTCGAGTTTAGGCATTATATTTAGATATATAATAATTTTTCATAGGTATAAAAAGTTAAAAAAAAAATATTTCTTCTCAAAATGATAAGTGTCTATAATTTTAATGTTCATAATTATTCATAATATGAAGACTATTTTGTATAATGGTTCCGTATTTCTTCAGGCTTTAACTTCTTAGTCAACTCCAACTGTCAATCCCAACTTGATAACTTTGAAAAAGAAAAAAAAATAAAAAAGGGAAAGGGAAAGCAAGTAAAACAACAAAAGGGCAGGGCTAGGTAGATCCGTCGGAGGAGAAAACAGTGCAAAATAAAGAAACAATAGAATGGAAACAAAGTCAACGAGAAGGAAGAAGTCTGCTTTTGATTCCTTCCTCTTCTCTCGCACACAATCTTTTGATTTTCAATAATCAAAAGCTCTTTTGCTGTCAAAAGTTCTCATCTTTCCTTTTCTCTCTATTTATATCACCATTTCTGTACTCGATTTCTTGTGCAAACTAATAAGAAAGGAGAAGAAGAGGGAACGAGCGGAAACCCCTGCCCAGAATAAGACTGGGAAGCTGACCAAGTCAAGCACTTAGTGGGATCGGTAAGAATGAATTCTCTGATACCAATTATTGTTTCTGTCTGTGATTTTGAATTTGGTTATTAATTGTTTATGTGATCGTTTTGGGGGGGTTTTGATGCTGCAGATTGTGAGTTCTGAGAAGTGGGTTTTGTTTGGAATTTGAATTGGGAGTGGATGCAAGAGGTGGATGGTGGGAATTTAATTTAGCTCGTTAGAGGTGTTGAAGTTTTTTTCATTTTGATGGATAGGTTATGCTGTTTTACTTCTTCATACTCTCAGGTGCGTGTCCTTCTTTTCCCACTTTATTTCCTTTATTTTACTCGTATGTTTACTGGCCTACAAGCTGGCTGGATAGATGGGCTGATGAAATCCATTTAATTATGGAGCTATTGCAGTATGAGCGCTGGGAAATCACTCAATCAGTCTTTGTTTCACTGCCTTTTACTTGGGTTTTGGAGATTGGAAAAATTGACTTGAGAATATATTTGCATAGATTGCATTTCTTTTCTTGGTAATCAAAGGTATCAGTTCTTATGGTATTGCCATCTAGATTCTGCTTCTTCAGATAAGTGCTCTAGTTGGTGGACTCTATTACTACATTGCCTCTTGTTGCTACAATTTACCAGGTCTCTGAATTTTACATAGCACACATTGATTCATTGAACTGAAAACTGTTGGAAAAATCTATTTTGGAGAGATTGCATCTGTAACACTTATGAGTAGCTACCACCTATATTATAAGTTTATATGGTTTTATTAACCTTAGAGAGAGAATTAAACATCAGTATTGGGTACAGGCTTGTTGAACTTATTTCAGGTAGACCCTCTTCTTCTACCATCAGAGAATACGAAATGGTTGCTTGTCTCAATGTTCCTTTTTTTTTTCCCCCTCATAGTTATTGATGTTTGCTGCACTATATTAACTTAAAATCTTCATTTTATGTTATCATTTTCTGTTGCTACGGTCCAATATCGGTGCTTCTCAATTTTGGAGATAGTTATTGTGTTTCTATTTGTATCTTTATCAACAATACTTTTGCCATGTAGGTTGTAGGGCGTTCATCTTCTAACTCTGGTAAGGGAAAAAACTATGAGGGGTTAATCAAGTATGGTTTCAGCCTAGTAAAGGGGAAAGCAAATCATCCAATGGAGGACTATCATGTTGCTAAGTTTATTCACATACAAGAGCATGAGTTGGGGTTATTTGCTATTTATGATGGTCATTTGGGAGATACAGTGCCTTCTTACCTACAGAAGCATTTGTTTTCCAATATACTGAAGGAGGTAGGATGTTGCCTAAATTTGTAATGGCTAATTACTCGATGTGATTTTCTTGTAAATAATTTGGAAGTGTTTCATAAGCTCTCTTATGATCATTGTAGGAAGACTTTTGGGTTGACCCCAATAGAGCTATTGCAAAAGCTTATGAGAGGACAGACCAAGCAATTCTTTCACAAAGTGCTGATTTGGGGCGGGGTGGGTCTACTGCTGTTACTGCAATTTTGATAAATGGTCAAAGATTATGCGTAGCCAATGTTGGAGATTCACGTGCGGTTCTTTCAAGAGGTGGTCAGGCACTTCAAGTGACCATAGATCATGAGCCCAACACGGAAAGAGGCAGCATTGAGAACAAAGGCGGCTTTGTCTCGAATATGCCAGGTATTTATAGCAGCCATCTGCTTGTCATTTCAGTTACCGTATTATCACCCTAATGAACTGAGCAGACAAACCAGATAAACAACTTGATTTGTTTGAAGATGGCAAAAATTAAAATTTTCGCTAGCTTTCCTCGGATAAACCTAGACTTTGCATGTGAAGTAATGATACAATTCCAATGCTTTCAAGTTTCAACAGTAGTCCTTTGTTGTTACATAATATTGAAGGTAATGCGGAAGCCTTGTGCCCAAGAGTTGTTTACCTTTACCTTTATGATTAGTAATGCAATCAACTGTCTCTTTTTCGATGGAGTGTGATATGAACTCACCATGCCATGTCAGCATATGAATTGGGCCCACAAGGTTAGTCAACTTTTATTAAGAATAGTCAATATACCAAATTACCATCTGGAAGTTATCTTGACATTTTAGGCTATTTTATTTTTATTTTTATTATATCAGCATATGTATACGGCAATAATCTAACTTGGGAGATTACCATAATCATTTTGCAAACCCTATTATTCTTCGTTAGTCAAGTTTCAGATACTTATCCTTTTTGGTTCCTATCAGATTGCGTTAGGTTTTCTTGTTTGACAAAATTAGCACCCAGGACACAGGGCTCTTTTCACTCTATGATTTGGAGATGACAAATATATACAACCTTACTCCTGTTTTCACCTCATTCGTAATGGAACAATCTCACAATTTCCCCATAGTATCTATATTAAATTTGTGAGTTGATTTCATGTCTGCATTGATGAATTCAACAATGCGTAGTTTTTATTATTACAAATTAACCTGAATGCTAGTGATCTGCAGGAAATCAATATAATTTTTTTTTCTTTTAATACTGAAATGTGTTGACCTGTGGTGAATGCAAGTGTGATGCATCTTTGTTTTGCATGTATCACTGATTCCAACATGGTTTTTAATTTCAACATAGGAGCTCTAATAGATGAGCAACAGCTTACACTTTCCATGCTGCATACATTATTGGTATTGTTGATTTGATCATACAAGATTGACAGTTGGAATTTTGTTCACTAAATTATTATATCTTATGCATCTCTGTATTAGGTGATGTACCAAGAGTTAATGGGCAGCTGGCAGTTTCTCGTGCATTCGGAGACAAAAGCCTTAAGACTCATTTGCGATCTGATCCCGACATGCGAAATATTGAAATTGATAACAGCACAGAGCTTCTAATCCTCGCAAGTGATGGTCTTTGGAAGGTGAGGCATTTCACCTTTAGCTATTTTACTTGATGCATAAGCACTAGCTGCATTATGCATTTATGCTCCTTAAATAATACTATAATAGTGTAGCCAGCGGGCCCTTTTATCCACCACTGACAACACTTTTGTAGAATTCGCTCTTGAAGATAAATTTCTGAATGTGATTAATGCAGGTGGTGGCTAACCAAGAAGCTGTTGACATTGCTAGAAAGATCAAAGACCCACAGAAAGCAGCAAAGCAGTTAATAGTCGAGGCTGTGAAAAGAGAGAGTAGAGATGATATATCCTGTGTCGTCGTTAGATTTAGGGGATGAGACCTTAAGCATTATCGCTATCCGGGTGCAGTATATACCTAAATAAGAGTTTCTTTACACGATATTCCATTATCTGGATTAGACAGACACCTGGTCGACGTAAGCCCTGGAGTTCTGAAGTATGGAATTCGTATAAGGGAAACAAAAAATATAGACGGGTTACCCCTTTGTAAATTGATTTTTATTGATTTGGTTCTGGTGCTTGATATTGTTTAATGTATTTGAAAAGTGGTTCTAGAGATCTGATGTATATTTTCTTCCAATTTGAACAGAAGAACAGAGCATGTGTTGATGTCAAATGTTGCTTTGATTGTGTATGGAGGATTTTCTTATTTTTTCAGAGTGGTTCAATGCCAAGGCTGACCTCCATCAGCTTTTGCTTGAGTGAAGGATACTCTGGGTTTTTTTGAAATGGAGAGAGATTTGAACCTTGATCACCAGTGTAATACACATCATCTTTATCACTCCAACTAGTGGATCGGGTGTCATAGATACCCCACCTTATCAAACATATTTTAGACTGAAAGACGATTTGTTGTGGAAAAAATTTCCTCCTTTTTTTTCATAGAATTTGGCTGACATTAATATAAATTTTGCTAATTTTTTATAAAAATTTTAATAGAAATATTTTTTTATTAATTTAAATTTAAATTTTAAGCTTATAAATGACTGTTGTTTTTTTAAAAATTCAATAATTAAAACATGATCCAACGGTTAAAATCTTATATACTTTCAATTTATTATTTTCTTCTGAAACTTTTAAAAATTATATTATACCTCAAAAATGCAGTAAATGAGGTGCTGTACTCGAGATCATGAGCCGGGCCTTATTCGATTTGGATCGGTTACATTATTCAACCCAGGCCCAGGATCAGGACCAGGACAGGCCCAGACCCAACTACTAGGCACTGAGATTCTAGGGTTAAGGGTTTCATCTTCCCCTATTTATGCAATTCTGTGACCACAGATTTTCATATAGCCTACAGAGCACCATCTCTCTCTGCTCGTTCTGATTAATCGTTTTAACGTATTAATTTCGGAATCATGCGTGATGTATGATAATTAGTCATTACTGTTGATTGATTGCTTAATCTGTTACCGCTAATGATTCTTTTGCCTCTCCTTTCGGCTGCAAGAGCTTGAGATCTGTAGATCGATTTCTTGCTGGCTTTGTTCTGGAGGCATAAATCAATTCTCTGGAGGGTATTCTATGTCAGATTATGCTCTCTTTTGTAGCTTCTCTGGCTGCCCTGTCTTTGTTACATTCTAATCTTCCGTCTGTTTTGCATCAATTTACATTTTTTTTTGTAATTTCATAGTTTTCTTGCCTTTTCTTCTATTTTCTAGGAAAATAAATTTTTGTTCAAGACTTAAAAGGAAAAAAAAAATCATCGTAAACAAACAACGATTATAATGGGTGTGTGCATTGATATATATATATTTTCTATTTAATTGTTCAGATCTTAAGTTTGAACAAGATTTTGAAGCCGATTTGGTTAACGAGGTCAAGTTGAATTCGATTATGTTGATGAACAAGCACAAGTATTTACCCATCTGCTAATAGAACAAAAAACAAAAGACAAAAATGGCTCGGAAAATTCTCTGTATGAGCAATATCTCGCGGTCTATTGTGTTTTGATCCCATACACGGATTTGGTGATTTAAGATAAAACAACTTTGAAAGAACAAACTTGTATGTAGTAAAAAAATGCTGATTAAAGTAAAAAATGCTGAGACATTAAAGAAAATGATTCCCATACTTAGTCTGTCAGGGAAGAAAAGGCATTGCAGTGTATCTGACATCATTTGGGAGACTACCATGACAATCATTAATGTGGGTTTCAAAGAGGGGGATAAGAAAGATGATATACATGTTTGACTCCTACCCATAACTTATTTCCAGTAATTAAAAGGCTGGTGGTCGCTCACCAAATTTCTGCAGACATGTAGTTGAACTGATTTATGAACGGTTAACAAATCGCGTGCCATTTTCTGTCAAAGAGACAGTTTAACAAAAGTCTAGATCCATCATGTGTTAAAATTCTGAGTACGATTCTCATTATGCTTTGGATGTTAGCTCAATTTATTTTGACATCAGGTGAGAAGAAATTTTTGTATATGTGAATCTGACGGCTCTATTTTATGCCTATATCAAATGTTTGAATGACAAATTTATACGATATCATCCTAAAAAGAGCAAATGATTATCTAGTTAATTTGTTACCTAAAAAGAAGAGAAACAGCAAATCAGATAGCAAAATTATTTACTTTCTGCGCTCAACCTACAAGAGTCACAACTCATAAATCTGATCAACCCGAGAATCACGAGTAACTCAGATAACACTTATGTATGTAGTATTTCATAGACGTCTCGAGTTCGAGCCTCTCCATCCCTTCCCTATACTCAAAAATAAATCTGAACTTTAATAATACGCCAGCTATAGCCAGAGCAACAGTAATTATATTCACATATTACTAAATTCAAATGCAATTCCTCCTACATCCTTTTTCTTCTCCGCCCTCTCTGACCATATAAACCAACCCAAAACACGCCAACAATCATCTACTCTCTACATTTTCACCATGTCCAGGTGCTTCAGCTTGGTTCAGACCAAGAACTGGTGCCACAGATCCGCTTTCTCCAAATCGGGGCTCCGCTCCACCATCACTGACTTCAAAGACGGCACCGTCATGCATTGCTGGGCCCCCAAGGCCCGAAAAGAGTCCAAGCCCAATCTACTCCTCATCCACGGCCTCGGCGCCAACGCAATGTGGCAGTGGGCTGATGTCATTCCCCACCTAAGCCGTCACTTCAACATCTACGTGCCGGACCTCGTCTTCTTCGGCGACTCCTACACGACTCGCCCGGAGCGGTCCGAGTCGTTCCAGGCTCAGTGCGTGATGCGACTCATGGAGGCCCTCTCGGTGAAGAGGATGAGCCTGGTTGGGCTTAGTTACGGCGGGTTCGTGGGGTACAGTATGGCGGCGCAGTTTAGTGAGGCGATTGAGAAGGTGGTGATATGCTGCGCTGGTGTGTACATGGAGGAGAAGGACTTGGTTGGTGGTGTGTTTCCAGTCTCTGATTTGGAGGAGGCTTGCCGGATTCTGGTGCCGCAGACGCCGGATAAGCTTAGGGAGCTGTTGAGTTATACCTTCTATAAGCAGCCTCCTATACGATTGCTGCCGTCGTGCTTTCTTGACGATTTCATTAACGTAATCAGAATCAAACTCTTCTTATCTAACGAACTTCTTCTTATCTTCAAGTTCTGTATTTTAAAAAAGAATATCTGGATGATGTTAACAGGCAATGTGCACGGAATGCGTGGAAGAGAAGAGGGATCTTGTTCGAGCTATCCCAAAAGGTCGAAAGCTTTCAGACTTCCCAAAGATCACTCAAGTAATTGTGTTTTCGTTATCTATTCTTGATGATGAATCATATTCTATTTTTTTTTTATTACGTGGAGTCGGTTTTCTTTTGGACTTGATTTCCTTATAGTGTTTGGTCACAAGAGGTTACCGATGAGTGATGCTCTCTCTTCGGTATTAGACCGAGGGGTTCCTCCATTTTGTCAAAATGTTCTATATCTCCTCGGGTATTGTGCCTTATATGAACTATCCGAATGGCTTCTATTTGGTTGGTGTTCTCGGCTCTACCTTAATCCGTTGATAGGTGGCCGATGAGAATTCTTGGGTTGATGTGTTAACTTTATAATTCTAGTCACACGTTGTGGAGGTTATTTTGATATTATCCATGTGTTTTTTTTTAGCAATTCAAAGAAAGAGCAATTGAATTTGTTGGGTCTTTTTATGCAGCCAGCATTATTGATTTGGGGAGAGCATGATCAAGTATTCCCCATGGAATTGGGTCACAGATTAAAAGGGTTGGTCGATCTCTGATTTTCATTTGATTTACATGCATGCTTGTCTTTCTTCTGAAGTGTGGATACATGGATGATGATGAAGGTTTGTGGGGGAGAATGCTGATTTGGTGGTGATCAAGAAAGCCGGCCATGCCTTCAATGTAGAGAAGCCCAAGGAATTCAACGTGCGCTTGAAGTCTTTTTTGGTTGATTTGAAGACCCCAACTTCAAAACTAGAAAATCACAAGTGAATTTGTTTAAGGACACACCATCATGCTGTTGCTTTCCAACAATTACTTTGTTGGGAATCAAATGCCCCCACTTCACCATAAGAGCATTTTGTATTCGTATCTCTTAACGAATTCTCAATTTTATCTACAAAAATCACTTTTTAACAGTTTACAAACTTGGTATTGACTCCATAACTCTAGCGATGTGCTAGCGATCTTCTGAATTTTACCGACACCTAACAGATACCATTGCAGCTTACATTTAATAAAAATCTGAACGCTTAGTTCTCCACTTCAGCTCCTATGCCCACTTTAAAGACATCATTTGCAAGTGCTCTAATAACTCATTTCCCAGATACAACAAACAAGTAGTCAAATACGTCATTTTCCATTAGAAAAATGCAATGCTCGAGACACCTTCATTTTTCTCTCAATTTATGTGAAGCGTTGAATGTTAAAAGAGATCCAACAACACTTATGTTTATAATTAATAATTATGTCTCTCACATGAATTTTACCTATGTCATTACTAGAACTAGAAGTGGGACCAAGGGCCTTCTAGATGGAACCTAACACCTTTATCAAACAACGCCCAACACTTGGAAACTTTATAACCAACAAGAAACATGTGGTAGGAAAATATGGATTCCGTTTTGTTCAACATAATTCATCTCTTCCTCTGAATTTTGTAGGCCATAAAAAAAATCAATTGAGAACAAAAATAAGAAGAGATTATTGGATTGAGCATTAAACTCCATAATTATTGGATTAAGCATTAATGTCAAGACTATAATCATACTTCTATCCTAATAAGTAAAACTCAGACCCTCTCATTTAACAACGCGTTTTCTGGGCCTAAGTATCATTGGCAACACCCCAACAAGTACAAAGTATAGCATGCCCGATTTATTCACAGTGCACCAGTAATCCAAATAGGACAATATTGTTAGTGTATTTGAAATGAGAATTTCAACAATTAACTCCATCAAAAGCACAATATGAGGAATGAGAGTGTTTAATGCGGGCAGTTGGCCTAAATCTTCTAATGTATCCTTGCCCGAATTCACTAATCCACTGGTATTTGCTTCTACTTAATTACAAATCCTCGTAATTAACATTCCATTAAGGGTCCGTTTGCTTCACAGATTTGGAGATGAAAATGGAAAGAGAATGTCAATATCCTCATTCCTTACCAATATTTGAATAACACTGTCTTACCATTACTACTTTCCCGGCACCATTGGTTTACTCGACAATATTTGGTTAAAGTAAAAATACAATGAAATCATGTATATTAAATAATCTATGACAAATTTAATTTAAAAATGATTTTATTTGAATATCAAAATTGCAGTCCAGTAACGTCTTCAGGGGCGAATAAAAAGGAAATGAATTACTACAGTACAGTTCACAACAAAGTTAAATTTCACTTTGCTACATAGAATGGAATTTCATGTTATACCCCCAGATGATTCTGAAAGCAAAATCTACCTTGAAAAGAAAATATACATCATAATCTTTCAGAGGAACATCTAAAAATAATTTGTTCCAAATTCCAGAAAGGTTGTCAAGAACATTCACCTACGGGTCCAGACCTACCAGCGCTTGCATCCCCAATCGAGACTGTTGCAAGTGAGTTAGATGCCCATACCCTAGCATTCATTGCTCTGCCCTGAAAATTCCTTCGCTTGCCTGGCTCCTTTGCATAATACAACAATTGTTTTGCTCGATTCAGATAAGCTAGTAAAAGCTCCAACAAGCTCCCCAATCTCTCAAATTGAATGCACCGTCTCCAAACAAATTGGGCAAATAACAGGATCTTAGGAGAGACTAGGTAAAGCAATCTAAGAACCACAAAAGCGGTGGCCAACGCCAAATAGGTCTCCTGCCTAAGCAAATTCCCCGGAAATCGTGCCCAAAAAAAAGGGCAGCTTTCGAGCTCAACATTATCATGCTTCTCCCAATTTGATGCTTGTCCAATTTTATCATGGGATTTGCTATCCAGGGATAGGGGCTCAACACCTACATACATGCACTATACCCTTTAGGTAAATAAATTCTATCACATAATGCACATAGAGAGCAAGCAATATATTTTTGTACGAATGGCCACACCCTTGTATGTGCCATTTTCTATTATAATTTGCAAAAGAGAGAAAAATGGACACGAGGACGAGAGTAGGGGGATATCCAATTCTCCTAAGAAAAGAGGAGTGCATTTGTAATGTTACAGGGCCCCACATAAGAAATTTACAACCACAAAAATTGAGGGAAATTGGAAAGATTTAATTCAATTGAACCTTTTGCTTAACTCCAAATTTACTCTTTCAAATCCCTTACCTATTTACTTTTTAAGGCTATCTCCCTTTACCCTCTAATTATTAATCTCCACCACACATATCCTCTAAACACTCAGGAGTGGAATTGAAGCAATGAAGCAAGAGAGAAATACAACAATACACTAAAGTAAATTGTCGATATAGGAGGGACAACAGCTGAGAATTTATTTTGTGTAAAAGAAACTGCCCAATAGATTATTAATCACCTTTTAAAAAAAATGGAGTCATTGACTATTTATTAATCACAATCAGAGAAGTGTACTGCTAAAAAAAAATTAGTCACACTATAGCACCCTATAATTTTCAAGGATTATGGAAACTCTTGAGAAAAGAAACCAACAGAGCCCAAAAGTAGAGTCCCTAAAAGAAATCTTACCAGTAACATCACTGTAGAAAGCAATAAGAGAACCAAGAGTCCGAGAGCCATGATAGTGCACACGCATTGTGGAGTTCAAAAGAAAAAGTGTAGGAAACCCATGAGCTCCATACTTTGACAGTATGCTGGAAAAACCAATCAGCATCATTCTCAACCATCAACAAAATAACAACCACATTACAAATCTGCAGAGATAGGTTCATTTGCAAACCTTGGCCTGACAGCTGATTCTTCAAATGCAAAATGGGGAATCGACGGGTACAAAGATGAAAGGATAGACAAGCTTGGCCTAAAGGTCTTTGAAAAAGGACACCAAGACGCATAGAACAGCATAGCTATATATTCATGTCTGTGCTTGTGGACCATATTTAGTGCCTCTTGCAGTAAAACTTCATCTCCCTTCAAAGCACAAAATACTTCAGTTAAGACTTGATTTGGAAACAAACAAGAATAGATAGTGTAACTAAAATAAGAAGTCCATCTCACAAATGTCAGATGAGGTCATAACCCAGATAAAACTAAAGGTCATCTAGGACATTACTACAATGACCGTCCCTGTCAGTTCCTACCATATCTATCAACAACAAACAGAATTTCTAGTAGCAAGTGGCAAAAGTAGCCAAGCCTTAAAAACAACCGTGGGATACCTTTACAACTGCTTTTCCTTGAGAAATATCAAATATCAACAAAGCACAATATTTATCCCCCTGAAAAGGGAACTCTTCTGAAAAGTGAAAAGTCACCTAACTTGTGCCCAATAGGTTTAACAGCTCAACCCTCAAGCATAAGAACAAAAGAACACAAAATCCAGCTAGCCTACAAAGGATTTCACGAGCACAGGATTTGTCCATGATACATCACCCTAGAGGCAGCTTCGTTTAAACATTAGCAAACAGAAACTGAAGCAAACCCAAATTGAAGTTCCAACTCAAGGTATCATCAAAAGTTCTAAATTCTAAGACTTGCAAATAACAATGCTACCTTTTAGCAGTCGCTTTCTTGCCTGAATTACTCTAGTTTGTTCCTTACACTACCCATATAAACCGCATATTCCCAATTCTAATTCATTACATACGATATGAAACCAGAGAGCGGATTCCATGTATAATTTCAGAGCCTACAAAAATTTCCCGTCAAGGATTAATGGAAACATGAAAACTTTGATTGAAATATAAAACAAAAAAAAGAAGAAACCCAGTCTGCCTACCTCAGTAACCCCAATGAAATGAGCGAAATCAGAACCACCGTTTAGGTAGCAGTATCCCTCCCAATGGCCCAAAATTGAATCCGTGAGCGACTCCACCGGGCAAATCAAAGCCCTAACTGGTTCCGACCCGGAGACGCCACATGTTAACCTCCACAAGACCACCAATATCAAGATCCCAGCTTCCCACACCATAGTCCCCATAAATGCCCAAATAGAAAACCCACCAAAGAAAATCAAGATGTGGAGAGTTGCAATGACGATAGACGAAAAAGAAGGGACCGCGTCCTGCGCATTTTAGCCTCGAAGGAGCTGTGATATTAAAATCGTCTCTAAAGATGGGTCCATTGGTAGTAGAGGATGTCGACGGAGGGACGAGCACAGGGAGTACTTTGGGCGGTCTTACGGCGGTGGGGTTGGTGGCCTGGCGTTCTCAAGCTCTCTCTGTATTTATTTTCGCCAGCGATTCACCAGAGTGCACATAGACATATATGAATGCTGGATGTTGGTGACGGAAAGGTCTGTACTTTTATAGCCCCCATATTTTGAAAAGTTTATCAAAACAGTCCCTAAACATTATTTCGTCCAAAACAAACCCTCGCCAAATATTATATGACTAATTTAATTTTCTTGTATTTTGAGTTGCAAAATCACTAATTAAATTTCGTATTCAAAATTTTCTAAAACAGAAAAAAGTGAAAGATAACTTACCTGACTATTCTGTATGAGTGTATACAACTTGTGGCGGAGAGTTTTTTTTTCACTAGGAGATAACATAGAATAATAGGCTAGTAACTATATAGGTTTTTAATTATTTTGGTTTTAAAAACAAATTAACAAAAAATAATAATTCATGACTTTACAACTAATCAATTTCATAATCAATCAACACACTAACACATATTTAATATTATAATTTATTTACATATTAATTATTTCAATTTTTGGTTTCAAACTGAATTTCGTTTTTAAAACCCAAATTGAAACAAAATCGAAAAAATCAAACCAAATTAAAATTTTCAATTTAGTTTCGATTTGATTTTCGGTTCCGGTTAGTTTTGAACATCCTATATATCACAAATTTAAAATTGCATCCTAAAATCTACAATCAATTTGTAATCGTCGATCGAGATCAAAGATAATTTTGCAAGATCAAATTAATGATCGACCGTGAAGTTTGGACACCTATGTGGTGCCGGATATAAACTCTACCAATGAGATTTTTTTTTCTCGAAAATATGCTTGCGTAAATTTGTCTAATGTCCTAGCTTATCAATAAATTATCAAAAGTATAAGCTAGCGCTAGTTTTAAAAGTTTCACCAAACGCGTTTATTTCAAAGTTTATAATCTAGCATTTGACTGTATAAAATAAATTCTTCCAAATTGAGCCATGATGATTAATTATTTATGGATTGATCTAGCTAACTCAAGTGCTTTTAGAAATTCTTTTTTTTTTTTTGTTAACAGCACATCTATTCGAAAGTAGACAAAAAAAAAAAAACAAAAGACCATGTGTTCATAATTTTTTTTTTTTTTAAAAAAAGAGTCTGAAATAGGGGATCCAGGGAGTTGGGGGCCAGAGTCCTTCCATAGCCCATCTTGGTAATTTATGGGCCAAGCCATTTGCAAAATGAAGGAGATTTGCAGTGTTCAAAACGAGTTTGGCCCATTACAAGGCTTGGACGAACATTTCTCTTCCTTTCAGGCCTGTCAACTGTGATCTACTGATCTGATTCGTCTGAATCCGGATACTTAAATATTTGGGCTTCATCTGGAAGCCCCGAACAAAGCCTATATCAAACTCCAAGGACATATGAAATGTGTTGGAAACGTACAATGTCTTTGGATGGTGAGATTTGTGAGGAAGTGAAGTGAAATGAAAATGAGTATTCTTCTAATTTCGTTATTTGGATAGTTTAGAAAAAAATAAACGGATGAATTTGAAGGAGAATAATGAGATAGATTTCATTAAATTTTTGTTAAAATACCTTCTCCTCAAAATGGGGACGTTTGAAGGTAAAGGAGGGGAGAGTTATATGGGGTTTAATGTATATAGGTCACTAAAAGATACCTTCATTTGTAATTAGGTCACCCAAAGAAAAAAGTTTCAAATTGGATCACTCAATGTTCTAATTTTAAACAATTAGGCTACTATGATCTAATTCTGATCAATTTCTTACCGGAATTTGTTGACATTGCACTAATTATTTTTGAAATTTAAAATAAATTTAAGATAAAAAAGACATGTGGCATATTCAGCAAAAAAAAAATTAAAAAATTAAACACAAAAAAGTGTGTGCAACTTCCCTCTTACCCCCTCCCCCCCTCACGGCATCTTCTTCTTATGGACAAGTATGGCAACTACGCCATCCGGCGACAAAACGGACCACCATTGGTCTCAAAAGAAACAGTGTACCACAAGGAACTCACCCCTACCATCCTCTACCCCTGTCGTCAACCACAGTCGCAGAAATCGCGCCTCGAATCTGTGGTGGGCCGCCACTTCCGACGCTCGATTCGGCTGATTCTAAGGTCCCCTCTGGCCATCGAAGGAACCGTTGGACTTAGCGTATCGAGTACTAGCACTTTCATCCACCCTCCCGCCGAAGCTACCGCCGGAGGTGCCGGACCCGGTTGTGACCCGTTTACCCAACTGAGAAGTTTGGTAATTTTTGGGCATTTACCTTGGTGGGTTCTCTCCAAAATGGTCACAGTCAATCTGAGGATGGGGTAGGAAGAAGTTTGACATGCTTCAGAGAAGGATTTGCAAATCTAATGGGTTGTATTGTAGTTGGTGGAACTTGAGAGATGGAGATGAGCGGTTGAAAATGATTATTAAATTTTATTTTTTATTAAAAATTACATCATCAAAGAAGCCACATTATTTGGTCCACGTAGGCGATCATCGGACATGTCAGCAATATCCGGCGTCCAATTAATAGGAATTAGACTCTTATGATCTAATTGCTTAAAATTGGAACATTAAGTGACCCAATTTGAAATTTTTTTCTTTGAGTGAGCTAATTGCAAATAGGGATATCTTTTAGTGACCTATATGCACTAAACGCTTACATTATCTATAAGTTAAAAACTTATTTTTCATTGTACATAATATTTAACATAAAAGTAAGGATGACTTAATAAATTAATAAAAATCTAATAATGGGGTGAGATTACTAATTTGTGAGGGTGAGAATACCCTGTCCCATAATATACACGTGATTGAACATGAATCGCGACGGGCATCTTATTATAATTTTGCACTTTGACACAAGCCCATAAAAGAAAGGCCCTAATGCATTGGTTGCAACCTTGATTGGTCAAAACTGCAAGCCCGAAAATCAGTGAGTGCTCACTGATTTTTCTGGGTTTTTGTTACTGAGCCTCCTATATAAGGAGAGCCTTGGCAGCAGCTTCAAAAGAGAGAAAATCTTCTTCTTCTTCTGTCATTCTGCTGCTCTTCTAAGTCTCTGTTTCTTTGTCTTCAATCTGTTTGAGAGTGCAATTCTAAATTGGTTCGTCTAAGTCCATTAGTATTGAAGTGCTGCTTACTAGTGGTTTGCGGAGCGTTGTATCTTGGGAAGAGTCTGTCCGGAGAGCTTGGCACCAGTGGCTGGGACATTTCTCTTTAAGGAGATTCGCGAAAGGCGTACCTCGCTCCTACAATTCCTATCATCTGTTTACGGTTTTGGTATTTTAATTTAAGCATCAATTATTGAGTTCATATATGCTAATGTTACTGTTTCTGGTTAATGTTACTGTTTTATTTCTGTAGCTTGTTCACTGTTCATGCAATATAAATATTAATTGGTTTATTGCATGCTATATTCCAACAGAGGTAATCAAAAATATTTGGCATGTTACTAAAAATATTATGGTGATGTGGGGGTAAAATAAAATATTTTTCATTGATATCAATTATTTTTTGATGAATTTATTTTTTTATAAAAATATAAATTAAATAATAAAATTGATTGAGGGTAAAATTAGAAAAAAAAAATCGTGTTTTAACACTGAAAACACAGTCAACTACGTTGCGTCTATAGTGGAAGTAGCTCCCTGCAACTTCAAACTCATCACAGTGTGGTGATACCGTAACACATCGCTCAGCCAAACACATTTTTATCTGAATGCAATGCATTTAAGTCAAAAACGATGGTATGTTTGGTAGGTGTAAACACACTGTCAAACGCACCTGTATTGTTGGTAGTTTTCCATTTATAACAATAATTATAGGGATTTCAGCAGTTGGTATCCCAGGTGATGAGTTGTGCGCTCAAAATTTTATATGTATCAAGTGAGACATTAGGAGCCCATAAATTAACTTGAATATTGTGTGACAAACCCAATAGCGTTGAGAGGAGATAGCAATTGCTGGGATATTTTACTTTCGTTAGGCCGGTTGTCACTTGTCATGCATTAATTGAGGAGCAGGTGGTCGAGGATTAACAAATTGGATTTTGATCAAGGTTTTTAAAACCGGACCGGTCATCAAACCGGAAAAGTCTTCGGTTCATGGTTCAAAGGTTCAACCGGGGTTCAAACCGGGTTCGAACCGATTTTAACGTAATGAATTATTTATATATATATTTATATTATATGCATATAATATATAAGAAAACTTCATAAAAATACAATATATTCAAATAAAGTATCATTTTAAACAAAAAAATCTCATAGCCTAGTGGTTAAAGCCTTTTTTAATGAATAAAAGCTCATGAGTTCAAACCCTACAAATAACAAAATTTCAAAAATATTTTATTAACTTTAATAAATGACCGAACCGGTCAAAACCGGCCCGGTTCTGACCGGTTCATCCGAAGAACCGGCCGATTCAACCAAAAATATCCCGGTTCATCAATTACCGGTTCTGGCACCTCAACTGGACCGGACAAGTGGCCGGTCACCGGTTGGACCGGTCCGGTTTTCAAAACCTTGATTTTGATAACAATTAATGGAAAGGAGAAGCTGATTCCTACAATTCCTAAATTTATGATACCCGTTGCGTATTTAAGTTGTCTGCAAAGGATTCTACCCGGCATTCGGTAGGAATTATACTTCATTATCCCATACATATTCTTAATTAGATAAAATGTTAAGCCATGTAAAACGACACAAACAATCATGCTTCTCGTAGTTTCTAATTATTACGAATTATTGAAATTGCCCCGTAGTTACTAATTATTACAATTTTGATGCCACCAACTATTGATTCTACAATCAGGCTCCCAAATCACCCATCACAGGATTACCATGCATACATAATATGAAATTAAATTGCAATGACATAAGAAACCTTGCACACAGTATCTAACAAATGGGGTAGGATAATTAGGTACATTTGGTTATACTGCTCCAGGTGTTAGGAATTGACCTTCTTAAATAACAGCGAATAACAAAAATAATTAAAGAATTTAGTATACAACGTATGTGAAGTATAAACTCTAAAATAAGCTGCACCAAATAGGCTACAAGATGTTTTGATAGATTTTGAGCAAAATCAGAGTCCAAGACACTCTCCTATTATCTACTGGTTTTGTTGAAAAGCAGTAACTCTTTACTTCAAGTCTCCCCCCCACCGTCAACAGCATTTATCAACCACACAACTTGCTATCCAACTGTCAGTGCCTCTGTTTTGTGATCGACGGCACTAAGTCAAGTCTCATGGAAAAATGCATTTGATTTGATACCTTAACAGGTCATGCACGATGTATCAGCATCAATTCTAGTCTCGTGGAAATGATTTAATTAGTGCACTGAATACAAAGTATCTTTGGCACATTCTTCATTTGAAGTTTCTTCCAACATCGATCACTTCACTACCAGCTATAATGTTGCGTATCCCAGAAACTTAAAATTGATGACCAATGTGAGATTCTATTGGACGTGGCCTCTCTACCCGTCCACTTCAACGTAGAATATGCGCCTTATGGTCCATATATATGTAAACTGAGGTCTCCAAAGGCTTTTACAATAAATACATTCCAGAGTCTACATATCTATGCATAGAAACAATATCGCTCTACATTTCTTGTAACAATTAGAAGTAATATTGCAGCCACCAACAATGTTGCTTCCATGCAAGCCCTTCTACAAAACATGCCAGCAGGCTTTGTTCTTACTTGTCATTGTGTTACTTTCTTCCTTCCAATTCTTGGCTTCGACCCCATCTACAACTTCTTTCACTTCTGGTAGGACTAATGAACCACAGGCCCTTCTCAAATGGAAAGCCAGCCTCTCCAAACACAGCCAATCTTTCCTACCTTCATGGGTCATCGCCAATGGGACTTGCCATTGGGAAGGAATCGCTTGCAGCAAATCCGGAAGCATTGTCGGCTTGGACCTCTCGAGTCATGGTTTGAGAGGTACACTTCACAGTCTCAACTTCTCATCCTTGCCTAATCTCCTTACTCTTAAGTTAGGAAATAATTCGCTTTCCGGAACAATCCCTTCTAACATCAGCAACCTCTCCAAACTTACCACCCTCATTTTGTGGTACAATAAACTCTCAGGAAATATTCCTTCCGAGATAGGCTTGCTGAATAGTCTTCGTGTATTTTAAAAGACTTGTTGAGATTGTTTGTATTTTGTCTTTTTATTGACTTTGCAGAAACTTTACAGAGACATTTATATATATATACACAAGCTATATGACCGTTGAACTAACGGTAACATTGTAACAATTATAGAGAAAGGTTTGCTTTGACCATTGAACTAACGGTAACATTGTAATAATTATAGAGCAATGGTTGTACATCAGAGATAGACTAAGTAGATAGAGATACGTGTCATGAGAGCTTGGACTTGTCATTGTCTGAGTTAGGTTTGCTTTGACCATTGGTTTTTATATGCCCCTGCAAGATCAGGGTCCCATCGTGGAGATTGATCTTGGCACGTAAATCAAGAAAGCGTTGACGAGGTAATGATTTGGTGAGAATATCAGCAAGTTGATGCACAGTGGAGAGGTGACGAACTGCAAGGATACCTTTTTGAACAAGGTCTCTAATAAAGTGTATATCAATGGCGATATGCTTCATTTTGGAGTGAAGAACAGGATTGTGACTTAAATGAGTTGCACCCAAATTATCACAAAGCAGCAGCGGTCTGTGAATAAGAGAGATATGCAATTCACGCAGAAGATGAGTGATCCATACAACCTCAGAAGCAGTGGCGGCAAGTGAGCGATATTCAGCCTCAGTGGAAGACCTGGCTATGGCTTTTTGTTTTCGAGATCTCCAAGAAATGGGATTGCAACCTAGAAAGATAATGTAGGAAGTGACAGATGATCGATCGTCGGGGTTCCCAGCCCAATCAGAGTCGGAGTAGCCACGTAGACTGTGGGAAGTATTGGCACGAAGAAGAATGCCGTGATGAATGGTTCCTTTGAGATAGCGAAGTAGACGTTTGAGAGTGTGCCAATGGCTTGTTGTGGGATGCTGAAGATACTGAGCTAAACGATTGACAGCGAAACTGAGGTCTGGACGTGTAAGAGACAGATACTGGAGACTGCCCACAAGTTGACGGTAGAGAGTGATGTCAGAGAGCTTAGAGCCACTGTGCTGAGACAGATTGAACGAGGATGGAAGAGGAGTATCAACAGGTTTAGAGGCAGCCATAGTCGCACGTTCTAGAAGTTCCCGAATATACTTATGTTGACAGAGAAATAAGGTGTCTTTGGTGCGGATAGCTTCTATACCAAGGAAATATGAGAGGTCACCTAAGTCTTTAAGTGAAAACTTGGACCCCAAGGCAGCGGTGATCCTGTGTATAAAGGAGAGATCAGAGCCAGTTAATATAAGATCATCAACATATACAAGAACATAAGCAATTACAGTAGGGGATTTGTAAATAAACAAAGAAGTGTCAGCTCTAGAGTTAATAAACCCAAGGTGAAGAAGAGCAGCGCGAAGGGCGGTGAACCATGCCCGAGGGGCTTGCTTGAGCCCATATATAGATTTGTGAAGCAGACACAAGTGTTTAGGATGTTGTTGATCAATGAAGCCAGGGGGCTGTTTCATAAGAACTGTTTCAGTGAGAGAACCATGTAGAAAGGCATTGTTAACGTCGAGTTTCTTCAGCGGCCAGTAATGCATGACAGCCAAGGAGAGAACAAGCCTAATGGTGGTAGGTTTTACTACCGGACTAAATGTTTGTTGGTAGTCTAAGCCAGGCTTTTGAAGATAACCTTGAGCGACAAGACGGGCTTTGTAGCGGTGGATAGTGCCATCAGGATTGCGTTTGATTCGAAAGATCCATTTAGAACCAATGGGTTTGTGAGATGGAGAGGGTGGTACGAGTGTCCAGGTGGAGTGATGGTGAAGAGCATTGAGTTCTTCGACCATGGCTTGATGCCAATGAGGAGACTTAAGGGCTTCATAAACTGTGTGAGGTGCAGGGGAAGCAAGTAGCGGATGTAAAGTAGTGTGATTAAGGGTTTTAGGCTTGTAAATATTGTTCATAGACCTTGTGACCATTTTGTGTGTGCGAGGAGGAGTGTCTGAGGAAAGAGAGGGTGTAAGTGAAGGGAGTTGTGAGGAATCTGATATGTTGGAATTGGGAGATATGGGATTTGGACACATGTCATGTTGAGGTGAAGGATTGGTGGAATGAGATGGGTGAGACGCAACAGGTAAGTCAAGGGTAGGTGAAATAGAGACGTTAGGAGTAGAAAAAGAGACATTGGGAGGAGTAGGTAAAGGACCTTGCACTGGGTCAGAATTGGTGGCTGTAGGGATGGGCTGGTCAAAAGTAGGATAAGACAATCCAGGAAAAAGATGTTCTCTAAAAAGCACATGTCTAGAAAGATAGAGTTTGCGAGTACTAGGGTCATAACATTTAAAGGAACTTTGGGAGGTTGTGTATCCGAGAAAGATGCAAGGGGAGGATTTGGGATCAAGTTTACTATTGGTATAAGGTTTTAACCAAGGATAGCATAGGCAACCAAAAGGCCTAAGTTTTAAATAGTTAGGTAGGGTTTGAAAAAGTAACTGAAAAGGAGAGTATGGTTTGGTAGTAGTTAAAGGAAGACGGTTTAAGAGATACACAGCTGTTTCAAAGGCAAAAGACCAAAATTGGGGAGGAAGGTGGGCATGTGCAAGTAAGGTCTTCCCAGTCTCCACAATATGTCGGTGCTTCCTCTCTGCCAGGCCTACATGTTGTGGAGTATAGGGTGGTGATTGTTTCCAGGAGATGCCTAGCTGGTTCAAAGTTGTTTGAAGTTTGACGTATTCTCCTCCATTGTCTGTATATAATGTTTTGATCTTTGCATCAAATTGTCTTTCAACTAGTCTTTGGAACTGTAAAAATATATTCAGAACATCAGACTTATGGAACAAAGGATAGAACCAGGTGTAACGTGTAAAGTGGTCTATAAATATCACATAATATTTGTGTCCTAATATGGATGCTGGAGAACTAGGCCCCCATACATCTGAATATATAACTTGTAGTGGATGAGTGGTATGAACTGAAGACATACCAAATGGAAATTCGTGAACTTTATTAATGTCACAAGAGTTGCATAAAACAGGAGTAGAAGTAGAAACAAGAGGGCATAAGTTTGCAGATTTTAACAAATAAGATAGTAGTACTGAGTTGGGATGGCCCAATCGTTGATGCCAAGTATCAAGACTGGACTTGTGAGCCACCATGGCTGACTTGTGCTGCACTGAACCAAACTGATAGGTGCCTTCAACGCATGGACCCCGAGCCAGAACATTTCCCGACTTCAAATCCTTAATGACAAAACAGTTAGGATAAAATTCAATTAACACATTGTTAGTTTTAGTAAACTGATGAACAGAGAGCAGATTACGTTGAATATGAGGAACGCATAATGTATTTTCAAGAGTGAATGTCTTAGTGGGTGTGTGTAAGTGACAAGTGCCGTGATGTGTGACTTGCAAACCTGAGCCATCTCCTATCTTGACTTCATCTGTGCCTCCATATTCAGAGTTGAGGGAGAGATTGCCAAGATCTGAGGTCATATGATGACTGGCTCCTGAGTCAACAAGCCAAGGTTGAACATTGGTGTTGTTGGATCCGTGGTGACTGGAAGCATAGTTGGCTTGGGGTGGATTTTCAGATGCATAAGCCTTGAGCTTCCTGCATGTACGGGCTGAGTGTCCTGGCTTTTCACAAATTTGACAGAAAATCCTTGGCCTTGGACTGTTGCCAGCATAGTTGGAGTATCCAGATGGTCCATTGGTTGAGTAATGGTTGTTCTGATATGAGGAAGAAGGTGGACGATTTCCTCTATTACTGAATCTGTAGTGACCTTGAGACCTGGAGTTGGGCCCTCTTTGATTGTTTCCATAGTTCCTATACTGTTGAGGAGTTTGGTTTTGAGCAAGGTTAGCAGTGGCTAGCAGTTGTGATTGCTGTTGTTCAAGTCGCTGCTGATAAGCTTATTGACTTAGGAGCAACGATCTGAGGGCCTCATAGGAAATGGGATTTTCTCTCCCATTTACAGATTCAACTGTTCCTTTCTATTCAGCTCCTAGGCCATTGAGTATGAAAATGACGAGATCTTCCTCCTCGATTGGATTTCCAGTTAAGGCAAGCTCATCAGCTATTTGTTTTACCTCACTTAAGTATTCTTCAATCTTCTTGCTACCTCTGTGCATATTGACCAGATTTTGTTTGAGTTGAATGATTCTAGATCTTGACTTGTTAGCAAAAAGACTATGAAGTTTTGTCCATGCTTGATGACTGGACGTAACATCCCCCAATAGTGGAAGAGTAGTTTCATGTAGTGAAGCAACTATTGCATTCACCAACATGCTGTCTTGGCATTTCCAGTGTTCCTTTTGTTCATCTTCAGTGTCGGGTGGACAGGTAAGACTTCCATCCACATATCCCAAGAGCTTGTATCCTTTCAAAACACTTACAAGCTGCAATCGCCAGGCTGTGAAGTTAGTAGTCTTGAGCTTCACCGCTAGTTGTGAGCTCGCATTAATGGCGATGATTGGTTTCTCTGTAGCTACCTGAGCTGTAGATGCACCATCCCCATTAAGCCCAGATGTGACTGTAGCCATGGAGGTAGAAGATGATTCAGTTGTTTGGAGTAGTTCTCGAACCTGCTCCGATACCATAAAAGACTTGTTGAGATTGTTTGTATTTTGTCTTTTTATTGACTTTGCAGAAACTTTACAGAGACATTTATATATATATACACAAGCTATATGACCGTTGAACTAACGGTAACATTGTAACAATTATAGAGAAAGGTTTGCTTTGACCATTGAACTAATGGTAACATTGTCATAATTATAGAGCAATGGTTGTACATCAGAGATAGACTAAGTAGATAGAGATACGTGTCATGAGAGCTTGGACTTGTCATTGTCTGAGTTAGGTTTGCTTTGACCATTGGTTTTTATATATTTTACCTGGGTGCAAATTTTCTAACTGGCTCTATTCCTCCAGAAATAGGAAGCATGAGAAGTCTCTCTAGGTTATGTTTGAGTGAAAACAACCTCACAGGCATTATCCCTACCACTATAGGGAGCTTGAGGAACTTGAAAGTTCTTTACCTTTATAAAAATAAACTTTCAGGTTCCATACCTCCAGAAATTGGGAATCTTAGATCACTCAGTGACCTTGAGATGTCAAGTAATAGTCTAAATGGTACAATTCCTGCTTCTATTGGGAACTTGACTAATCTATCCTTTCTTTACCTTTTTAAAAATAAACTCTCTGGCTCCATACCTCGGGAAATAGGGAAGCTTAGACATCTTTCTAAGCTTTCTTTGCATACAAACATTCTCACAGGTTTTATCCCTTCTTCCATTGGGAACTTGACTAATCTATCCACTCTTTACCTTTATGAAAATAAACTTTCAGGTTCCATACCTCCTGAAATTGGAAAGCTTAGATCACTCAGTGGCCTTGACATGTCAAATAACAGTCTAAATGATACAATTCCTGTTTCTATTGCGAACTTGACTAATCTATCATTTCTTTACCTTTATGAAAATAAACTCTCTGGCTCCATACCTCGGGAAATAGGGAAGCTGAGACATCTTTCTAATCTTTCTTTGCATACAAACATTCTCACAGGTTTTATCCCTGCTTCCATTGGAAACTTGAGTAATTTATTCCTTCTTTATCTTTATGCAAATGAACTTTCAGGTTCCATACCTCGAGAAATTGGGAATCTTAGATCACTCAGTTACCTTGTGATGTCAAGTAACAGTCTAAATGGTACAATTCCTGCTTCTATTGGGAACTTGACTAATCTATCCTTTCTCTACCTTTATGAAAATGGTTTGTCTGGAATCATACCTCACGAAATCGAATCTCTAAATTCACTCAAAGTGCTTCATTTGTCAATTAACAATCTTACCGGTACAATTCATCGTTCCATTGGTAAACTTAAATTTCTTACTTCTATAAACTTATTTGATAACAAGCTCCATGGGATAATTCCACGAGATATAAGTAATCTTACTCTGTTGCGGGTTTTGGGATTATCCAAAAATAACTTCACTGGTCATTTACCAGAACACCTATGCCATAGCGGATCCGTTGAGGTACTTAGTGTCCATGATAATCATCTTCAAGGTCCAATCCCGAAAAGCTTGAAAAGCTGCACCAGTTTGGTCAGAGTTACGCTTGAGAGGAACCATTTAGTTGGAAATCTATCGGAAAGTTTCGGCCTACATCCTCACTTAGACTACATAGATTTGAGTGATAATAATCTGCATGGAAAGATTTCACAGAAATGGGGGCGTTGTAACAATCTCACAAGCTTGAAAATGGCAAGGAACAATATTTCTGGTCGAATTCCGTTGGAACTTGGAAAGGCAACTAACCTTTGTGTACTTGATCTCTCCTCAAACCATTTGGTTGGAGAGATTCCGAAGGAATTGGGAAGGTTGCCATCATTATTCACGCTTGAGCTAAGTGGTAATCAGCTTTCAGGAAACATACCTGTAGAGATTGGCTTGCTGTCAAACTTAACATATCTGAATCTTGGAGCCAACAATCTAAATGGTTCTATTCCAGGAGAACTACGAGATTGCAAGAAGCTAGTAGAATTGAATTTGAGCTGGAATGGATTCCTGGAAGGAGTTCCGTCTGAGATTGGCAAATTTTACTTCCTTAACAGTCTTGATCTCAGTCACAATGTGCTGATAGGAGAGATTCCTAGTGGACTTGGAGAATTGAAAACCTTAGACAACTTGAACCTCTCACATAATAACCTCTCTGGTGGCATCCCGTCAAGTTTTGGTGATTTGTTAGGCTTGACTTCCATTGATATATCCTACAATCAGTTAGAGGGTCCTATTCCTGACATTAGAGCCTTCCGCACAGCGACCTTGGATGCAGTAAGAGATAACAAAGGTTTGTGCGGAAATATTACTGGTTTGAAGGCTTGCCCTACTTCGACCAAACACCATCGAGCAAAAAAGTAAGGCAAAAGAGTTGTGATCATAGCCACAATCCCCATTTTATGTGTTCTTTTGCTTTTGTTAATCATTTTCGCGGCTTTTTTCGCTCGTACCAAAAGACCACGAAACACAGAGAACAAATCAAGGGAAGGACCAAATCAGAATCCATTCACAATATGGAGTTGTGAAGGAAAGTTGGTGTATGAGAACATCATTGAAGCAACCAACGGATTTGATGCCAAGCATTGCATTGGAGTGGGAGGGAATGGAAGTGTCTACAAAGTTGTATTACCAACTGGACAGGTTGTGGTTGTAAAGAAACTTCACCAACTTCCAGACTCTGAAGTTGCAAATTCAAAAGCTTTTACAAGCGAAATTCTTGCTTTGACAGAAATCCGGCATCGGAATATTATCAAGTTCTATGGCTTCTGCTCACATCCACGACTTTCACTTCTGGTTTATGAGTTTTTGGATGGAGGGAGCTTGAAAAAGATACTTTGTGATGAGGAACAAGCAATGACATTTGATTGGATTAAGAGAGTGAATGTTATGAAAGGTGTAGCCAATGCTATTTCCTATATGCACCATGACTGCTCACCTCCTATAATTCATAGGGACATATCAAGCAAAAACGTTCTGTTGGATGAAGAATATGAAGCTCATGTCTCTAACTTTGGCACAGCAAGAATTCTGAACCCCAACTCATCAAATTGAACTTCATTAGCAGGCACATTGGGGTACACTGCTCCAGGTATTTTCCATCTTAATTTTTCTTCCGTTTTAGCTTGTTAGGAGCTATGTTGGATTTCTAGGTGATAGGTTTTCTGGAGCCTGACTCATGATTGCACGAAATTTTTGGTTTTCTTAAAACTATAGAGGGGTAGTTTCGGCATTGTAGCATCTCCCTATTGCCCTATAACGCCTACTTATTTTGAATTACCTCAAATTACATTGTACCTCTTTTGATATACTGACAACTACAGTGACTTTTAGACGTAGACTATAGTTGGTGAACTATTTAGTTGAAGTTTATCATAATTGGGAGCGCAGTTTTGTAAAGTCACTCGGTATATGAATAGATGTGTTTTTAGCTCTATTGTAAACTAATTTCATATTGTTTTCTCTCTCTTGTTAACCACCACAAAGGCGTAAAGAGAGTATTTCCATTGTTTTTTGTTTTTCCCTTATAGTAGTGAAATCTCAGCAGCTCTGTGACTGTAGACACATATTCAAACCATGTAAATCTCATGTTTGTTAATTTCCGCACTATTAATTATGTTGTTTGCATCATTCTAAGTATAACATGAACCACGTAAAAATCGTGTGTTACTGTTGTTTTGTTTTCATTAATCTTTCTGCTATTCACTATTATTTATGAAGGTTAATTCCTAACACTAGCCACATCAAGTAAATGATTTTCTTTGCAGAACTTGCTTACACAATGAAAGTGAACGAAAAATGTGACGTTTATAGCTTTGGGGTTTTGGCACTGGAAATACTGGTAGGGGAGCATCCGGGGGATCTCATCTCATCTGTGTCATCGTTGTCGTCGTCTTCTTCGTCTTCAACAGTACATCATTTGCTATTGAAGAATCTGTTGGACCAACGTCCTTCCTCTCCCACGAATGGAGTAGGAAAGGAAGTGGTGACTGTTGCAAAAATAGCAGTCTCATGCTTACAATCCAATCCGCGATCTCGGCCCTCTATGCAACAAGTTTCTCGGGAGCTATCCACTCAAAGATCCACTGCGCAGAAACAGTTTCACTCCATTACAATGGGACAACTACTTGATGTTGAGGATTGATTCTGCACTTTGAAATTTTCATGTGTTTTAAGGGTTGCCATATGCGGTTTCTTTCATCGAGTGCTATGATTCCAACTCTATCAGAACTTACAATTTACCGTATTTATAAAAATAATGCACTCGTTTAGAGTTGCTACTTGCTATTTACATCTATACTTTTGTATTGTCGTGTTTTCATGGTGAAATATGTGGTACTAATCTAGACCTATCTTATCTAAGATAAATAATATTGGGAGCTGGCCATGCCGGAGTCATTACCTTAACGGCGAGGATGGGTTGCCGAAGGCAGGGCTAGTGACTGGAGTGAAGTTGTAACAATGCAACCGTACTGGAAGGCGTGGCTGGATCAGTAAGAATGAATTAGAAATGCGAAAGAATAAAATTTTAGTCAACCTCAGTAAAAGACGGAATTCGCTCTAGGCTTAAATAGTGATTTCCAGAGTGGAAATAAATAAGATAATTTTGTTGGAAGGTATCCAAATTAATATTAGCAATTAGAATTTCCTTGTGAATTCACTTTCTTTATGCTCTGCTTGCCTGAATTTTAACCGATCTGGTTTTCGGAGCTCTTCCGTGCAACCGAGTGCATGTCAGGTTCCTCGGTAAAACATGCTTTGTATGCATTTGAATGGGTGGAAAATTCCCTAAATCTTGAAAGAAAGACTCCTTACTTTGTATGCATTATATTGTTGTTAGCCAGCATATATTGTTGTCATTGAGATTTTAAAGTCCATAATATCAGTGGAGCTGTGGAGATGCCTTAAAAATCATTTTCACAAAAAAAAAAAATAAATTTGGTAGCATGTATTATTTGATTCTAATTATGAAATTATTATTCTAAATTTGGGCTTTTGATGCAAGGTTGGGCTGTTATATGAAGGGGACATGAAGAAGGGAAAGATAAGGCATGCTGACTACTTTGATTTGGCCTTTGTGTTGTGGTGGCCCTTTTTACTCCTTTTCATAGGGCTTATGATATATACATATATGACCCGTTTGGTAGACAATTTTGACAATAGTATATATGTGGTGGTCGTAAATATGCTCTTAGAAAATGGTAGAATATATGCTATCTTAAATGTTGGTAGTGTTGGCTCAATATTTGTTGGTAGCATATATGTTTTGCCAATTTACTTGTAGAGGTACTATGCATATAAGTTGTAGAAGATGCTAATAAATAGTAAAATAAATAACAAACAATTTAGAAAATAAATAAAATAATTATAAATAATAATTAAGTAATTTTTATTTTTTTTTACAGAATAATTAAACACTATCCACCGTAATAGTCTGCCGGTGGAAATGAGAGGCTCGACGGGAGGGAGAGAATCGTCGAAAAAATTCGAGAGGATATATCGAAGGGGTAATTATCGTCACTCCAATGTAAAGTGAAGGATATAAAAGGTATATGCACCAAAATGTTCCTAAAATTGTCCAAATTACAAAAATTTCATAATTGTCGTAAAATGGCCATAAAATGGTCTTGAAATTTGAGTCTCAATATTATTGTTTGGTGCACCACTACCATATATGCTATATTGTACACCAAAATGGTGCACCAAATGGTGTCTAATTTGGAAGTTTGACCTATTATATTTTGTACTTCACATCTTCCTTTAGGCGATGTGGAACAAGAAACTTAGCCCTATCGCCACTTGGTAGCTCATCTAGCACCACCAAGCTTGAAACTGCAAAGGCTTGTAGTCCCACCCACTCGAGCCTAGTGTTATAAAAAAGTTTCAAAGTGCACTATCTTCTTACTTATAGGTGTAAAAGATCTGAGCATTCGTCGAGCTTGGCTCGTTAAAAGCTCATTCGTTTAGATTAACAAATCGAGTTCGAATTATGTTTTTATTAGTGTTAACATGCTCTTTGACTGCTCGTGAACACATTCTCTAAGTCCTATCAAACAAAATTGGTTCGTAAACAAAACTCGAGCACGTTTAATCGAATGAGCTCGAACATTCAAGGAATCAAACAAGCCAACCTCAACAACAATTTTGAACTCGTTACAAGTTCAGCTCGAGCTCGAACTTGCTAAAAAAACTTAACGAGCCAAACACAAAAAAAAAACCCTAAAACTCGACTCATTTACCCCTCTAGATCTTCTCATGATTAGAAATAGTTTTATTTACGAGATAACATTATGGAAGTGAAAATAAATGCTTGGCGGCATATAGGAGTTTTTTTTTAATCAAAATATCATGTTGCAATTACATTGTTTCAACATAGTCTTTTATTACATTGTTTCTGATTAATATAGTCCCTTATTATATTGTTGCCGATTAACACAGTCTCTTATTACACTTTTCAGTATGTAATTACATTGTTTTAAGTATTGCAAATTTTAATACAGTATTTCAAAAACAATGTAATAAAATAATGTTGTTAAAAATGCCCAGAGGCCTTCCACAGCCCATGTTGCTTTTTTATGGGCCAAGCCATTTGCAAAATGAAGGAGTTTTGCAGTGTCCAAAACGAGTTTGGCCCATTGCAAGCCTTGGACGAACATCTTGGTGAGCTTATTTACACCCAAGTTTTTATCAATTACACCCCAATTTTGATTAATTTATCTTTGACCACATATTTTTTTAGGTATAGGATTAATACACCACACTCTTAACCTGAACCTATCTTCAGTATGTTTTTTGTCATTGGGGTGTATTTAATAAACGTTTCAGATTTTTTGTTAATTGAGGTGTGGTTAGTTATTTTTCAATTTTTATTGGGTGTAATTCGTAAAAACCTTGGTGTAAATAAAGCTGACCGTTTCTTAATGAAAATAGAATTGACGTCAATTTCTTATTAAGATACTAATTTATATATTAGCCAAAACAAAGTTTTACGTCGTGTATCATGCGATGATTATAATAGATGTAGTGGTTAACAGAATTTTTGGAACTTTGGTAATTGAAAGATTTGAACACACCAATTTTTGGAACTTTGCTTATTTATGGGCCCTTATATATTAGTTTCTTAGTGCTTTCCTTGCATTTTAATGGGGGGACTATGTGCTTATAACTAAAAAAATAATGGTGATATATATATATATATATATATAATTTGTTCCCTGGATTGGAGTATCTGGTATAGTTTCGATCTATGCATGAAGTCCTCATATAATTCTCTCACAAGAAACGAAAAAAAGGAAAAGGAACAAAACCACTACATCATAAAAGAAACAGGTCAAATCTTTCAATTACCAAAGTTGCAAAAATTCTGTTAACCACTACATCTATTATAATCATCGCATGATACACGACGTAAAACTTTGTTTTGGCTAATATATAAATTAGTATCTTAATAAGGAATTAAAGTCAATTCTATTCTCATTAAGAAACAACCAAAGTTGAATAATTCGTGGAGGTGTCTTTGTAGAATGAGAGTGCTCACGCAGGTTGAAAACTCCAGTTGTTATATTTTTGTACCAAGAAGAAGAAGCAGCTGGCGATATCAAGGCTTCAAGTGGTATTATTCATTTATTGCGCCATTTTGGAACTGAAAAGTAATGAATGGAACTAATAATATACACGTGGTTGAACATGAATCGTGATGGACCCGTTGTTATTATCTACCTCAAGGGTTATTTTGGAGTGTGTTGTGTTTTGACCTCCTACAATGAGGTGAGGCGAGTTCCAAAACTGTGGTGAGCTGACAAAAAATATTGGCACGTCACTAAAAAATTGTGGTGATGTGAGGGTAAAATTGAATATTTTTCATAGTTATCAAGTTTTTTTGATGAATCTATTTTTATAAAAAATATAAATGAAATAATAAAATTGATAGAGGGGAAAATTAGGAAAAAAAAACCATGTTTTAACACCGAAAACATGGTCAAATTACATTGCGTCCAAAGTGGAAGTAGCTCTTTGCAGCTTCAAACTCACCAAGGTGTGGTAATATCGTAATGCATCGCTCGGCTAAACATATTTTTGTCTGAGCACAATGCAATTAAGTTGAAAGCGGTGATGTGTTTGAAAAATGCAAACACACTGTCAAACGAACTCGTATTGTTGCTACTTTTTGTCTATAACACTAATTGTAAGGATCTCAACAATTGATATTCCAATTGAAGAGTTGTAGACACAAGATTTCATCTACATCATGTTCAACATATGAAGTCATAAATTCACGTTGATATTGTGCGTCAAATTCAGTGCCCAGCATGAGATAGCACCTATTGGGATATTTTATTTTTTTCGCTTCGTCACTTGTCATGCATTAATTGAGGAATAGATGGTTGAGGATCAACAACCAGGAAGAGAAAAGTGAAGCACGTCAAGGACAAGATGACCACACAATCGGCCGTTCAAATGTGTGGACATGCCCTGGCATGTACACACGTGTTTGGCTTCTAATCATCGTATCGTTTCCTGCTGCTTGAATGTGCCACGTCCCTACCGCTCCTCATTTGGAACGACAAGCGCTTCTGCACTTATACGCACGCACCAAAATATATCTGATACGACGCCCTACTTATTATACTTCTTTCTTTAAAAAAGAAAAAACTGAGTCGTACCAATTTATACTTCATTCTCCTAATTCCCAAAAAGGTTCTTAATTGCCTAATTGGAGATAAAATGTTAAGCCATGTAAAAAGACACAAACAAAAATGTAAAAGTCCGTCTGGACAAATAACACTTCGTTCGCATAGGGGTCAACTCATATTCCTCCACACAACTTTGTTTTTCTAAACAAAACATTAACTCATACTAGTTTGAGCACAATAAAATAGTTTGTTACTAATTTGGAAGTTAGACCTATTATATCTTTGCTTAGACGAAATGAGACAAGAGACTTAATCCCATCACTACTTGATAGCTCGTCCAGCACCACCAAACTTGAAACTGCAGAGGTTTGTGGTCTCGCCCACTCGAATCGGGTGCTATAAAAAGTTTCAAAATACACGATCTTCTTACTGGTGCGTGTAAACAATTTGAGTGTTTGTCGCGTTCGACTCGTTAAAAGCTCATTCGATTAGATTAAGTGATTAACGAATCGAGTTCGAATAGTTTTTTTTAAACAAGCCGAGCTTGAACATGGAGATGTTTGAAAATATCTAGGGAGTACATTATAAGATTCTTCAAATGAACCCAAATAATTTTTCTATTAACTTTTTGTTTTGTCTTCCATGCCTTCCTATATATTACCAGGTACAACAATTGTAAGCTTGCAAAGGCTGGTATAGTTGCAATGTTAATCTTTAAATCGGCTGTAACAATAGACAACACTTCTTCTACAATGTACTATGAATCCAACTTTTGGTGACCTTGATTCAGTGAAGTATTTGTGCAATGCAGACATTTCTTGACAATTATCATAAACGCATTCAATTACTCTTTCTTCATTGTCCGAAGATATGACCTGTTATTTGGTTCTTTCACACTTTTTAATTGAACTACATTTGAACTCGAACGTTGTGTCTTGCATTGATAATTGTTTTCAATATACCACGTCTTCACCATATAATTAAGTAATTCTTTTTCATTTTCACACACTTGATTCAAGTCACTATATATTTCCTGGTAGTTCAATTATCAATCTCTACATATCGCATCATCTACCAAAATAACATCTCCAAATTCAGGGATTGGTGGTACCATGTACAGATGGTGCAACACAGTCTGTTCAGCTAAATTGACATATCCCTCTTAAGTGTTTACTTTTAACATAATATTCACCCAACATTTTAGCTATTATGGTACCATCATTCTCTTTATCGTCATTATCACCAGAATCAATGTCATATTCATCTTCGTAAGGCTCTGAACTATTGTTAGCAAATGCTTGCTCAAATTGAGTGTTATCTTCTCCGCGACATTTTTTTCGAGATTAATGTCACATTAACTGATGATATTGATCGCTAATATGAACTCCGAGAAGCTATTTGGGAATAATCAACCACCCAAGGAGCATATTGATCATATCCAGCATCAACAGAAAATTCAACGGAGAGATCGAGTTTTATTCCATGATGTCGTCATGATCACTTTAAACATATAAACAAGTAAATCAAATATACCACTAGCATCATTTCAATTCAAACACCATACAATAATTAGTTATAGATAATCCAAAAATAAATTACTCAATAATTCAACAATAAATTAATCCAATAATCTAACAATCCAATAATCCACTAAATTAATCCATCAATAAATTAACCCAATAATCCAGCAATCCTATAAATTAATCCAATAATATCAAAAGTAAACTGATTAGAGAGAAGATATACCTAGCCCAATTGAGGAGAGAACAGGGAGAACTGGAGAAGTAAGCATGCACGCGGTTGAGGAGAGAATTGAGAGGAGTGAGCGCGTGCAGGGGCGGAGTCAGGAATTTATATTAGGGGGCCAAAATGTTGACGGAGATTCAGGGGTAGTGCATCCGATTTTATTTTTTGATGGTTATTTATTGAAAAATTACCTAATTTCTCATTAATTATAGCAAAATCAAATTAAAAAACAAAATTATCATTGAATGCATAAAGATTATGTATTTACAAATTACAAGAAAATATAACCACCACACGTTGAATCTATTGATTCAAATCATGCACATGCAACAACAAAAAAAAAAACCTTAAAGTATTAACCACAAAATTTTGTAATAAAGTTTAGTGTTGTGCTGCTTCTTGATTTGGAAAAATTCTTGATTTGGAAAAGTTAAAAGTAATATCACAGTTAACTAGTTATTATGCACTGTGGAGTTGACATATGGGCAAATACTGCCAACTAGTACTCAGAAAAGAGATGAATGGCATCAGCAAATCGTTCATCCAGTATCCTCCTAAATCAATGAATTAAGATATTATATATATATTTTTTTAAAAATTCTGGGGGGCCAAATCCCCTGCTCCCCACATCCCTCCGCCCCTGAGTGCGTGGAGGTGAGAATTGAGAGGAATTAATGACGTTGTTTCAAATAGCATCATTGAGGAAAACATCCACTAGTGATGCTGTTTGAAACAATAATAAAATGTTAGATCGGTAAATAATTATTTTCAGTGATAAATCAGTATTTAATTTTGAATTGAAATGATATTTTGGTAAAAAAACTGGACATATACCCCAAATCAAATCCAAATAATTGGAAAGAGCCGCAGAAAAAGAGCGGTACATTTCAGGTACGGTGACATGGCAGGTAAAGCTACAATTAAATACGTAAGGTTGTTGCTATTTGCACTCCCTTTTTTACTTTCAATACCCCTAATCTAGTCAAATCCATAAAAGTGTAATGATGATTCTCTTTTTATTTTTTTTAAAAAATGTTACTTTGAGAATAACGTCGACACTGAAAATAAACTGATTAATTGTTCTATTTTTTAAAAACAAAAAAAAAATGTTAGTTACAAATGATGACACAAGTTCGGTTTTCCTCGGGTAATAATGGGGACAAGACATATATCTGTGTTCACGTGATTAATTCCATATGTGTTACTAACACAACTATTCGTTCGTCTATATGTATTCACGTGATAATTTTGTTTTGTTTTTGTTAGGTAAAATTTTTTTTACAATTCTAAAAAAGGTGAATATTCTACGCACTCATTACATGTTCCGTCTATTTTTCTTTGCTTATATTCACCTTCTCTCATCTGAGGTTGAGAAAAAAATGGATCATCTAAAATTTTGGGCTGAAGATTTAAGATTATTGGCAGGATGATATTTGGGTAAATGAAATAAAATAAGAAGAAGAGCCTGATCTTGATTGACGAACTAAGGACATTTTGGGCAGAGTATGTCGATCTATTCGGGGGTTATGATCGGGCAAGTTCCATTTACACTTCACTGAACTTTTGGGAATCAGATAGACCAGCACCACTTCAGAACTGGATGACAATGTCATATATGGGTCACTTGATTGCTTCAAGGTATAATGTCGTATTACATCTTATTAGTTCTGAATAGTGTTTGACATTTCTGCCACTACGATCAATGCCTCCACCGCCACATGAACATGTTACTATCACTATCGGGTTCGTTAATAATAATCACTTTGTCCAGGTTGCCTTGACAGAGGGTTATCCGATGTCTCCCATTATGATTCAATGGTTTAGATACAAGTACGATTGTGCAGCTACATGGGTTACACCATATACCATATACGATTAGTGCAGTAGTTCTATATTTCCTTCTGAAACCATTGTGTTATAATTTACATAATTTGTATGAGTAGTGGAAAAATAAAGATGTAACAAGCGTAATAAGAAGTTATTACCACTAATAACTACATAGTCTCAATAGTTATTATCACTAATAACTAGTTATTTATGGTAATGAATAGTTATTACTACTAATAAATAGTTATAAATGGTAATAACTACTAATTACCAGTAATAAATAGTTATTAAAGGTAATAAATAGTTATTAAAGGTAATAACTACTTACTATCACTAATAAGTAGTTATTAATAACTACTAATTTATGGTAATAAATAGTTATTACTACTAATAAATAGTTATAAATGGTAATAACTACTTATTATCAGCAATAAATAGTTATTAAAGGTAATAACTACTTACCACCACTAATAAGTAGTTATTGCCACTAATAACTATATAGTCTCAATAGTTATTACCACTAATAACTCGTTATTCCACTAATAAGTAGTTATTGCCACTAATAACTATATAGTCTCAATAGTTATTACCACTAATAACTCGTTATTTATGTAACAAGTAGTTATTACTAGTAATAAATAATTATAAATGGTAATAAATACTAATTATCAGTAATAAATAGTTATTAAAGGTAATAATTACTTACTACAACCAATAAGTAATTATTATCACTAATAAGTAAAAGCTGGGGTATAAATAGGAGCGCCGAATACGTAATTCAAAATCTATAGAAGATGGCGATCAGGAGAATCGGTGATGCATGTGTGGGTCTACCTGTCCCACATGTGAATGATGACATATTCTGGGAGAGGATTTAACAATTTAAGGTAGCTTTTTCATAAAGCCGTGTTTCATGCGCGTATGTTTTCCCTTTTTACTGGTTCTTCTGGGTAATATCCTCCCCCAACTAACATCTTCCCTAATCTTTCCAGCTCCTTCCTTCCTTCCTTCTCCATATATGCCCCCTCCACCCGAAGCTTTCTACCACTAATAATAGAACACCATTTTTAGTACTGAAACATTCAGAAACCTGGAGCAGTTCGGCTTTAACAGGTATGCCTCTTCATTGCAAGCTGTTAATTCTTATTCCTCTTGGTGTATTGTCTGTTTTTACAGTATCTACAGATGTTGGGGATAGTTTTGTTGGCTTTAACTTTAAACCCTGCAAATTTACTTTCTCTATTCAAATTGGGTTGACAAACGCGAAGGCCAGAACAGATGATTATACCCTTTTTGAATCTTAAAGGAATTATCAGTATGTGTTTACTTTTAGGTTCTGAAATCTCCAGTTTTCTCATCTGGGTTTTTCCTTTTTTGAATCTTTTAAGAGGTATCTGATATTTGTTGATTGTTTGGTTCTGATTTTTTCAGTTTTTCTCATCTGGGTTTAGTTAATTGATTGTATTTAAACAGATCATATATTGAAGAACGATTCTTTGAAGCTTCTGGAGAGAAGCTGCTGGTAGGATAACTCTGGCCGACTCTCTGGTGCCACTTCCCGATGCCGGAGCAGGCGTTGGTCCTTTGTTATCCGGCCCTTGTTCTTCTTGGTCTTCTACTCGGGCATTGATTTGGTGTCTTCCCATTGATTACGGCTAACTCTTGATCAATCATCTCCAATGTAATATTTTAAATTTTCAAGATTTTCTCTTGCAATTCAAACTCAGTTATCAACTGCTGGAGGTGTGAGAATAGTTAAAATACTTTTGAACCAAGAAAGAAAAAGACAAGGAATTCAGGGTGATCTATTCTGAGATTCTTGCAAGAAATCTAAATTACACGAATCTCGAAATGGCAAAACTTGGCTGCTTATATGTATTAATCGGGCGGAAGAAGAAAGATAAGGTATGTATAGCCATATAGATTGTATTCCTCATTATAAAATCATACTGTTTGAAGTTTGTTGTATCTCATGACTGCTTATCTATAACCCCCTTCTGTATGTGTTTATAGGAGGATACTAGTTATTCAAAAAGTATTGATTTCAACAAAGGGCTTAGGTCCCTGCAAATTAGGTTCGAGAGCTCAATGAAACCTTCAGAGAGCGATGAATTGAAGTCCAATTCTGTCAGTATCTCTGAACCTCTACAGAAGAATTATCGTCCTGATACCAAGGTGAAGAGACCTGAGAATCTTGACAGCAATGAAGTAGAAGTAGCCTATGAAGGGGAGGATGAGCATGAAGAAAACAACTCGATCAAGAGAGAGCTCTCCGACCTCGATCTTCAGGCCCACGTTGCTAATTCTGGTGATCTAGATTCTCCTCAAAAGTTTGCCGAGTTGAATTGTTCTAATTCATTTGATACTCAGATGAATGAACTTGCTGTGAAAAGGGCCGGGGGAGATTTTACTGAGAGGATGCAAAGTGGACATATAAGTGATCCTGGGATTGGACAGGCAGAGTTCTGGGCGCAGCCAAAGCTTAAGCGCTCTTGCTCTAATCTGGAAACGAGTAATGTGCTCCAAAAGATTGGTGAGTTACCTCCTTCAAAATCTCAGTCATTTGAAAAATTGCAGGCCTTGTCGAAGAGTGTGAGGAGGCAAGTGTATCCCAACAGCCCTGCATCTGTAATATCGCATTGCAGCGCTGATAGAGTGATGTTAAAGAAGCATTCTTCGAGCCAAATTCTACCTTCCAGGAGTAGAAGGCTGTGGTGGAAACTGTTTCTCTGGAGCCACAGGAACCTTCACAAACCATGTACCCAGAGAGTAAGACCAGTTGCCGTCAGTGCTGCTTTAAACCAGCAAGGTGGGTACTCATCAGACACACTTGAACTAAACCAGGCCATGGCATCAAGCAAGATTGAATCACCTGGATCATTTACTGGACAATCTTTTAAAGAAGGATGCAGCAAGGGACATGATAATCAGAGCTGGGATGGTTTTCATGGTGGAAATTCTGGTTTATGGCCACAGAACCAATGGGTTGCTTTCCCAATGGAATCATCCTCCTTTGCAAGAGTAGACAAGTGGGTGAAAGACCTTGAGACTGAACCCCAGCCCCCACCCGATGGGGATGATAACCATGATGAGGACATTGTTTTCCCTCCCTCTCCTGAAAATGGCCGATCACCCCGCACAACCCTTTTAGCCAGGCGTTCAGAGATCAATCTGTCAGAGGAGATTGTTTATGCCAATAGTGTCATCCAGTCACTGAACTCTTCCTCAAGTGTGGCTCACATATCAGGCATTGGCTTGAAAGCTGTTCCTATGATAGCCGGCTTCTATAGCCTTCGAACTGTTAACTTGTCAAACAATTCCATAGGTATGTCTTTGGACAAAGGAAAATATGTAAGGATTAGAAGTTTATTGGGAGTAACTGGAAATTCTTTTTGTTGTTTCCCTGTCTGCAGTTCACATTACTCCAGGAACACTGCCAAAGGGCCTTCATGTTCTCAACTTGTGCAGAAACAAAATCAGCACTATCGAAGGACTGAGAGACTTAACCAGGTTGAGGGCTCTTGATCTCAGTTACAACCGAATTTCTCGAATTGGACAAGGTAATTATATCAAGCACACCTAATTTGTGGCTTCTAACTAGATTTTTTATGATTCTTTAACAAATTCTTTCCCATGAAAATGCCTTTTCCCTAATAATTATGTCATATAATTCTAATTGTACACACTGCATTTTGATGCCAGGTCTGTCAAACTGTTCACCAATCAAAGAACTCTATCTTGCTGGTAATAAGATCAGTGATGTTGAGGGTTTGCATAGGCTCCTAAAGCTGACAGTGGTAGACCTGAGTTTCAACAAGATAACCACAACAAAAACTCTGGGCCAGCTTGTTGCTAACCACAATTCATTGCTAGCCCTGAATCTTTTGGGTAATCCAATTCAGGGAAATATCGGTGATGAGCAGCTGCGCAAAGCAGTTTGCGGTCTCTTACCAAAGCTTGTGTACCTGAACAAGCAGCCAATCAAACCGCAGAGAGCACGAGAGGTGTTCACTGATAGCATTGCCAAAGCTGCTCTGGGGAACAGCGGTTTGAGCTCTCGTAGAAAAGCAGCGAAAAGAGCAAGCATGGTTCTGTCACCATCCTCCAGTGGCCGTAGCAGGAGCAGTATTGGTGCTGCCCAGAAGAGCAGAAGCAGATCCAAGAGCCGAGTCCATCAACAGTTGAATCGGGCAGCAGGAGCTTCTTCATCTCACCAATAGTTGTTTCCTTTCATGTATTGTCGCTCCAAAACTTGTGAATATCTCTGAAGGATTGATTAGATTTGATAATTTCCTTAACAAAGGATTAGAAATCAATCTTATGCTAGTTTGTTCAAACAGTTGGTGTCAGTTATGAAGAATGTTCTCTGTAATGTTTGCTTTTTTTGCTGTTTAGTTTGTTAAACATCATTCACAATCAATGGAACCAGGATACAATGAAATGCTTGAAATCAATCAAACATGAAGCCACATATTAATTGGGATAACCAGAGAAGCAATTGGGGAGCAAGTTGCTTAATTAAGAAATAGAATGGCAATTTTACACAGGAATTCAATCAGATCATATGATTTTCTTTTTCTCATGGTGGGGTAACCTACCACAGACAACCCCTGGAGTCCCAGATCATCGTGGATATCTCTGTCTACTTTACTTTGCTGGTAAAGACAGGATGGGCATCATGGTACTAGCAGAAAAAAGGACATTTCCCTGAACAAATGAGACACTTCACATGTAGCGATATCCATCCAAGCAGATCTTCAGAAACACAAGAATCCAAACAAATATAGCGGCAAAATGAAGAACAGGGAAAAGAGCAACACATAATTTACCTTGGTATGGATTCAATACGAGATCCTACGTCCAGTAATGGCATTCTTTCAGTCTACTATGATTTCTAGAGAGTTTACAAGATTCATGAGTACAAGACATAGCCCTCACAACTCTCTAAGATTGCCCTTATCCCTTCTAGCTAGGGTTGTTCAAAAAACCCTCCAAAACCGAAACTGACCGAAACTGAAATGATTGGTCGTTTTTATAAAACAAAGTGCATATTTCTCCACTAAAAATCGAACAGCTAAAAAACCTATCATTTGATCGGTTATTTTCATGTAAAAAAACCCCAAAAAACTAACCGAAACCGATCGCGAACACCCCTACTTCTAGCTCTCTGTCTTAGTCGTCTCTTTTACTCTTTCTAAACTCCGTGACAAAAACAATAAGTTTTTCCAAACCTATATCAACCCTGATCTCGCGTCCAGCTCGATTCCGCTTGAGCGCAGGTGCTTATAGACCAGTTCCGCTCAAGCTCAACATATCTTCGGTCTAGTGGTTGCTCTCGGGTTTGCGCAACAATTCTTTCCACTCAAGCGCTCCGCTAGTCCGCTCGAGTTCGACCACACGGGTCTACTTGACGCCACTTGGAGCACGTTCTTCCACTCGAGAAGACATGCATTTGACAGTGTTCCGGCAATATTAACTTCTTCAACTTGAGCCCAGAGGCAGACCGAACCATATAGCACTGGGGGCCATGCCCCCATCAAAAAAAAAAAGTTGTACACTAGTTACATTATAGGTTTATGACAAATTGACTCTAAGACTCCCAATAAAAGAAAATGAGGTCGCTAATCCATTAATTCTCACCCAACTCACTAACTAACTTTGACTCAACCCAACACTCATAAGTTTTATATCATAATTTTATCTTGTCATTTGTCAAACCTACTTGCCAAGCCTCACAAATCCTCTCAATATGACAATTTGCAGTCTACATTCATAAATTAATCACATAAAGAACCCAAAAAAATATTCGCACCACTTTTATGGCCCCAATAATTTCAATTCATGAGTCCGCCACTGCTTGAGCCACTTCTCCACACCACGGTTAGTTGATATCGAAGATAGAATCTAATCCGTTTGGATGTTCTGCAAAATCAGGGGCGGCCCTGGGCCTGGGCGAGCTGGGCCGTGGCCCAGGGCCCCCAAATTTTCCCCAATTTTTAGGGCCCCCAATTTTTCATAGTATTAGTTAAGTTATATGGTGGTCCATTTATCCTCTTACTCTCTTAGCCCATTTTAAAGCCTTATATGTGTTAGTTTATAAAGTCCATCAAGAAAGAATGAAATTTTGAGGAGAGGCCCAACTAAAAAATCAATAACAACCAAGAAAATTTGAGAGGCCCAACTAATTGAAGTAAAAGAATTCTCATTCTTTATTCCCTTTTCTTCTCAATTCTACTTCTATCTTCTCGACTCTTACTTGTGACTTCCGAGTTTCAACTTTGACTTCCGAGACCGAGTTCCGACTCTAACTTCCGACTTTCGAGTTCCTGTTTCAACATTGATTTGGTTTCATTTGAGATTTTAGAACTAGAAGGAGCCTGAGACTTGAGACTTGAGTCTTGAGAGTTGCACTTGCAGGGAATTCTTTCTTTGAGTTTTGATTTTCTAGGGTTTTTGTTTTCATATCTTTATGATTTCTTTGGTGTTTGCAATCTCGATTTCTTCTTTTAGAAGTAGGTTTGAACAACTTCAATTATATGGAGAGACTTTTGGATTTTTGTTTGATTTGAAGAAGTTACATTCTATTGATAATGAAAGTTTGATATCGTATTGCACTAAACTTGAGAATTTTTTGAAGTGTGATAATCTTTATGATATTGATGCAAGAGATTTAGCTTTAGAATTAAAAGTTTTGTGTAACATCTTGCCTAAAGAAGTAAAAAAACCTATTGAAATATTAAATCATTTGCTTGATGGTGGTTTTCCAAATACATGGATTGCATATAGAATATTGTTAACTATTCCGGTAACGGTAGCCTCCGTAGAGAGAAGCTTTTCAAAGTTGAAATTGGTAAAATCATATCTTCGGTCCACCATGTCACAAGAAAGGTTAAATGGGTTAGCTATGTTGTCTATTGAGAGTGATTTGGCGGAAAAGGTTGATTATACTAATGTAATTAGTGATTTTGCATCTCAAAATGCTAAACGAGTTATATTTAAGTAATATTTTTTTTTGGGAGTTAGACTTTAACTATATGATAATCGCTACAAAAAAAATTTAGAGGGCCCCCTGTTTAGAGTTCGCCCACGGCCTCCGTAGACTCAGGTACGCCACTGTGCAAAATAAAATATTTGATAGAAAGCTGATATCCATCGGGCTGATATCCATTGCATGCAACTTGTTTCAAAAAGATTAGGCATGGCCTACAGAAATACAGCCAGCCATTTCTTTAGCTTTTTGTAGCCGTCTATTGATATAAAAGGACGCCAATACTAATTGGCTTTTGAAAACTAAGTTGGGCCATGACGATCCCAAGTTTATCTTTCTGAATAATTACTGGAATCTCTGAAAGTATGATGATGATTAAAATGCAGACCACAACTACCCATCAACCTAACCGATGCCAATGAACAGACTGACGATGCCTGAGGGCTTTGATATCAGTACCCCTTTTGAGCACATAATTTATGCTCTTAAAACCACAAAGTTAGAACTTGGAAGGGAAATGGTGCTTGTAATTGGTTCTCTTCAACAAGAGGAAATAGCAACTCCCCAAAATGCATCTCAAAACAACACTTGTCCACAAGACTCCCGTTGTGGATGAAGTCGCAGATAGACAAAATGTATGGACACCTTACTCTATATAATATGTGGAGAGACTTTTCAGAAATATTTAAACATGTGACCTCTAAGTTGAGCGCAGGTAATGTTCTTGTACTAAATCAAACACATTTTTGGTGGCTTTGTCAGAGTATACTATAAGACCCTTAAGTAATCTGTATTAAATACGCTGCATTGTGTATCAGGTTTAGCATCCAGTGCAGGTTTCAGCACCTGAAAAGCAACCTTTAAAGGGCCCGGCTTTTGGACATTCAAAGAGCGAAAATGCTGAGTATGTCAATGTTTTTTGTTCTAACCATCTCAAATACTAAGATGGACGCACATGATCCATGTGAAATCGTGGTTTATACATGCCCCGCATGATTCATATGAAATCATATGCATCCATCTCAACATTTGAGATAAGCTTCAAAGAGAGCACCCTATCGAAGTCAAACAAACTTGGACAAGCATGAAGGCAGTAAAACTGAATAAATTGCTATATGCTGAAGCAAAAGAACACTTTATTTTTAATCATCATCACAATCTTAATCATGTGGTTGTATAGTTACAAAAACATTGCAGAGAAAATACAATTTAATCCTATACTTCTCTTTTGCTCAGAACTTCAATTGAGTAATTACATGGCCCTATGTACACCTTACGGCTCCATAGGAGTTGTGGTTGATTTCAACCAGATTCATTAGTTTCCTCACCAGTGTTTTTAGACACCTTCTTTCTGTTCAAAAATTTATATCCTCTTCGCTATGGTGGAGTTTATGATTAACATCCACCGGAAATGAAAAGGAATACTGTGAATTAATTTCTTTGGCTCCATCTAGAACTTAATTAGCTGGCTTGTCTCTTAAAGATGGGTTTCTGGCAGATGAGCAGTCTTTCATCACTATCAAGTTCTATAACTCGTGCATCCCACCTCAGCTGTGTTGTCAGCGCTCTAGCTGATTCAACCAGAGCGATGGTGTCACGTATTATTACCCAGCCCTGCACCAACAGAGAGTAAAGTTGAGCCGTAATCAATGAGAGTCTATCATGTCTGTTCGTTGTAAACATGAAACGTTAACTCTCAGCAAGCATTCATAAAAATGTGCATAAAGAAAGGATCAGGTGATTTTAGTACCTCAGGACGAAGTAATCGGTCAATTTCTGTGAATATATCAAGCATGGTGCACCTGTGTTTCTGTCCAGCTTCAAAAGAAAGAAACCCTGCTGTATGCACCATATCATATGTTCTAGGGTATGTCGGAAAAGCTTGGCACCTAACAAGGACAAATTGTGCAATTAATAAAGAGGGCAATTATTGACAAAAGCTCGAGTTTTTGACATTAGTAATGAGTTAAAGCAAAAGGATAAAGAGAAATATGTCATATCGTGAAACTAATCATCATAAAATCCTAACTTCATTAAACAAAATTAAAGGAAATCTATTCCATCATTCATTGAGTTCATTTACATGCTATTCTCTGTGAAATCCCTGAATTCTTAACCATATCCATGTATTAATCTAATCCGAGGGAATATCTAATTGTAGAACTAGCTCAAACTGCAGAAACGGGAAACGTAAAAAAGGACATGCTAAATAAATAAGTTAGGTCAAGTGATCAAATTACCAGTCATGCAATACACCAACAAAGCCCCTGTCAAGGATCAAGGGAAGATAGTTGGGCCCGGTAGTTGGAACCACATTCATAACCCAAACAGACTTCCCACCTTCCACTAATGCATTGTTGAAACCACCAAAATGTGCATTCATGTCCAGCCCATTTCGGACCATGTTATAAGGAGGTGAAGGATCCTCATCACCAGGTCTCTTTGGGTGATCTGAGAATATTAGTGGTGACAGAAGAGACCAATAATTTGCAACGGCTCTTTTCCAGTGTTCTGCATCCTCAGCAAATTCTTCTGAATGCAGACCTGGTAAAACATAAAAACCTTGGGATGAAACAAAGCATTGAAATATTGAATGCACAAAACTTTAATCCTTAGCTCCTATAAAATGAAGTTGCTTTCAATTAAATTTTCTTCCAGGCCAGGTGAAAAGAAAAGGGAAAAAGAAAAAACTTTACCATAAATTGCAAGTTCACTCTTATTCAAGTGAGACCTCGAAGGCCAGGTTGACTTTGCTTGAAGAGGAATCCATCTATGGCTGCGAGTTCCAGCTATACAAGCCTCATGTGGTCGATAATATGGAGATTCAACTTCCTGACCTTTACCACAGATAGAGGGGATTGAACCTGGCTTCCTAGAAAGACAAATTAATGTATAGCATAAATCACGATAAATCAATTCATTGTAAGCATTAAAACATGCATGGTCACATTTCTTTATTCCTCTAGGATATTTAGAATCAATAAACAAAGCTATTTTATGTTGAACAAGTATAAAGTAACCACCCTGGATTCCTTACCTCGAACTATAACAGTTCTTCTTGCTAGTCTTTCGCCATACAACAGTTTCATCTTGTTGTGACAACATCTCCCAGCATAGGTTTTCTGCAAAATTTTGAACAAGGTTCCATCTTTTCTGATTTTCTTTGTTGCGAAGAAACCCCTGAGTATTGATAAGTGGTGCGGTCCAGACAAAGTATCCACCAGGCTTTAAAACTCTATCAGCTTCAACTAAGAAAATACCATCTGTAACACAGCCATGAAAATGCAGTGAGCCATAGTGTCTTTACAGAGAGAAAAAAAACAACAATACTCTAGCCATAGGGTGTCAAGAATCGATGATAAACTCTTTAACTAAAAGAACCGTACTTGATGCATAACAAGGAGTAGTTTATAATCACTGGCAAACAATGAGAAAGATATGTAAACAATTTAAATATTCATGCGAACCAAGGTTTCAACAACATACATCAAAAACATGGTACCTAGTCTAAATCTGCAACCCAGGAAAAAATATTCTAACTTCTAAGTAGCTTGGGAAATCTTCACAGGTTCATTTACAAAGATCATACATGAAAGAATCTATTTTCACTGCCTCAGAACTGTTACCTTTTTTGTACCAATCAATGCCGCATCGTGCACAATGCAGCATATCAAAGGAGAGACACGGATATGGCAACTGTTTTGAATTAAAAGAACCAATCATTGCAGGAAGACCTCTTTCAAGAGTTAGTTGAACTTGACTGCCTGAAGCCTCATAGTTTGCAATGCACATGGTTAACAGCTGTTTTGAAAAGAGGTGTGCTCCAAAGCTACCATAACCACATCCTATATCCAAAATAGTTCTAACCTGAAAGATGTAGGAGGCCAGCATAAGAGGAGAGGAATACTATAGTAATGTCAAGACGCAACTATGCAAGGCCCATTTATCTAATGGATGACAAAAGAGACAATAAAATTATTTTTCACAACTTTTTGCATCCAAATAGACTCTTTGTAAAAGGATCTGTCATATTTAATTAATCATGCTGTAGCACCAACTAGGAGTAGAGCTTAAGAAGTCAATTGGGTTGAGGGGACACTAGCAGTTCCATTTTTATTGAGATTAGCAACCAACAGATCACATAATTTATGTTCAGAGCTCAGATTGTGAATAGGCAAAGAAACATCTTTCAGAACATAGGTGGCAATTCAGTCAGATATATGACTTCAAGTATGTGAACCATTAAATCAAAAGAGGTAATATAGGACTAGAAGATAACAATTCAACATGGAAGCAAAAAGCAACAGTTAAAACAGAATATGTTCAATGGCTGGTTTCCTGGGGAAAATATCATAAATTGACTTACTCCAGCTTGTATCAACTGAGAATCATTTATCAGCCCCATCATTCTTGCAATTTGATGTGAGTAATCTTCTACACCATCAAACATGGGAGAGGCTGAACGAAAGGAAATCTGATCATCCTCCAACATCATCATCCTGCCCCACATGATTGAGCAATGGATGACCAGTCAGCACGAAAATGAAAGCTCATATGAAAGTTTTGGCTCACAAAATAAATTTCCACATACCTCTTTGTCAAGCTACCAGAGGAAAGTACCTCCTGGGCAGTTATTTTAACATTATTAGACCAGATGACGTCCCTCCCAGTTGGCCACCTAAGAGGAACCCTATAATTTACAGGTGGAACAACTAAACAATTTTGCCTTGAACCATAACCACACTGACGATCAAACATGTCACCATCGGAAGAACCTAAAGCAAGGTTTTCCAACATGTTGAAGCAAGGCACATAGTTTTCTGACTCTTGAGAACAAAATTCCAATTCTATTAACCTTGAAGTACCAAGAGAGATCTCACCAATATCCCATAAATCTGAAACCAATTGCTCCTGGAGTCGCCTATATCCATGGACAATGTGGCGTTGCGACGATGTTGATATGGAGATTGTCCACCAAAAAGATCCAGTAAGAGCGAGAAATACTATCACCACTAAAATGATCTTCAATGAGAGCAATATTAGTTTGTGTCGACTCCTTGGAGTTCCAATGCTGAAGGGATCAAATGCAAAACCATTCTCCCCAACTCCATATTTTGACGGAGAATTATCTGGAAAAAGTAACCGAAAAGGAAATCTAAGGGCTAAGTAACTGTTACTAGAAGAAAATGTTCCATCCAAATCTTCCTTTTCAGGTTTAGTTTTCATTTGAGAGTCCCATAGGTCTTCACTGTTACCCGATATCCGCATCCCTGATATACCTCGATGTAGAGTCCTGGACATTTCCTATACCTTGGAAACCCACAAGAAGCGCTGCAGAAAAATGTGGGGAAAAAATATTAGAAAATTTATGCATAGACAAACCGAATAAAGTCCTTTACTCAAGTTTATAAAAAATGGAACCAGAGCCATAGTGCTAAGCAGAATTCTGGTTAAGTTTTCTGTTCAATCATGCTAAATATTGTAGAGCATATAGCAAGCTGGAAATGTTGCAAAAGCGAATACAATAACGTTCGTCACAAAAATGAATCAGAGAATAGTTAGATAAGAGAGACTGCTCTAATAAACAAGAATACAAGATCTCTCCCCTAGTTAATTAGATCCACAATCTGGTGCAGAATTTAATTACTAAAGGAAGAAACCTTCCTTCTTTTTTTTCCTTCAATAGGACGAAGAAATCTTCTTGGCAATCCTAACATTAGAATCCAAAAAAGGAACAAAAAAGACAGCTCATTTAAGGTCTAAAACACAAGGCAAGTAAATCAGATGCATTTCTAGACAGCAAGACAATCGAATCAATTCCACTGAATTCCCAAATCCAGAAGTCAAAAACAAGTAATTTCATTTCAACCAAAATTCACACCAGTAACACTAAACGAAACCCAGAAGAAAAATAAGCAAAACTCATTATGTAGATCAACCTAACCGTTTGATAGTGGTATCAAATCAAGCAAGCAGAATTGAAAGCCAAAACAAAGAAGAAGAAGCTACCTTTGTAGTGGCAAAGCTGTAGACAAATTGGCAGACTGAAATACTGAGAGAGCAGGCCAAAAGTTTCCGAAAATCAGCTCAAATTCATGAATAGTCTGACAATGACACCACAAAAACACATTCGATTTTGTTGTGTTCTTGCCCCGTGATCATCTCTTGTCTTTCTCTCTTTCCCAAACTAAAAACACTTTTGGGTAAAGCGAATGACGAAAATTTTGGGTGGGATCAAGTTCAGAGAGAAGAAGCTCGTGACGAACTGCCACTTTTATAAATTCTCGCAGATTTGAAGATTAAAAAGAAAAGAAAAGAAAAAACCAACCCATAAATGGGACGACAAATAGTAATCAGCTGAACAGGGTTTGACTCTAAACTAAATTACTCCTGATTTTATTATTAATTTACCCAATCGAAGACTGATTGAAGAGATCTACCGACTACTGTTAAGCTCATTAATTACACTTACACACTCTGTAACTGTAATTAATTAAGCGAAGGGAATGAGAGAGAGACCCTATGCTGAATTGCCGAACACTCGCCACTTTCTGTGCAAGATAAATGTGTACAATATGCTTCACTCTCCATGTAGATATATATCATATATGTGTACAATGTGCTTCACATCTAGCATTAATGTAGACCAAACTTTCCATTGGAGACGGCAACCAAGAAATTGAGATTCAAATATAATTCGCCAAGATTTTTTCAAAACAAAAATGACATCATGCAAGTTAATTTGTCCTTTAAACATTTAATATGAATCTAAATTTGGACCGTTAGACCTGCGAGTAGGGTAAGTTGGGCAAAACCCAACTTGTGACTACAAGGATAGATATTACTCACAGTAGAAATCAAACTCAAGACATTCCGAATCCATACGTTTTGACATCATAAGACATTCATCACTAGGCTATCAACTCTGATTGTAGAGCTTAGCATGGGCAGAGATAATAGTGTGGACCTACATCCTCATTGGCAGATATGGAATAGAAAGGATGAATATGGTGACATGATCAGAAACTGAATCCGGTAACAAATGGAGCCATAGTTCCTATTCTTACACACTTTTTTTCTTTTTTCTTTTTTCTTTTTATAAAAAAAACAACTCAGTAGTAGTATCTTTTAGATAGTCCACTAAATCTAAATTCGAATTGGAATAGACACACACAAACTCATCCTATAAATTAATTGAGTCTCGCTTGAAAATAATTATACCAGTTTAGAGAGACCAAGAGATAACTAGGGAGGTAATAGCCAAGTGGTTCAGTTATTGCACATTCTAAAGAAGACAAAGAGCGTCACGAGTCTCTACTGATGAGGTGCGGACGTGGGGTACTGCCGACTTGGACAAAAGCTACTCAGTACTCACGAGGATTCTTTGGACAGGCAAAGTACCACCATTGGGTTCTTCTCCCCTACATATAACTCCAATGTTTTAAATACCTGTGGTAAATAACGTTTGAACCGATAAAACCGGGTACCAGATTCCTCACCAATATTACTAGTACGATTCATCTTAAAATACTAACTTAGGATTCGGCTCAACACCAACGTAACCATCACTTCGTACAGGGTTGGCCCTAACTTCTTTGGTGCCCAAAGCGGCGTGATAAAATAGTGCCCTATTGAAACAAAAAAATCACAAAGTGAGACAGTGTTTATACAAAGTGAGATGGTACACTTATTTGCTTTCTCCAATGAGGAAAATGAGAGGGAAAATGGAAGTTATGGTTTATTTTTGGTTGGGCTTGTAGTGTAGTGTAGATTTTGGGATGGGATCAGCAGTGTTATTAAAATCGACTCGCCACGATAATTTTTGAATCCAATCAGTGGGCTTAAATGGTCAAAGGTTGAACTACACATTTTTTAAATGATTTAATTTATATATAAATAATATGTGTGTGTCTTTATATAATTGATTCTTGAGTGGATATATGTATACTAGTGTAATAAACCTTTACCTAAGTAAATATTCAAATAAATGTATACATCGAAAAAAACCAAGAGACGTTGGCAATTTGCATCCTTTTGTCACTTGCGTACTTGACGGACTCGGCATGTGGTGGGCCCAAGAGAGATGAAGTTGTTTGAGTGGAGGAGTTATCCCACGTCCGAAAAAATAATCAAACTATAGGGTTCGTTTGATAGAGCGATTACAATGATTTTCAATGCTAGTGAAAAAATTATGGAAAAAAATTGAGTTTAAAGCTGTTAAACATGTTCTGAGGTATTTGGTAAACTAAAAACTGACTCTACCGGATAAGCTATGGAATAAAATATTATATCTTAAATTTTTTAATTTTTATAATAAGTTTTGTCTTTAAATCTAGTCTAATAAGTATAATTAATTGTTAAAATTAATTTCATTTTAAATTAAAAATATAATAAATGAAAAAAATGTTTAACCTTCACATTATTTTTATAAAACATTCATTATAGAATGTAATTTGATTTTTTCTTTAAAAAATTATTATTATTATAAAATGATAATGTTGCACATGTGAGGGCCCACGTTATTTAAAAGAACCAAAAAAACATTACATTGGGGTGATTGCAAGTGAACTCCACGTCAAATTAATTTTAAAAAAAAGACAGATGGCAAAACACCATTACCGCCCAGAAAAAAGCTCCTATGAAGAGCTTTTTTTTCTAGGAGCGGATCCGCTTACTAGGGTGTGGTGTTTGGCAGGGCCGTTGGTGGGGAGCCGCCCTGCCAAACGTGGCTAAGCTTGTGGAGCCGCCCTGCCAAACAGACACTATGACTATAAAGATAATGTCCAAGGATTTGAAGAAAAGCGTAGTAAGAAGTGGCTTTGTTTAAATTGGCCTGTTATACAGGCCTTAAGTTGTTTAATAACATTGGGCAGAGAATTGGGTAGTAAAAATAATTTTAAAAAGTTGGTGCCCTGGGCCAGCCCTAGTGCCCAAAAGCCAAGGTGCCGGGGCTCTGCTGTAAAAAAATTACAGTAGGCCCCGTTGTAATAATAATTTGAGATGAAAATTTTTTTATTTTATTTTGAAAAAATTATATATGTGTAGTTTATGGTCTAACGAATTCAACGATATATTTTTTGTTCAAAACAAAAATCATATGCTATATGAAAAATGCTTAACAATTTTAGACCGTCGGATATAAACTCAAAACATTCGGTGTCTGGATCACGATGAATTTGATTTTTGTTTCTAATAAAAAATATATCGTTGGATTCGTTAGATCATAAACTACACATTTATAATTTTTTCAAAATAAAATAAAAATTTTTTGGGATCCAAATTATCTACAACGGGATCTGCTGTAGTTTTTACTACAGCATACCCCTGCCACCCCAAAAGCCATTGCTTTGGCTGTTTTGCCCAATGGCCAGCCCTGACTTCATACACCAATTGAGAATATATCGGTTGACTCTGAGCTGTTCATCGGTCTCATCCCTAACATCAAATTGTAATTTTGAATTTTCATTGATGTTGCCTACAGCGTTCCATATGTGATATGTCTCTGACATAACTCTCATCATTACGGGGTTCCCTCCAAATTTCTATAAATATAAGAGTTCATTCCACTTTGTGTGGATCTGATATAGGAGATATCATTACTAAGAATTCTAAAAAATTCTTACTCTCACTCTTGATTCTAAGTCACATTGTTAACTTGATCGTCGGAGGTTCATGGATGACACCAAACCAATATTAAGAACTCTCACAATCATCATTCCCTCTTTAGCCTTTGCAGGTTATTAGTGGCCTCATTGATAACTCATGAAATTGTAGATCTGATGGTCTAACACCCACCATAATTGGGCAGCCAAAGTTAAAGATCTTCACTTTCTTGCACACAAATTAATTGATGGCTAGGTCCACTGGCAGGCCAAGATTGTGAGCAATACCAGACCGTCCATATATATAATAATGAAATTCGTTTTGCATGTATGTACTCACAAACCTGCAATTGTGGGGCTTTTACCATGCTTGAGGTTGTATTACACAAGATTCAACCTCAAGCATGGTAAAAGCCCCACAATTCTGGGTGGGCTTGAAGCCCAAAATCAATGTAGACCTAGTTATTGGGTCGGCTAGATGCGAGGTGAACTGGGCCTGAAACTTGAATTAAAACTGAGCGCATAATCAGGCCCGCGTAGCAGCCAGAGGTTGCAGAAACGTTTCTCCCAAATCCCAATAACGAGCTAGTTGGTTAGAAACTCTCGTTAGCGACATGACATTTACCTTGGCATCCAATCAAGTTTTGTGAAACAAAATTCATTTGAGCTTCATTTTGGTGTTCAATACATCAACCATTTAGCGATGGTCTAGTTGATTTTTCTCTAGACTTATGGGGCATTTGGTTGCTAATCCAGTGGTGTGAGTGTGAGACGAGTGTGAAGTGAGTATGAGATGAACATTACCATGTTTAGTATGAAATGAAGAGTGAGCATGAGTGTCAGAATTTTAATTGTAAAATTTTCATACTACCCAATTTTTTATACATAAAAATAAGAATAGATTAATTTAATGGTTGTGATTGCTTCGTAATAAGGGGTATAATAGTCTTTTGAGTATCAAACTCATTCTCCCTTGTGGAAATTAGTCAATCTCACCATTTTAGTGAGCTTGGCTAATCTCCATAAGGAGAGAAAGAGCTTGGGATGAGTTTGGGATTCTATCCTCCCAAACTCAACCAAACAAGGAAATGCGTGATTCTCGTCTTCCCCCGTTTGGGTGCTTGATCACCATCCAAATGATTGATTGTCTAGGTTGAGACTGAAAGGAGACACCTACGGTTGCTTCTCATCATATATAGATGATATAGGGTGCGTGAACCATAGAAATATATGTGAATGACCTATGCAATAGTTATATGATTATCCATCGTTCTAATTAATGAGTTTTTTTTTTTTAATATTTGAATCCGAATGTTAGAAATAACAGGGATTTGTATTGAAAATACTTTTAGTGTAACCAGGAATGGAGCACTGAATAAGAAAAGGAAATCAATTGTCAACAATAAATTTTTTTAAATCTCGCTTTCTATATTGGTGGGAAGTGCAAAGTCAAGATATGTGATTGCCTTTCGAGGTACCTTAATTTACGAATTAAGCCAGACTTCTTTTCAAGGGACATTGAGTTGGATATCCACTTGATTAGAAATGGACTCCACCGTACGTCTGGCTGTGAGATTGCTATGCAAGCAGTGTGAAAAACATGGTCATTGTTGTCGGTGGTTCACTCCTTGGGGCAGGCATGGCAATGCTAGCTGGAAAGACCATGGGTTTGAGATCTATGCTTATTACATAGGCAATTTTAGAATTATTTAATTCTTACGTGTGGAACTCAGGAATTTATGTGGAAGATAGGTATTTATATGGAATAAAGAAATTTAAGTGGACGTATGTGTTTAATATTTGTCAAATGGATGCTAATGTGACATTTGCTAATTCTTTGAAGAGAGAGGAGATTGAGAGGGTGGTGAGGGAGTTAATAGATGGCAGATGGGGAGAAGAGAAAAAGAAATGAAAAAAGAAAGCAATGGAGTGGAAGAGATAGGAGTCCATTGTTGCTCCTAGTGGGCCTTCTTTCATGAATTTGGGAGAAATTGATGAGGTGCTTCTCACTCCAAAGAGTGGAATTAATTGAGAAGTTCTCAATTATTGGGTAGACCATTAATTACTTGCTGAATCACATCACACCCCACAAGTCAAATCAAGTAATTTAGTTTGTGGGGTTGCTAATTATATTTCTCATCATAAGTTGAACTACTCACCAGCCAAACCTATTTAGTTCTATTGACTTAGTCAGTACTTGATAGACAAATTAAAATCATCAAAATGATTTTTAGATGGGATTCGATCCTCTAAATGTTTATCAACTGTAACGAAATGTCAAACAAAATCCAACTTTTTTACAAGCAATCGAGTTGTATTGATTAAAAAAAGAGGGAAAAAATTCAAGTTGATAACACATGTCATTTCACATTTTATAGATTGAAAGTTGACAACCACGGGGATACTCTATAAGTGAACAGTTTTAATTGCAACGAAAAGTTCCTGCTTAGATGAAACTCGTTTTTCAAGTTGATCTCTAGTTAGGAACATAATTGATATCATATTTGTAATTGAAAATATCTATCATTTTAATTGCTAAGAAGAGTCCCGGTTGAGACGAAAGTCGTTTTTCAAGTTGGTCTCTAGTTAAGAACATGATTGATATTATATTTGTAATTGAAAATATATTGGGGAGGGACTCCTAGGTAGAATAGAATTAGGAGATTTTATACCACTATAAATACTAACTAGTCATTTACTAGGGTTTTTAGTAGAGAGAAATCCAAGGATTGTGTGTATTGAGGGAGAGGAAGGGGGAAAAACTTTGTGGTGTATCTCTCATATTTGGCCTAGATTTCTTAAGAGATTCAAGATGTAGGGTGTTAGAGATATATGCTAGATTGAGTCTCATGATAATCTCTTGAGCTCTTTGGTATTCTTGAGTTTCTTGGTGAGAAAAAATTGTCGGTGTGTGGTTGTGTAATTTTCTACACAGTGAAATTTTATTTTGATTGTCTTTTGAGAACAACTTTAGTTTTTTTCTCCGGTTTAGAATTTTCCACGTAAATATTGTATTGGTTGATTGTGTTATGTCAAGTTCAATTTATATTTGGTTTTACCATCTCATTGTCCTTTTGTTTTTATTTGTCACATCATATCATATTTTTATTTCTTTCCTTTCTAAAATTTATCCGATTTTTACTCCATGATTATATGTGAATTGTATACAATGGTGGAGCCACCCACAACCAAGGGTGAACGGCTGCCCCCTTAAAAAAAATTAATTATAATAGTACATATAATTACTAGTAGACTTTGCTCCTCTTAAATACTGAGAAAAAAAGTGAACATTAAATTAGTCTCATATGTATTGGATCCAGTTGCATAGACCAAGTTTAAACACTAATAACAAACCCAAATGCCTGAATGAGATTATTATGCAATATTATTAAAACATGAGAATTAGGAAAAAATAATTATAAACGTTTAATCAAATTTATGGATATAGTTTTCACTTTTACCTTAACGTTATTATAGTGATATATATAGAACCCAACAAAAATTTTCTAACGGCACTGCCCTCGGATCCCCACTAAATTTCGCCCTCTTTTATCCAATGTTGGATCCCCCTAATTGTACACTCTATAGTATTGGAGAGCCCAATCCTTTACTTTATCAGTAATGTTAACGTTATAAGTCTTTTTTACATGAAATTTTCATGTATTTGCTTAACACATGTAATTTGCGGGTTCTTACGCAAGCTAACGGGCTTATTTAATGCACATCCAAAAGAAAATTTTCATGTATTTACCAAACATGTGTTATTTGCGAGTTCTTACACAAGCTTACTTGCTTATTTAATACACACCAAAATGTGTAGTGACAATCAACTCCCATATAAAAAAATTATTTGACAAACTTATTTTTTCACAATTTTTTTTTATGAAGACGTGATGTGTTTGGTCTTGAATTATCAATAGGATATCGGAGCAAAATCCCGTTCCATTTGGATTTGACTTCTAGTTGTTCATTTGTTGAGTCTTCATAACTTAATCCACAAATGTGAAGAAGTGTTAAAACTTTATCTCACATCAGATTGTTGAGTGGCATGCAAGAACAGATATATGTTATCTCACACAACCAACACGTTTTCTTAGTCTAAGAATCAATGGTGATGACTAAAAAAATACAAAATCATATGGGTTATTGACCCAAAATGAATAATATTGATTTGCAGTGGTTGAACTGAATTTTTCCAACCTACTATATATTACGACGACTAAAATGGCATTTAGTAGCATATGGCGGGCCCAATACCAAGCCATAAGGGTAAATGCAATGGTGAAGTGGTATTGGACCAACAAAGATGTTGTCTTTTACTGATGTGGCTGTATTATAAAATGTGTTTTGTTTATGTGGCTATATTGGGATAAGTGTTTTGCTGATGTGGATGTATTGATATTTAATGTTTTGTTGTGGATAATATGGAGGAATGGAATGTTGTTGGGTTAGGTGGAAAGAGAAAGTGTGTGGGAAGAAAAAGTGTATAGAAATTTGTGTTTTGCTGATGTGGCTGTATTAGAATACGTGTTTGACTTGACTTTTTATGTAATAGAGGTGAGACCGGGCCAACAAAAATGTTGGCCCACTAAATTGTTTCTTATTGCATTTGCCCTAACAATACGAAGCACAAACCCGCCGTACATCACATGCTGTAAACATGGTGACTTACCCAAAAACAAAAGCTGTAGATATGGTGGCCAACTTTCCAGGTATTTGACTTCAGAAACAACATGACACACACAATAGAGTCAGAAATCTAATCTAACTATTCTCAAGTAGACAGAAGAACCTGGTTGATCACATTGTCCAAATTCACATAGGAAGACCCACTTGAACCAGCAGTAGCCTCCTCTGCCATTTCCTTCCACACCAAAGCTTTCTCCCTCATTTCCTTTCCCTTCTCTCCCTCCATCAACTCTCTCACAAGGCTCTCAACTTCATCTCTTTTAACATCACTATTAATCTCCATCCCAATCCCCCATTCTGTGCAACAATACCTGCAATTCGTCTGTTGCTCTGCAAAGAAAGGCCAACAAACCATAGGCACTCCTCCACACACACTTTCAAGTGTAGAATTCCACCCACTGTGAGTCAAAAACCCACCAACACTTGGATGTCCCAACACTTGCTCTTGTGGGCACCAGCTTGACAATACTCCTCTGTTTTTAGTCTCTGTTATGAACTCCGTTGGCAGAATTGCAGAGTCACCGGAGACAAGATCAGGCCTTATGACCCACAAAAAGTTTTGCTTGGAATTCGCAAGACCCCAAGCGAATTCGATCAGTTGATCACCTGTCATGACTGCGATGCTCCCGAAATTGACATAAACAACCGATCTGGGGTCTTGGCTGTCTAGCCATTTGAGACACTCTGGTTCTTCCTTCCACAGGTTTGATCCCATTGCTTCTAGTTCACTGTCTTGGATCTGATTTTGGAGAAACTGTAGTGGACCAATTGGGTAAACAGGGGGAATGATTGTGGACATGGCTTCGATAACTTCATGTTCTAAGGCGTCAAAAGTGTTCAAAATTACTGCAGAGGCTCTCTGGACTCTCTCTGTCTCGGAGATTACGAAGTTCAACATTGTGTCTTCAGGGTCAGTTGTTCTTATAAAAC